>NC_090925.1:139760672-140385672 GCF_040938575.1 Ambystoma mexicanum | reverse complement strand
TGAAGGTGCTGTGGACTGGACGGATTATTCCCCGGGACTCAAGGTTCTTAATTATTTCAGTAAGGGACTCCATTGATGCGAGAGGCAAGCGATATTGCTTCACAAACACTGGAGTCATGCCAGGGTCCGTGGTGATTGTTGTTGTGTGGATGTCAGTGCGACCACAGTCATATGAGTCTACCGCAAAGAGATCTTGGAAATCCAAGAAAACTTGTTTCAACTTTTGCTTTTGTTCCAGAGTCACACAGGCATCAGCTAGGCTGACTCTCTCTTCCACCATCTGCCTGAAGCCTGGAAAGACTTCTGGTTTGGCTATCTCTGCGGCCTCCTCCAGCTGGGTGGAGAAGTCCCTGGTCAGAGTGCTGATTTGGACCGGAGGCTTCAGGTGGGAAAGGCAGCCCTCATGGACCTGGAAAATCACCTCATCCCTCCTGAAGTCACAAGTCACATCTTCCTTACCATAGGGGCAGGAAGTGTACACCAGGAAGTTCCCCCCATGCCGGGTAAAAATCCTGTCTGGTGTTGTATTGTCATCACTGTCACTGTCAAAACAGTCCTTGGGGATTGGTCCTAACAGTTCATTTACTAAGTCGATGGAAAAATGTCGGTCATCAACCGCCATTCCAATAATGGTGCCTGCGGCTAGAGTAATACTCTTTGAGTCGCTGTTATCCACCTCTATTGGAGTGGTGTCATGTTCTATGTTGACTAATGGAGTTGGGTTTACCCCTAACCCTTGCTGTTGGAGAGAAGCATTTAGATGTATGTAAGCATCAGGGTTTTGCAAAGATTGTCCTCTTTTAGCTTTCACTTCCAGGGAGAATTGTCGGGTCCTTTCTGGGATGGTGACTTCCTCTTTAACCTGAATTTCAACTGCATAAGGTAGCAATTGAGCTGACCTAAATGCTTTTTCTGGATCATCAAAGCCCATGGGATTATCCGCTAATCGGGACCAAGCTTTGAAGTTTATTAGGTCCAAACTAATGGCAAAGCGATTGAGAATGTCACTGCCTAAGTAAAAGGCGGCAGGGACGTCTCGCACGACCCAACAATTGTGGACTATGCTCTTGTTGCCAATGGAGATTTTGAGCATACACCTGATTGGCAGGAGATGTTTTGAATTGGGTGCTTCCAGGTCCATTTCCCACTTGTCTATCAGTTTGAAGGTGGGAATGGCTGGATCTTTTGGGAGTTGGCGAAACATGGCTTCGCTGATGAAGCTCTTACCATTGTTCACGCACACTCAAGCGAGAACAGAGTCCTTCCCATCATTTAACTGAACAGGGATGAACAACTGCTCTCCAATTTGCTGAATATCAGCCAGGCTTTGAGCTGATTTCCCATCTTTCTGGACTATAGGAGTGGGAGTTTCAGATTGTGGATTGGTATAGAATTTCAGAGTGTTTCCTTCCAGCGTGGAATACCACTTTAAACTGGAAGGAAGGTTGATTTTCAGAAATAGAGAGGACCCCCCATCACCATTCTGTTGTCCTACTGCTATTACTGTAACGTCTGGAATTTGGTTGTTCTGGAAGTGAAATTCTACTTGGTCAGATTTTTGTTCAACCATGTGGCAGGTGCCGTTTAAACTAACATGGTTGACACTCTGTTTTAATTTTATCGGTCGGCTAGTCTGGGTCCAGAGGACCTTGTTTACGCAATCTATTAGGGGTGACAACCTTCTCAGGAGGTCATTCCCTAGTAAACAAGGGGTGCCCTCTGGGGTCACAACTATGACCGGGTGTTTCAACTTATGTCGCCCAATTTTAATGTCCAAATCTGCCGTCCCCTCGACGGGAATTTCCTTCCCGTCAAAGTTCTGTAGTTGTCCAGGAAGAGAGGTGAGAGGAATTTGGTAATTCTCTCCCCTTCCTGCATTCAGTTCGTCAAAGGCCCTTCTGGACAGAAGGGTAGCTTGAGATCCAGTGTCCACCAGTGCCGAGATTGTACCCTGCCCCTGTACTTGTACCGGGGCATAATATCTTCCCTCCTTCTCCTCAAGGGGGCACAGATAATGTACATTTTTGGACAACTGGTGGGCTAATTTTCTGGTTTTGGACATCGCTAGCGAAGAGATTTGGGCAGAATTCTGTGGAGAGCCTTGGGAATCTGAAAGAAAAAGTTGGCAACTGGAGATCAGAGCCATTGTGGGTTCCCCTGGCTCCGGTTCTGGGCCGCCCCCCCCTTTTTGGAGGCAGTCACCAGAATGGGTTTGAACCAGGGGATTTTCTTGCTGTTGGTTCTGGGATGAGATGGTGGGCGGCAGTAGCTCAGTCTCCACATCTCCCCAGTCTGGATTTGCATCCCTAGGGACCCATTTTTCTTTGGGAGGAGTTCCCCCCTCTCTGAAGGAGAAGATCCTTTTCCCAGGATCCTCTGAGGATCCCTCTCCCTCAAATTGGAATATCTGTACCTCCTCCTCAAACTGAGTCTGTTTGGGTCTTTTGTTTCTCCCACCCCCCCTCTGCTCCTTAGGAGGCAGACTTTCCGGGGCAAGAGATTTTGTTTCCGGTTCCTGGGTTTCCAGGGGCTGTTTACAAGTGAGGAAGGAAGCTTCCTCCAAGGCTTTACACCCCCCTTCCCTTTGTGCCTCCTCCCTGGGAACCGGTGAGTTATCGGGGTGCTGCCCCCGTCATTGTTCTGGAGCACCAGGTCCAGAGTTGGGTGCGTTCTGCGCCGGCACACCCATCTGAGGGTTCTGCTGAGCCCTCAGTATGTGACCCAGATCCCGCGCCATGTTTTGAACCTGGCGCTCTAACTGGGAAACCCGCTCAGGCTGATACGGGGCCCTGTTTTCTCCCCTGGGCTGATCCCGGGAAGGGTAGCTGTCCCTCCTCTGGTAATACCCCGGGTTGGGAAGATTTGGGTACCCCTCCACCCTTGGCCTC
Source organism: Ambystoma mexicanum (assembly GCF_040938575.1). Taxonomy (NCBI): domain Eukaryota; kingdom Metazoa; phylum Chordata; class Amphibia; order Caudata; family Ambystomatidae; genus Ambystoma; species Ambystoma mexicanum. The sequence continues at coordinate 140,382,784 of NC_090925.1, read as the reverse complement.
CCCTCTCCCGGATTCAGTGGTCTGGGCTCAGGGAATTGGGGAAAGAAGGATGGATGGTTTTGGGGCTGAAAGTTGGGTGGATACCTGGGGAAAAAGTTCTGCCCAGGATTTGGAGAGTTTCTGCCCTCCGGCGGGAAGTTAGGAGGGAAGTTCCCTGGGTTAGGTGCTTGGCTGGATCCCCCCCCTTGGGCTGGAGGAGTCCACACATAACCCAGGATGGGTCGATTTCCCTTGTAACGGGGACTTACATAATCAGGAGAGCGAGGGACCCCATTTGTGGGGCTGCCTCCTTGGCTCCCTGTCTGTGACTGACCCGAGGACCTCCTGGGCCTAGCATTATTAGGTGCAGGTAGGTTTTTAGGCCCCCCCATCTCCAAATCCAAAACGGGGGTTACCTTTACCTCTGCCACCTTGGCAGCAGCAGGGGTGCTGTTGGCTTTGGGGTTTTTCTGGGCATTACTTTTGCTATCTACCGGTTTCTGCACCTCATAGATCCGGGTAGCCTGTTCAATGACCCAGTCTAAAGATCTTTTCTCGTGAAAATCCCTCACGAGCTGGGTCATGATATATTTGGGCAAGGCATGGAAAAACGTATTAATGAACTCTCTACTATCTGTGCGCACCCTTCTGGTGGTTTGCGCAAAAGCACGCTTTAACTCCTGCACAAATTCTTGTGGGGCCTGATCCTCCCCACATTGCAAATTGTAGGCCGCCTTGCGAGCCTCTTGAGGATTTCTGTGAACAGAAAAATGTTTCAAGATGGCCGCCTTATAGGTGGACCATCTTAAATGATTTTGGTCCTCCAGCCCCGCAAAGAAACTGGAGTATTCCGGGGAGAATGTCCACTTTACATATTGAATACAGCTTTGGCTGTCCTTCAAATGGAAAGTCTCCATCATTTGTTCAAACAACTCTAAGTGCTCCCAAACAGAATACTTAGCGTTCTTATGGTAAGGCGTGATGACGCTCCTGATCGCCTTAATCTGCTTTAAGGGGTCCTTAAGCAAGGTCCTTTTTGCCTTATTGGCCTTTTTGGTTCGGGTAACCCTTGTCCATTCATCCTCGGACTCAGAGGCACTGCTCCCAGAGGTTCCCGTCTGATCTTCCAGGTTTTCCCGGATTCTGCGAGCCTGGGAATGGCTGGCAGAATGTGGGGACCTGGTCTCCTGTGTCCTGCGCAGTTCAGAGGAGTCTTCAGATTCCTCCTTGCTGCCAGGATTTGATGGGTACCCCCTCCACTGACCTAACTGGGCAGAGGTTTTCAGGATGCCCTTAATGGGCCTACTCTCCTGGGGTTCCCCACTGAACTGTACTGTACTTGGGTGCCCATACCCGGATGCCCACCCCTCCATTCCTGAGTGGTACTGGCCTATGAGCCCCATACTTTTAGCTGGATAGTAATCTGCCATCCCTGTGGCCCTGTGCTCATGTGCACCAGGGGACATGGGGGTGGCAGAGTCCAGGGACTGAGAGGTATGAGGGCCTCTGGTACTAGGGCTCCTGAGGTTATGCTCCGGAGTTTCCATTTCCCAGCGAACCTCATCTCTATCCGCCCCTGCTCCCTGTTGCAATGCAAGAGCCTGCATTTGTGCCTTCAGTTCCTCTGTTAAGGCCTTACTCGACTCTATCAGTTTCTCCTGCATCGCTACCTGTTGCTGGAGCCTATCATTGTGTTGACAGAGGGCCTCATTCTCCCTTTGTGCTTCCTGGTTGGTCCTGGAGAACTGGGCCAGTCTTTGCTGCAGGAGGTTTACCTCCTGAGCGGTGTCCCTATTGGCCTGCTCCTTTCTTGCTAGAGCATCCTCCACCCTCCTGGTGTGCTCTAACAAGTTCTGGTGTTCTTTTTGGAGGTCACCCAGTCCCTGGTGGGCCAGGTGATTTTCTTCCATTTTTCTTTTTAAATGGCAGACTTCCTGGCCTAAGGCGTCTCTTTCCTGACTAAGAGCCTGCATTTGTGCCGCCAGGTCGTCCCTTTGCCTTTGGAAGGCACCAGCTTTCTGGCGCTCCTGATCAAACTCTGCCTGGGTATCCAGGTCTTTCAGGATCAGTTTATTGCTCTCCTCTTTCTCTCTGTCTAGTTGGATTTGCAGGGTGGCTACCTGCTCTGTGCATGCCCTGTTGAAATTGATCTGTTGCTCCAGCTTTTTCTGGCTCTGCAGTAGGGAGTTCAAACTGTCTTGGTGCTCCTTCTGCAAGGCCAGAAATCTGGTATCCTGGTCTGTCTTTTCCTGTTGTAGGATGCCCATCTCCTCTTTTATTTTAATGATGTACTGCCTACTATCATCTTCTGACTCCTGGCTCCTCTGCAGCCTCTGCTCAGAAGAGACCAGGTCAGATTGGACCTTCTGTAATGCCATCTGTTGCCTATTTGCCAGATTTTGGCTTTCAGCACATCTATCCTGCATGTCTCCCATATATAGGTACAGGTATGCCGCTATCCTAACAATCTTGTCGTGTTCATCTTTGGCCTTAGGGGCCATGTATAGTTCACTCAGGGCCACATGTAATGGACCCTGATCTCTATATATATCTGACCCTGTTTCAGTGACCTGTTGTGTGATGGCCTGCAACCACACATCCTGGCCCTGTTCGGTCCATTCACCTCTCACAAATAGCTTATGCAAGAGGTGCTCTCTGGCTATTTTCATGTCTACTAAGGTCGTCATTCTAGAGATTGGTCTCTGTCCTGACTTACAGAAGTTTGTATTTTATTTTTGCAGAACAGAACTTTTCTTGGAGTGTCCCTTTTGAGGAATGCTTCACAGCGTAATGCAGCGTGGTGATCCGACCGGATGTATGTATCCCGTCAGTTCGCACACTGTATTAAGCTGCACAAATGGTAAATCTAACCCAACGTCTCGGCTCGAGCCCCCAATTTGTAAGAGGATTCAATTCAGCACTACAGCTAAGTTAACGCCTAGTCTAGAATACTGAATGAAAACCCTTATTGATATATCTTTATGTCCAGTTCATGCGTTCTGGATGACTACCCCTATATAACACCCCTCTCTTGGAATCCCCCTGACCCCACTGAGCCAAGAAGTAGTTCTGTTTTGCAAGTTTAAAAGGTTTATTTGATAATTTAAAATATATATATATCACACTTTATAATAAATTAATAATTGAATAGCACACTTAATCTGATATGATAAAGATCAACAACGGAGAATCTGGCACTAGCACACTTCTTCTAATCACTAATGAGTTGACATGAAATGGATGAGATAGCACACTGGTAAATAGGAACAAAAGAAGAATAATGTGATAGAGAATGCTTTATAGAGTTCAAATGGATGCAAGGTTGAATGAATGAAATGCAGTATAGAAATACTCAATATGATTTCAACAAAACAATGTAATCACTTTTCTCTGGCAATCCCCTCCCCCCCTTGATGCAAGGCAAGGAAATGGAAGGAAAACACACAGTTCTCAGAATGCAATCAAATGTGATTCAGTTCACCCCAGCAAGCTTAGACTACAGAAGTTTGAAAACACAGGCCCAAATTGCTTTGATATGTGCTGGCAATGAATTAAAAATATATTCTAAAATGCTTTTAATTCCCTTTCAGAGGTTCAGGGTGAGTGGTATCTAGTTAATATTAGTCCCGGCTCACACTAGCAATGATGCAGGGATAGTTAGCAGGTTAAACGAATTTCTGGCAAATGGAAGGCAAGCAGCAGCAGTTTTTACATGTGAAGAAATTTGCAAATCGCGGTAAAATTCGCGAATGCGTGTTCCGCGATTGCGGTAAAACTATAAGGGGTAGGAATGTGGTTCTTGGTGCGATTCGAAGCTAAGATTCTAAGCTTTCAAATGCAAGTCTCTAGCACAAACGGTCGCAGAGTTATGACCGATTTAATAGAGGTCGTTTTTGGTTTTGCAAATTTTAAAAGCTCAAAATGACAAGTGGCAGATTTTGCAGCTAAAATGACAGGTGACAGCTAGGAGGCAGTTCTACTTAGGTTAAATAGATTGAATTATATGATTTTAACTAAGAGAGGTGTTCTGAGTTTTGCTGAGTACTCACAAGAGATTTTGAACCGGAAAGCGACTTGGTCACGGACTTCAGTCTGGTCAGGTCTTCCCGGGTTCTGCTCACAGCGCCTGGCCTCTGGAACTGCTCACAGCATCGGGGTCAGCACTCTGGATACAATGGCCTGGTCTCTGCAAGGCACCGGTTCTCTGGGTCGGGTCCTGCCTTCTCTTTGGATATTTCTGTCACCGGGTTCTTGCAATAGTTCTTGGCAAAATTCAGACGGCTCGCCCGGCTGTCTGAAGAGTTCAGTTGCAAAAATATTTTGAGGCCTGCTGACAAATACTCTTGCTGGCAGTGGCCTTTTTGGTTAAGGTTCTGAAGTCTCTGTTTATCTTGGAGTCTAAGTGTTGGCTCTTTGAAGATTGATGGAGGTAAGTATGGATTTTTCCGGCAGAGCGTCCCGCTGCAGATGGAATTGAAGGTCCCTATCTGTCCTGTCTGTCTGCTTTTATGTGTTTAGAATGTGGGTGTGTTCTAGCATCACTGACCCTACCTCTCTCTCAGCTTCTAATTGGTCAAACTTCCATTTATCATTTGATTGGCGAAGCTAAGTTGTGTCAGAGTGATGTCATTTTATGGCTTGCAGATAGGACACTCCTCTGTCAGATTGCACACATTCTATATTTGATAATAAAAGACATATTTCACAGTTACACAGTTGCTTGAAATTACATATACATGGTGTGGTTGAATTTAGCCATGTCTCTGTCCAAATCTGCTGTTTCTAAGAGCTTGCATTCAGAAATGGCACATAATTGACTTTTTAACTGATTTTTCAATTTCTGACATTGACCCAACTTTACATACATGTGCGCAGGGAGTAAGGACATTAACTGATGAAGTTTCAGATTTTTAACATGCATACATTTAGAGTAATATCCACTTTTCCGCTAAAACCCCCCTGAACATGCCACCGGGTCGAAAAACCTCTTAAAATGTGGGCAGAAAAATCACAAGAATTATGGTGTCATTTATAAAATTTTCACATGTCCGCTCTATGAATGATCCATCTTTTTAAAGTTATGTTCTGGCTCCAAAGGGATGTGGTTTCCTCTCAGCACAAGGTAGAAATACCGGTTTATCCAGTTCTGCCAAGCCAGCTTGCTCTCACAGGCAGTGCCCCTCCCAGCTTCTGCCAAGAGGAAGCTACATTTTACGACGGCTGTAATAAAACCTTTGCCTGAGTCAGGAGAGGCTTTGTTCAGAGCTCCTGTAGAGCACAGGTAATTCAATTATCAGATAGATGGCATATCCTTAGTTTGAGCAGCAAAAGGGCAGCTAGGCCTGGGAACACAGCTGTGACTCAAGTTTCACTCCTGATGGGGGTAGTTGCCAGGCAGAATTCAGTTCCTTAAGCCAGGTTTCAGATAAAATGTCACTTTTTGTTCCCCAGTTTCTGCATTCAAATAAAACTAAACATTTTCACATATGCAGCTAGAATGCTGATTCTAAGTGCAAAACTATGACATTTCAACAGTTACAAAGGCATGTGACACCAAACATAGGTCACTCATTTAATCTAAACATTTCGATTTTAGTGTCTTTAAATCCAGTGCAACTTAAACTGCTGACTCCATAGCCCAGCCAGTCTTGTTATAAACCTTCAAGTCACTTCAGAAGATCACTTTACATTGTATCCACCTCTCAGTAAGTCTTTCTTTGGCCTGCTTTGGGTTCATTCATTTTTACACAAAAAAGTAAAATCTGGTGTTGTTTTAAATTGCCGGCTTTTGGATAGTGGTGAGTACTGGTACTGCACCCATTTTTGGGATTTAAGAATGAATTCCCCACAATTCTAGGTTGCATTTGGCAATCAGCATTGCCATTCCCAATGGTTTCAGACTACTGTGCGGGTAGTCCAATGGTGGTTTTAAAGCGCTTTGAAGCTAACCGGCGCTACTGTTTTTCCTTTGGCAACCCATTTCCTTCATGGCAACCCGGCCTTTCATTCTCGCACTGGTGGGTGGCAAGTGAGGCAACCATTTTGGTGTGCGCACAAACTGCGCAGCTTTCCTGGATTTCGGCGCACATGTGGGTTTTCCGCCATCTTGAATTTTCTAAGCCCACAGCACCAAATGTTGTGGCATGATAGCTTAAACGTGGGTCAGGACACCCAACAAGGTTTAACTACCTTCCCTGAGAATGACTACTATCTCTCAGGACATGTAAAGTTAAAATTGACTTTAGTAGTCTCTTTAAATGTACTGACCCAGCACACCCTATCTTACTATAGATTGCTGGAGGGGTTGCTAAGTTTCACCTTAGTCTAAACACTCATGTAACAAATATGACCTTTTCCTATTTTAAATGGCTGGTGGCAGTGGTTTAGATCAACTACCGCGATTTTCCGTGACCGCTAAACACGGTAGCTCAAAATCATGGGTAGCCATGTTTTTTCAATATGGCGCCCTAGACCTATCTCTAAAAACAGACTCCGGTCATCTTTTCTCACCATTTCTTTTAGGAAAAGTCCTTCTTGTGTTTGCCTCTGTGCACCAAACCAGGTTTGGTCCCTTTGTTCATGCCCTTTGGTGGGCTTCAGTGCTGAAGCCCTCCTCTCGTGCCAGAGTGTCTGGGGTGGACAGGATGTGAGGGAGGTGCCGCAAACTCCCTGTGCTTAGTCTCCTAGGAGACCTGAATGCACTCTTGTGTGATTGGCCGGCTGGCTGTCCAGCAAGGACAGCCACCCTGCTGTGTGAGTGACAGCCAGGCTGAATGAATGGCGGAAAACTGTTAAAAAGCAGGTCTCTGGGACTTGGAAAGCAGAGTCGGCCACTGGAATGTAAGAACCGAAGAGGAGAGGAAAGAAGAGTATGGCTGCAACTCCTGGACGATTGGTGAAGCCCTGCTGCAGGTCCGAATTGCCTGAAACTCTTACGACAGAGAAGCCCTTCAAGGTTAACTTCTTCCCTTGAGTTTGGTGAGACCAACCAACTCGCAAGCCACCTGGACGCCGTCCTATTCTGGTCGAAGCACAGGAACAGCGAGATCTGCTCGAACTGCCAGGAACAACTGCCTCAGCTACAGCTTCCTTCATTTAAAAAGGTACTGTGCAAACGCGGTCCGGAAATCTTTTCGGCCATCGAGAAAGTGCGTGAAACTTTCCTCAACTATGAAGGCTTGTCCTTCCCTAAACATTCGTCAAACAGTTCGCCTAGCCATATCCTTTAAAAATCCATGACAATGACTTAACCGTTATATACCAGAATTGTGCTATCCTATACAAAAGACTCTGGCCCAGGCCTGTTGAGAAGAATTGCTGGTTGTATTTAACTTGAACCCTTTGCCCTGCATGTGATTGTATTTGGGCTGTCTATTCTTGTAACCTTGTCCTTTCCCTCCTTTTCTCAGTATCTAAAGTGACATTATGCGCACACTTCGTTTTTGAGCTAAACTTGTTTAGTTACTACCCGGTTGGATTTATGTGGTGTATGTGTGTGATATTGAGTTTCTTGTGCTAGTATAATGTTTTATAACTGATTGAGTACATAAATGTATATTCTTTTACCAAGAAACCTCGAGTAAGTGTTTACTTGAATCACTGTATTGGTTGGTCCTTTGTGTAACTTGTTCTACTGCTCACTTAAACTCTTGAGATAAGTCTGGCTGCTCAGCCATCGCTACCACTTTACTGTGTAGTACAGGCTTGTACCAAAGGTGAAATTATACTTACACTTGTAGTCCTAATTGCCTGTAGTGTTCCCAAAGGGTACTGCAGGTGATTCTGCATAACAGCAGCTTATCATTTCGTATATGTTTAACCCTTTCCTGGCAGGCAAACTGTGATTACCGCGTTTGACACAAACAGGTGGACTGGCTCCAAAATGGCCATGCCACGAGGTTCTTTGTCCTGTCCTTTGGCCATATTGCCCCTTCACCTTCCCCAGATCGAGCCAACCCGGGTCAGTCCTTATTTGGGCATACATTCTCCCGTGAACGTTTTTGCGGTCTTCTGCATCCCTTGTGTGCGTGCCTCCAGTATGTAGGCTGGGATGTCTGTTCCCAATACATATCCTGGGTGCCAGAGAGTCTGGAGTGCTGTGAATGCCTGGGACCACTGTGGTCTGTGATTGGTCAATGTATGGTATGCCTGTATGTGAGCAGATCTCCAATTGTGTCTCCTTCGTTTTGGCGCGAAGGAGATTCTGGATAAGAGAAGGCCTCAAACACCCATACCATGCCGATCTCTGGAGTTCTCACTTAACGAAGGATAGGATCCAAATATCCTGAAACTACGAAGCCGAGTCGAGAAACCACTGGTGACCTGTGGAAGGTTTGGCACAATGAGCCTGCTGTCGTCCCAGGTCTACGAAGATGCTTCAACCCATTGGAATAGTGGTACCAACTATTCTCGGTACCGTCAACACACGCTGCAAGTAAGCCTTCTCGGAAGTGTCCCTGGGCCAAGCAGTGGGCTGACCAGTTTATGCAGACTCTTTGCCCTAATACTGCTGCCATTTTGAGGAGGTCCTCGAAACTTGGTACGTGTCTAGCTCGGTATACACTGCACTCTCCCACTGGATTTCGTACACTTGGCTTTCCCAGGTCTTGAGTAAAGGGAGTGCACCCAAACCAGAGCATACATGGTTACCGTGTCGCTCAGCCGTGGTGATGAACTTTGCAGGTGTGCCCCTCTTGCCCCTGAATCCTGCTGCAGTGAAACTGGCCTGATCCATCCACCAGGAGTGAAGAAATCGCCACTGTCCCGTTTGGGAATCATCGTATCTTTGTCGCTGAAAGCTGCAGAGCTGCCAAACTGCTGCACTTGAACCTGCAACTGAAGTGGACTCGACTGCCGAAGTTTGTTCCGGAGTGTGCCAGGGGTCGGTGAGTAATCACAACCCTAACCAGTGGCCCCTAGCGCCTCCATCCATTTTTACACATGAATGGTCCCTGAGGGCCCCTCTCCTTTCCACTGCTAGTGCGAACTAGCAAACTAATCGCAACTCTTGGAATCGACTCTGGACAGATTTGGAGTCCCTCCTCGAATAGTGGGAACCTATTCTTCATCACCTCACCCACCTTCCTGAACTTCCTGAGCTGCTACAGACCCTGGAAGAGACCCCGTTTTGCCCATTTGAACTACTGTGTGCGCCAGCATTGAATGTACATTTGAGCAATAGGCTCCACTCTTCTTAGGGATTGGACTGCCTCTTAGTTAGGAGTGTGTTGGATGCATAAGGGACTAAAGACTACTTTTAGGTTGTGGACCCATTTCATGCATTAACTCTTTAGACCCCATTGGTATTGTATATTTAGATAGGATTGTGTTGGCTTAATAGTATTACTGCCATTTGATTTGTGTGTTTAAACTCAAAGGCCTTGAAATACATTTATTTGTATTTTTAATATATATACACCTGAGTGGGAGTGATTTGTAAGTGTCCTTTACTCTGTGTGCTCATTCAGGTCTTTCGGTCACCCTCACCCCTTCTGAGGCCTAGTCTTGACCACCGCCAAGCTACCTTGATTGGTCTGGCTTGTCCAGAAGCCAGACCAATGCAAGGCTGGCCTTCTGAACCTCTGCCCACCAGGTCAGAGTTCAGAAATCCATCTTAACAAATTGGTGTACAGCAGTGGGATAGGACTGAAGGTATCCAGTGTTGCACACTAGTCAAGGCATTTCAAGTTATTCCTACCCAGGACACATAGTGACTTTGTAGTGATAACTGTAAAGGCCATAGACCTATCTAATATAATGGAAACAAGTGCCCTTATAACCTTGAATGCTTCTAGATCAGAAACATTGAGAACGATGTGTACTGAGAGGGGTTTACCTGCTTAAGGTACAACATTGGAAATTATTCAGAGAATCATGGAATGGCAAGAGTCACAACTCAGTGCCATAGCCTCAGATGAGAGTGCAGAAGGAGGTGGGGATGCTCCCACTGGCAGCACTGACAGTTCATCCATGGTGGCCATGAGGATCTGGATGAAGAAATGTCCAATGTTTCCTCTGCAAGTGCTGATGCTGAAGACATACTGGAATTCAAGAAGCATGAGCTGCTGTTCAGGCAGAAGGAGCTTGAATTTCACATGGCTAAGCTGAAGATAGAGCAGGCAGAAAAACAGAAGGACAGGGATCACCAGTTGGAACTGGCCAAGCTTCAAGTTTCAAATGGATCCAAGGGTTCTGGACATTGTTCTTCGTCCTCCTCTCATCCAGGATTTCCTAAAGATCTGCTCAGTGTTTATGATAAGAAGAATGACATTATGGACTGGTTGAATGCATTTGAGGATATTGTACAAAAATGTCGCCCTCATTTGTGTGCCCCCGCAGTCACTGCGACTTTGGAGGCGCACAAAATGAGGGTGACATTTACTGCGCCCAAGCAGAGCGGGGGTTGCAGGGGTGTCCCCCACTCTACTTGGGTGCAGTAACGGGGGTCAGGGGTTGCGGGGGTGTCCCCCACTTACCATTTCGGAAAGCGGGGGACACGTAAGAAAAAAAAAAGAAAAAAAAAGCACCCTGCAGCATCAGCTCTAACCCACGTTAGTGGGAAGAGCTTACGCTGCAGGGATCGCAGGGTGCGGGCGGCACACTTCTGCGTGTGCCGCCCTAAAAGTGAGTGGAGTGGGGGGCTTGGGAGGGGTAATGTAGGCTGGGGGAAGCAGGCACAGTGATCCACATGATCACTGCGCCGCACCGTAACTGGTGTCAGCATTTTCGGCCGTCGCTGTTACGGGGGCGCAGTGATCACATAGATCCCATTTGAGTATGCATGTGAAGTTCAAGAGGTTGTAACTGCTGATAATATTGCATTGTTGCTCGGCAGACTACACCATTCTGGCTGCAGTGCTATTATGGAAATGTCAAAATCTGAAAGAGTAGATTTTGCAATGTTGAAGCAAACTCTCATCTTAAAGTTTGGGAATACTCCTGCCCAATACTTGAAGAGGTTTAGGGAGTACAAAAAGAAAGAAGGAAGTACTTGGGTGTCATATATGACAGATTCTTTAAAAAACTTGACTGGCTTCGTTGAAGGCCATAAGATCCCCACCTTTGAGGATATGATATGTCTTGTCATGCTTGAACATATTTTTGCATCTTGTTCCTCTGACTTAAGCAACATTTGGCAGATTCAAAGGAGTTAAATCCTAAGAAGCTGGCCATTGCAATAGATTTGTGGGTGTCACATAGAGTGTCCTATAAGGACAAGACTCATCCTGGTAAGCAGAAGGAGGGGGAAAAGTAAAAAATAAGGAGGGGTGGGGGATCTGATAAAACATCCTCCCAAAAGAGCCACAAAAAGAAAAATAAGGGTAAATCACAAGAGAACACACAGGGTAGTGAAGGTTAAGCTCCAAAACAGAACTCTGGTTACAGTAAGCCTCCCTATGTCAACAGACCCAGTGGATCTTGTGTGGCTTGTGGAGCAAGTGACCATGTGAAGGGGGACCCCAGATGTATGGTCAAAACCTTGGGGGTCCACTCTGCTAATCTGGCCTTCTCCTCCCGTGAGGAAGAAGAGATTACAGCGGCATCCTCTCCACAGATTCCTTCCCCAGTGGGATAGATTCTGAGGTAGTTTTAGTTTCCCTGGGTTCCTGGGAGCCTAAAGTCTCAGAGGCTTATGCTAGGATTCTGGATAATACCAAGCACTACTTTAAAGACAGTGCACTGATTAATGTAGTAGATCCTCCTGCCCTTAGGGATTGTGGGTGCAGCAGAACTGTAGTGGATTCTACCTTGGTAGACCAAGAGGAGGTTGCCAGAGCTCCTCTGTTACTCACTAAGTTGGTTGATGGCCCACCTCTCAAGTTCCCAGTTATACCTGTAAATCTTACTATCAATGGTACAGTGGTCAGGGTTCCAGTGAATATTCAGAGAGATATCCCAGGAAAGGTCTTGCTGGGAAATTATCTCAGAGCTTTAGGGCTTGTGGGAGATACAGCTGAAAGACCCTGCACAAGGTCACAAACAAGGGCAGCACTGGCCAAGACCACTGGCATGCCCAAGCCGAAGGCGAAACCCAAGTCTAAAGGAGTCAAGAAAGACAAACGAGGGAAAGAAAACATTCCCCCAACTCACCTACCACTGAGGTGGAGGTAGTTGGTCAAACACCTGGACCTGACGAGGTAGAGGTGTTACCTGAAGTATTTGATCCAAATGACCATCCTGAACTAAAAGACTTGTTAGTAAAAGGTGTTCCTGACAGGGATGAATTCAGTGGGGGTAACGTGAGTTCCCATCTCTGGAAAGCGTAAGTAGACAGGCCTGCTCCCAGCTTGAAGGTGAACCTCATGGGAAGGATAGGATTTATTGGGAAGGTGGGCTCCTCTACAGTGAGCCTACAGAGTCTACAGAAGGAGACCATCGGAGGTTGGTGGTTCCCCTTGCTGTAAGACCCTTCCTCCTGCAGCTGGCGCATGAAGTGCCCCTTGATGGTCACCTTGGTATCAAGAGAACCAAGCAAAGTTTATCCATGCATTTCTACTGGCCCAAGATGGGGTTGCAAGTAGAAAGTCACTGCAGGAGTTGTGCCACCAGTTATCTGGTAAGAGTGGCACAATAATCCAAGCTCCACTGGTACCACTCCCAGTTGTGGGGGTATCATTTGAGAGGGTAGAGATCGACATTGTTATTCCCCTTGACCCCCAAACATCCTCAGGCAATAGGTTTATCCTGGTACTGGTCGACCATGCTACCAGGTATCCTGAGGCCATCCCATTGAAGACTGTGACTGCCAAGTCAGTTGCTAAAACTTTACTTAGCATATTTAATAGGGTTGGCTTCCCTAAAGAAGTTGTGTCTGATAGGGGCAGCAACTTCATGTCAAAGTATATGCAGGCCATGTGGAAGGAATGTGGTGTCACTATATGTTTTCATCTGCATATCACCCACAAACCAATGGTCTAGTTGAAAGGTTTAACAGAACCTTAAAAAGCATGATTGGGGCTCTGGAAGAACCCCAAAGAAGAAAATAGGATATTCTTTTAAAATGCTTATTGTTTGCCTATAGAGAGGTACCATAGGAGGGTGTTGGCTTCAGCCCCTTCGAGCTTCTGTTTGGTCACCCTGTAACGGGACCCTTAGCCATAGTCAAGGAGGAATGGGAGATGCCCACTCCCCCCATTACTACCAAAGTAGTAGACTATGGGCTAAGGCTCTGAAAAAGGATGGTACTCCTGATGGTTCTGTCTAGTGAGAAACTCAAGGCAGCGCAAGCACTGGTGAAACATTGCTATGACCAGAAGGCTTCCCTCATCAATTTCACACCTGGTCAGCAAGTCCTGATCATGAATCCAATAAGGCCTAGAGCGTTACAGGACAAGTGGGCAGGCCCTTAGACAGTGGTGGAGTAACTGGGTGAGCTCAACTATTTAGTGGACCTTGGAAGGGCTGGTCAGGCTCCAAAAGTGTTCCATGCAAATAGGCTGAACGCTTTCATCCCAAGAGTTGAAATCGTTGCACTGCTGCTGGCTTCAGATGTTGAGGAGAAGGAGTCAGTACCTCTCCCTGACCTGTTCCAGGGCAGTCCTTCAGACAGCTCCATTGAGGGTGTCCAAGTGGCCCTCCACCAGACTGCTGATCAACAACCAGAGGTGAAAAGTTTGCTGAAGCAATTTTGCCCCCTTGTTCTCACACTCCCCTGGTTTGACACCTTGGTGCAAACATGACATTGAGACAGGAGACAGTGTACCTACCAAAAGTAGGGGATACAGGATGTCAGACGAAGTAAGATCTTACATTAAGACAGAGGTCAACAAAATGTTTGATCTTGGGATGATTGCACCCTCTAGTAGTCCTTGGACCAGCCCAGTGGTTTTGGTTCCAAAGGCAGGTTCTTTTGAGTTGAGGTTCTGTGTGGATTACATGCCTCTGAATGCTGTCACCAAGACAGATGCACACACCTTGTCTAGAACAGATGAGCTCATGGATAATTCCAGTGCCTCCAAATACCTCAGCACATTTAACCTCACTGCAGGCTATTGGCAAATAGCTCTTGCAGAACAGCAAGACAGCTTTCTCAACACCAGAGGGTCTTTAAAATTCAGGGTAATGCCTTTTGGGTTGCAGAATGCCCCTGCCACTTTCCAGAGGCTTGTGAATCATGTGCCTAATGGGTTGGATGAATTCTTTCTTGCATATCTGGATGATATAGCAGTTATTAGTGCCACCTGGGAGGACCATGTGAAACACCTTAGGATTGTGTTACAGAATCAACAGATTTCCGCGGATGACGCTGAGCACCGCGACTCATCCCAATTACTGGATCCAATGGTATTTGACCAGTGACTTGCTACTCAATACACTGCCAGAGAATCTATCTATTTACACTGCATTCGCACATTTGTGAATCTAACTGACCATAACCTAAGATTCACCCTTCAGGAGCAGTGGCTCCTGTAGCTTTACACCCCAGGGATCTTATCAGGGATTCATCCCTCTATAGTGTGCCTTGAGGACGACCGAATGGTTGAAACACATGTCGGCTGTGATAAGAATAAATGATCATTCGCACATTTGGATGGTTGCATTCTAATTATTCAAGCATACTTGGACTCTCGTATTATTACTAAGGATCTGAACATTTTGAACACAGAGACTTTTGCGCAGAACAGCTACACAAACCTGCACTCCTTTACCGATCATTTGTGGAGTGACCCAGGGTAACCTCCTGTGTAGTCTTGCTGCAACTGACTACCAATAATTTGAGGGAGTTTAGCGCGCTTCAAATTTGTCATACCCCAATTCCTATGTTTTCATCTCATGTGCTTTATGGGTTGGATGAATTCTGTCTAGCATATCTGGATGTTATAGCAGTTTTCAGTGCCACCTGGGAAGACCATGTGAAACACCATAGGATTGTTTTACAGACCCTTATAAGGCCCACTTGACCATAAAGGCCAGTAAGTGCCAGATTGTACAAGGCTCCGTGGTCTACCTTGGACATGAAGTAGGTGGAGGAAGGATACAGCCTCTACCCAGTAAAGTACAAGTAGTACAAGACTGGCCTACCTTCACCACTCAGACTCAAGTGAGAGCCTTTTTAGGACTCATTGGGTACTACAGGAATTTCATGGCAGACTATGGCACCATAGCTGCCCCTCTGACTGCTCTCACAGCTCCCAAGAAACCCAATAAGGTAACTTAGTCTGAAGAGGGTGGGAAGGCCTGCAATGGCTTAAAAGACTCCTTGTGCCAGGCCCCTGTTTTCAGGGCTCCTGATTACCAAAGACCTTTTATTGTGCAGACAGATGTGTCTGACACTGGGCTAGGAGCCGTACTGTCACAAGTAGATGAGAAGGGTAAGGAACACTCTATCGGCTTCATTAGTTGCCAGCTTAAGGACAGAGAGCTCAGGTGGTCCAGAGTAGAGAAAGAAAGTTTCTCTGTTGTGTGGGCCCTAAGGAAGCTGAGGCCCTACCTCTTTGGGACCCACTTCACTGTGCAAACTGACCATAAGCCCTTATATTGGCTAATGAACATGAAGGGAGAGAATCCAAAAATGCTCAGGTGGTCCATAAGTCTGCACGGCTTTGACTTCACTATTGAGCATAGGCCAGGTGTCCAACATAGCAATGCTGATGGGTTGTCCAGAATGTTTAACCGACCTAAACATGAGACTCATCAGGGGTGGATTAATTCCCCCTGTCCTTGGTCTGGGAGGGGCGAGTGTTAGGAAAGATTTCCATTTCATGTGTAATTTTCCCTCCAGTTGTTTACCCCCAACTTTTTGCTGATGTTAAACACCATGGTCTGACTTTACCAGGGGAGCCCAGCCTTCTGCTGCACTCCTCTGGGATTTTCGCTCACTTTTTATGGGGGAACTGACATGCCTTTAAGACAGTCAGTACTGGGAGACTTTGTTTCCCTTAGTCCATTCCAATGTTGCAACTTTTCTGCAACATGTAACAAGTGTACAATGTACCTTCCAGTTATTAGTCATTTCCAAAGGCCCTAGATACTCTTGAAGGATTTTTCAGGAGAAGTGCAGATATGCTTGGACAGGACTGGTGGCAGCTTATCATTTTGTATATTTTTAACCCTTTCCTGCCAGATAAACTGTGATTACCGTGTTTGGCACTAACAGGTGGCCTGGCTTCAAAATGGCCATGCAACGAGGTTCTTTGGCCTGTGCTTTAGCCAACTTCCCCCTTCACCTTCCCCAGGCCATGCATTCTCCCACAAAACGTCAAGCTTTTGCTGGCTTCTTCATCCCTTGTGTGTGTGCTTCCAGGATGTGGGCTGGGATGTCTGTTCCCAATACACATCCTGGGTGCCAGAGAGTCTGGAGTGCTGTGAATGCCTGGGACCACCGTGGTCCGTGATTGGTCCACCTATGGTATGCCTGTATGTGAGCAGATCTCCCATTGGGTCCTCTTCATTTTGGGGCGAAGGAGATTCTGGATAAGAGAAGGTCCCAAACACCCATACCCTGTTGATCTCTGGAGTTCTCACTGAACGAAGGATAGGATCCAAGTATCCTAAAACTAGCTGAGTCGAGGAACCGCTGATGACCTGCTGGAAGGTTTGGCACCCTGACCCCGCTGTCGTCCCGTGGGACCCCTATTCATCTGGTTGTCCCAGAAGGTCTGCGAAGATGCCTCGACCCATTGGAATAGTGGGACGAACTATTCTCGGCACCGTCATCAAACCCTGCAAGTAAGCCTTCTCGGAAGTGTCCCTGGGCCAACCAGTGGGCTGACCAGTTTACGAAGACTATTTGCCCTGATACCGCCGCTGTTTTGAGGAGGCCCTCAAAACTTGGGACGTTGCTGGCTCTGTTTTCACAACACTCTCACACCGAATGACGTACACTTCACGTTCCCAGGTCTGGAGTAAAGTGAATGAGCCCGAACCAGAGCATACGCAGTTACCGTGTTGGTACCGTCATCAAACAGTGTTGCCCAGCCGTGGTGACGAACTTTGTAGATGCACTGCATTTGTGCCCCTCTTGACCCTGCTTGATCCATCCACCTGGAGCAGAGAAATCGTCACTGTCCCGTTTGGGAATCATCGATGTATCTTCGTCGTTGAAAGCCGCAGAGCCGCCAAACTGCCGCACTTGAACCTGCAACCGAAGTGGACTCGACTGCCGAAGTTTGGGCTGGAGTGCGACGGGGGTCGGTGAGTAATCGCAACCCTAACCGGTGGTCCCTAGCACATCCATCCATTTTTATGCTTCAGTGGCCCCTGAGGGCCCATCTCCTTTCCACTGCTAGTGCAAACTAGCAATCTATTCCCAACTCTTGGAATCGACTCTGTCCACAAGTGTAGACCCTCCTCGAATAGTGGGAACATATTCTTCATCACCTCAACCCACCTTCCTGAGCTGCTACAGACCCTTGAAGAGAACCTGTTTTGCCCATTTGAACTACCGCACCAGCATTTCATGTACATTTGAGAAATAGGCTACACACTTCTTAGGGATTGGACTGCCTCTTAGTTAGGAGTGTGTTGGATGCATAAGGGACTAAAGACTACTTGCACTGCCTGTTTCCTTCCCCTTTTAGGTTGCGGACCCATTTCGTGCATTAATCCTTTAGACCCCATTGGTCTTGTATATATGTATTTAGATAGGATTGTGCTGGCTTAATAGTATTATTGCGATTTTGATTTGTGTGTTGAAACTCAAAGGACTTGAAATAAATGTATTTGTATTTTTAATATATATATACCTGACTGGGAGTGATTTGTAAGTGTCCTCTGTGTGCTCATTGAGGTCTTTCAGTCACCCTAACCCCTCCTGAGACCTAGGGCCTCATTACACGGTAGGCGGTAGCCATGGCGCAAATAGCACCATGGCTACCCCCTTAACGCATTCCGGTTCCGTGTTCCCGGAATAGGGACTTACCGGGTCATTCTGACCTTGGAGGACCCGGTAAGCCCCCATTCCGGGAACCATTCCCCATTCCCATTTGAGCCCCCATCAGGCTCAATGGGAATGGGGATGGAGCTAATAACGGTACCACTATTTGCGGTACCGTTATTAGCTCTGAGGTCCCATAACGGGCCTCGTCCTTAACACCTGGTCAGACCAGGCGTTAAGGACGGGACACGCTAAGGGACCTCGTAGTAGGGCGGTAAGGGATTACCTGCACCGGTGCCCTTACCGGTGCCGGTAATCCCTTACCGCCTACCATGTAATGAGGCCCCTAGTCTTGACCACCGCTAAGCTACCTTGATTGGTCTGGCTTGTCCAGAAGGTTACCCTGTTCCAAGAAACTAGGCTGGCCTTCTGAACCTCTGCCCACCAGGTCAGAGTTCAGAAATCCGTCTTAACACCAGGACCCCTGGGTATCTTCCCTGGGACGCCTATTCCCTAGGGCACCCAGGGACCCTGTCCATCACTACGCTGCATCCAATATAACCCACGTTTTATGACCCTCTTCTGGGGGTGCACACTTTAAATTTACTTCGGGTAAGAAATGGGTCACCCTGGAACCACCCCACCATCCCAGACCAGCTGGTAAGGTGAGGCACTGACCAACGTGTGATTTAAAGATGTTAGTACATTAGATGGGCCGCAATCCTGGGTTCCTGATTTTAAATACGCCACAGTTCACCAGAGGGTTTTGTGTTTACCCTTACAGGCTTTTATATAAGAAACAACTCAAACCTACTCACAGGCAGACTTTCTGTCTTTCAGCAGTGGCTAAGCTACCCTTCAACCATAAATAAAGAGACAGTATTAGACATTAGCACCATGGGAGGCGCCTTCCACCAATGAGAACGCTCAGATCGTGGACTGTATTCATGCCCACGTTCTGACCCCTCTCCTTGTTGTCGGGCGCTTCCCTTCCCCGCTCCCCCTTCACCTTGGCATCTGTTTAGCTCCCTACATGGGTGCTAATGGTGCTTTCTTTTATTTTAAAAACAAAAAAATTAAACGTATCTTTCTCTCGCCCGAAGCCGCACAGTGCTCTCAGCCAGGCAGTCCCACTTCAATGTTGATGACGTCAGTCATCAACATTGAAAACGGTCTTCCTGGCTGACAGCAGTATGCGACATCGGGCGGCGAGAGAAAGGTACGGTTTCTTTCTTTTGTAAAAAAAGAAAGAGAACCCATTAGCACCCGTGTATGGATCTACACGGGTGCTAATGGCGATATGCCCATCAGTGGCGTGCCCACCCTGTAGGTAATGGCCTGCCATCCTCGTTAATCGAACCTTGCTCTGCTTGGGCCCTTAACTTGGGCGTCATGCCATTACCTGATGGGTGGGCCTGCCACCTCGGGGTATATTGCCTCAATAATTATGAACCTTACATCTGAGCTAGCCTGTCAACACAAGCAGCCTGTCTCCAGGTAGACAAGATAAGGGTGGTGTTATTGAGGTTAGCACTATGATTCCCCTTCAGTAGTGGGGGGAGAAGCAAAACACGGTTTACGCCTGTCTCCAGATGAGGGTCGCCATCATTCCTTAGCACTGGGATAAGGAAAGGGGGCAAAGGGGCAATGCATGAGTTCAGATTGCATGTTTTACTGCCAATGGGAATGAGTGAATAGCACATGGAAGGCACGGTGCTAGATAACGACTCAAACAACAAAGTAAGGCAATCAGAAATAACAAAGGTGCAAGACATTTATTGAACTTTTGGCTATTTATTATTGAGGAGAGGTTGCAGTCAAATGTCCAACAGGCTCTGGAGTTAAGTGTCTTTCTCAGCAATGCAGAGGACAACACTGCCGCTGCATTTAAATCATCTGGGCACATGGGCATGTTTCACTTGTTGGGAAGGAAAATAACTGCATCCAGTAAAAATTGGCAATATATAGAGGATAGGTTGGGTGTCCCTGAAAGCGTCAACACATACACACACATTGAATTGCAACCACTCGGTTGTCCCTTAAGTCATTCAAGGAAGCGGTGACAGCCACATTTAGTCCAGGGCGATTTGAGATCTGAGGTCTCAACTCTTTTCTCAATACATCTGAATGTCTTGGAGGTGGTTCAACAAATAATATATTCCTCTGACTTATCTGCAAGATATGTATTAAAAAGCATAGGGGCCAGCACACATCCCTGCTCAGGCCCCTAGCTGTTGTAATATTATTTCAGAGGGCCCCATGAGTGCCCAGGCTTGCCTGTACTGGCGTCTGGTCATGAAGTGCAATGTAATATTTGTTTATTTATTTAAACTTGTATACAGGGGTGACCCTACCCAGAATTCCTGTACAAGTTCAATGAGAAAATGGGAAAAAAGTCAAAATATTTCAGAAAAGGTTAATAGGACCAGGATAAAAATAGTATGGTAGGAGGTCTGGGTGGATTAGATGTAGTGAAAAGGAATGTTTTGATGCATTTGCTGATTGGATGGCACAGGTGTGGGGTGGGTGAAAGGTTTCAGCCACTGCGTGCCATTGGGTGAAGGCCTGTTTTTGTGTGCTGGTTAGCCTGCATTGCGGAATGTGTAGGATATTTTGGTTGGCTTGTCTGGTATTTGTGTGGGTGATGGGCTTGAGTCTATTGTGGAGCGAGGATAGGTTTTTATGTGGATGGCCTTTTATAGAATGCAGAGACCCTTTGTTGGGGCTTTCATAGAGAGACACACGCAAGCTGGATTGGCAACATGTATTTATTATATACAAGCTCACAGGGATAAAGTGAGCTACTTCAGATAGACTCCCAGCCAATCTCTTCCACCAACTGACATCCCTGGAACGGGGGCCTTTACCAGCAAAATTCCACATTCCAGCTGTCACTAACTATACACATGGAATGAATGTAATGTGACAACTTGCATAAATATTATAAAATCATAAGCATGAATATACATGAGCACTCCTATGTCTTAAATCTATGCAGAGTCCCACCGAGCCATTCGTCTTCCTCACAACAACAATATGACTAATTCATTCCGAAGTTTAAATTTTCTCAATGACAACTTCGCTCTCCATTCTGGTTATCTCCTCCTCTACATCCTTACACAGAGCCAAAGGTATCATGCGTAACTTGGCCACCTTGGATTGAGCTCCCCACCTGTTTTAGTGTGCTGGTTAGTCTGCTTTGCGGAATGTGTGGGATATTTTGGTTGGCTTGTCTGGTATTTGTGTGGGTGATGGGCTTGAGTTTATTTTGGAGCCAGGATAGGTTCCAGGATAGGTTTTTATGTGGATGACCTTTTCTAGAATGCAGACCCCCTTTGTTGGGGCTTTCATAGAGAGAGACCTCTGAGCCTGTATTGGCAACATGTATTTATTATATACAAGCTCACGGGGATGAAATCAGCTACTTCATAGCGACCCCCAGCCAATCTCTTCCACCAACTGACAACCCTGGAACCTTGCGCCTTCACCAGCAAGACTCCACATTCCAGCTGTCACTAACTATATACATTGAATTAATGTAATGTGACAACTTGCATAAATACTACGAAGTCGTAAGCATGAAAATACACCCTTGAAAACAAGTCTGTGTGGTATCGGAAGCCATTAGAGATTATGTGTGTATGTTTAGGTAACTGTAGCATGAGAATTGCGGGAGCATTGTGTATGGCTTGTGGCCCGTTGAGAGTGTTTTTGGGAAGCCCAGGTGGGATTGTATTATGATAGTCTAACTTGGAGAGGACAAGTGCCTATTCTGTAGTACAGAAGTTGCCAAGGTGAAGGATGTATCTTGTCATGTGTAAGAGGAGGAGTTGTAGATTGCATGCTTTGGTGACAGCAGCAATGTGGTCTATGAAGGACAGGCAAGGGTTGATGGTGTAGCCCAGGGACTTAACTGGTGTGAAGAAAGTGTTGGTTGTCTCTAGGGAGTTAATTGATCCAGAGAGTGAGGTTGGCTTTATGTCTAGAGGGGCAGGTGATCAGGTATTCAGTTTTAGATGGGTTCTGTTTTTGGAAGTGGGAGGTGATCCAAGTAGTAATGGTGGAGGGACCATTTTAAAGGGTGTGGAGTTCTGAGGGGGAGGAGAACTTGAAGTATATATGTGCATCATCTGCTTATTGAAGAAACTGGATGTTGTGGCTACTTGGAGTTTATTGGAGGGATTCAACATATAGTTTGAATAGGAGGTGAGATAGGGAAGATTCTTGTGATAACCGTACTTGATTGGTATGGATTTGATCAAAATGAGGAAGGATGTAAAACAGTTGATAACAAGTCATGAGTGTTTAATTATGTAGGATCGGTTTTTTAGGAGGATGGTGTGGTCCCTGTTGGCAGAAGCTGCTGAGAAGTTGAGGACGACGAGAAGGGCTGTCTGTCCTTTGTCATTGACGCTGTAGCAGTCATCAAGGGTGCAAAGGATTGCAGTCTTGGTGCTGTGGCCAAAGCTTAAATACTGTTTGAAACGGGTTGAGAAGGTTATTTGTTGTGATGTGGTTTTGGAGGTGGCTTGTTAGAAAGTGTTCTATTATTCTGATGAGATATGGCATATTGTGATGAAACTATAGTTTTTAGGGTTTGTGTTGTTGAGGGACGCTCTTCAGGAGTGGGGAGATTTGTCTGTTTTTGAGTGTGGGTGGGCTGGTGCCACATGAGAGACTGGAGTTAATAAAGTTGACTCATTGTGAAACCAGTGTGGTGATGCAGTTTGAGGCAGAATGAGCTGTGCATGCATCATGAGGGAAGGGGGCTGTTTTAGTTTTGACTGTGAGGGTGCCAATGGTGCTCAGGTCTATGTGGTGGAATGTGTCCCTTGTGTTTGAGGGTTTAGCTGTGGAGAGTGGAAGAGGGTGTGTAGAGGGGGACCCATCTGATTTTCTGTATCTTGGAGTTCAAATAGTCCATGAGGGAGTTGTGTACTGAGGTGGATGGGGGCATGCTTGGGCGGTCCTGAGAGTGGGTTGGTGATGTTGAAAAGTTTCTGTTTGTGAGTGGTGGAGGATTTAAGTGTCACGTCTTCGGTTCATATCTCAGGCCAGGCCCCATTATCCAGAACTCACTCCCCTCCACATGTCCCCCAGGGCTCTCACAGGCAACCCGGTGTGGCTCGCGCGCTGGCAAAGCAATCGCCGCACGCTGTTCAGTCGCGCTTGCGGCCGTTTCTCCATTGGCAGTTGCCATGGAGATTAGGTAGCCGCTCAATTCCTCGTACCGGGTTGACCCGGTCACGTGACTCCAGTCATCATCACGTGACCAGGAAGTGAACGCATTTAAGCCAGGCAATACCGGTACTCCGCGCTTCACAGCTGACTTCATCGGAGACCCTGTTTGGCGAACTTTCTTGTGCTACTTACCCGGCTTCTTGAAACCTTGCTCTTGTATATCGGACTTCCTACGGATCACGTTCTGGTTACGGCGACATCGGCTCCCCAGTTTAGCACGATACTTTGACCTCGGACTGCCTCACGGACTCCCTCTGGATCTTGTTCTTTGTTCTTCCTTCGGACGGCTCTCCTGGCTTTAGACCCTTCCTTGATTCTGCCAACGGACTTCTATTGGATTCCCCATATCACCTCGCTGCACGCTGGGCCAGATCTCACTGGTGACGCTTACCATCCAGTTGTGGGGATCCTCCGGTACTACACTCTCCAGGTGGAGACCGACAAACTACCTCTGGTCCTATCCGGTCCGTTGCCTGAGTGAGTCCTGGAACCTTCCAGGTCCTGCATCCTTTCCATCCCCGGTAAGACCCTGAGGGTTCTTTATTTATGTTACTCGTTGTGCCCTGCTTGCTTGGATTGTAATCATTGCTTTCTTTCACAGCCGCCTTGGGGTTCCTAACACTTCGGTTCAGACGTCGGATTTTCTCCACCTGTGGCCTCAAAGGTCGCCTAGGGAGTGTATTAGGTTTCTCCCTGCGCGGCACTTGGGGACGGAGGTCTCTTATATCTCCACGACTTCCAACGCACAACAGACTGTGAAGCCTGGTCGTGTGAGATATGGAGGGCGCAGCTGAAGACCCCCTGGCTGCTATAATCCAGGCAATTACGGTACTACGGGCCGACATGGTTGCTGCTAATACAACCATCCATCAGCGTCTCGATCTATTGCAGAGCGCCCAGCACCCCTTGCCCGCAGACCCAGAACTGGTGGACACCCCCCCAGTTTCTGTACCCCTTGCACAACCACTCCCGGCTCCTGTTCCATTAGTTCTGCCCTCTCCCTTTCCTTTGGCTGCCCCTGAAAAATTCCAGGGGGACCCGAGGAAATTTAGAACCTTCCTCAACCAGTGTAAATTACACTTCTTGTGTCGACCCTTTGCTTTCCCTGACCCCACCACCAAGGCAGCATTTACTCTATCTCACCTAGCTGGCACGGCTGCTGCTTGGGCAAACCCGCTGCTAGAAAACAATCATCCTGCCCTCTATGATTTTGATCTGTTAATAACGGAAATGTCCAGGGTGTTTGACACCAGATACAGAGCACAGTCCCATGATCTGGAATTACTGGATTTGTCACAGGATAAGAGCTCCCTAATTGAATACATCACTCGGTTCAATCAGCTAGCAGCTGAGACCTCATGGCCCGAAAGCAAAAAATCGGTAGTATTCTATAGGGGGCTAAACAACACTATGAAGGACGCTCTGGCCATGGTTCCATCCTTACCTGTTCAGTTCCCGGCTTTGGTGGATCTGGCACTCCAAGTGGACGCACGACGCTCTGAACGTAGGGCTGAGGCCGGTTACCTTCACTCCTCCGGCTCTGCTTCCTCATCGTCTTGCCCCGAATCCACCATTGAACCCATGCAGATAGGGGGTATTAGGAGTCCCATCACTTCTAGGGAAAGGGAGCGCAGGAGGGCCGAGAACGCCTGCTTTTACTGTGGACTGGGGGGGCATTTAATCAGGGAGTGTCCTCGAAAACCCAAATCCAAGAAACCGGATTTTCGCATAGCTCGATCCTAGATACGGGGGTAGGATCGAGTTCTCCATGCCCTTCCCCGAGTCCCACTCCATCGTTTGGTCGAATCAGGCCCATCCAGGTAGAAGCTACCATACAGCCTGCCCCTGGTATCCTTCATCCCGTACAGATCACCATAGATTCTGGGGCCTCCGGGAACCATATCGATATCACCCTAGCCCAGACTCTGAATCTGCCTTTGCTCAACAAACTCCGACCCGAACCGGTTCAAACTGTTGACGGGTCTGAGCTTGTTTCTGGTCCCATCAAACAACAGACAGGTCCCCTTGTCCTGACCATCCAATCAACCCATAAAGAAACCCTCCATTTCGATCTGATATCCACGCCCCAGTTCGGTATCATCGTAGGCATACCATGGTTGCGAGAGCACAACCCTCATATCGACTGGGGAACAGGGCAGATATATTTCGAATCCGAGCTCTGCCAGAATTTCTGTCTTCCTACAGACTCAGAGACTGACACCCCGGCATTAGCTCTTGGGGCAGTTGCCCATTTATCAATCCTGGACGATGATGTTCCCCCTGCCTCTCACATAGTGGGTCTAGTCTCTGGTCACATTCCTGAGGAGTATCGGGAGTACAGCATGTTATTCGATCAGGGCTCCTCCGAAGTACTCCCTCCTCACCGCCCATATGATTGCCCGATCGACCTGGTTCCCGGGACCGTAGTACCTTCGGGCCGCATTTATTCCCTATCTGCCTCGGAAGATTTGACGCTTAAAAAGTACATTGATAAGGCGCTGCACTTAGGTCACATACGACCATCTAGGTCCTCTGCGGCTAGCCCCATATTTTTTGTGCCCAAAAAAGAGGGCGATCTCCGCCCCTGTGTGGATTATCGTCGACTAAATGCCATCACTATCAAGAACCGGTACCCGATTCCACTCATCTCTCCCCTCCTAGACCGGTTAACCCATGCTTCCGTGTATACCAAGTTGGACTTGCGGGGGGCCTATAATCTCGTCCGCATCCGAAAGGGAGACGAGTGGAAAACCGCCTTCTGTACGCGGTATGGCCTTTATGAATATACAGTTATGCCCTTTGGCCTATGCAACGCCCCAGCCACCTTTCAACACTTCATGAACGACATCTTCTCGGACATCTTGGATAATTATGTGGTGGTGTACCTTGATGACATTCTCATTTTTTCGCACACATTGAAGGAACACGTCCAACACGTACTAGAAGTGTTGTCCCGGCTGCGACTCCACTCGTTATTTGTGAAACCCGAAAAATGTTTGTTCCATGTAGCTAACGTGGAGTTTTTGGGGTTCAACATTACACCTGGTGGGTTGGCCATGAATCGTGCCAAAGTACGAGCGGTCCTTGATTGGCCAACGCCAAAAACCCTGAAATCCCTACAATCATTCTTGGGTTTCGCCAATTATTATCGGCGCTTTATTTCTGGGTTCTCTTCTTTGGTGTCTCCTCTCACTTCCCTTACCAGTCCTCTTGTCCCGTTCAAATGGGAGACGTTACACCAGCAGGCTTTTGACGCATTAAAGGACGCCTTCACCACTGCCCCTGTGTTACAACACCCCGACCCTGACCAGCCGTACATAGTTGAGGCTGACGCCTCTTCCTTCGCATTGGGAGCTATCCTATCCCAAGTATGCCCCAATACGGGTCGGCTTCATCCTGTGGCTTTTCACTCGCGTAAATTTAATCCTGCAGAAACCCATTACACTGTAACAGAAAAGGAGTTACTGGCGGTGATGGACGCTTTTCGCACCTGGCGTCATCATCTATTGGGGGCCAAACATATGGTCACGGTATACACCGACCACAGGAATTTACAGGACCTAGCAGCCTTGAAATGCGTGAACAGTAGGCAGGTCAGATGGCACCTATTCTTCGCCGCTTTCAATTTCCAAATTAAACACCGCTCTGGTTCTGAGCATAGCAAGGCAGACGCTTTGTCTCGCTCCCCTGGGGGGGTTTCGTTGCCTGTATATCCTGACACACTTTTGCCCAGGGGACATGTTGTTTGTACTTGTACTCCTCCTCTGCCTCTGCTCGAGGAGATCCGTTCTTGGGTAAAAAACCATCCCGATCACTTGTCAGAATGGGACCCCTCCTTCCATAACGGTTTACCATATGTACAGGACCGCTTGGTTCTCCCTACCGCCAATACCAGAAACCTGGCCCTGGAGTGGTCACATGATGCCCCGATCAATGGTCATCCGGGCCAGGCCCGCACCTTGGATCTCCTAAAGCGCTGGTGCTGGTGGCCCTCCATGAGACGGGATGTGGGCTGTTACGTTGCTTCGTGTTCAGTCTGTGCGCAGGGCAAGCATCGTAGGGGCCGTCCGTTGGGACTTTTGCGCCCGTTACCCGTGCCCCCTAAGCCCTGGCACACCCTGAGCATGGACTTCGTGACCGATTTACCCAGGATCAAGGGTTATGACACCGTATGGGTGGTAGTAGATGTCTTCACAAAAATGGCTCGCTTTATCCCCTGTCATGGTGTCCCTTCTGCCCCTGCCTTGGCCAGATTGTTCTTTGACTCCGTTTTCTGCCTTTATGGCCTTCCGTCTGTCCTGGTATCCGATCGTGGTTCTCAATTCACCTCCCGGTTCTGGCGTGCATTGACCGCTTTGCTAGGTATCGATGCGCGTTTTTCCTCCGCCTACCACCCGGAAACCGATGGGCAGACGGAAAGAACCAACCAGTCTATGGAGCAGTACCTACGTTGTCTGATGTTACAGCAGCAGACAACCTGGTTACAAAACATCCGTTATGCGGAATTTGCCTACAATAACGCTACACACTCTTCCACTGGTTTCTCTCCGTTCTATGCCATGTATGGTCAGCATCCCCGGTTTCTCCCTGTCCCTGCCATAACGCCCTCTGACAACCCGGCCGCCGCCACCTGTATTCGGGATATGACGTCCCTTCATGCCCGGGTCCTTGTCCATCTGCAAGAAGCACAGGCTTCCATGAAGGCCTCCTCTGACGCTAGGCGTACTGTGGCGCCCTTATATCCTGTTGGTTCCCGGGTTTGGTTGTCCTCCCGTCATCTCCACTTGAAAGGTTGTCGCAAGTTGATGCCCCGCTTCGTGGGTCCTTATGTTGTTTCCCGGGTCATCAACCCTGTGGCCTATCGCCTGGTACTCCCTTCTTCTTGGCGGGTTCATCCTGTTTTTCATACCTCCCTTCTCAAACCCTGTCCCTCCTCGACCCGTCTCCGCCCCTCTCCAGCCCCTGTTTCCCTGGGGGTGCCTGATGTTTTCGAGGTCTCGGGAATTCTGAGTTCCCGTTTCCTTAGGGGTCGCCTGCAATACCTGGTCGATTGGTTGGGTTATGGTCCGGAGGAACGTTCCTGGGTCTCTGCCTCGGATGTCCAAGCCCCCCGGCTGGTTGCACAGTTTCACCGGGAGCATCCCTCGTGCCCACGTGGTCGTGGGCCTTTGGGGAGGGGCTCTGTCACGTCTTCGGTTCATATCTCAGGCCAGGCCCCACTATCCAGAACTCACTCCCCTCCACATGTCCCCCAGGGCTCTCACAGGCAACCCGGTGTGGCTCGCGCGCTGGCAAAGCAATCGCCGCACGCTGTTCAGTCACGCTTGCGGCCGTTTCTCCATTGGCAGTTGCCATGGAGATTAGGTATCCGCTCAATTCCTCGTACCGGGTTGACCCGGTCACGTGACTCCAGTCATCATCACGTGACCAGGAAGTGAACGCATTTAAGCCAGGCAATACCGGTACTCCGCGCTTCACAGCTGACTTCATCGGAGACCCTGTTTGGCGAACTTTCTTGTGCTACTTACCCGGCTTCTTGAAACCTTGCTCTTGTATATCGGACTTCCTACGGATCACGTTCTGGTTACGGCGACATCGGCTCCCCAGTTTAGCACGATACTTTGACCTCGGACTGCCTCACGGACTCCCTCTGGATCTTGTTCTTTGTTCTTCCTTCGGACGGCTCTCCTGGCTTTAGACCCTTCCTTGATTCTGCCAACGGACTTCTATTGGATTCCCCATATCACCTCGCTGCACGCTGGGCCAGATCTCACTGGTGACGCTTACCATCCAGTTGTGGGGATCCTCCGGTACTACACTCTCCAGGTGGAGACCGACAAACTACCTCTGGTCCTATCCGGTCCGTTGCCTGAGTGAGTCCTGGAACCTTCCAGGTCCTGCATCCTTTCCATCCCCGGTAAGACCCTGAGGGTTCTTTATTTATGTTACTCGTTGTGCCCTGCTTGCTTGGATTGTAATCATTGCTTTCTTTCACAGCCGCCTTGGGGTTCCTAACACTTCGGTTCAGACGTCGGATTTTCTCCACCTGTGGCCTCAAAGGTCGCCTAGGGAGTGTATTAGGTTTCTCCCTGCGCGGCACTTGGGGACGGAGGTCTCTTATATCTCCACGACTTCCAACGCACAACATTAAGCTCTTGTAGGTAGTAGGCAGTTTTGGTGCTGCATATGGCTATCTTGTATTTGGAATGGCAGTGGTTGAGGGGTGTTCTGGTGGAGGAGCATGCATAATTATGTAAGGCCCTTTCTAGGCATTTGGCTTCCTATTTCATTGTTTGACTAGGGTTTTTGAACCATGGCTTGTGGCAATGGTTATGGGGTTTCTGTTTTCAAGGGATGCGTGTGTGGTTAAATTTCTGAGGTGTAAGGTGGGGTTGGTGTAAGATGGGATAGTATGACTGGTATGAGAGTTGATTTGCCTGGTTGTGAGGTGGTTGTGCTGTGGGTGTGCGGATACTGTGTGGAAGAGTGAGCGTGAAGCGGATACACCTCTGACCAAGATACTCTGATTCGACTTTGAAGGACATCAGGAGATCAAGGGTGTTGCCACCTATGCCTATCGGGTAGATGATGCAGTGGGTAAGGTTGTAGGGGAGATTATTATGAGGATGCTGTTTCATATGTGTTGTTGTCCAATGTAGATCTTCATGCAGGGTAAACTGTGGTTGTTCGTTGTGTGGTTGGACCATTCTGAGTGGAAGTTAGGAATGTTTGATTGTGGCAGTAAATAAGGCGGGTGTCTGTGGAATATGAATGTGGGATTTGGAGAAGCCTAGAGAGAGATCTTAAAAGGATGTATATGGTGTTGAGTGTGAGTTATTCTTTGTGTGTGATGGTAATGATGCCACTTGTGTTTTGTGGGGTGCTCTCTGAAGAGGATGAGATAGAATGGGAGTAGTACGTCAGGGATGATAGGTGTCTGGTGAGGTTTCAAGCATGTCTAAGTGAGAAAGAGCATGTCTGAGGTGTGTGGTTCTGAGGTCATGATATCATGTATTTGGGTTGGTGCAGAGTGGTGATTGAGGAAAATGCATGTGCTGCGAATAGTTGCTTCAGTGAAGGTGTGAAGTCTGGAGTGTGAACTGTATATGGTTGTTTTGTGTTGTTTTTGTGTCATGTGTGTGGTACCCAGTGTCTAACAGGGACTAACAGAGAGCACAGAAAGATATTTACTACTACCCTTTCTGCCTGATGTTTTCTTGAGATACCCTTAGCTTCAGAGATCCGGGCCATGGGATGCCCTAAGGAAGTAGCTTATATCCCCAGGTGACTCAGTAGTAGTTCTCAAGGAAGTACATAAAAATGGGAAATATCAAGCCAGTCCCCTTTCCAGTCTCTCAAGAGCAAGATTGGTGGATGCTCCTAAAGAGATGCAGGGGTGTGATGCTGGGTGGATTAACATCTGGGCAGCAAGAAGGTGGCTGTGGGGAGGAGGGAGATGGAGTAACCTTACCTGTGAGAGCGTGTGAGGGGAGAGAACAAATCACAGTCAGTGCGTGTCCAGACACAGATTTAAAGGACTAGTATGTGCATGGCTACACTGCAGCAAGGCTAGATCCATGCCTCAGTGATGCAGTTCAAATCATAATTCTGACTGATTTACCTGGTCAAAATCCTCAGAAAAATCGATAAAAATAGCAAATGATGGTCGCTGTTTGCGTTTTATTACATGGTTTGCCATGACTGATAGTGCCATTGCATTAACATGCATAGACATAAGGGTCCCGATTCATAGAATTATTTGTGCAGAAAATAGGGAATTTGAGCACGAAATTGCGTGCAAACAACAGTTTGTGTATTCATGGAACACAAAACGTGGGGTTTACCAGGGACTTACGAGGAATCCGCACCGGTCAAACACGTAACTGTAACACCACGAACGCCTTGCGCGAGACTCCAAGCAACGGCCCGCCCGTGTCTGTGCAGTCACCTAAAAAGGGGGCGGAACACATGGAATGGGGAACACCAAGTGAAAATATGGGCGTAACGAGGGATGTACCACAGTATAATCCTCACAACGCCCATATGCGTGCTAAAAACCCATATTCATGGAATTGAATAGGGCTCCCCGGCGCCCAGGAAAATAATTGCAAATCCTAAAAGACGTATGCCATGCGATAGCTGGCGGAAACGTCAACGTGCACAAAAACAAATGCAGAAAGTGCCCGCACTATCAACCAATGCACGTTTACAGCTAAACACAGCAGTGATCGTGGTACACCGCAGGAGGAGGAGGATGGCCAGGGCCCAGATTTTTCTGCCTAGGATCAGCCTTTTTGGGATGCCTGATGACCAGGCCTATGGCAGGTATAGGTTTCCACCTCCTACCATATTAGACCTGGTCACGGATAGGAGGATGACCTTACATCATCCACCCTGTGCTCCCAAGCACTTCCTATTGGAGAAGGTGCTCAATGTTCTGCATGTTTTGGCTACTGGGTAATTTCAGCGGACAACTGCCATACTGCCATAGTTGGGGCATTTCACAGCCCATGCAGTCACGCTGCCTGCACCAGGTGTTGGCAATAATGACTGCACGCCTCTCAGTCCGTAGGCACATCTACATGCCCAGAACACCTGCAGAATGGCAGAGCGTGGTCCAATACTTTTATGGGGTGGTGCACGTCCCTAAAGTGATTGGTGCAATCGATTGCACCCATGTGGCTCTACATCCACCTAGGGCTACAGAGCACATATATCGCAATCGCAAGCACTGGCATTCCATCAGCGTGCAGGTTG
The DNA here is from genome assembly GCF_040938575.1 of Ambystoma mexicanum. Classification (NCBI taxonomy): domain Eukaryota; kingdom Metazoa; phylum Chordata; class Amphibia; order Caudata; family Ambystomatidae; genus Ambystoma; species Ambystoma mexicanum. Next base: position 140,350,992 of record NC_090925.1, on the reverse strand, counting down.
TATGTGATGCCAAGGGCATCATTACTTCTGTATATGCCAACTATCCAGGGTCCACCCATGATAATTTCATGTTCAGAATGTCCACTCTACACCGGGCCCTGGAAGCTGGGAGGCATGGCAACACATGGCTCTCGGTGAGTATATATGCCCCTGAACATGCATGCATGTCACACACAGACAAATACACACCAATGACAAACATTTTCACCTCAACATGGGACATTGCCTACCCTCTCAGCACCTACATGATGATGCAAATACGGCACCCTGCCACATAGCTCCAGGAAAGATACAACACAGCCCATATTGCAACTCGGGCCATAGTGGAGCGCACATTTGGAGTGCTGGAGTCACGTTTCCTCTCCATTGACCACTCTGGTGGTGAGTTGCTATATGCACCACCACTAGTGTGCAGAATCATTGTAGCAGTATGTGTCCTGCACAAAGTTGCAACACAGCGTGGCGTACATGTGGACATGGTGGTGCCCCCAGATCCCCAACCACATGCACACCGACTGTGCATGGCAGGTCAAAGGGCACGTGGTGAGGCTGCCCGTACCCAGTTTGTGGCTAGATTTTTCACCTAAAAGTCAACCGGTTTGGAGTACACACAGCCCTGGCAATTTCCAGGTGCCATTCAATGATGATAAAGGGCCAATCATCTGTGCCCATCAAACCACCCTGAGAATGTGTCCTTGGAAGTGCAACATTGTGTGCATCCCTTAAAACTGAAACTCATTTCATTTTGTGTTTCCAAAAGAAATAGAAGAGGGAGTATGCCACTGCCACCATGCCAAACTAGACACCAAATCCCCTGATTGTCACATAAACCGTCCCATATGTCAAGTAAAATTATCACCAGACTGTGCTATGGTATGTAATGTCAAAGGAAACAGATACATGGCCAATACATAATATAAGTGTCTTAAAGCGCTCTACGATGTATGGAACAAGTACAAAAATAACACCAGCTCATAGAAATCCATAATATTCAGGACAGGGACAGTAATTGCATATCATACTATACTATTAACAGTGGATGTAACAGTGAATCTGTTGGACAGTGATTAATCATATTTTCACAAGTACAAGTGTATCAATGTGCCATCATACAGGGACCGAGGACAGGGTGGAACAGACAGACACCGTACCTGCATGGTGCAATCTGAAAGAGCAAGTGCACACATGTTTAGAGGGGTGTGGTATTCAGAGGGTGGTAACAAGTTCAGGGGTGGTTCAAGTGCAACCAGTCAGTGGATGCTCGGGCAAGTGCAGAGAGATGAAACTCTCTCGGGTCATTCCCCAACTGCAGTGATAATGACACTAGTCCAGGTCACAGAGGCAACTGTCCCACAAATTGCTGGGATTGACAGGGGCGTGTGAGACCTTGAGGTACATCAAGCAGACAGTCATCAAGCAGCAAGGACTAAAGGAATGGGGAGAGTGAGAGAGCACAGGGATTGCTTAGCAGGGAAGAGGGAGAGAGAAGGAAGAGTAGAAGATGAAACACATGGGTAGTACATGGAAATAAAGGAAATTAGTCCCCAAACAGGGGGCGGCAGGATGGGGCCGGAGTTACATGATGAAATGGCTCTGGAGGGACAGCATTGAGGAATGAACATTAGCAGATAGGGAGTAAGCAGGCCTCATAAATCACAGTGTACAATGCATACTTCCTATGAGTTGACGCTGTCTGCCACGGCTAGCCGGTGATGGACAATCTGTGGCAGACAGATGTGGTGCCTGGCCTTGACGTCAAGCATAATACTTGCAGTTTTGTCCCAAATGAATTACACAGGATGTGGATTATAAGCATGGAGTTGGTGCAATACGCAGGATCCGTAGTGTAGCCTGGAGAGTACCACAGCACGTGTAACATTGCACCACTGGGTGATGAATGCCACCCTCCAACAATAGGGATTGAGCAAAAGGCAAGTAAATCTATTCTGAACACACACACTGCCCTGCTTCCATGCGAACACCACCAAAGTGTCCGCAAATACCATCTTCTCACCTGTCCGTGGAACTCACTTGCCTTGCATACGATGCACACCGTCGGGAGATGCTTTACCTAAATGGTATGCAAAGCAGAGTAACAGCACAAACTACATGCACATACATGATCATAATTTATCACAGAAAGAAAATATGCATAGAACACAGAGTGCAGGAGCAACAGAGGGTTACACAGGATGAACGGTCATTGATATAGATTTGTACATGAGTACAGTGTACCACACCAGAGAGAGGGAGAGAGAGAGTAACACAGAGAGTGAATAGCAAGGAGATGACAGATCAAGGAGTCCATGGCCTGGTTACCAGATGTACAATGACATGCTGCACAGCACAGTCGGTGCACCCATTGAGGAATCCACATAGATAGGTCACACAGTGACAAGAGCTATAATCGAATTACCATACCGCCATGTGAGCATGCAAATGACAGATAAGACAACCAACACATGCAGCAAAGATGCCTAACAATGAAGCTTGCCTGACATGCAAGACAGTGCAAAAGCTTACCGAATTACTGTGTCTGTATGTTGTAAATCCCACATGACCTTCATCAGTAATTGTATTACCTAATTCGACAAAGGAAGGACAGTGTCTGGTGGAGGGCATGAGGAGCGTGGACTCAGAATGGTGCAGGGTATCTCACCCAGGACAGCGGTCACCACCACATCACAGATTACTGGAACGACATGGGAGAACATATTAAAACAGCCATTTTGCATTACCATTGACACAGCACACACGTGCTACGGAACCACAAAACTATAATTACCTGCACATGCCATCCTGTGCACCCCCAATCAAACATGCCATGTGACTTCACTACGCATGCCTGCACATGTAGTCCATGATGAGTTAAGGGCAATGAATACATAAATGAACAAAGAACACAACCAGGTAATGTCAAAACAAAATCTGATATGCCGACATCTGGCTAGGGGGGTGAAAAAAAAAGAATAAAAATGTCGATCTTGGACTCGGGGGTTCGGATCCCACACAGAATGTGGGAGGGGCAGGGTGCACGTCAACTCCCACATGGGTGGAAGTTGAAAAAACAATTCCCTCCACGGGCGCATGGACCGCACCGCTATCTGTGATTGGGAGGCCTGTCGCTGCTGTGGCCACCTTCCTGTGTAGAATCCAAAGGTGGTAGTGGTAAGGGAGGTTGACCATGTATATCACTGGCCTGGTCCTCAGTGGCAGCGGCCAGGCGGGACTCAGATGAATGCATCTGCAAATCAATCCTCGGAGGTCCTCATGCAACACCTCACAGGATGCACGGATTTCCCCCAAGATGGTATGACTCAACAGTTGCATCTGCTGTTGCTACTGTGTACTGCGGGCTGCCTCTAGCACTTCCATTGAAGCTCTGACGGCCACAAACTCTTGCCTTAGGGCTTCCCTGTGGGCCGACCCTCTGCAAGCAAGGATGCCTGCAGCGACCTCAGATCGGCCCGTCGGCTCCTGCTGCTGGCCTCCATGTGCAGCCTGTGTGAGCGGCATGTGGACCGCAATGCCTGCAGCTGGTGCTCTACCTGTGTTTCTGGGGGGATCATGGAATTAGCCACCCTATCCATGCCTGAGCCAACATCTCATAGGAAGCACCCTGTTGTTGTGCAACAGTATACATGGACTGCTCCACTGCTCCACGCCTGCCTAACCCAAGGGAGCAAGGCCCTTGATGTGATGCCGCTGTCTTTGGCTGCAGGACTGCATCCCTCCCTTGGTCATCTGTCAAAGGACCAGAAGGCAATACTGTGGAGCGTGGCCTTCCAGCTGTAACCACCGCAGACAGATGTGACAACACTGACAGGCCCTGTGAGGGGACTTGACACCTTAAAGATGCACAGGCTACAACACCACCAACACTTGATGCACTCGCCTCAGACAGCATCAATGAATCGTCATCCTGTTCACTACCAGAGCTACTGGTTTCATCGGAGTGGGTTGCACACTCAGACATACCCCGGATGGCCTGTAGCACCAGCGGATCTTCATGGGCTGCCACAACATGTCCTCCACTAGTGCTCTGTTCTGGCTCAGGCTCCCATACCTCCTCCACCTCCTCCCCTGCATCTAGTAGCTCATCACCTGCACATGAACATATAAATACATGAACAATCATGTTAATTGCATCGACTGCATACATAGGTATCACAATGCTGTCCTGCAACACATTGTTTGTTTGTTTGTTTGTTTAGTTTATTTGTAGAGCGCTCCGGACCCGTGAGTAGAAGGGCGCTTAAGGACACGGTTACAGGCAAAAGATACGCATTTACATTTACAGGTACATCAATTACAAAGGATTTACATAGTACAACAATTTGCATATTATATAGTGCAGGTATGGTTGCGGCTGTTAGATATTCGGGATGATGGTGGATGCTACTCTTTGTTCAATAACCAGCCAATAACAAGTTTCCTGAAGATCGGGAAGGACTCAGCGGTTTTAATTTTGAGTGGTATGGTGTTCCAAAGTTGGGAGGCTAGTACAGTGAAACTCGCGCCTCCTGCTCTTTTTAAGGCATATCTGGGCACTAGCAGGCATAAGGAGTTGGATGATCTGGTGGTTCTGGATGTGGATTTTAGAGTGAATTTGTTGGAGAGGTACGGTGGGGCTAGGTTGTTTAAGGCCTTATAGGTGAGGCAGATAGTTTTGAGGTTAATTTTTTGCTGTATGGAGAGCCATTTGTATGCTTTCCTAGTAGTGGAGATGTGCTCGCGCTTTGGATGTTGAGTGCTGCGCGTAGAGCATTGTTCTGCAGAACCTGGAGCTTGTTAGTTACAGATTGGTTGGCTCCTAGGTACAGGCTGTTGCAATAGTCTAGTTTGGATTGAATGAGTGCTCTGGCCAGAGTGAGGCAGCTGTCGGGGGATAGGAAGGGTCTACTTGCCCTGATTAGTTTATCCGTATAGGCAGTGGCCGAGGCGGTTGAGTTGATTTGTTTGGAGAGGTTGGAGTTGGCATCAAGGTGGAAGCCTAAGGTTTTCACACTTTTAGCAATAGGGATGGTGTTACCATCTATGATAATGTTCTTATAGCTGGGACTGAGTTTAGACAGGTTGTTAGGAGAGCCGACCAGCAGAAGCTCCGTCTTCTCATCATTCAGGCAGAGGCCATGGGTGGCCATCCATGCCTGAATGATAGAAAAGATTTTGTTGATCCGGGTGACGTCCGCATTGTAGATGCCTGAATGGTGAGGAGAATCTGGGTGTCATCTGCATAGTTTGTGTAGGTGACACCCAGACGGTCCAATTTGTCGAATAGGGGCTTCGTAAATATATTATATAAGGTGGGGGAGACACAGGAGCCTTGTGGGACTCCGCAGGTGATGGGGATAGGGTCAGCAGCAGCTGTTGTGGAGAAGACTCGCATGGTTCTATTCGCCAGGAAGGATTGTATCCATGCGGAGGCAGAGGGGGAGAAGTGGGCTGCGATGGAGAGGTGGTTGCATAAGATTTCGTGGTCGACTAAGTCGAAGGCCGCTGAGAGGTCTAGGAGAAGTAGGATGGCTGCATTTCCTTGGTCTTTGATTTCATCGATCTGGCTTTTGAGGTCAACCAGAGCAGTTTCAGTTCCGTGTTGAGGTCTAAAGCCAGATTGGCGTATACCTAGCAGTTGGTTAGATTCCAGGTACTCCTGAATCTGGAGGTAGGCGACTCTGTCCAAGATTTTTAACAGAAAAGGGACAGTAGTGATGGGTCTATAATTCATTGGTATGGCTGGGTCCAGGGATTGTTTTTTTAGGAGAGGGAGCACCCAGGATTGTTTTAGGTTATTAGGGACAGAGTTGTTAGCAAATGAGAGGTTAATTAGCTTGGTGATAAAGGGAGAGAGGTCTCTGGCAGCGTCTTTTATTATTTGGGCAGGGCAGCTGTCCCCTTTACAATTAGAGGGTTTTCGGGAAGTGATGATTTTTTGGACTTCTAGGATGGTCACTTTCTTAAAAGTGAAGCCTATATTGGTTTTGTTAGGTGTTGGTGAGCTTAAGCTAGGGTTGGCGATTTTGTTGTTGGGGAGTTGTTGGCGTTTGTTCTCGATTTTGGTCTGGAGTCCCATGATTTTATTGTTGAGGGCATTCTGGATGCTGGTGCAACAGGGTTTATCTTTTGAGCAGTTGTCTGGCGGGGGATTGGGGTTTTCTAGCTCCTTAAGAATTTTAAATAATTCTTTTGTGGAGGAGCCTGCCTGGTCAATCCTGCCGTTATAGGCATCTTTTTTGGTGCAAATTATCTCAATTTTGTATAGCGGGGAGATGTTTTTAAGATTGGATTTGTTTTCAGGTGATGGGTTAGTTTTCCATAATAGTTCTAGTCTGGCATTCTTTTTCCTGAGTAGTTTCAGTTCGGGAGTGTACCACAAATTTAGGTGGTTTATTGGTTTTCTTTTACGTAGTTTCAAAGGGGCAATGGTATAAATGGCGGTTGCCATGTAGTTGTTGAAGGTGTCGACTAATAGGTTAAGTTCAGCATTGTCCGGTAGAGCATTAAGGGTGGGTAGGACCAGGGGTAGTAGGGCTTCGGCCGTGATGTTGCACTTGTTTCTGGTAGGGCAGGCTGGTGCCAGGAGGCGTTTCTTGGGCGAGGCCTGGTTGGTATGAATTTCGAGTGGGATAAGGTAGTGGTAGATCCATGTAAAAGGTTGGGGGTCCTTACAGGTGGTGTTGCAGTTAAGAGTTGCTACCCAGTCGATAATTTTGCCTTTCTGGTGAGTTGAAAAAGGCTAAATTGAGCAAATCTGTGCTCAGTTAGGGCGTTTGATAAGGATGCGGCTGGTGCGTCCTTGGGGTCGTTATAGCCCAGATTGAAGTCACCGAGGATAATAGTTTGTGCTAGTGGCTTGGAATTTTCAGAAATGAGCGCTGTAATGTCTTCCTCGAAGGTACCCGAGGCGCCTGGAGGTCTATATATAAGGTGTAGTGTAATTGTGCTTGTGGGGGAGGTTTGTAACTTGATTGTGAGTAACTCGCAGGATTTAAGAGATAGGGTGGAGACTAGTCTGCAACCTAGTGTTGTTTTGGAGATGATTGCTACACCTCCTCCCTTACCATTGGGTCTGTTGGCTCTGAGGATGGAGTAGCTGGCTGGAATGGCTAATGATAAGTATGGTCCTGAAGCCTCATGTAGCCAAGTTTCCGTTAGGGCAAGGAAGTCAAGATCATGGGTTAGAATAGTGTCAGCAATTTCTGTGGGGTGGGCGGCCAGGGATCTTGCATTGAGTAAGGCTCCTTTTAGGGGGAGTGGGTTAGGTGCATTAGGGGTCTTTGATTTCTTCTTATTTTTGGTGTTGAGTTTGGTCAGGTGGATGCTATTGGTAAGGGGCAGCCTGGTGCCTAGTCTGTTGTTGCGGGTGGTGAGGTCAGGGTTGGTAGAGCGTAAGGGTTCTGGAGATTTCAATGTGGACGGCCCCGTGCGACAAGGAGCACTAAATGTGCTATGATTAGGGGTTTTGTTACAGGTGCATTGGTAGGGGAGCTGTTGTCTACGGAGAAGGTAGGGTGGGAGTGGTGGTTAAGTGGAAAAGGTGGCTGGGAGGGTAGGAAGGGCGTGGGGCAGGGGATTGGGTAGTGCGTAGGGCAGCCTAGCTTGGCTAAGCCGTTGTTGACTGTTGTGAAGCTGTTGCCGATACAGTGTACATTGTCCGGCATGATGCAGAAAGGGAACATGGTGAGAGTGAGAGTGAACCAGGTGATCATGGTCTGGGTGCGCAGCTACCCAATGCAAGTCTGGTACTCAGTAGGACTAGGCTACAATGGGATAGTACCTAGATTTGAAAATGCACTCTGCGGATAAATGCTGTGCGGTAATAGCTAGGGGTACATGCTAGGCATAGAACATGCTAGGCATAAGAGTGGAGCAGTAAGTACAATGACAAAAGATGGTGGGAGCAGAGATGGGCTAGTGGGGCTTTTCCTATCAGCATGAGTCATGTGTACAGCAGTGTCTTTCGAGCCACCTAGGTTCAAGATCATACGATAGGGCTAGGATGCAGCAGGCCAACAGCTAAATTCAGAATAGCACAGTTTTGCAGAGAGTAACATCTAAGCACAGTTTTGCAAAAAGTCGATAGGGTAACATCTAAGTTCAGAATGGCACAGTTTAGCAAAAAGGCAATATGGTAACAATTCAGTTCAGAATAGCACAGTTTGGCCAAAACACAAGGGCGCAACGCCTGGAACTAATATGAGTCAAGTAACGGTGCAAGACACATCAAGGCTGGGCAGTGAGCGTTGCATAGGCGAGATGCGAGTGAGTACGCAGGGTGCCACAAGGCTAGATAATGCAGGGCACACACACACAGGTTCAGTTCAAATGATGGTGCAGGCACAGTAGGGTTAGGCCGTGAGTGTCAGTGTCACAGGATGGTGAAAGGAGCGCTTATGGCTGGATTACCTTGTGTAGGAGTCCATGGTTTAAGCAAATAGGGCAATCAGGACTGTAGTGGAACGAAGGAGAATTGAGCATGGGAAACAGCGCCAGACACCGGTCATGCTCGGTCAGCTCAGTCAGAGCTTTTGCCTTCTTTCCACGCCTTACTTCCGAAGCCGGCTTGCACCTGCCTGCGAATCGTGTTGCTTTTAGATGGGGGTGCTGCTGCCAATCGGATCGCAGCTACAAGCCTGGTGGGGGTAGGCAGGAACGAAGACATGACAAATCCGGGGCGGTGGCCATCTTTGAATGTAGTATATAATCAAAAATAGGCGTCCCCAACACCATGAACCCAGGGGAGAACCAAAGTAAGACAGACCCACCAGAGGGGAAAAAGGAAGTTCATGGGAATAGAACCATAGAATCAATCAATGGAATAAGCTGCGCACTGTGAGGGAGCTAAATATGGGGACAGATCAGGTCAAGGAATCATAGAGATATATTCAATCAATCTTTAATAAACACATATACAATTGCCATACAATTAAAAACAGCTTAAAAACATATCATTGATTCTAAACATATCTAGTTAAAGTGCATATTATTTTACTAAACATCCTAGGATGTAAGCAAAAGTGCAATGTGCCTAACTTAGTTCAAAAGGGCATAAATTCCGTAGACAGTAAAGAGCCTCAATTGAACCCCAAATTGTATTTAGCCAGGGGGATATATTATAACTAATCTCTGTATATATGTAAGAGTTAGTTAGTGAGGCTTAAAGAGTTATGTAGGACACCAAAGTCACGCAGATCAACAATAAACAATATTTTCTGCGAGATGAAAAGGGTTGTACCTTAGTCCAGCCCAACATTTCTTTATAGAGAACAAACAGCAACCTGTGCTTGTCTCCAATCTGACCAAAATAGTCAACAACCGGTACCTAGTACAGCTCCCAAACGTATCGTGGGCTGTACTGGTATCTGAACATAGGTAGTTTCGACGATCAAATAACAATGTCTAAGCTGTCTATCTCTCGTCGTAGCAGGAGAGAGAAGGCTTGACAATCGTCTTCCTCAGGACAGGGCAGATTAGGTGATAAATTCTAAAATCTAAACATACAGATTCTCTACATTTGAATAATCAAGAACCGTCTGGGGCCACCTAGTACAAACAATAACTTTCTAGGGCCACATAGTACAGATAGTGTCTTTTGAATTTATTCCATATATCCGATCTTCTTCAGTTAGTTCTTCCTTAATGCACCCAGATGTTCAATAAATTCCCTTTTGTTGATGTTCGGAAGTAAGGGTTGCATTGAAGATGGATATATAAAAGACCAAGGGAGAGAAAAGAAAAAGGGAAAAGCAAATGTAAGGCAACACATAAATCAAAAAGTGTGTATACAAAAATTTATTTTGATTAAAACATTCCTTGACCCGATCTAACAACCCCACATGTAGCATCCTCCATGCAGTTGAATAATCCTAGGTTCCTTAGTAATAATCCAGGATATGCCCCATACACTGTACGTAAATCAGACAAGGGGAACCCAATTAAATTAGTAAAAAGTAACAGGGGGGCTTATAGTCCCTATGTCAAAGCCATGAATATACCAAAGAAATTTGTGTAATCCAACATTGCATGGGAGAGGGAAACCAGAGTCAATATGAGAATCCACTATCATCCCGGTGGCAATAAAGCTAAAATGCAGAGTGAGAGACTTCCCGGCAGTCCCATACATGTATAAATACCATTTCATACCTTTGAAGGGAGAAATTCCCATTGGGTGTATTTCGAAAAATAGCCATCAGGGTAGAGAGAAGAAATAAAATTTCTCTTGATGACACTCCCCTGGGATCTTGTCCAGGTGCACAGTAGTTCAGGCTAAGTGGGGAGAAAACATCCCATCAACCGGTAATCCTGTGAAGATCCGATCCTGCATAGAAGTAAGGAAAAGAGATGAGCATGGAATAAAATGGGAAGGAGTTATAGAAGGGAGCCATGAGAAAATCACATGCGCTCAAACATAACATTCCTTCCTAAAAATGGGCCCTCAGTCTCAACGGCATTAGTAATAGACATGATAAGTGCAATAGATACAATGCTGGAAACGCCTCTAAATCTCATTCTCCTCAGGTAGTACAAATCTACTCTAGGAGATATTTCTGGACGCTGGATACTCCACTCAAGCAGTATGTCTCCTGTAGCTCCAGAAGTCATTATATAACGGGAAAGCCAGGAGGCAAGACGAGAGAAAAAGAAACGGAAAGAGATTAGAAAATGAAAAAAAAAAAAAAAAAAAAAAAGGAGGAAAAGAGAGAAAGGGCACCCACAATGGAGTCTAGCCCCTTCCCTTATCTCTTCCTACATTGGTTAATACTAGGGAACAGGCAACAGAATCCGATAAATTCGGCACATAAGCAGCGACAGGAAAAGAAATACAGACCAAATAGAAGCAATCTTACCGTGTCGGCATATACGACGTAATACGAGCGGTCGCAGAGCTGTCGCCGTTATGGAGCCAGATTCCTCAAAGTAACGCCGGTTCCGTGTGCAGGATGGCCGCCGTACCGAAACGTAGCTCAAAACAGCTGCTCACGCTGATTCCGTGTGCAGGGTGGCCGCCGTAACAAAACGCAGCTCGAAATAGCTGCTACCGCTGGTTCCGTGTGCAGAATAATCGCCGTAACGAAGCGCAGCTCAAAGCAGCTGCTTCCAAATTCAAGGAGGATTCAAGAATGGCCGCCGTAACAAAGCGCAGCTAAAAATAGCTGCTACCGCTGGTTCCGTGTGTAGGATAGTCGCCGTAACGAAGCGCAGCTCAAAGCAGCTGCTTCCGAATTCAGGGAGGACTCTTAGCTAGGTGAAATAACGCCTCAACCTGTCACGTGACTGACGCGAATTGTCATGTGACTTAGTTTCCTTTAGTCTAGTGGATTTAAAGGGGCAAAAGCGCATATTTACGCCGCCTAATAGCAGAGACCTCAATTATCATACCAATATTGCAGCGAGGCCCCCAGATCACCGGAAACGATGCCGGGAAGTAAAAGAAACAAAGGAAATAAGTAATAGACTGAAAAAGGGAACGGAAGCGATAGTAAAGCTAAAGTGATCTCTCTAATTAGGCATATTGCCCACCACAAAGAGTCATGCAACGGTGCTTCATTAGTTAATCCCCTCCACAGGGGCAGCACACACAAGAGTAATGATATGAAGCATGCACCTTCAATAGTATGCCATTATTAGAAAAACGCCATCAAATGATCAGCCATAGTGCTAGACACAAAAAGATAATAGAGAAACAGCAGATAAACCAATTGATAAACCAATTGATAAAATTCTCTAAATTGTTACAGCATCACTGTCTGATGCGTGTGAATGATATATGTCCATCCATAGCTAGCCCACTATTGAATGGTGGAAAACCATCCTCTAAGTACAGATGAAGACAGTACAAAAAGAGGGGGGGAAAAGAAAGCCATTGAATTATAATTGATGGTGAACAAATGAACCATAGTACTCAAGTTACACACTGGAGCCATTCTTCCTGATGGTTAAGTCCACTGTGGTAGCTGTCGGTCTGATACATCCACCACTGTTCCCTCTGTGCCAATCTTGTAGCGGTATTGAGACGATCAGTGCCCACAACTCGTTCCAATGCCCACCACTTGAAATCATCAAAGTTGTGATTCAATTCTAAGAAGTGAGCCACTAGTGGAGCATTGTGGGTGTTCGTCCGGATTCTTGATTTATGCTCCGAAATTCTCGTTTTAACAGGTCTTGCTGTCTTACCTATGTAAGATTTATTGCAAGGGCAGACTATAACATAGATCACATTAGAGGAGTTACATGTCGTGGGTTGTTTAAGGGACCAGACTTTATCATTAAGGCATATTTTAGAGCATGCTGTAGTAGACTTGCAAGCATTGCAAAACCCACACGGGAAATGTCCCATAATGGGTTGAAAACCCCATTGTGTAGTTAATGTCGGTTGTCGGGAGATAGGTTTAGCTCGATCTGCCTGTGACAACCAGTTTTTAAGGTTTTTTCCTTTTTTGAAGGCAAACAAAGGTCGTTCCAATTCTGGATTATTAAGTTGTAGAAGATGCCAATGTTTATAAATCATCTTTTTGATATCCTTATGATGTGAATTAAAAGTAGTTACGCAGACTATGCGTTGATTAGTAATGTCTGGCTTATTCTGTTTGGTAAGTAATATATCTCGATGTTGATATCTAGCTCTCTTGCGAGCCTGTCTGAGTAAATGATCCGGATATCCTCTAGCTTTTAATCTGGTAGTGATGATATCAGCCTGAGTAGAATAATCACTTACTTTAGTACAGTTTCGTCTTGCTCTTAGAAATTGCCCATAGGGGATACTTTCTCTGAGTGCTTTCGGATGAAAGCTATCAAACCGCAAGATGGAATTGCGGTCTGTAGCTTTACGGAATAAGTCCAGAAAAATGTGCTCACCATCAGTATTGACTGTTAAGTCCAGAAAGGGGAGCGAGGTGTTGCTGGAAGTCATAGTAAATTTAAGATGTGGATTAAGGGAATTAATCCAGGGTAGAAAGGTGGTATAATCCCCTTTAGTGGTATCCCAAATCATGATAATGTCATCTATGTATCTTTTATATAGACGTATAGCTGTAAAAAATGGATTGGACTCATGTCAAATAAGTGATTTCTCGAATTGCCACATGTAGAGGATAGCATAGTTGGGGGCAAAAGATGCCCCCATTGCTGTACCCTTCACCTGTACATAATAGGAATTCTTGAATCTAAAATAATTTTTAGTGAGTGCCAATTCCAGCAGCTGGATCAAAAATTCACTTGGTATATATTCCCATGAACTTCCTCCATCTTTGAATGTAGAGCACCTTGTGTGCTCCAATGGTAGATATGTAAATAAATGAGCCGGATGGCTACTCGCTTCTGTTAAGGTGCGTTACGGACAAAAGCCTAGTAGGCTGCAAATAAAGGGTTGTTGTCGGCTAAAACCAGCGCTGATTACAGCGGGGCACGGAGGGGCTCAGGGACAGCTGATAATATGTCCCAAGCTTACCTCATGACCTATGAGGGCCGGTGGGGTCTGGGGTGCTGCTCCTGCAGTGCATCATGGGCGCTGGAGAGCTCCTGCTCCACAGGCGAAGAAGACACAAATGGTCAGCTCAGTCAGAGCTTTTGCCTTCTTTCCACGCCTTACTTCCGGAGCCGGCTTGCGCCTGCCGGCGAATTGTGTTGCTTTTAGATGGGGGTGCTGCAGCCAATCCGGTCGCAGCTACAAGTCTGGTGAGGGTAGGCATGAACGAAGACATGACGAATCCAGGGCGGCGGCCATCTTTGAATGTAGGGAACCTCGTGTGCTCCAATGGTAGATATGTAAATAAATGAGCCGGATGGCTACTCGCTTCTGTAAACGAGCGTTACGGACAGAAGCCTTGTAGGCTGCAAATAAAGGGTTGTTGTCAGCTAAAACCAGCGCTGATTACAGCGGGGCGCGGAGGGGCTCAGGGACAGCTGATAATATGTCCGAAGCTTACCTCATGACCTATGAGGGCCGGTGGGGTCTGGGGTGCTGCTCCTGCAGTGCATCATGGGCGCTGGAGAGCTCCTGCTCCACAGGCGAAGAAGACACGAATGGTCAGCCCAGTCAGAGCTTTTGCCTTCTTTCCACGCCTTACTTCCGGAGCCGGCTTTGCCAAGCATGTTACCATGCCATCATTTGCATACACACAGTATAAACAAAAAGCTCACAGATCATGCCGTTTGCAGACTTGCCACTACATCCCATGTCCCTGACAATGTAAGCACTGCACACATTCCCAACCGACATTTTTCTGTGGACGCCCATCCTGTCCCATGACACTGCAAACAGTAGACTAAAACATGCTACTTGTGACTCATGAAGTGGATATGCAACATGCCATTGAAGTACATGCGAACATGTGCACACATAATCACAGCCAAATCCACTACAATTAAATGTAACACCAGTGTACCACTGGCACAGGGAGTGCAAACAATGTGGAACTGCCCCGAGTGTCAAGTCCCAGGTGTCTGATGTGGAGAGAGTAATGACATGCACTGGGAGACAGGAAGAGGGGACAGTGACGTACAAGAGGGACCGGGCCATGGACCCATGGAGTGTGTGTTGAGTGTGGCAGATCAACAGGGATGACACCTGACAAATATTTTACAAGGGGACAGTGCCAAAGCTGCAGCTGGGATCTGCACAGCTTAGTAAAATGCTATGTCACTCATGGCACAATGTCACGCCCGCTGCCAGTGCACATGAAAGGTATGGGTAGCATCAAACCACCTACGGACATGTGTGGATGGACTTTCAACTACATGCAGTGCATGATGTGTAGGACGTGATTCAGACACAAGCACTTACATTTGGCACCATATCGGGACTAGCTCCCTTTTCACCTTGGTGGGCTGGAAGGTAGACTTCAAAAAAATACTTCAACCGATCCCAGTTCCTATCTATATGCCCTTCTTGTGAACTGAAATGCACCAAAAGAGAAAACATTTTTTTGCATCGTGATCTTATTATAGACACACAAGAAAATAAACAAACCCTAGGTCATTATCATGTAATTTGCTGAAAATTACGAAGTGAATGATGTGCTGTTACTCATGGCAAAGATATTTTATCTAAATATTCCACATCTTTTGTCTGGTGTCCACTCTGGGAGTCCATCACATAAAGGAATATAGTCCTTCCTTTGTGTTGATTGGGGGTGGTAGGCAAATCAAAACAGAGTTGTTTGTTTATCAACACGGAAAGAATAATGTGCCTACTATAGCCCTGCGGTGCTCTATAATGATACAAACACTGATTAGCGCTTCATAAACAATTTCTGAGCGCTGAATATATAGATAACTGTTTGGCGTTGGTCTGATTGGGGTATTCATTACGAACCCTCACACAAAGGAATGAAATCCATCCTTTATGTTGATTATGGACTGAAGAGCAATATAAACATAGTCCTTTGTTTATCTTGCTACTTCGGAAGAACTAGCGTGCTGGCGAGATCTCCGCGTTATGCTGCAATGAGAAGTGAATGAAACAAATACTGGTAAACCTCATATTTCAGCGCCGAATCCATGTGGCACCAAATAGAATGCTTAGGGCATTTTCTCTGTAAACACAGTAGGTTAATGTTCACAATATACCGAGAGGGGTTATATAGCTCTTTAACACAGCACAAGATTGAAGGCAACATACCAAGTATGTGGGGACTTGCTTACTCCGCGGCAGTAATATGCTGTGCAACACCCAAATCTGTGTGATAATGATGACATTTCATAAACAAAAGTGTTGTAATCGCTTGATCATACCAAGTATGTGGGGACTTGCTTACTCCGCGGCAGTAATATGCTGTGCAACACCCAAATCTGTGTGATAATGATGAAATGATACGCCGGAAAGGCAATCTGAAATTTCATAAACAAAAGTGTTGTTATCGCTTGAACATCATAAACAATGGGTGAATAAATAATAAACAGAGGTGAAAAATCTAGTATGTATATTATGGAATAGTGATGAACTTACTAGTAAGGCAACCTTTTACATCCTCGCAGGCATTGCTCAATTTACGAACCATTGATGATGGGTGTATCCGACTAGGACATTAACCAACATTTATCCAGGCCACACAGTGGGACTTGGGGAGTGTGGGTGAGTCAACACACAGTGCATCCGCATCTGTACTACTAAAGATTCATTTAAATTTGAAATGGTATATAGAAAAGACACATTAGAATGTTTGGTTCTCGTAGGTGTCTAAAGCCGGAGGCCGTTTGGTAACATCTAAGAATATTGAAAGACAACACTTTTACCCAGAAACAAGTAGAAATTGTAAGTTCATATTGTTTTGTATAAAAATATGTATATGAAATGGAACTAGATAAGTAAATACAGAGAACTTAGTATTTTCTCTGTTGATCCACAGGATCTCAACAAAGTTAGAGATGCCGTGGAGGATTGACTCCAACAATCTACTTGCTATTCCTTGAGTTGAAACATGGGGGTGAGTAGGTGTTTATGTGTTTATTGAGAAAAAATAGACATGTGACAATATAAGTCAGTGATAACAAGTAATATGGATGACACCAGATCCTTATGGGTTTTTAGGTATGTTTTTTAGATTTGAAATTGGCTCACACAATTCCAAAAACAAGGGCGCAGACCAACTAGACTTTGCCCTACGTCCTGAAGAAGGTCTTGAAAAAAACGAAGACAGTCAGTTCTGATATATGTGGACCAAAACATGTGTCGACGATTATGTGAACAATCTGGGAAATTAAAAAAACAGATAAGATACAACACCTGAAAATAAGGACTGGGTCGTAAACAATTGTTATAGTCTTTGGAAATGTCTGTATTAGTATATCAATACACAATGTATAAAATGCCAAATTGGTTTTAAATAAGAATGTGTGAATGCGATAGTGTGGGATTGAGACTGGATGCCTGAAATATGAAAGATATGTTGATGGATTGAATTAATGATTTTAAACAATACATACAATGATGTGTTAGATGTTTATTGATTAAAATTTGTATTTTTTGAATAATCTGTGTCATCCTGATCCACATGTCCACCTTTTTGCTTGAATCTCAGTCATACAAATGCCGTCAGAAGTGCTACACAATCATACTAATTTATTTTGATCTACATACGCATATTCAGGATGCACACGCTTCATCACTGACCGGACGTTTCCTCGTAATCTGGTAGGCCTCCTACACCTTGCACCTGATCCACATGAATCAACTCGCTCATGGCCTCTTCATGTGCTGTGAGCTCTTACTCCTGTGGTGTCCCCCTCCAGTCATCAGAGCAGAGGCGAGGTTGGCACCCAGTTTGTGTTTGGTTCGACGGTGGAGGTCATTCCACCGCTTCATGACCTCATGAGCAGTGCTCACTCTCACTCCCCAAGGCGTTGATGCCATCCGTGATTCGCTGCCAGTGGACCATACACTGAGCAGGCGTATGCCTGTTCCCTGGATGCGTGAGCATGTCACAGTGGTTTTCGTGCATGTAGTCTACGAGGATGTGGAGTGCTTCATCAATGAAGCTTCTCTTCCTCGAAGTGGCAGTGTCCTGTGCCGTGCATTGGGATTGAGACTTTTCCTGTTCTGCACGCTTATGCTTCTTGGCAGATGGTGCAGACCAAGTGTGGCTGGAACTACTGAGGGCAGTAGGGGCTACACCACTAGTGGCCTGAGCCATGCCATCACCCACTGATGCTGGGACAGTAGTTGCCGCTGCAGGTGCCCGTACCTGGGCGCTGGGGCCAGGTGCTTTGACTGTATGTCCTTTCCCCTTGGACGCATGGCCATCAGCTGCCTCTGCGTGAACGTGTACCTGAGGGGGTGAGGGTGGCAACAGATACTGTTGTAGCTGACTGACTCTGGTTGTTGGTGACAGCAGCTTCATCAGCAGGTCCCTGAAACTGGGTGCTTAGGAAAGCATATGACCCTGCACATCCCTGACCCATGGTGCTGGGGACAGGTGTTTTGCATGGAAGTCCCTTCCCCTTGGACTCACAGCCATCAGCTGTCCCAGTGTGTACGTGTACCTGGGAGGGTGACAACAGATACTGTTGTAGCTCCCTGACCCTGGTTGTTGGGGACAGCAGCTGCATCAGCAGGTGCCTGAACCTGGGTGCTTGGAAGAGCATATGACCCTGCAGATCCCTGAGCCAGGCTGCTGGGGGCAGGTGTTTTGCATGGACGTCCCTTCCCCTTGGATACACGGCCATCAGCTGCCCCTGCGTGTATGTGTACGTGGGGAGGGGACAACAGCTACTGCTGTAGCTCCCCAACCCTGGTTGTTGGGGACAGGAGCTGCCCCTGCAGCTCCCTGACCATGGGTGGTGGGAGAGCAAATGACCCCACAGCTCCCTGACCCTGGGTGCTGGGGACAGCAGCATAACCTGCAGCTCTCTGATCCTGTTGGTGGTGGGGCACAGCTCTCTCTGCATGTCCCTGACCCCAGCCACCTCTGCCACCTCTGCCACCTCTACCTCCTCTCCCTCCTCTCACTCTTGGGGCATTCCCAACCATGGTACAGATGGATTTGTACAGTGGAAGGCACACCAAGCAATTTTCCTGGGCAATCGGAATGAGGGGGCAGGGTACATGATGTAAAACATACTAGTGTGGTCCAGCAAGGCTTAATATTACCCCTGGTGAAAAAATGAACGGGACGATTAATGCACAGGCACCCCAAATACCAAAAATGCATGTACGCGACCCCTCAGTAGCTTCCGTGAAAAGAGAATGCGTTACGAGGTACGCTGTGGCACATAGCAACACAAAAAATGCATACGTGAAGCCCAGGAGAGCTATTGTTATGTTAATAATGGGGGTATGCGATACACAGGGGCACCCAGATTATGAATAATGCATACACGACTCACTGTTAGCCTCAGAAAAAAGAAAAGTACATGCGTGTGTGCTCAGAGGCAAATCCCCCACCAAAATAGGAAGTTTGCACTGTCACATATTGTGTGGCACCCCAAAAATCTCCGAAGTCCACTCGTCCGTCCACTGCAATTCACCCGTGTGGTTTCATTTTGTCCTATTCACTCCTTGATAAGCAATCTGAACGCCTATGCCCAGCGCGTGTCATGTAATTTACGCAGTTAGGCCCTTTCCTCTGATTTCACATGTACGCGCTAACTTCTAAAGTGCACAGTAATCATCACTCTGTTTCCGACTGCCCAGGCGAGAGACACAGAAGACCCACGCTCCAGCCTACAAGCCTTTTTACCTGCCTCCAACTGCCCTGAGCTGCCTCCTACGAGCCATCTGCTGCTGTCTGTCCACTGTGTGCTGTGAACAGGCAATGGCTGCCCACATGCCCTGCAATTTGAGTGCCTGCTGTCCAGCCATTGCCAGTTCTCCTGTCCTTGGCCCTGGGACCACCTCTGCTGATTCAGTAGACTCCCAACGTGCCAGAACATCACCACCGCTCCACAGCCCAGCCCCAGGACCACCCTGCCCACCCACATCTGCCTCCGGGGTTGCCATGTCTCAACCATCATCTTCAGAGTTAAGTGGCAACCCTGTGGCAGCGAGGAAGAGGGCTGTCAACTTCACTGCCAGGGACGTTGACATCCTGGTGGAGCATGTCCTGGAGCATTATGATGCCCTCTTCAATGCCCCAATGCAAGTCGGCAAGGATGGACAGAAGCTGATCTGGGGCCAGATCATGGATGCCATCAATGCGGAGGGGTGGCATCCTGTGACTACCACCACCTGCACAGGTGCTGGGAGGACCTGAAATCCAGGACGCACAGCAAGGCCCTGCGCTTCCTCCAGGCTCGTGCCAACCAAGGGGGGCGCAGGAGCCGGATGAACACCACCGACAGTGCTTTAAGTGGGCTTGGAAATCAAGGGGAGCTCTAGTTACGGGGTGTGGCCTAAGTACATGCCCCCTTTGAGAGCCCGCCTCGATTAAGGGGGCAGACCCCCCCAAAAAAAAAATCATTCAACCATTTTTTTCAGTCATTTTGCCTCGACCCTTTTGTCATTCGACCTTTTGCATTCGAACATTTGACCTATAACCGAGCAAAAGGAATAGGCGCAAGGCCCAGCCTTACTCCCTGGACACAACATCATCGGGGAGCGAGGAGGCTGGTTCCGTGCCTCGACCATCAGCCAAAGCTGCTGAGGGGAAGTCCAAGAGGGCTAAGGTGGACGTAGAAGACTCCTCGGCAGCGGGGGGGGGGGGACAGGTGAACAAACACATGGGCCATCCACTGCGGTAGATGCTCGGGAGGTATCCAAGATGGCGGAGGAGGATGAGGGGGGGGCAATAGTAACCCAGTCCATGGGGTCAGCCAGGGGTGGTGAGGTGGGTGTGACTGCTGCAGTCCTGACCCAGGGGCATGAGGCTGTGCAGGTCACCATGGAGGTGCCTGTGATAAATCCTGTCCCTATCTCAGCGCCTGCAGCAGTATGCACCTGCCGACATGCCTCAGGCCAGACACATCCACAGGTGTGGGATACTTACATCCAGACCAACACCCCAATGCCTGTGGATGTTGCCATTTGGGACAGAGTGGCACCCTGCTAGTCGGTATTGGGAGGCATACCAGCATCATTCGTTATGATGTGCATGCTTGCACTCGTATGCTTGCACATCATCACAATGATGTCTGGTGTCTCCTGAACTGGCTAGTAGCATTCCTGGTCTCACATGGATGCGTAGGCTGTCCACTGTTGCAACACCCTCTTCGTCTTACCCCTCTGTGCTTCAGTCGTCCTCCGGGGCTCCTTCCAGCCCAGATTCCACCAGGGCCCCCTGTGCACCAGTCCCACCCATGTTGGCCTGTCTGGTGGAGCACACATCCCTGCATTAGTTGGGAGTCAACACTGGATCAGAAGGGGTGATCACCATACCGATCCCGGCAATGACAGGAGCAATGGCAATGGCAGGAGAGCAGGCACCCAAGAGCAGGGCATGGGCCAGACACCCCCGGGCAATGTCATCAGCCCAGAGGGTGTCCACATGAAGCATGCACTGGGCGCTCGGGCAGCAGCAGGCTCTGAGGAGGTGGCCATTGTACTCAGCGCATACAATCACAAGGGGGAAGGTATCCGGCATCAGGCAGGATGCAAATGTGGACCTGAGGGACAGGATGTTTCCCGTGTTCGTGTACTTTGGGTAGCGTTGTGGGACAGAGTCTCTGCGGGCTCAGGAGGCAAGGGTCACAATGGCCAGGGCGGAGTTTGCACTGCATCAGGGAAGGTGGTGGGCTACCATCCTGGAGGAAACTTGCAGGGAGGCGGAGGGGATGGAGAGGACCATGCTGGATGCCCTTCGTCTGCCCTGCACCTGCTTCCCCCAGGCGGGCCTCAGCTCTTTAGCTGAGGCCCGCCTGGGGGATGCAGACGCAGTGCTCGATGATGCCCTTGACCAGACATTGCATGAGATTTGTGACGAGGAGGACTTGCCCGCTGCCTGTGTACATAGTTTTTTAGATTTAAGTTTCCTTTGGTTATCTTTATTATTTGGAACAGACATTTTGGACAATACTCCATTTTGTGTACATAGTTCTGTAGGTGTAAGTTTCCTTTTCCATTTTGTTTTGTTTTGGAGTGTACTAATCGGACAATCCTCCATGGTTATTTTGTACGTAGTTTTGATGGTGTGTTTCATTTTTCTAGTTTACCAGACTTTATGGACCTTTCTTTTTCTTGGACAAATTTTTGATACTTCTTTACAGTGTGTATGACTTTATTACTACTGTTCAATATATTATTTTGTTTACTCACAGTCATTGTTTGTAGCATTTCTTTTTGATGTGTGCCTGTTTGGTAGTCCATTTAGTCGCCCTGATTCTGACCATTGCTAGTCATGTGTGTGTGTGTGCTTACTTGCATGTGTATTGTTGCTGGGTTTATTTCAGAGGGCAGTATGCACATGTGGCTGACCAGTGGTGGTGTGTGAAGTGGAAGTATGGGTGTATTTCCATTCACATGTGCTGCATCACTCTGTGTTAGCCCTCACTGTGTTTGGGAGGGAGGGAGGTGGGTGGGGTGACTGTGGGAGTGTTACATGTTCATGATAATGGCACTGGATTTACTTAATGGTGTGTAACACACATGTAGTGAATTCCCCTTCACCAGCAGGTGTTTCTACAGGATTAATTTTCTATGCTTTTGCACAACCTCTTGCACTAGGATACAGTAGTGGCATTTCTTTATATTCCACAGTGGCTGACCAATGCAGCTCCCTGTGAGTCAAGCACTCTGTGATTGCCATGTCCTTCACACCTGCCCAGACAGGTGATGTGTTTTATCGGACGTCTCTTCTTAAAATGACAACTCAATGAGGCTCAGGCAGTGAGACACCTGTCGATTATTTATTCTTGTGGCACACATTGAGGGTATGTTGGCTTGTGTCATTGTTGAACATTTGGTCCTTGTGGATTGCGCACATGACATTGTGTCATGGGCAGCAGGGCCTCACTTTCACAATCACTTGTCACATGTGTATGCTGGGAAATGGTTACAGCCAGCTATTGTGTGTGAGCAGATGCTGCACTCATAGATGTGGCCCTGGTCAATGCTTTAATTTTGCTTAGCAGGATACATGTTCCTGAGGATGTTCGGGCTGATCCGGTCCAGGTGTACAACACACAATTGTTGCAGTCATGATGTGTCACAATGTCAGGGGAGGGCGGCAGGTCCACTTTTGTTAGTACAGTACTGTCCAGAACTGTGGATTAGATTCTGTAGCTGTCTTGTTGTAATTGAAATGACCTGAAGGTAGGTCAACTGTTCGTATTCGTGACCTACGGGAATGATTAAAGATTGACACATGAAAAGGAATACGAACAGTTGACCTACCTTCAGGTCATTTCAATTACAACAAGACAGCTACAGAATCTAATCCACAGTTCTGGACAGTACTGTACTAACAAAAGTGGACCTGCCGCCCTCCCCACCTCCCTTACCCCCTTGTACTCGAGTTTGAGAGATTGGATTTCCATTTCTCTGTTTCATTGAAACTAATGATTCACTTTTTTCCTATAAAACCGTTGTTTTTGTGTTATTACGCCTATCCTGTTAACGGTTCAAAGGAAATCAACTGCTTGCCCGTGCCCTTTTGCTTACAACATTTAACCCTGTTTGTTGTTATTTTATATTTTCACAATGTCAGGGTACAGCATGCAGGTGATGTACCTTGTGGAGGGGGCTGCCTGCAGGGTGGGATCACGAGTGTTGGGGGCTGGGATGGGGGTATCCCATGTGGAGGGGGATGCCTGTAGGGTGGGGTCATGGGTGATGGGGGCTTGGGTGGGGGTGTCCCATGTGGAGGTGGCTGCCTGCACGGTGGGATCACGGGTGATGGGGGCCAGGGTGGGGGCGTCCCATGTGGAGGGGGCTGCCTGCAGGGTGGTGTCACGGGTGATGGGGGCTGGGCTGGGGGTGTCCCATGTGGCGGTGGATGCCTTCAGGTTGGGGTCATGGGTGTTGGCGGCTGGGGTGTCCCATGTGGAGGGGGCTACCTGCAGGGTGGGATCACGGGTGAGGGGGGTTGGGGTGGGAGTATCCCACGTGGAGGGGGATGCCTGGAGGGTGGGGTCACAGTTGATGGGGGCTGGGGTGAGGATGTCCCATGTGGAGGGGGCTGACTCCAGGGTGGGGTCATGGGTGATGGCGGCTGGGGTATACCATGTGGAGGGGAATGCCTGCAGAGTGGGGTCACGGGTGATAGGGGCTGGGCTGGGGGTGTCCCATGTGGCGGGCATGCCTGCAGGTTGGGGTCACGGGTGATGGGGGCTGGGGTGTCCCATGTGGAGGAGGCTGCCTGCAGGGTGGGGTCACAGGTGAATGGGGCTGGGGTGGGAGTGTCCCATGTGGAGGGGGCTGCCTGCAGGGTGGGGTCATGGGTGATGGGGGCTGGGGTGTCCCATGTGGAGGGGGCTGCCTGCAGGGTGGGGTCACGGGTGATGGGGGCCAGGGTGGGCATATCCCATGTGGAGGGCGATGCCTGCAGTGTGGTGTCACGGGTGATAGGGGCTGGGGTGGGTGTGTCCCATATGGAGGTGGATGACTGCAGGGTGGGGTCACGGGTGCTGGGGTCTGTGGTGAGGTTATCCCATGTGGAGGGGGATGCCTGCAGGGTTGGGTCATGGGTGATGGGGCTGGCGTGGGGGTGTCCCATGTGGAGGTGGTGGCATACTGTGGATTGCGCGGTGCAGACGGCCAATTTTTCTGTGGTGCGGGTGGGGATTGGGAGGTGTTGGGGTGCTATTTGGCAGGTGTAGGGGCTGGCCTTGCGTGGGAGGGCATGCGTTTTCTATGGGGTGCGCCCGGGGATCGCAGGGTGTTTTCGTGCGGTTACGCTGGGGTGCAGTCAGAGATTGCAAGGTGTTTTTGCACGCTTACGCTGGGGTGCGGCCGCAGATCGCAGGTTGTTTTTGCGCAATTACGCTGGGGTGCGGCCGGATATTGCGGGGTGTTTTTGTGCGATAACGCTGGGGTGCGGCTGGGGATCCGGGGTGTTGGCACTCGATTTGACTGGTGGAGGGGCAGGCCTTGCATTGGAGGGCATGCATTTTCTATGGGAGCGTCCGGTGATCACAGGGTGTTTTCGCACGATTCTGCGGGTGGCGGGGGGTGATTGTATGCTGGCCCAGGGATGGCGTGGAGGCTTGCGCAGTGTTAGGCATTTCACTTTATTTTTACTGTGCATGGGGTCGTGTTGTGGACGTTACTCGCGCAGCTTACTGTTACTTGCGCCACGGCTACTGATGCCTCTGGGAATACATGAATATGTGTGCCGCGCAGCGATTTCTCTGTGCCATAGTTGTCGCAGACTCCTTCTCGGCACGCGGCCCTTGTGTCTTTTATGCACGGGGCCTCGGGATCTAAAGCCTCCATGTGTAGTAGATGGGAACCCCTTATAATAAACTCAATCCTTTATTGCTTCCAGCAGAATGTTGGCAAATATTATTTCTGGAGAATCTAACACAGCAATTAAATGATACGTTTTGGGATTTTAGCTGGTCAAGTGACACTGTGCAGAGCTTGCTAACGCAGGTTCGAATCCCGTTGGGGCCAAACTCAGCCTTTCATCCTTCCGAGGTCGATAAATGAGCACCACACACCGTGGGTAATAATAAGAAGCGCTCAGATACCTGAGGGTTTGTAGCGCTATATAAATGCCAAATTATTATTATTATTATTATTATTATTATTATTATTATTATTATTATTTATTGACTTACTTGAATGTGGGTATCAAGATATTCCTTTCCCATGAAGCCGGCAATAAACCTGTTCTTCTACCTATGGAAATACCAGGCTCTTGTAAGCAGCCACTTTCCAGGAAGACAGTTTGATTATTTCATTCCAGAGCCCATCAGGCCCCAGTGCTTGAGGTGGTTTCAACCTACCTACAATTACATTTTCTCATTTGAATTATCAACATTCTATGACATCATCTTCCTGGCTGTATATCGATCACGGGAGCCCAAAGTTGTAACAAAGCTATTAACCACGTTCTGTTAAAGACACTTTCCAAAGCTGAGTTCTTCAGATGCATTGATGGTAAATTGATATCCTTATTTATTAGTAGCTCAAACATTGTGTTGTTTGATTGTGGAAAAAAACGCCTTCAATATAGCCCTCATGTAATGCCCTCGTCTTGGGGTGCACACTTTAAACTTAAATCGGGCCAGTAATGTGCCACCCTGGAACCACCCCACAACCCCAGACTAGCTAGTAAGGTGAGGCGCTGAGCAACCTGCGATGTAAAGATGTTAGCAAAGGAGATGGGCCACAATCCTGGGATTCTGATTTTAAATATGGCAAAGTACACCAGAGTGTGAGTTGTTGACCCTTGCAAGCATTTATATAAGAAACAACAAAGACCTATTAACAGGTAGACGTTTTGTCATTCACTACTGGCTAATCTACCTTTTTCCATAAATAAAGAGAGAGTATTAGACAATCATTACCAGCCTTACAGCTGAGCTAGCCTGTCAACATAAGCAGCCTGTTTCCAGGGAGACATGCCAAAGGTGGTGTGATTGAGGGTAGCACTGTGACTCCCCTTCCGTAGTGGGGGAGAAGCAAAACACGGTTTATATTTAGGCAGCGCCTTTCTCCAGATGACGGTCACCTTCATTCCTTAGCACTGGGATAAGGAAAAGGGGCAAAGGGGCAATGCATGAGTTCTAATTGCATGTCTTACTGCCAATGGGAATGAGTGAATAGCACATGGAAGGCACAGGCCTAGACAATGACATAATGCAACAATGTAAGGGAATCAGAAATAGCCAGGGTGCAAGACACTTATTGAACTATTATTGATTTTCGAGGAAAGATTGCCGTAAAATGTCCATCAGGCTCCAGAGTGAAGGGTCTTTCTCAGCAATGCATAGGACAGCACTGCCGCTGCATTTACATCATCTGGGCACAAGGGCATGTTTCTCTTGGTAGGAAGGAAAATAACTGCATCCAGTAAAAATTGGCAATATATTGAGGATAGGTTGGGTGCCCCTGAAAGTGGCAACACATAGACACACATTGAATTGAAGCCAATTGGTTGTTCCTTAAGCCATTCAAGGAAGCGGTGGCAGTCACATTTAGGCGAGGGCGATTTGCAATCTGAGGTCTCAACTCTTTTCTCAATACATCGGAATGTCTTGGAGGTGGTTCAACAAACAATATATTCCTCTGACTTATCACCATTGCCTGTAACATGTTCCATGCTGGCAAGAGGCTGTTAATGATATCATTGCTTTTCAGAATTCACAAAAGACACTCTTTTCATATATTCTCTGCTTCATTGTTATTCAGGCTTGGTCTACTAAGTCGATGTGGAGCGGGGACTCTCGGCAACCTTCTGGCAGATGCATGGTCGTCTATTGAGACATCTGTCTGATGCAAATGCACCGATTTTCATCTTTACACAACAGTCTCCATCATAAGAGCCTGAAACATTGAACCTGCAATATACGAAACATACACCTGAAGTGATAGGCATACATAGAGCATCACAGCAACCAGCTTGGACTGCAAAATAAGTCTGCCAAAGCCATATGGGTTCTTCATGAGTTCAGACTTTTCTACACAAATGCCGCCACTGGGAAATACCACCTCTGCCACTGGAATTTCTGCAAGTCTGTCCTATTCAGAGTTTAGAATCACAGGCAGTATTTCTAGAATACCTCTGGCGCTGTTACAACAATACCACCTCCGCCAGTGATAATCTCTTAAGTAAGGTCTTTTGTTAGGTCCATTTCTACTTTTAACATGATGGTGGAAATTGATAATGTACCACAATGGCTTCTACCTGTCACAACCGCGGGTTCCTGGCGTTTATGGAAGAGGTGGAAACATGGCGGCCGTCTGACTGTGCCGCCACGTTGTGCTCCCAAGCGCTGTTAGCGGTCTAGTCCTTTCCATCATGGCCGCCGCCGAGTGTATTTCCCTGTTTACGCTCGGCGGCTCGGCGCGTTGCAACTTCTGATTCCTCTTCGTTGCTAGCGCTCCTTAGTTCTCTCGCTTGGCGGAGTTCCGCTCCTGTCCTCTTTTCCCCTGCTTGCCTCCCTCATTCTGTTGTCTTCTCTTCCCTCTCTTGCCTGCGCCCCGTTATTCTCTTGGGCGCTTGGTTTGCTCGCCTCCCTTCGCTTTTTCCTGCCTGGCCTCTATTTGAGTTTCCTCTCTCTCTCTGGCTCCCCCCCCCATTTGATTCCATCAGTTCCGTTCTCTCAACTCACCCTGCTGAGCCCTTACCTGCCGGATTTGCCGGTATCCCATATCCAGCTGGTCTTGGATTCTCCTCTCGTTCCGCTTCATCGGATTTCTAAGCTCCGAATGGGTTTTTGTGCCGTAATGCTTTTCCCCTTGCTTGCTTGTCTGTCGCGGGGGGGAGTCACCGCTGATTCGTTCCCAAAGGGTCGCGGTGGCTTCCCCCCGAGGCCGACCCTATCTACACAAGAAGAGGAGGACTTTTACTCGTCGATCCCGCGGAAAGAAGTTGGACTTCTCATCATCATCAGGTGAGGAGGAAGGGGAACTTGAAGACTCTCAGGGTTCGAGTGGGGTGGACAACATTACGGATAACCCTGTCGATACGCCCACAGCGTCAGGCATTGCTGATAATACCACTCCTCTACGTTTTCCTAATGCAGAAAAGGCCAATACTGACCCTTTTATTTATTAGAACCCTCGGAGTGAATACGCCTTTCCTATTGGTCAATTTGCGGGCTTTAAAAAAATGTTATAGCTTGCAGTTTCATTGTAGCCTGCAAAGGTGGCCTTTGCTTGTTTTGGAGCTCGGAA
Organism: Ambystoma mexicanum; assembly: GCF_040938575.1. Classification (NCBI taxonomy): domain Eukaryota; kingdom Metazoa; phylum Chordata; class Amphibia; order Caudata; family Ambystomatidae; genus Ambystoma; species Ambystoma mexicanum. The sequence continues at coordinate 140,322,779 of NC_090925.1, read as the reverse complement.
AGTCGAGCACTAACAGTGCTTCACTGCCCTCTAGTGGCCTTCTTTAAAATAAGATTTGCCTACAAATCGCATGTTTTTTTTGTTTTCTTTTGATGCATGTTGGCTGGGGGTCACAGTGAAGTCAGAGGGGGACCCCTTTACTTGTCCCTCACTTGCAGGGCCAGCCCTAGCACAGCAGTGCCCTGTGCAAATTGGTGCCCACCTCCCGCACGCCCCTGGTCAGGGCAGGGGGTGTGCAGGATGCATGACATTTCTTTTCCACTTCCCCACTCCAGTGCCTCGCAGGGAGCTAATCACTGGAATAGGGCGTTCATGCTAATGCATGAGTGCCCTATTCCAAGGCAAACCGCCTGGCTCCCGCATCAGAGTGAGGAGGTAATTGTGTGAATAGGGCATCAGCAACCTCTTGTTAAATCCGCCCGCTGCCGCCGGTACATTTAATAAGAAAAGGGAGCCTGCCGCGCCTTCTCCCACTACGCTGGTCTAGTAGGGGGTAATGGCACCCTGGGGGGGCACAGCGCCCCGGGGGGTCGCACAGCCTGCCCTGCCCTAAGGCCGGCCCTGCTCACTCCCCTGCCACGCCTCATTCCCTGTGCTCCCTCACTTACCTTCCCTGTGCCCCCTCCCTCCGCACTGTGCACTCACCCACCCCCCTCAACTATCCTTTCTATGCTGTTCCTCACTCTTCCGTGGTCCTCGCTTGCCCTCCCTATTCTCCTCCGGTCTCCACTCTCTGTGCTCTGTCGCACACTCACATCGGCTAACTACTCCCTCTGAGGGAATGTTTCGAACCCCCCTACTTTACCCCTTTGTAAACTTAAATATTCCACGGGGAATATTCCCCAAAAAAAACAAATATTTAAAAAAATATATATATTTTTACATAAGCTTTGTTTGTGTTTGCCCATGGGTTCTAATAGCTTTATAGACCTCGCCCTTGGGCCGTACCGTCGTTATGGTCCCTCATACCTCGTTACAGGCCCTTGCTTTGGTGTCCAGTCAAATGGTCGAAAATAAAAGATCGAATGACCATTTGATCGACAGTCAAATGGTCGAAAAAAAAGGTCGAATTTTTTATTTATTTATTTATATATTTTTTTAGTTTTGGTTGGTTAAAAAATATTTTAATAAAGAAAACAGGGGATTGGGGGGGAAACCCCCCATAAATTTTTTTTTAAAAAAATCGACCATTTTTTTCAACCATTTGACTGTCGATCAAATGGCATTCGATCCTTTGGTTTTCGACCAAATGACTGGTAACCCCTTGCTTTGCTTGGGCCATTAACTCAGTCTTCAGGGCCCATAACGCCCGCTATGGCCCTCGCTGCAGGTCTATAAAGCTATATTATGTAGGTATGGTAGAGTAAGGGAGCACCAGCGATGCTCATATTTTCAACCACTTAACATGGCCCATGTTTTGTTTACATGTAAAGAAAATCATGGATTTACATCATTAGGTGCCAGATTGAGCAATTACAACAATATGAAGGACTAGCACAGGTAATGTAAAAGACCCCAAAAGCACAACCATACATTTACCACTTTCAGGGAAAGGGGACGAGATCATATGTTATGAAGATTTGTTTCCATCAGTTGGAGACACTCAAGTCCCAGGTGCGAGGTTGGGAATTTCTAGGGAGAACATAATTTATAGAGTATAGGGCCTCATCATGAGTTGGGCGGTAGCCTTTAAATGCGGAAGTAAAACTATTACAGCCGCATTTAAGGGCTGGCCCAATCACAAGTTTGGCGAAAAGTTGGAGTTTTGCTGGAGGTGAAAATCTCTGCTTTCTGCCCATTTTTGGGCATTTTCGGCACTATTACCACCAGCGGTAATTGTGCAGAAAATCCCCATCGAGTCCTAAGGACTCTTGATAAAATGGGGATTTACAGCCTTACCACTTCTCGGGATCTGGCGGAAAATGCGCTGAATTGAGAAGATGTACAGCTATTTGCGTTGGCCAACCTTGTGATGAAGCCATGTACAGAGTGCAGGGTCCATTGAAACATTCAGACTAAAATTCAAGTTTCAATGTCTATCAGCTTGTTTTTCAATGGCTACAAACATGCAGGAACACATTACAAAATTACATTCTTATTTCAAGAATGTGTACATAACCAATGTAAGAACTTTCCACCCAATTTAGGTGGTAATGTTTTAGCCTGGTTTAAATATTCTGGCACATCTGTAAGATATGTATTAAAGAATTCCAAGATGGCTGCCGGCGGTGGAGGTCGCGTCTAAGTCGCGCTCCCGCCGAGCCTAAGACAAAAAAGCACATCAGCACAAATCCGAGCGTTAACGCACAGGACTCACCGCTGCAACACCCAAGCAACCGAGGACACGGCTGCGAGCGCAGATAGTCCCGGCAACAGAGTCAGCCAGCCGAGAGAGGGGACCGCCTCTCCCCCACCGAGGGAGCCCCGCGCGGCCCAGCAGAGGTGACAGCGCTGAGAGCCGTCATCAGAAATCGAGCGCCCGGAGACCAAAGGGGGGATCTGCCCCCTGCCGAAACAGGGGGGAGAGTAAAGCCAGCCGCTCCGGCGCACAGAGGAATACGCAAGTCACCCGCAGGTGCCGCGTAGAGAGCACCGCGGCAGCAGGACCAACAGAGCAACAGACAGGCGCGACGCGAGCGCCCCCCCCTGAGCGAAGCACCTCGCCGACCGCCAGACGGGCCCCCCACAGACAACGCTAACAGGAAGACCGGCAACATCAAAGCACACAGGGCCCCGGCACAGCAGTACGAGAGGAGGTGGAGGCACCACCAGCCCACCCGAGGATACGACTGGACCGGAGACTCAGAGGTGAGAGCACCTGCAGAAGCGCCCCCTGTCTCCTGGGCACCCGTGGCCAGAGATGGGGGTGCATAACCAGCATAAGCGCAGGCCCGCGGTCAGCGGAACGCCGCCCCCCTACCCCTATCTTGACAAAAGAATATTGAAAGCGAAAAAGCCAGTGGGGGCACCGCAGCCCACCGGGTGCGGGCATAAGACATTATAAAACCCTGTGCAATCCTTGCACCGAGGGCAGACACGGGAGAGGCCATAATACGCCGCCTCAAACGACGCAGCCCCACGCACACTACAGGGGTCTGACTCCTGCAGCATAAAGAGAAAGGACAATACCAATCAGTACGAGGGGGCCCAAGTGAAACCGTCCCAACACTACCCCCCGGGAGACATCCAGGCACTGCTCAGACCCCCGCAAGCAAGGAAGATGTCACGAGCGAAGGGGAAAGAGGGCGCCTCACAACCCACGCCACAACCCAGCAAGCAGGACACAAACCTGCTCCAATTGTGGTCCTCGGAAGCATCGGCGACTCAGAAAGACAGGGCATGTGAAGAACCCTCGCTGGACATAAACCCCACTAGCCAGAGCACCCTTCCACCATCAAAGGACAATATGCGGGCCTGGTTCACGGAGCTCCAGGACAAGTTCATGTCCACAGTCCAGGACTAATTTACCACAATGAGGAACGAGATGAAGCAGGTGGTACAGGACCTGAAAGTAGATGTGGCCAAACTGGAGGAAAGGACTGACACCGTGGAGAGAATCATCCAAAATATAGAGGAGGAAGCGAAACAGAACAGTGAAACACAAGAACATTTGGTTAGACTCACCCACAACCTAGAAATACAATGTGAGGACCTGGAAAACCGCTCCCGCAGATCCAACATCCGCATCAAGTATATGCCTGAATCGGTGACGGACAAAGATCTCAGGAGTGTGGTACAAGAGGTATTTAGAGATATAATTGAGGCACAAGAATCAGAGAACATTGGGATAGACAGAGTCCACAGGGTGGGTCCGAAAAGAACAGGCGCCCCAGGGGAAAGACCACGGGACGTACTAGCGGCACTCACATCTTATCCGCAAAAGGAACTGATTCTAAGGAAAGCGAGACAGCTGGACCACATTAGGATGAATAGAGTGGAAATACAGTTGTACCAGGATCTGGCCTCAGCGACACTCTTAAAAAGGAGAGAGATGGCCCCATTGGTGAGGGAGTTGGTGGCGAAAGAAATCAGATACAAATGGACGTTCTCATTTGGTCTGCTTTTCGAATGGGAGGGCAAGCAGAGAAGAGTGACAACTTGTGAGGAAGGCCTCCATATAATGGACATGCAAATGGAAGAGACGGATGCGAGAAATACCAGGTCAAAGGGGGACCTGAACAAAAAGCCAAGAGGATGGGAAGTAATACGACGACAGAAGAAACCAAACGGATGGGGGAAAGCAGGGAAACCATCAGGGGACCAATAGAGAAATGCATTCAGGTCTGACGGCTCACACACCCGAGGCGAGGGGCGGATGAAGAACAATCAAAACCTCGGATACCAAGAGCCATGAGGCCCGGCGGGGGACCGGGAGGAACACCGCTTAGGTCAGAGGATGATGCAGGGTTTAGGGCTCCCTGTACAGTTAATCCCGAGTTATGAGAGGGCAGGGAGCGATAGGCGCAATGCCATAGCAACCATAGGTGCCCGGGCCCTCCTCGGGATAGAAGTTTAATTTTTGTTAACAGTTGGGGGGAGATGGGCAGTTGGGAGGGAAAACAGGGGGGTGAAACTCCGGAAGAGGGAAGGGACCACAACAAGCGGGAATGAAGGTTGAAGCAGTAGACTAGACAGGATGGGGATGCTTAGAATCTATTCACAAAATGTAAGGGGGCTGAATTCGCAGGTGAAAAGGAAAAAAATGGAGGCTCTGGTAAGAAGGGAAAAGGCAGACATTCTGCTTCTCCAGGAGACGCATATTAAGGCCCAGGACAAAAAGAAAGTACACCTCAGAGGGTAGACGATATGGGCGCAGGCGAATGCAGGGGAAAAAAGAGCAGGAGTGATGATAGCAGCAAAAGGGGGTCTGTTGGCAAACCTCATAGATACCCGAGTAGACAGGGAAGGGAGGTTTGCATTTGCCAATATATCAATAGAAGGTTACAGGCTCACCCTAGCGGCAATCTACTTGCCGAACTCGGGGCAGGACGGATTCCTCAGAGACACCCTGGGGAAACTAGAGGAATTTGCAAAAGGCGAGATAATATTGGGGGGAGATTTGAACTTGGCCTGGCAACCCAGTCTAGATAGGAGTGCGGGGGGGGAACGCAGGCGCATGGGTCCCTATCCAAACAAATCAAACAAAGAATGGAGCAGATGGCATTACGAGATGCCTGGAGAGAACTGAAGGGACAAGATAGCGGATTCACGTACTACTCACACGTGCATAACACAATGTCAAGGATTGACTATATCTGGGTGTCGGTGGGATTGGTGGGGAGGATTCAGGGTATCAAAAAGGGATCGATTGCTCTATCAGCTATGGCTCGATAGACAGACCCCCAGAAGGAGGAGAGGATTATGAAGATGGAGACTGCCGCCCGACATTCTAACGGACCCGGTGCTGGGGCTGGAACTAAGGGACAAAATCAAGGAATTCTTTGAACTAAACGACTATGGTGAAGTCTCACAGGGGTCAGTATGGGAAGCCTTTAAGGCAGTAACTTGGGGTCATATTATAGCGCTAAAAGCCACCAAAGACAAACAGCATCAGGAATGGGAAAGATCACTCGAGAAGAAATTAACAGAAATTCAAGGGGAGCTAACTACCCATCCCACAAGAAGCCTCAAGAAGGCAATGAAACAAGTGCAGGGACAACTAGAGATGCTCTGCAACAAAGAAGCAGAGAAATCCCACCTCTACCTTAAACAACGATACTACATTAGGGCCAACACGGCGGACAAATACCTAGCAAGACAACTCAGGGAAAAACAGAAATCGATGACGATATTGAACATCAAAGACGCACTAGGACAGCCGCATACAAACACAAGGGATATAGGGGATGCCTTTAAAGCTTTCTACCAAGAACTATATGCAACAGAGCATCCGGATGAAGAGAAACAAGATGAGTTCTTACAATCTATCCCCATACAGACAATAGCAGAAGAGGACAAACAGGCTTTAGAATCCAGGATCACAGAAGAAGAGGTCCTCAAGGCAACAACGGGCCTTCCAATCTCAAAGGCACCAGGCCCGGATGGATTTACGGCCCCGTTTTATAAAAAATATGCAGACATATTAGTTCCGGTCCTGACAAGGCTACTCAATACATTCAAAGACATTGGTAACGTAACCCCATCCATGAATGAAGCGAAAGTCCTAGTGTTCCCTAAAACAGGTAAAGACCCCAGTCTCCCCGGCTCATACCGCCCGATAGCCCTAATAAATCTGGACGCGAAAATATATACTAGGGTACTGGCAGCCAGACTATCACCCCTCCTCCCGTCCCTGATAAACACAGATCAATCAGGCTTCATCCCAGGTAGGCAAACACACGACAACCTAAGAAGAGTAACCCATCTGATAGAAAAAATAGGCATCACCCATACACCAGTAATACTACTCTCATTAGACGCTGAAAAGGCATTTGACCGGGTTGAATGGTCCATCCTTTTCAAAACACTGAAGCGCATGGGGTTCGGGGAACAGTTTATAAATATGGTAAAAGCCAATTACAACTCCCCATCGGTTAGAATAGCAGTAAATGGAGAAGTCAGGGATAGGGTGGAGATCTCAAGGGGCACAAAACAGGGATGCCCCCTCTCACCCCTGCTATACGCTATATTTTTGGAGCCCCTTCTGATTAAGATAAGGGAATCGGAGGGGGTAAGAGGGATAGAGATGGCGGGCAGGCAACATAAGGTTATAGCATACGCTGACGACATGCTCCTAGCACTGGAAGACCCTGGGACCTCTCTACCGAGGACCATAGAAACACTGGAGGAATTTGGGAGGATTTCAGGCCTGAAGATAAATAGGAAAAAATCGGAGATTATGCTCCTAGCGGGAAACAAGGAGTCGCTAGAAACAGTGGCAGGCCTGCTGAGTCTAAAAACAGTACAGGAAGTCATCAAATACCTAGGGGTGACACTCCCGCACAGGGTGGACAAGATTTATAAGTGCAATTACACTCACCTCCTAAATAGAGTTAAGAAGGATCTAGAACGATGATGCCCGCTCAGGATCTCATGGTGGGGAAGAATCCAATCAGTAAAAATGAACATACTCCCCAGGGTGCTTTACTATTTCCATGCCCTCCCTGTAGCAGTCCCCGACTCCTTCTTCAAAGATCTCTCCAAAGCCATATCGCAATTTGTGTGGAACAAGAAACCCCCGAGGGTCGCCAGGGCCATTCTCACGGCACCAACAAAGGCAGGCGGAATGTCCCTATCACACTTCAAGAAATATTATCAGGCAGCTCAACTCTGTGTCCTGAAGGAGTGGTTGGGGGAGGACCAACAGACGATCTAGGTAACACAAGATAGGGCGGTCTCCAGGACCCCCTTGGAGGACCTACTGTGGAAACCTAAACAACACAGACACCTGAATCTTCGAGTAAGTGAGGTCATGAGAACCACCCTTAACGCCTGGGATGACCAAACCAGAAAGGGAATCATGACTACTCCATTGGCTCCCTTAACGCCTATTTGCAGGAACCCACAGTTCCCACCAGGACAGGAATCTGGTGGCTTTGAGAAATGGGAAGCAGCAGGATGCAGGAAAATCGGAGAAATGATCCAAGACAAAGAAATTCAAACATTTGCGGAATGTAAAAATATGTGGAAGCTAACAGACACGAACAGACACAAATATGAGCAGATAAAACATTGGCTAAGTACACCAGAGGTCTTCCAGGCGGCCACGAGAGACCTCACACCATTTGAGACATACATAATAACCAACCCAGGTGACAAAAAACTGGTGTCGACATTGAATAATTTCATGAACACTCAAAAAGAAGAAATTAAGTGGACATACATGAGGAGATGGGATGCCACGCTAGGGGAGGAAATTCCCAGGCAGCAAGGGGAGGAACTGTGGGCAGGCATCGCCAAACTCACCAGGGCCGTCCAAACCAGAGAAATGTGGCTGAAAATAATTACGCAATGGCACTACACCCCAGAGAGGCTCAAATCAATGTACCCGGATACGTCGGATCGCTGTTGGAGGGGGTGTCCGGACGCTGGAACATGGAGACATATTTGGTGGGACTGTCAGGGAGTGAAGGGCTTCTGGAAAGAAGTGCAAATGGAAATGTCAAAAATATTCCCAGAAGCAGACCAAATGGGAATGAGGGTGTGGTTGTGCGGATTAAAGGACCCACAGGCCAAGAGACTCCACAAAGCACAGTGGAGGAGCTTTATGGGCATAGTCATCGCGGCATGGGCAACGATAGCTCAAAGCTGGAAGAAACGAGACACACCACTGGTATTCACCTGGCTACAAAAGGTGTGGGCCCAAATGACAATGTAAAAAATCACGAACCATCTTCAGAGCAAAAACAACTCCTTCATGAACGAATGGGGATCAGTGCTGGAATACTTTAAATCAGACTATATGGAACAATGGTGCCCACACAATATCAAAATCTCAGACATATACAGCACGTAAAAGTTCCCGAAGAGAAAACCTATGAAGACCCGAAATCTTCCGGGGGGTGGGGGGGTGGGCTTGGAGGGGAGGGAAGTTGGGGAGAATAATGTGTTGATGTTTATTCACGTGTAAAACAATAAAAATATGTTAAAAAAATAAAAAAATTAAAAAAGATATGTATTAAAAAGCATAGAGGCCAGCACACATCCTGATCGGGCCTCTAGCTGTTGTGATATTATTTCAGAGGGCCCCATTAGTGCCCAGGCATACCTGTACTGGCGTCTGGTCATGAAGTGCAAAATAATATTTGTTTATTTAATTTGAACTTTTATACAGGGGTGACCCTACCCAGAGTGTCTGTACAAGTTCAATGAGAAAAGGTGAACAAAAAGTTACAATATTTCAGAAAAGGTCCATAAGATCAGGATAAACAATAGTATGGTAGGAGGTCTGGCTGGATTACATGTAGTGAAAAGGAACATTTAGATAAATTTGCCATTGTATGGCACAGATGTGGGGTGGGTCTAAGGTTTCAGCCACTGCGTGCCATTGGGCGAAGGTCTGTTTTTGTGTGCTTATTAGCCTGCATTGTGGAATGTATAGGATATTTTGGTTGGCTTGTCTGGTGTTTGTGTGGGTGATAGGCTTGAGTTTATTGTGGAGAGAGGATAGGTATTTATGTGGATGGCATTTTATACAATGCAGAGTTCCTTGAAAACAAGTCTTTGTGGTATGGGAAGACATTAGTGCTTATGTGTGTGTGTTTGGGTAATGTAGCATGAGAATTGCTGGTGCATTGTGTGTGGCCAGTTGAGAGTGTTGTTGGGAAGTCCAGGTGGGGTTGTATTACGATAGTATAACTTGGAGAGGACAAGTTCCTATTCTGTGGTACAGAAGTTGCAAAGGGGAAGGATGAAACTGGTCATGCGTAAGACTTGGAGTTGTAGTTTGCATGCTTTGGTGACAGCAGCAATGTGGTCTCTGAAGGACAGGCAGGGGTGGATGGTGTCACCCAGGGACTTTGCTGGTGTGCAGAAGGGTAGGTGTTGGTTGTCTGTTGGGAGTTAATTTATCCAGAGTGTGAGGTTGGGTTTATGTCTAGAGCGGCAGGTGATGAGGTATTATATTTAAGATGGGTTCTGTTTTTGGAAGTGGGAGGCCATCCAAGTAGTAATGGTGGATGGACAGTTTTAAAGGGTGTGGAGTTCTGAGGGGGAGGAGATCTTGAAGTATATTTGTGCATCATCTGCACGTTGATAACAATGGATGTTGTGGCTACTTGGAGTTTATTGGAAGGATTAAACATATAGGTTGAACAGGAGTGGATATAGGGAAGATCTTGTGATCTTGTGTATTTGATTGGTATGCATTTGATCAATCAATAAGTTAGCATGAAGATGAAGTGTGTACTGTCCATGAGGAAGGATGTAAAACAGGTGATAACAGTTCCTGAGAGTTTAATTCTTTTTTTTGTTTAATAATGTTTATTAGAATAATAACAACCAGACATTAGTAATGTACAGCAGAGAACTAAACTAATATAACAGATACAAGTCTGAGTTAAGAAAATGACATCAAATAATAATGTAGCTGAGCATAAGTAATTAACAATAAGTGATGCACACAAAAGAGAGAAAGAGAGCAAAAGATCACAGACAAATTAGTTAATGACATCTGCTATAGAAGATCAAAAAAATCTACCAAAAACTAAAAGGGAAAGACAGACTGGGGAGATTAACGTGAGATCAGGGGGTAGGAGGGGAAGTAGGGGGATTAGGGGAGATTTTCTACTTATCTATATAATGTTTAAGCATTAAAACATAGGAGTTATAATTTGTCCATGAGATCGATGTGTGGAATGTACATACAAGGGTTTATGAACCATGTGAAGAGGCATTGAAACAATCCAAATAGTGAATAAAAAATGTCCATTTAGCATTATATTTGGGAATAGATTTTTGAGAATTAGCCATACACAGTTCCATTCTATGTATGTGGCAGCCATTGTTCCACCAACCTCTAACACAAAGAGAACGTGAGTTCTTCCAAATAGCAGTTATAAGCTTTAAAGCAATAGTGATAAATAGATCATAGAGTTTGTTTGATGCATATAAGTCACCACATTCAATAGCAAGACTGCCTAAAACAATATACAAAAAGGAAAGAGGAACATTAATCAAGGAAATTCGCTTCAGGTGTTTCCAGACATCTTGCCAAACCTTAAAGAAAGTAGGGCAGATCAAAAAAACATGTGTTCGTAAGAAGTCGGGGCATGACCACAAGTCCAACAACTGTCTTTCAAACCCTTATTCGTGTTGGAAAGTTGAACAAGAATAATAAACACCCTATGTATGAAAAAGAGAAAGTGTTGAGAAATGTTAGCAGATACTGAAATATTCTTAATTTTTGCGATTATTGAGGACCATATATCATCATCAAGGGCCAAACCAAAGTCCATTTCCCATAATAGGCAAACTAGTTGAGCAACATCATTTGTGTTAAAAGTTTTATACACTTTTGAGGCGCTGAGGTTAGAGGATGTAGTTAGTTTCAGCAGTCTAGGGATATCCAGTGAGAGAATATTGTTGGAAAATGATGAAGCGCATCGAGACATGAGTTGAGCAATGTGTTGTAGAAGTTGAATGAATTTGTTGAATGAATTTGATTCCTTCTTTTATCCAGGATTTACGGTTCAGGGTTCTATTGTTGATGACAATGTTTTTGTTATGCCAAAGCAATGAGGATAAGTATTTGTTAGGAACTTTATTATGGGGAAAAAGAAAGACCTTTAGAGCAGCAATAGAGGCTTTAATATGATCGGATAGTGCCATGGAAGAGCGATTACATAGATAAATTAGATCGGCTGGATCATATGGGAAAAACAACATTTTCTCTAATTTGAACCAAGACGGAGTGTCTGACGTCTGGGATGAGTTAAACCAACAGCGTGATTGTTTTAAAATGAAGGCTGAGTGATATAGTTTAAAGTCAGGGAACCTAACTCCCCCCATTTCGTATTGAGCTTTTAATTTGACCAACACAATCTTTTTACATTTACCAGGACCCCGTAGGAAGTTGAGTAAGATAGAAAAGATTGGTTTGAAGAAGGAAAGAGGAAGTGGAATTGGAAGGAGCTGGAGGTAATATAGGATAATAGGGGAGACCACCATTTTAATTGTATCGAGCCAGCCCCACCATGAAAGATAGAGGGGTGACCATTTAGAAGTAAGATCTCTAAGTTTGTCCAGCAATATTCATAGGTTAATTTTATTAGTATCATGTATTGTGGGGGCAAAATTAATACCTAGAAAAGGTCATGACACCATTTTGAACCAAATGAATCTAGCTCATGTTTAAAACAAAAAGAGTTAAGAGGTAGAATTTCAGATTTATCTTTGTTAAGTTTATAACCCGAAACTAGACTAAATTGGTGAAGCATCTCAAGCAGGTGGGACAAGTGGAGTTTGGGATTTTAAACAAAAATGAGAACATCATCAGCATACGCAGCAATCTTAAAATGTGATGAGCCACCTGGGATTCGAGGTACATTCTTGTTAGATCTGATAAGCTCGAGTAAAGTTTACAACAAGAGAATATACACAATAGGGATAAGAGGACAACCTTGCCGCGTACCTCTTAATAAAGGAAAGTATGAATAGGACTGACCATTAAGGCAATAGACGATTTGGGCAAGAATAAAGCAGTTTAACGAGAGAAATACATTTTTCTCCACAGACGTGCCAATGGAGTGATTGAAACATGAAGTCCCAACTAACTCGATCAAATGCCTTGTGTGCGTCCAAAGCAATGGCTGTGTAACCTTGTTTATCTTTTTTATCTTTAGAAACAGTATAAAGAGCATCTAGAAATAATCTTGCATTAGAGGAGATGTTGCGTCCTTTCGACATAACCCACTCGATCAGATTTGATCAAGGCCGGGAGAGAAGATTCAATTTGATTGGCAAGAATTTTGGCAAATATTTTGCATTCTACATTGATAAGGGATATAGGGCGATAATTATTTGCGCATGTGGGATCTTTATCAGGCTTGGGGAATAATATAAACAGGGCTTCAGAGAAAGTAAGAGAATAATGACTGGAGTTCAGGTGCCAGAGAATGAGCTAGAGTATTAAAAAATTCAACAGAAATGTCATTCTCTAAATGAGATAGATCAACTCGTGGATAGGATGTTCTATTGATATGGTTGAGGAAGGATTGTATATTTTCAGTAGTAATAGGAATATCAGGAGTATATAACTTTTTGAAGAACTTGTTAAAGCAGTCTAGGATTTTCTTGGGGTGATTATGTACTGCTCCAGAGGCGTCTTTTAAGTGAGAAATAAAATGCCTTTCTTTCCTCGTCTTTAAATATAAGGCAAGTGACTTCCCTCCCTTATTAGACCTTTGATACATTTTAGTTTTGTATTTAAGAATGGTGCCTGCAGCTAGATTCGTAAGTTCATTGTTAATTTGGCAGCGTAATGCCATGACATGATGAAGATTTCTGGTGTTGGGTTTTTGATAGTATTGTTGTTCAGTAGATGTTAGTTGAGTATATAAATCATCAAGGTGTTTTTTACGTATTTTTTTCATCCTACCCGAATAAAACATGATGTGACATCTAAGAGCAGCCTTAAATGCGTCCCAATTGTTTACCACCGAGGTATCTTCATCATGATTGTCATCATAGAACTGTTGAAAAAAAGGATTGAACGGGTAGGATGAAATTCGGATCTTGTAATGAGTGATTATTGAGTTTCCACCGTGAAGAGGGTCTACTAATATCATTTAACATAAAGGAGGTACTAATGGGTGCATGATCTGAAATAATAATATTGGAAATATTAGTGTCGACAATAGTGCCTGTGAGAGTTTTTGAGATGAAGATCTAATCTAAGCGCATTAGTGTGTTGTGTGGAAGTGAATGAAAGGTATAGTCTAGTCGTGTGTGATTCGATAGCCTACAAGAGTCAATAAGACCAGTTTCAGAGAGACAGCTCAAAAACGATTTATGAGATTTTGATGTTTTGAATACACAACTAGACTTTCTGTCAAGAAATGGGTCGAGGGCCTTATTGACATCACCACACATAATTAGATTAGAAAAATTGTTTTTGATAATCATTTCTTTGACAAATAACCAAAACTGTGGATCAGGTTGAGTAGGACCATATATGTTCAGAATAGTCACCTGTACAGAATCAATCAAAAGCTTGACCCATCCCCAATGACCTTCAGTATCCACATCCTTTTCCAGGATTTTATAAGATCGTTTTTTACTAAACAGTATAGCGACAACATTCCTTTTGGAGACCGCAGGGCTTGCCACTACGTCTTTGACCCACAGGGATTTCATCTTCATGGCCTCCTTAGCGGATAGATGTGTTTCCTGCAAGCATGCAACGGATGGTTTGAATTTATTCAAGTGAGATAGGAATTTACATCTTTTGATGGGGTTATTGCAACCCTTAATGTTCCACGTCATACATTTAAATGTCATTTAAGTGATAGGGGAATGTTAGAACAAGGATATGAAATCTTAATAAAAGATAGATAGATAAGTACGCTGAATGAATATATTTCATGAAAACAATTCTTTTAACAAAAATCACAATATAATTAAAAATCCAAATAGCAGGGGAAAGACACAAGAGGGAACCACATGAGGAATGAAGGAAGGGGAATGGAGGCCTGATAGTACACCTTACAAACTGACAACAAGGAGAAACCTTTGGCTCAACAGCAGCAGGGACCTCATTATAAAAATAAAAGAAGAAAAAATAACAAGGATCAGGCCAGGAAGTAGGAAAAAAAAGGGAGAAAAAAGTGCATCAGAGCAGGTGACGCCTTCTAGGCTGTCAAAATGAAAAAGGACAGCTTGCAGCAGAAGAGAGGCACTGCACCAGCTACAGTCTCACCTATGTTGAGATACAAAGTTAATAACGACAATTGCTAAAAGTCAATAAGCATGCAAAGTCAGGATAAAAAAAGCAAGAAAAAAAAGAGAAAAGGAGAAAAATCATGTTCCAGCAGAGGTAGAGGGATTCACCGGAGAGGACGTATCCATGTTTTCTGTTTTGATGGAGCATATGAAAACCTTTAATTCAGCCGGATCATCGAATATGGCAGAACGGTCATTGTGTGTTAACTTGAAAGAACATGGGTGATACAAACCATAGCGAATGTTCAGTTGCTTAAGGGCCGTATGAAACGACAAGAACTACTTCCTGCGTAAAGCCGTGCTTTTAGCCACATCCTGTGCAATATATACTTTCCTGCCATGACACATAAGAGATTTCTTTTCCTTCACTGAAGACATAATGAGTTGCAGCTGAGTATATTCGAGTAGATAAAAGATGAGTGTTATAGGATGAGGTTGAGAAGAACCAGAGACTTTGAATTTACCAACCCGATGAGCTTGTTGAATGTTGAGTGGAATTTCCATGGAAAGGTGAAGGATAGCAGGTAGTAGCTTTTGTGAGAAAGCAGTTGGATCAGATCCGTCACAGCCCTCAGACAGACCTGAAATGCGAAGGTTGTTGCATCTACTTCTGTTTTCTAAGTCTTCGTTGTGTTTTTGGAGATGTTTGATAGATTTTTCCAACAAAACCATTCTGGGAGATAAGTCTTCTGCAATGCCAACACGTCTTTCAACCTCCTCCATTCGATGTTCAAAGCCCTTCCATCTATCATCCAGTTGTTGTATCTTTTGATTTGTGGTCTCAATAAAGGGCTTCAAAGCTCTTATTTCTGATAAGATAGCATCTACAGCCGGATCAGATAAGTTGAGCAGAGGAGGTGAGTCACTTTTGGGCCTTTTCAGGTTTGTGGAAGGAGTGGACTCATTTGTTGCAGGAGAGGTTTTTTGGTTATTTTTGTTGGCAGCCATTTTGTCAGTACAATGAGGTAAGTCTAAAGGCTGAAACACAGATTATCCGTAGGTTTACAGCAGGTGAATGAATCAGAAAAAAGCAAGCAAGTGTGTTATTTCAAAAATAATTGAGACCATGACACTTTAGTAAGGATGAGTGTTGCCAAATTCAATACTGAGGAAGCAGACCACTGGTAAAGCTGCTACTAATACCATTAGCTTAGTTCCCCTTGCCACTCCAGTGAACAATTCTGTATGTGGGTCAGGTAAGTATTTGCAAAGTGTAGAAACAATCACTATTAGTGATAAAGCTAAGGTAAAAGTAAACTGTGCAGTGGCAAGGTACTGAGGACAGTTTCTTGTGCAGCAGTTAACAGGGATGAAAATGGTAGCTGTTGAGAAAGTTACAATGCATTGCTTGTCAGGTCGTGGTGATAACAGCCAAAAGGGACTATTGTTGCTGTATACAGTAGTATTGTGGATACAATCACACACACAGAGAATAAAATTGCAAAATATTGCTGCGCTTCTGTTACTTCCAGGTTTATCCGTGAAGTTATTTGAAGATGCCACAACACCTTATGAAGGTGTTTAAATTCGCTTTAGCAAAGTTAATGAAAAGAAAAAAAAAGCGACACGGAAGTGCTGGAAAACAACAAAGTAGCAAACCTCTCGTTTAGTTGGGAAAGGTGAGCGAGCAGTGGCACTGCTGCGAGGGAGGAGCTGGAATAGGCCCAAGCCGGCGCGTCACAGAAGGAGTGACCCCAAGCATTTCCTCAGTGAGGCGACCTAAGATCAAAGTAGCTGGCTGCTGTGTGGCTTAGCTCGTCACCGCAAGACCCTGGAGAAAGAAACAAAGACGGGTCCACCGTATCCAGCAACAGAGTGTTTCAACACAGCTCCGGTAACAAAAGAATATAAAAGAAATGCAGAATAATTAATATATTGCCTTATTTAGAAAAATGGGAGACAGAGCATACGGGTTAGGCGGCCATCTTCCTTGGCGCCAGTCCACGCCCCCTGAGAGTTTAATTCTGTAGGAAAGGATGTTTAGGAGTATGGTGTGGCCTAGCAATTTGGGCAGGTCTGCTCCCATTGGTGGCAGTACCTGACTGATTTGCAAATGGCTGGACCTGTTTTGCAATGGTGTAGACGGGCTAAACCACAGTGGTGTGGAAGGTTGCCCAGAGCAATGCCAGTGGTTCAGATTAATTCAAAATCTTCCACCCATCACTTTTATGGTTTTAGGAGCATGGTGTCATTGTTGGCAAAAGCTGAGAAGTTGAGGTGGACAAGAAGGGCTGTCTGTACTTTGTCATTGAGGTTGTAGAGGTCATCAAGGGTGTCAAGCATTGCACTCCTGGTGCTGTGGCCAAGGCATACATACTGTTTGAAACGGGTTGAGAAGCTTATTTGTTGTGAAGTGGTTTTGGAGGGGGCCTGTTAGAAAGTGTTTCATTATTCTGATGAGCTATGGCATATTGTGATGAGACTCTAGATTTTGAGAAGTGTGATGGTGAGGGATGGCTCTTCAGGAGCGGGGAGATTTGTCTTGTTTTGAGTGTGGGTGGGCTGGTACACATGAGAGACTGGAATTGATCATGTTGACTCATTGTGAAGGAAGGGTGGTAATGCAGTTTGATATAGGTTGAGCTGTGCATGCGTCATGAAGGAAGTGGGCTGTTTTAGTTTGGGCTTTGAGGGCGACAATGGTGCTCAGGTCTATATGGTGGAATGTGTCCCTTGTGTTTGAGGGTTTAGCCGTGGGGGTGGAAGAGGGCGTGTAGATGGGGAACACTCTGATGTTGTGTATCTTGGAGTTCAAATAGTCCATGAGGGAGTTGCATACTGAGGTGGATGGGGCCATGCTGGGGTGGTGGTGGTGGTTCTGAGAGTGAGTTGATGATGTTGAACAGTTTCTGTTTGTGAGTGGTGGAGATGTTACGCTCTTGTAGGTAGACAGCAGCTTTGGTGCTGCATATGACTATCTTGTATTTCGAATGGCAGTAGTTGAGGGGTTTTCTGTTGGAGGAGCATGGGTTATTATGCCAGGCTCTTTGTAGGCATGTGGCTTCCTATTTCATTGTTAGACTAGGGTTTTTGAACCATGGTTTATGGCAGTGGTTATGGCGTTTCCGTTTTTTAAGGGATGCTTGTGTGGTTACATTGCTGAGGTGTAAGGTGGGGTTGGTGTAAGGTGGGATAGTATGACTGATACAAGAGCTGATTTGTCTGGTTGTGAGGTGGTTGTGCTGTGGGTGCCTGGGATACTGTGTGGGATAGTGACCATGAAGAGGATAGTAAAGTTGTCTGACAAAGATACGCTGATTCGACTTTGAAGGACATCAGGAGAACACAGGTGTTGCCAGCTATGCCTATATGGCTATGGTGCAGATGATGCAGTGGGTAGGGTTTTAGGGGGGGAGTATTATGAGGATTCTGTTTCATATGGACGTGTTGTCCAATGTAGGTCTTCATGCAGGGTGAGCTGTGGTTGTTTGTTGTGTATTTGGACCATTCTGTGTGGAAGTTAGGAATGTTTGATGGTGGCGGTAAATGAGGCGGGTGTCTGTGGAATATGAGTGTGATCTGGAGAAGCCTAGAGAGGGAGCTTCAAAGGATGTTTATGGTGTTGAGTGTGAGTTATTCTTTTGTATGATGGCAATGCTGCCACCTGTGTTTTGTGGGGTGTTCTCTGAAGAGGATGAGGTAGTATGGGTTAGTACATCAGGGATGATAGGTGTGTGGTGGGATTTCAGACATGTCTCAGTGAGAAAGAGCATGCCTGGGGTGTGTGGTGCTGAGGTCATGATATCATGGATTTGTGTTGGTGCAGAGTGGTGGATGAGGAGAATGCATGTGCATGCGAATCGATGCTGCAGTGAAGGTGTGAAGTCTGGAGTGTGAACTGTATATGGTTATTTTGTGTTGTTTTCGTGTCATGTTTGTGGCACCCAGTGTCAAACAGGGACTAGCAGAGAGCACAGAAAGATATTTACTACTACCCTTTTCTGTCTGACATTTTCTTGTGACACCCTTAGCTACAGAGATCCGGGCAATGGGATTACCTAAGGAAGTAGTTTATATCCCCAGGTGACTCAGTAGTAGTTCTCAAGGAAGTACATAAAAATGGGAAATATCAAGCTAGTCCCCTTTCCAGTCTCTCAAGAGCAGGATTGCTGGATGCTCGTAAAGAGATGCAGGGGTGTGATGCTGGGTGGCATAACATCTGGGCAGCAAGAAGGTGGCTGTGGGGAGGAGGGAGAGGGAGTAACCCTACCTGTGAGAGCTTGTGTGCAGAGAGAAGAAATCCCAGTCAGTGCGCGTCCAGACACATATGTAAAGAACTAGTATGTGTATGGCTACACTGCAGCAAGCCTAGATCCATGCCTAAGTGATGCAGTTCAAGCCAGAAGTCTGACTGATTTACCTGGTCAAAATCCTCAGTAAAATCGATAAAGTAGCAAATGATGGTCGCTGTTTGCATTTTATGACATGGTTTGCCATGACTGATAGTGCCATTGCATTAACATGCATAGACATACGGGGTCCAAAGCCTCCTTGTGCAATAGATGGGATCCCCTTATATTCAACCCAATCCTTTATTGCTTCCAGCAGAATGTTGGCAAATATTATCTCTGGAGAATCTAACACAGCAATTAAATGATACGTTTTGGGATCTTATCTATTCCCTTGCTTGACTATCGTTATCAAGATGTTCCTTTCCCATGAAGCCGGCAATAAACCTGTTCTACTACCTATGGAAACACCAGGCTCTTGTGAGCAGCCACTTTCCAGGAATACAATGTGATTATGTCATTCCAGAGCCCATCAGGCCCCAGTGCTTGAGGTGGTTTCAACCTACCTACAATTACATTTTCTCATTTGAATTATCAACATTCTATGACATCATCTTCCTGGCTGTATATCGATCACGGGACCCCAAAGTTGTAACAAAGCTATTAATCACGTGCTGTTAAAGACACTTTCCAAAGCTGAGTTCTTCAGATGCATTGATTGTACATTGCTATCCTTATTTATTAGTTGCTAAAAGGTCTGAGTTGTGTTATTTGATTATGGTAAACGCTTTCTATATAGCCCTCGTTTTGTGGCCCTGGTCTTGGTGTGCATGCTTTAAACTTGAATCGGGCCAGTAATGGGCCGCCCTGGAACCACCCCACGATCCCAGACCAGCTAGTAAGGTGAGGCGCTGAGTAACCTGCGATTTAAAGGTTTTAGTACAGCAAATGGTCCACAATCCTGGGTTTCTGATTTTAAATAAGGCAAAGTACACCAGAGGGTGAGTGTTTGACCCTTACAAGCATTTATATAAGAAACAACACACACCTATTAACATGTAGACGTTCTGTCATTCAGTACTGGCTAATCTACCTTTCAGCCATAAATACAGAGACAGTATTAGACAATAATTACCAGCCCTACAGCTGAGCTAGCCTGTCGACACAAGCAGCCTGTTTCCAGGGAGACATGACAAAGGTGGTGTGATTGAGGGTAGCACTGTGACTCCCCTTCCGTAGTGGGGGAGAAGCGAAACACGGTTTACATTTAGGCAGCGCCTGTCTCCAGATGAGGGTCACCATCATTCCTTAGTACTGGGATAGGGAAAAGGGGCAAAAGGCAATGCATGAGCTCAGATTGCATGTCTTGTTGCCAATGGGAATGAGTGAATAGCACATGGAAGGCACAGGCCTAGACAATGACATCAAGCAACAATATAAGGGAATCAGAAATAGCAAGGGTGTAATACATTTATTGAACTATTGGTTATTGATTATTGAGGAGAGATCGCAGTAAAATGTCCACTAGACTCCAGAGGAAAGGGTCTTTCTCAGCAATGCAGAGGACAGCATTGTCACTACAGTTAAATCATCTGGGCACATCGACATGTTTCACTTGGTAGGAAGGAAAAGAACTACCCAGTAAAAATGTGCAATATATTAAGGATAGGTTGGGTGACCCTGAAAGTGGCAACAAATACACACATTGAATTGAAGCCAAATGGTTGTCCCAGAAGCCATTCAAAGAAGCCACATTTAGTCCAAGGCGATTTGAGATCTGAGGTCCCAACTCTTTTCTCAATACATCGGAATGTCTTGGAGGTGGTGCAACAAATAATATATTCCTCTGACCTATCACCATTGCTTGTAACATTTGCCATGTTGGCAAGCGGCTGTGAATCATATAAGTGGTTTTCAGAATTCACAAAAGACATTATTATTTTCATATATTCTCTGCTTCATTGTTATTCAGGCTTGGTCTACTAAGTCGATGTGGAGCGGGGACTCTCGGCATCCTTCTGGCAGATCCATGGACGTGTATTAAGACAGTTGTCTGATTCAAGAGTGGTGCTTTTCATCTTTACGCAGCTGCCTCCATCAGAAGAGCCTGAAACAGTGAACCTGCATAAGAAGAAACACACACCTGAAGTGATAGGCATACATAGAGCATCACAGCAACCAGCTTGGACTGCAAAATAAGTCTGCCAAAGCCATATGGGTTCATCATGCGTTCAGACTTTTCTACACAAATGCCGCCACTGGGAAATACCACCTCTGCCACTGGCATTTCTGCAAGTCTGACCTATTCAGAGTTTAGAATCACAGGCGGTATTTCTAGAATACCTCTGGCGCTGTTGCAGCAATACCACATCCGCCAGTGGTAACCTCTTAGGTAAGGTCTTGTTTAGGTACATTTCTACCTTTAACATGATGGTGGAAATGGATAATGTACCACTATGGCTTATACCACTACTCTAGGTTTTATTTAATGCAGAAAAGGGCAATAATGACCCTTTTATTCGTTCTGCAGTTAAGGTAGTGTAAGGGAGCACCAGAGAGGCTCACCTTTTCACCCGCTTAACATGGCCCGTGTTTTTATTACATGACAAATCTAAAGAAAATCATGTATTGACATCATTGGGCTGTTGACTATTGCCAGATTGAGCGATTACAACAGCATGAAGGACTGGCACAGGTAATATAAAAGACCCCGCAGGCACAACCATATATTGACCACTTTCCAGGAAAGAGGACAGGATCATATTTTATGAAGATGTGTTTCAAGCAGTCGCGAGGTTTGGTTTTCCAGGGAGAACAGAACATACAGACTGTGTCAGGGTGCGGGTAGGCTTCTGCTCTCAAACTACAGTGCTGCATCTGACAAGGTTAGTTGCAATCTGCTTATATATGTATGATATATGATATGAACATTGTACATTAGCTCTGTTTGGCAAGACAGTCCAACAGATAGCGACGCCATAAAAAAGAACATATAATCAGAATCAGTGCAGCTATGGATCAGATGCAGCAACTGGTAACGGCAGTGCAAACCTTGACTTTAGACGTACAGACCTTAAAACAAGAGATTGTTTCATTACATCAACAGGTGGTTCATCCTTCAGCAACCCCTGAGTTACCCCCAGGTCCTCTACCTGGGGGAAAATATGACGGTAATTCCCAAATGTTTGGATGCCTGCATGGTACAATTTGCATCTAAGGCAGCCTATTTCCCTACAAAGAGGGATAAGATAGGTGTTGTAATATGCACAGGCTCGTGCATGGGCACCTGTGGAATGTTGATGCATGTTCAGAGTCAACATTCCACAGTGGCCGTTAGGTGGAGGAAGCTGAAGCTGGAGGCCTGTGGGGTCGAGCAATAAAGCACATATAATCTTCTTACCTGTGTCGGTGAGACTTTGTCAGTGGCGACGAGGATTTTGCTCGACCCCGTTCCACGTGTGCGCCGGCTGGTTGTCCTCTGACGCCTGCCCACCTCTGGCGCTGCCATAAGAGAGGACGCGGATTGGCCTGCAATTGATACCCTGGGAGCTGCCT
Organism: Ambystoma mexicanum; assembly: GCF_040938575.1. Taxonomy (NCBI): domain Eukaryota; kingdom Metazoa; phylum Chordata; class Amphibia; order Caudata; family Ambystomatidae; genus Ambystoma; species Ambystoma mexicanum. The sequence goes on along the minus strand of NC_090925.1, from coordinate 140,300,616 downwards.
GCCGCCCACCCCTTCATCGCTAGGGGCAGCGGTGGCCACAGCCGGGCCCCGCCGGTGGGCATGCGGTTCCACACGGTGACTGGCTGCCAAAGAGCCCAGTCGGGGCAGTGAAGGAGGTCACGCAGATCCGTGGGGCAGCTGTGAGGGCGCAGGGCACCAGCGGATTCGCGCTGCTGGCTGCTGGCCTTCGCCTGCTTCAAGCGCGGCAGCGATTGCAGGGGGGCTCCGTTGTTTGTGGTGGGTAGTCACCACCCACCATCCGGCTACTCGGGGTCCAGTCGGGGCCTCGGTGGTTGTGCAGCCGCCACGGAGTATGGAGGCCTGTAGGACGCTGAGCGCCGGCTGGTAGCTCTGCCCCCGGCAGCGTCTACGCACCAAGCCGCTCACTGCTTGCTGCCTGTCGGAGGGAGGAGGGGCGGCGGTGGCGCTGCGCGGCTCAGAAATCAGCTGACTGCTGCTGTTCGGCTTATCGGAGGAGGCACAGTATTCGGAGGATATAAACGCAGGCGCTGACTGTTGCTGCTCGGTGGTTGGGGGAAGGCAAGGCAGGAGCCTCATTCAAATACGGTCCAGGGACACCTGGGAGTCTGAGTGGCCACAAGACATCCATTATCTGCAATCTAAAGGGCCGTTGGTGGTAGGATTGGGGCACACAACTTCTGTGGAGCCCTGACAAGTGGATTTGGTGCATCTGGTTTGGGCTGGGATCACTGCAAGTTGGTTTTTGTACCATTAGGTTGTGACTCACCCAGTGCCAACTCCTGGCTGTACTGCATTTACATGTGGGTGCACGTGTACAAAGTGACAGTGGGAGATATCAGTCTGCTTTTACATTGGTTGGTTTGTTATGACTCACCCATTGCCAATTCACCGGTTGTACTGCATTTACGTGTGGGTGCACGTGTACAAGCTGACAGTGGAGGACATCCACCATCTCAATGGAGCAAGGAGCATTGAGACTTGCACAGTGGTGGGCAAGTTCCTGTTGGGGGCCTAAGGAACAAGGCATTCTATACAGCTATGTGGCATACGGCTGCCAGGCCTCAGCCTGCCTTTTTGCCAAACCCTGGAGAGCCTGTTGCTCCTTGGGAGCAATGGGTAGACACCTTCAAAGTATATTTGTGGACTGCAGGTGGGCAAAGTTCAACGATGATGAAAAGGAGGCTGCATTGTTGAATTGTATTGGTAATGAGGGGTTGAGGGTTTTTCGCCACCTGCCTGGAGAGAATGTAATGGTTCAAGGGGGAGGTGAGGGAGAAATGGTTATAAGTACCTATGAGACTGCTTTGAGGAAATTGCAAATACGTTTTGGTAAAAGAGTTAATGTGGTTTTACAGCGGTATAAGTTTTTCTCTAGGGCGCAAGGTTCCACAGAAAGCATAGATTCATAAGTTACAGCACTACGTGCACTCATGGCTACATGCGGGTTCCCTGGTAATGGAGAGGAACACATAAGGGATCAGATTATGATGAAGACATCTAATCAAAAAATCAGAGAGAGATTGTGGATTGAAAGTGATCCTTCACTTGATAAGGTGTTGGAGATTGCCAGAGCAATTGAAGCTTCTAAGGTGAGCGTACAAATTGTTACTGAAAGAGATGGGAATAGAGAGATGGTGCATGCCGTAGTGTCAAGGAACAAGAAAGGTTTGGATAGAGCTGTGGTACAAGGGAATAGAGCATCTAAGGGCAGGGAGGGGTGCAAAAATTGTGGCTGGTCGAGTCACACTGCTGATTCTAAATCCTGTCCTGCTTGCAATGTTGAATGCAGGAAATGTAAGCGTTTGGGCCACTTTGCACGCATGTGTAAGGGGCAGATGGTCGCTAGTGTGGCTACAGAGGACTCTACCATATTGCTAGAAGGGGCATCAGGAGGTGGCTCTAATCAAAGTGTCATATTACATGTGAAGGGAAGTGGGCGGAAGGGTCCATGGGTGTCGGTATTGGTGGACCAGCAACCTGTGGATATGCTTGTGGATTCGGGGTCACCTTATACTCTGGTGTCTCTGGAAGTGTATCAAGAAGTTTTGGGTAAAAACATTTCTACTTTGTGGACTCCGGACATCAGACAATATGCTTATGGGAAGAGTCCCATCGACCTGCTTGGTTACAATTGGTCGAATTTCTCTTTCAAAGGGAGGCAAACTTTGGGTAAATTGTATGTGGCTTCAAAGGGCACGAGTGTGTTGGGTTGGGATGAGCAGGCTGCACTAAAAATACAAATACATCCAGGTGAGAAGGAACCGGTTCTCAGTGTCATGGAGGGAGCGGGACAGAATGACATATGGGTTACTCCTACAGTGCTCATGAGTGAGTTTCCTGAAGTATTTTCAGACACCTTTGGTAAGCTTAGGGGTTTTGCACATCGCATTGTGTTGAAGAAGGGTGCAGTCCCTAAAGTACATAAAGTGAGGGGAGTGCCAGTAGCGGCGAGGGAGGCATTCAAAGCGGAATTGACTAAGTTGCAGTCAGCAGGGATAATTGAGCCTATTGAGTCCTCAGAATGGTTGTTTCCCGTGGTGTTAGTTAAGAAGGGCGACGGGCGCATCAGAATGTGTGTAGATCTCCGGGAGCTAAATTCCAGCATATGGGTGGATCGGCATCCCTTGCCAAATATTAATGAGTTGTTGTTGACATTGAGGGATGCTAGATACTTTTCAACTTTTGATCTGTCAACGGCGTATCATCAAATTGACCTGCAAGTTGAATCTAGACCCCTTACTTCATTTGTGACTCCGTTTGGGGCATACAGATTTTGTTGCATGCCTTTTGGCCTTGCTTCGGCTTTGGCTGTTTTCCAGAGGTTGATGCAGCAGATGTTTGGAGGGGTGTTGCGAGTCAGCTATTTTCAAGATGACATTCTGGTCTGGGGCAGCAGCAAGGAGGAACATGATGTCAGGGTAAGGAGGGTCATGCAGATTCTTAAGGAGAGAGGTCTGACTGCAAAGTTAACCAAGTGTCAGGTGGGAGTGGAGGAGGTCACATATTTGGGACATACATTGAGTTCATGAGGTGTGAGTCCCAAAGGGGAGTTGGTACAAGTGTTGAGGGATACACCAGCTCGGGTCAATAAGGATCAGTTAAGGGCTTTTCTGGGCCTTGCGGAGTACTACGTTAAATTTGTATCCAATTATGCTGAAAAAACGGTGGCCATGAGAGCTCTTATGAGGAAGTGCGTAAGATTTGCATGGTCTGAGGACTGTGCGGCAGAATTTGAGTCGGTCAAGAGGGATGTGGAGAATGCTCCTTGCCTGAAGTCATTTGACCCGAAAAATAAAACTGCTTTGACTGTGGATGCAAGTGAGGTGGGTCTGGGGGCAGTGCTAGAGCAATGGATAAATGGTGAATGGATGCCAGTGGCCTTCGCCTCGAGGACCTTGAGAGATGTGGAAACCAGGTACTCGGTAATTGAGAGAGAGACTTTGGCAGTGTTATGGGCTTCGAAACACTTCAGGACATTCTTGTGGGGCATACCCTATATTGTCAGAACGGACCATAAACCGTTGGTGCAAGTTTTTTCTACCAAGGGAGTCATGGCGGTATCCCTGAGGATAGCAAAGTGGTCGGCACAGCTACAGGATTACAATTTTTCTTTGCAGAATTTTCCGGGGAAGTTTAATGTGGTAGCAGACTGTTTGTCCCGTTTGCCAGTGGTGGAGGCGGACAGTCAGGCAGGATTGGTAAAAGAGGATGACTTGCAGGAGTGTCAGGTTGCTTTGGTGCTTCTGCTGTGGAGAAGTCGTTGTGGGATTTGGAGTCTGAGGCTGATCTTGAGTTAAAATGGATTAGGGAAGGTCTAGTGAAAGGTTGGCACACGGTAAAGGATAGGCCGGAAGGGAAAGCTTATGTCCAAGTTCTCCATGAATTAGCTGAGGGTCCTTGGGGTGTGTCTAGGGGAAGTAGGTTGAATCCCCCTGTAAGTCTGAGAGGTAGAATGGTGGAATTGGCACATGTTGGTCATTTGGGTCGATCTTTGACTAAGAGGAGACTGAGAGAGGAGTACTGGTGGCCGTCTATGGACAAGGATGTGGAACAAGTGGTGAAACATTGTCAGGCATGTTCTGTCAGTGATAAGAGCAAGGTACTGCATCCACAACCTGTACATCCTGTAGAGGTTCCAGAGCAAGTATGGTCGAAATTGGCTTTGGACATCATGAGTACGTTTGAGTGTCTAGAGCCTGAGTCCAGATATATGTTGGTGTTGGTGGACTATATGTCCAGGTGGATTGAGGTGGCAGCGTGTTCCTGTGTCACAACCAATTCTGTTATTGCCTTCTTGAGGAAAGTATTTGATCATGAGGGGTTACCTGCAAGTTTAGTTACTGATAATGGGGTGCAGTTCACCTCCAGAGCAATGAGAGAATTTTTGGAACAGCATGCCATTTCCCATTATAGGACAGCTCTGTATAATCCTTCGGCGAATGGATTAGTTGAGAGGGCCAATGGTACGATTAAGTCAGCCATACAATTGGCTTTGGCTAATGGTTTGGATTGGCAGGAAGTGGTGACACAATATATGGCTGCATATCGGAGAACACCTGCCACGGTTACGGGAAGATCTCCATTTGAACTCATGAGGGGTAGGAAAGCAGGTACAATGTTGAGAACCTTGGCTATGGGTGGTGGAGGGCCCTGTAATATGGATTTGCAGGCTATTCATCGCAGCATTTTGGCGCGCCAGGAGGCCACGGTGTCTTCACAAACCTTTAGAAAGGAGTTGAACGTTAAGCCTTGAGATGAGGTGTACATACGAAATCCCAGGATGGTTCACAAAGGCTACAGCAAGTTTTTGCCCTCAATGAGAGTTGTTAAGGTTGGAAAAGGCCATGTGCAATTGGACGATGGCTCTGTCTGGAGTAAGAGACGGGTGGTGGTGGATGGACGCAAACGCGTGGAGAGTGCAAGTGAGGAGTCTGATCCGGAATCTCAGGATACAATGCTGGATTATGATCCTGTGGATTCACAAGTGATCAGGTTCGAACAGGAAGAGGTTGTCCCACTTCCAGGTCCTTTGGGTGCAGAAGTGAATGTGGAGTGTCAAAATGCTTCTGATCGGCAACCTGATGTAGGACTAGAAGGGGGTCGGCTGGCCAGGAGGTGTGGTCCCCCTATAAGGTTTAGAGATTACATTTGTTAAACAAATTTACATTCTACGGTGCGTCACACCCATGTGGTCAATGTATTAATGATAGTCACATAACATTTTGTTCATGTTTCCATTGTTCAATTTGTTTGCAGTTTATCCTGTTACAGGCTGTTAACATTTTTTGTTATACAAGGAAAGAGGATATGTTGTAATATGCATGGGCTCGTGCATGGGCACCTGTGGAATGTTGATGCATGTTCAGAGTCAACATTCCACAGTGGCCGTGGAGGAAGCTGAAGCTGGAGGCCTGTGAGGTCGAGCAATAAAGTACATATTATCTTCTTACCTGTGTCGGTGAGACTTTGTCAGTAGGCCACATGATATCTCAATTGACCGGGCAGCTCTAGCTTGGGCTACTCCTTTGGTCACTAACAACATTCCGAGACTAGACTCTTACCAAGCCTTTAAAACTCTAGTCTTAAGGCAATGTTTGGGAGACAGGAGATTACGCTGTCAGACTAGGATATTCGATTTTAAACAAGTTTCCCAGGATATTTAGACTTACATCAACAGATTTAAACAGATGGCTGCGGATACTGATTGGCCCGATGATGCCTTAATCACACTATTCTGTAGAGGAATTTTCGGAGGAAATACACAATTAGATTTCTACAGTTCCCTGTTCTGCCAATTCATCTGAAATGATTACACTTACAATGCAACTAGATTACCGTTTACGGAAACGTCATTTAGTAAAGAAACACAGTAGAGCCTCAAGGGCTTCCACTGATGCCCCACGTTCATCTAACGAAACGATGGAACCCAAACCCATGCAGTTTGGGGTTACCCGAGGTCCCTTGTCTTCTTATCAAAGAAATCACAGGAGATCTATGGGTCTTAGTATGTATTGTGGGTCCAAGGACAATTTAGTTCGCAAATGTCCTATTGCTCCTCCAAGAATACATGGAAACGCTCTCTCCCGATCATAGAGGGAACTGCGATTAGGAAAGAAGAGGTGGGTTCCCTAGCCCAATCTCTGAGGCTTTCATCCATGTTACAAAACAAGTTGCATGTAGACTCCCTGATGGTGATTTGCAAGGTTAAGTTTATGCTCCCTGATTTTGAAATACCCAATGTAGCAGCGTTAGTAGACCGTGTATATTTATTGATGATCAATGGGCCAGAAAGAACAGCATCCCCTGAACATCAAAGGACATTTCCATTCCACTGGAGGGTGTGGATGGTAGCCCACAAACCTCTGGTTCTATAACTGAACATACTATGCCCATAGTAATGTTTATTTCCTTGCACAATTAACAGATTGCCTTCACTATCAACAAGGCTCCCCACTACCCCGTAATATTAGGCTTACCATGGTTGAAGTTACATAACCTTTATATAAACTGGGCTGCTGGAACCATGTTCCTAGGTTCCAAATACTGTGTCTACAACTGCCTCTCTGAATGATTGTAGGTTTACATACCTCCTTACCCATTCCTACTGACTCCAGGGCTAATTGCCTGATTGATAACATCAACATATTATCTGAACCTTATAGGAAATACCAAAATGTGTTTTCCACTCAGAAATACTCAGAACTACCCCCTCACCGCAGGGATGATTGTGCCATCACGCTGTTACCTGACCAACCAATCCCCTTTGGAAGAATGTATACCCTCGCTGATAGAGAAAAGGCAGTGCTGAAGGAAGACTTACGTACCAATCTTCAGGGAGGCGTGGCAGGAGTCCATGCTGTAAGGACATGCCTGGCTTGTGCTCCTGCCTGGAACATAACAATGATCCTCTCAGCGGTGATCCTTTAAACTGTTCTGCGCAGATCTACATTGTTTTGGGATGCAGAGACATTGGGATGACTTTGTGGCTTCTCTTACAGAGTGGGATCCCCCTGTGAGGCGAGACACCGATTGATCCTGCGGCGACCGCCCAGCCAAGATTGTGGCCATGCTGATAGTGGCCACATAAAGGAGGCAGACTAAATGGCAGAGACTGATTACATCCCTCTCCCTCACAATTGGAACTGCAGCAAGTTCACTCTCTGAGCCTTGACCCGGAGAGAGGGTTTAGCAGCTCCCGTGGAATAGTGCAGCTGAACTGACGGAGAGTGCACATATCACTGCTGGGTTTTGTTGAGCCGCATCCTGGTATGAAGAGGTAGGGGCCTCAGGAGCGACGAAGAGGGGTTGCACAGAGACACTGCTAACCCTGGTGGTTCCTCGTCTCCTCTGATGACTAAGGCCCGAGGAGGGGGCCAAGGCCAGCTGCGAGCGTGGTCTGCCTGAAGTGTTTGTCCAGATACTTATTGCAGCATATACCCATGCAGACAATGTGGGGCTATTATGTACAGTGCATTATTCACGTTGGAGGTCCTGGGGAAGGGAATAGGATCATATATATGGACTATCCTTGAGTGGATTACTTGGAGGACTATCCCCATCATAGGTGCATGTTGGGGGCCGCCTGGCTGGTGCCTACCCTGCGCAGCCTGGTTATTGCAGGGTTGATTGTGCCCTCCTTCTGCTATCATGTCTGTTGGCCTGATGCTTACTCATGATGATTGGGTGAAAGGAGCCTTGTGGTGCCCTCCCCTAAGGACACGTTGGATTTGTACTCCACACCTGGTTGGCCTGACTGCATTGTAGACTACTGCAGGCATGACTCAGAAGTGGGGTCCTCTCGCTATCACCCAGACCTTGAGATTGCCACAGAAAGGTGTCTCCCTTTCACAACGTGCCGGGTGTTACATGGAGTACAGTCTGTGTGCTCTCACTCTGTCGGGAGGCAACCGGCCCTCAATTATGGAATACTTTGCTGCCCAGAGGAAGCTCTCCAACCCTATGCCAGAGAAGGATGTGGAGCTGCCAGAAGCACTGACACACTGACATATCAAAAGGAGTCTCAGGAAGATAAAATCCTGGCTGCTATCGCTGCTTCAAATCCTCCCTAGAGGGCAAGGTTGAGGAAGTTAAAGTGGACATGCACTTCCTGAGGCAGGATGTTCGACCATTGGCTGAAAAGGTCATGAATACGGAGGCACTGCTACAGGAACTGCCACGACTACCGTGGATCTGGAATCAAGATTGAAAGCTATGGAAATGAAGTACGGAACTGTGCGCCGAAGACGCAGAAGGAAGGTCAAGCAGGAATAACATACGGGTGCTGGGCCTGCGTTAGGGCACAGTGGGCATGCATCCTAATTCCTATAATGAGAACTTGATATTGCATGAAGTTGGCCTGGGAAACTTTCCCGTCCCTTCACAATTGAGAGGGTGCATCGCTCACTGCAGCGGAGACCGCCGCCGAGTGCCATAACTGCCAGGGTCTTTAATTTCAGAGATAGGGAGGTGACAGGGCGATACTCTAGAGAGGATGGCACTATACAGCAGGGTAACGCCAAGATTGCTATACACCCGGATTATACCTCACTAGTCCAAAAGAAATGAAACATGTTTGTTCCCACGATGGAGAGGCTCCATCAACAAGGACTCAAGTATATGCGTATCTATCCTGCCAGACTAAAAGTATTATACAAAGGAAAAGTACTTTTCTTTGAGACTCCAGAGGCTGTGAATGTGTGGATGGACCACAACGGCATGAAAGACAGAAATGTTGATGATGGGTTGTATGGGAGAAGAAACTGCCTCTCATCTTATTGAGGTGGGCCTAGTGCAGAAATGTTCGGCATGCATTCGTTATTTGTGCCGTCACCGCTGCCTGAGGTGATGCTTTGTAGTGGGAGCATAACGCCACTGTCCATGGCGTTGAACTTCTGACATCAGTGGTGCCAGGCCATTACCGGTGCCCTTGCCCCATACTCTGATGGCCAGGTTTTGTCTGGAAGGTACAGGGGCACTGTAACGGCTTGATGCCGTTGAGCACTGTTTTGCCCCACTGTTGGGGGTGCTCTGTTTCTGTTACAGTATGGTTGGTTATGGTGATTTAACAAGGTTATTGCATCCGGGACATTGAAAGTTGGTTGGAAGCAGGGGAGGGCTATGGGAGATGTCTGGGGGTCTGCTTGGGGCGGTCTACTAAATTGGGACCGTTCGCATGGGAGGGCGATGGGGTGGAGCACTTGGTTTGGGACCCATGAGATATTGATGGGGGGGGAGTGTGGATGTCAACACCTTGAATACTAGGAAGTGGCCTTAGATTGGACGGGAAATGGTGGGTTGAGGGGCATTGACTTTAGGGCTTCTGCGTAAACAGAGGATGACTGCTAACTGGGGACGATTGCTGTGAAGGGGGTGGTACATGCCAGAGCAGGAGGAGCATCAGGCGACTGGTGTTTTTTGTTGTGATATCTAAATGGCTTCGATTAAGATAGTGACCTGGAACGTCAGAGGGTTAGGAACCGGGTACGATCTTATTTGTGCAGGAAAAAAACTGTGATTGCTTTATTGCAAGAAATGCACTTGCTCCCTGCTGACCAAGAGAAAGTTGTAGCTGGATGGGGAGGGGTTGGATATGGCTGCACCTATTTGAAATTTGCCACGGTGTTATGGTATGGCTAGAAGTCGCGGTTCCCTTCCAGTTACTGGACGTTGTGGCAGATAAAGACAACACGTATGTGATTGTGCATGGATATATAGATCATCAGGAGATATGTATAGTGAACTCCTATTGTTCTAACCACTCAATACCAACCTTCCTTCGGCCCCTGAGTAACAATCTGGCCCACATGAGCGATGCCCTTTTCCTTTGGGGGGTGGAATTTATTTGCGTTATGGACACTCCCCTAGATAGATTGGATTGCATGCGAACTGGGTTGTTATGATATGATATTTTATTTCTATCGCGCTCGTACACAAGTGTTTCAGAGCGCGACAAGGCAAGGGAGGGGAACAGGGGAGAACAAAACAGCGATCTTACTAGGCCCAGTGACATTGAGAACGCGCAAGTGCATGGGAGAGGAGGAGGGGAAAAGTGCATGGAAGGGGGAGGAGTCGAAAGTGCGAAGCAGAGGAGAAACAGATAAATAACAATAAATAAATAATAGAGGCAACAAACAGTGGTAGTGCAGCCAGCAATTTGCAAGTGCTAGGTTTAAGGCAGCAGACAGGGTAAGTCTGATAAGTGCAGGAAGAAAAAAAGGGGGGGTTGTATGGGTACAGATACAGACCCCAGTGCAAGGGGTGGCCCGGAGGCAGTGCGGGAGGGTGGCAGGGTGAGCAGGTACCTGGGCCCGAAGGACAGAGGGTGGCCAGGTGCACAGTGCCAAGAGAGAACAGATCAGCAGGGGAGAGGGGGAGCGAAGGCAGAAGAAAAGAGGAAGGTCTTGAGGTGCTTCCGGAACCGGAGATGGTTCTCCTCAAGTTTTAGAGTGGCAGGGAGGCTGTTCCAGAGGAAGGCCCCAGCCGAAGACAGAGATCTACCCCCAGCTCGTTTCTTTGAAAAACAACTGACCCTGAGGGAGTTGGAGGTAGAGGAGCGAAGAGCTCGAGAGGTGAGGTATTTGCGGAGGGATAGCTGAAGGTATTTTGGACCCAGGCCCCAGAAAGCCTTGTAGACAATGCAGAGGGTTTTGAATGTACTCCTTGCATCCACTGGGAGCCAATGGAGAGATTTCAGAGCTGGAGAGATACGATCCCAGGGCTTGAGGTCAAGGACAAGTCTTGCAGTCCTGTTCTGGATTAGTTGCAGAGGGCGGGGAGTAGAGGCAGGTAGAATTAGAAAGAGGCTGTTACAATAGACAAAGCTAGAGAGAACCAGAGCTTGGGATACCATGAGCTTCTGGGGGAAGTAGAGGAAAGGCAGAGTACCTCTGAGGAGGAGCAGTCGGAAATGTGACTTTTTAGAGACCTCAGAGATGTGGGCGGAGAAGGAAAGGGTGGAGTCAAAGATGACCCCGAGTTTCTTAGCCTCGCAGGTGAGGGTAGGAGGAGGGCCAAGGGAGGCCTGCCAGAGAGTGAGGGGAAAGGATGGTGAAGGTGTGCGATGAGGAGGATCTCTGTCTTGCTGGCATTCAGACAAAGATCATTGGCGGCACACCAATCTTGAATGGCAGTTAGGCAATCAGAGATGAGAGAGGGAGAGGAGGTGGCAGAGGGCAGCCTGAAAATGAGTTGAGTGTCCTCAGCGTAGCACTGGAAATTTGAGCAGAAAGTAGCAATGCAGCGGCCGAGAGTTGCCAGGTATTGGTTGAAAAGCCAGGGCAAGAGGTTAGACCCCTGGGGAACACAACAGGTAGAGAGGGAGATAGATGAAAGGAAGGACCCAAGTTGGACCTGGGAGGGTTGTTGCTGGCCTCTGAGGCCCTCAACGCTTTGTTGACTGATTTGTCACTGACAGACATCTGGAGGGAGCAGAATGCGCATGGGCGGGGATACTCATGTTATTCGGCCTCTCATGGACTTTACAATAGGATTGATTATTTGATTGTAGGGGCTGAAGATCTGATGGAATTTTCATGTGCAGAATATATGGGGTGCACTATTTCGGATCACTTTCGGACTATTGGTAAACTGGGCTCTTCATGGTCCCAGACCACCGGCTCTGACGTGGCGCATGTCAGCCGAGCTATTGCTGGATGAAGTCTTTAGGGATAGTTGGATGATTTTCTAATTACCTACCTTGCGATCAACATGTGCAGTGTAGATAGCTTGGGCATAATATGGGAGGCACAGAAGGTGGTGATCAGGGCGGACATTATATTTGGTGCTGGGGGCATTAGGAAAACACTACAGGAAGAACTGGGTTCCTTAGAAGTTTGGATCCAAGTTATTGAGTCGAATAATAACCGAGGCCCGCTACGGATACCAAACTTCACTCATTATGCACAAAATGTGTGGAAGCATGGGATAGGTGTCGCAACTTTGACTACATAACTCACACGGCGTGCATGCATGCTGAGGAGGACAACTTTCGGTGGCTGCTAGCATGGTTGTGTAAGGTGGAACAACCCTGATGACCAATCATGCTAATACATGACGAATGTGGATCCCCTGGTGACCGCATGTACAGATAAACAGCACTTTTAGTGCATTCTATAGCACATTAGACAGGCATGAGACATTAATCGATCTGGAAGAACTACTTTGGACTTCTCTCAGATTTGGGCGTTGCAACTGTCCGCTGAGCAGGATGCTGCTCTAAAATTGTCTCTAACGAAGGAGAAACTGGGTGTGTGATTGCATCCCTGTCCATCAGCAAGACGCTGGGGGGGACGGACTCCCTGGAGAGTTTTACAAAACATTTGCTCTCACTTTTACCCCTGTCCTGCTGTGGGTATACGAAGAGACATATGGTCGGGGCACACTCCGCAGCAGTATGCTGGAGACAATAATAGTTCCCCTACCTAAATCTGGGAAACCTGCAGAGCTGTGTGAATCATATCACCCCCTGGCTATGCTAAATCAGGATATCAAAATAATAACTGCATTATTTGCAGGGAGGATTTGAAAAGAGATCGGAGCCCTGGTCCATGAGGATCAGACTCGGTTTCTTCCCGGACTAAACACCTCCATGAATCTTCGCCGCCTGCAACACATAGTGGACCAGACTAACTCTTAGGTTACACCATTTATAGTGGCATCTCTGGATGACATTAAGGTGTTTGTTTCCATTTATTGGGAATGGGTGTTGGCGGCGATGCACGGTTTAGGAATTGGCTAAGGCTTTTATGATGGGTTCAGTTACTATACACACAACCGGTGGCCAGGATGAAAAACTGCGAGATGGGTGTCAGGGGCATGGGATATACAGCGAGGTACTCAGCAAGGATGCCTGTTGTCACCCATGCTTTATATATTAGCATTGGAACCGCTGGCGGTATTTGTGCACCAAGATTTTATTGCGGCTGGAGTAGTGGTAGGGGGGGTCTACTCATCTTATTTCCCTCTATGCGGACGATGTCCTCCTGTATTTGTGTGAACCAGAACACCACCTGCCCATCAGCCTAGAAGTTTAATTTGACTTTGCTAAACTGTCTGGGATTTCTTTTAGCAGGCAAAAATTGCACCTCTTACCCTAGCAGGAATGCGAAGATACGACACTTAGGATCTACCAGGCCTGGGGTTACAATGGGAGGTCAACACATTCATATACGTGGGAATAAACATAATTCATACGCCAGAGGAAATGCACATTAGAAATACAGTCTGGGAGGTGGACGGGGTGAAGAGATCCATAACATTCTGGGAGAAACTACTGCTGTCTCTTCTAGGCCGGATTGCATTGGTGAAAATGATCATATTGCCACGCCTGCTTTACTCTTTTGCAAATGTACATTATTATATAACTGCAGTGTTTTATCGCCTGCTAGACACTATGCTCAGAGGATTCCTGCGGGGTCCGGGCAGACAGAAAATCGCCCTGAATCCCCTATGAATGGCTTATACGGATGGGGGTGCAGCTCCCGCGATTAGAGCTTTATTATCTGGCTGCGCAGCTTCAATACGTGGTGTGCTGGCTATTGGATGAACTCACCATGGAATCTGGGCAGTTGCAGGAAATACTTCGAGCGGTGCTACTGAAAGAGGTCCTGTGGTTTGCAGATTGTTGCAGAATGTTGTATTGGTTGTTTCAAGCTGTTGGTTAGGCTTAGGTGACAGGTTTGAGGAAGGGCGATGAAGGTGCTAATGTAGTGTAATCCGTACTTGCTGCATCTTCCCATGACAGTGGATGCATGCTCAGAATTAGACGAGATAGCAGCAGCTAGGCGGTGTGACGACTTAAGGCTCAACACATGGGTGGACATGTACAGGGAAAGATTTTTCAATGAGCTGATACAGACCGATGGTCTCCCCAAAGACCAGTTCTTACGATATCAGAAACTGGTGACAGTGGCTAAGAGGAAAGGGACGACCTTGCCGGGGTAACCAGAACACACCACACTATTAATGCTGCTGTATGAGTTGGAGGATGGCAGGTGCCCGGTATCTCGGGTGTATGGATGCATGCTGAGTGAAATAAGTGCACGGAATGTGAGATTTAAAGTGGGGTGGGAAACGAATCTGGGCAGGAGTTGAGTGACACCCAATAGAATGCGGCAATGTTTTTTGTTAAAAAAGGTTTCACGTAATGCAAGGTTCCGTCTCTTACAGCTTAATGTGCTTCATAGAACATATAGGACACCTGGTCAAATAGCTGAATTTGAACCTACCGTGCCATCTTTCTGCCCGTGGTGTGATGTGGATCGGGCGGACATGATCCGTATCCTTTGGGAATTGTACATAGGTGCAAGCTTTCTGGTACCAGATGAAGACAGCGTGTGTTAAAGCTGGGGTCACATGCTACTTCAGGAGTGTGGCAGGGACCACTGCTTGGTATCGGGCTCTGAGGATTGGTATTAGGGAGCCTACGGAGTACATTGAGACGTGGAATCACTGGGTTGTTATGTTTATGCACCTGGGCTCATACCGGTCTATGATGCCTTTATAGGACATTTACTGACCACCTGCTCGAATTGGCTACAGAGACACTACAAATACACACTGTTCCCCACCTGGCCACTGGCTCGAGACACCCGGGATGCTCTGTTTCTGTTTATGTCTTTAATATGTTAATCCTGTTTCCCTTTGTTTTGTTCATTGTTACGGCTTGTTCCTCGCATGCTATGCAGTTATTAGCATTTCTGCTTGTTTATTTCAAAATACAGACTGTGGTTTATTTCTTGTGATTGCATATACCATTAAACAGAGTTTAAAATAAATGCGTACCAATCTTCAAAATGGGTTAATCACTGAATCGACTTCCCCAGCAGGAGCTACTCTGTTTTTTTTCTCCAAGAAAAACACTGACAAGCTACGTCCCTGCATTGACTTTCGAGGACTAAATAAGATCACTGTTCCCGATCGTTACCCAGTGCTTCTTATCCCTGATATGCTGACGGCAGTTAAAGGGGCATCCAGAAAATTAGATCTCAGGGGTGCATATCATTTTATTCGTATCAAAGCAGGTGATGAATGGAAGACAGCCTTTCGCACTCCCTTTGGTAATTTTGAATCCATGGTGATGCCCTTTGGGTTATCAAATGTTCCTGCCATTTTCCAGCGATACATGGATCATGTCTTTGCAGATCTACTAATGCATTCTGGTATCATATAGCTCAATGACATCCTAGTACTTTCACACTCTCTTTCTGATCATATTTATCATGTACAGACTGTATTAACCAGGCTAAGGGAACAGAACCTGTGTTGTAAACTGGAGAAATGTGAATTCAATCAACCTGAAGTTACATATCTTGGCTACGTCTTGTCTGCCAGAGGCACGTCTATAGATCTAAGGAAGGTGTTCGCTGTACAGAATTGGCCTCCCCCTTCACAGTGAAAGAATTAAAACGGTTTTGGGGTTTGCTCATTTTTATAGAAAAATCATCTCTCACTATTCTCTTACCATTATCGCCGTAACTGCGCTATTAAACAAAGGGGCAGTCTTTTCTTGGACAGACGAGGCTCATTGTGCATTACAAGACTGAAGACCGTATTCTCCTCATCTCACATTTTGAAGACGCCAGATCAGAATAAAGTCTTCATTGTAGAAACTGACGCTTGCCATTATGCCTCGGGTGCAGTCTTATTAGAAATCTCAGACCAAGGGCACGAATGCCCAGGCCATATCTTTCCAAAACATTATGTCCTTCAGAGATGCATTATTCTGTTCTAGAAAAATAACTTTTAGCAGTAAAAAGCGCTTGCCAGGAATGGAGACACCTTCTGCTGGGAGCCAAATTCGTTGTGGTGGTCAAGTCAGATCACCAGAATCTGAAGAGTCTTCAGTATGCAGACACCTGGAATAGTTGCCAAGCCTGATGGGCTCATGTATTCCCCCATACAATGTGACGTTCACCTATATACCAGGCAAGGTTAATCTCCAGGCCAACGCTTTATCAAGAAAGGACACTCAATGTACACCACAATTCCATTCTGAACGCTTGTTTCCTCTGGCCGTCTTTATCCATGCAGTCTCAGATTTCCTTCAGGTTGTTCATAATGAGACAGTTTCCAATATCGCCTTGTGCCAAACAACCACCAATGACTTCAATTTAGTTTACAAAGGTGGCTATTACTTTTATGATGACAAAGACTTTCTTCCCACACATTCTCTTCAATGCGATGCCTTGCGTATGTGCCATGACTCTGTAGCTGCAGGACATCCGGGTGTTCCTAACATCATAGAATTATTCAGAAACACTTTTTGTGGCCGACATTGGTTCATGATGTAAATAAAAGAGTACATTTGAGCTTGCACCATCTGTCTTCAAAGTAAGGTTCCTAGAAAGTCTCCCCTGGGACAACTGGTAAATTATGCCTCCTCCATGTGTTCCTCTAGTCCCTCTGTGCTCCCATCTGGGCCTCTCCACTGTCTACCTCCATGCGCCACCTGCTCCTGCCATGCCCTTCACGTTTCACTACATGTTACCACACTATTCCTCATTATTGCTCCAGTGTTCTCCTCTCTTGCCATCATATGTTCCCCTTTATAAGCCACGTGGTTAAGTTGCTCATTGCATGTAGTGCAGACTACAGTTCCGTCCCACACTTGTGACGTGATCACGTTCTTCTATTCTCTGCAAATTACTTAATATTTTTGTGTCTTGTTATTTTTGTGCCAAGGGAGTGCTGACATGCAAGTTTAATGAA
Organism: Ambystoma mexicanum; assembly: GCF_040938575.1. Lineage (NCBI taxonomy): Eukaryota > Metazoa > Chordata > Amphibia > Caudata > Ambystomatidae > Ambystoma > Ambystoma mexicanum. Next base: position 140,283,927 of record NC_090925.1, on the reverse strand, counting down.
GCTGTTCCATTGTATTGAAATGCTAACTCTAGTTCTGCTGCTTAGATTTGGCATAGTACCAGCTGAGGTTAATGTTTACAGAGACAGGGGTTTCAGAGGCCTGTCACCATAGCATGAAGTGAGGAGCATGGCAAATGTGCAAGTGACATTCCCAGTGGCTGACAAGTAGAAATATATACTAGCTGGAATAATGAGAGGAGAAGGTTGGGTGCTGGGAGCTCACCTCTGAGTGAACCAGGGCCAATGTGATGGGGGCGTGGTGGGCAAAAAGCAAAGCCTGTGATAATCTGGGCACTAATGTTTTAGAACAAGCCTTTGGGGGTCTTGTTGGTATCCCAATGGTAAATCTTGAGGGATGCCACCAAAATGGAATTAGCATTCCCGCTGCCTGATATCCCGATATTACAGCAGACAGGAATGCCAGTAATTCCCCATTCCATGGAGTCTGATAGGACTCGATGGGAGAATTTCCTGAATTACCGGCACCGGTATTAGCAGTGCCAGTAATTCTGGAATTTGTTTGCTGGTGGGGGTCCGATTTACGTCCACTTCTTGCCTGGAGATAAATAAGGTGTCCCCCACCGGCAAACCTGTAGTTTCCGTGTGCATTAAAAGTGCCGGTGACAGATTTACCGGCTCTTTTACCTGAATTTTTACTGCACCAGGGAACTTCTAATGACCCACCTTATGTTCTTTTTATGGGAGTTAAGCAGCTGTGGGTTGCCAGGATCCTGGGGCCCTGCGTCAGAAGGTAATCTGTTGAATGGGAAACACTATTAAAGTGTCATCTCGCTCATAGAGGGGTTTTCAGAGAGAGGCAGTCATTGAATCTCACCTCTAATGTCTATAAAAGACATCTATGCCAATGAACATATTGCAGTGCACACACTTTCACGGCCATAATGGTGCATTCTCTGCGTGCAGTCTCAAATGCCTGTGGGACTTATGTGAACACTTGTCTTTAACCCTCATCCAGACAAGGAAAATCGAGTAGCAACATATTCAGATCAAACTCGATATGGGCACTCTCACCATGCAAATATAAAATACATTGCATTTATCTTGAGCGCATGCATAAAGGCATCACTGAGCCATGTGAAATGTTCAATAGATTAAACCCTGCTGGGAAATGAGTGCATTGGGCACATACATCAGGGCAAACAGACTCAGCACAGGAGGAGGATGCCAGGACGCACCAACCAAACACAGCAAATTGTACTCGCCGGTAGTGCTGCCCACCACAAGCTGATTACATTCATCAGGCTCCCCCGCACCTTCCTCGAAAGCCCGAGCAGCAAGCACTTTCATTTTCGATACAATAAATGTAAATGTGCGTTGGCCTGCGTACATCCTTCATTTTGTTATTTAGTGTCACTATAAATAGTTTAATCACAATTTTCCAACTTACTCACGCTCTCCTACTCGATCTTTCTGTGGTGGATTCAGCGTCTTTACGCGCTTAGCCAGGAGTCACTATTATGCATTCCTGTTGTGATGCTTCCTGTTAGTCAAGCTGCTCTACCTTTCTTGGGAGGTACCTACAGGCACCCCAAGAGCTTCAATTAGAGCTTCAATTAGACATAATAACTTGCAACGTCATCTGCGTATGAATTATGCAGATAACGTTGCTGCTAATGTGGTGTTAAGCACCCTTTCCAAGGACTGTAATGGGTGGTAACGGTCCGACGCCCAACTTAAACGCCCTGGCTTTGATTGGGACTTTAACGAGGCCACTGGGCTGTTACCACCCGTTGCAGCCCTTTGAACAGGTGCTTAACGCCATTAGCACTTGTCCCATGGTATGTTCTTCCCATGAAAAGGTGGACCTTGCGGAGTCCCAGTCACGGAAAGTAATGGCTGTTCCAAGATGTCTGCCATGGAAAGGGAAGGTAGGGCTCTGTACATAGCCCCTCTTTGCTTTCCATGGTGGCTGTCGGGCACAGAGAGGAAGGAGCGACTGCAGCGGCAGCACTCGCCGCTGGTGAAATTAGGTAAGTGGGGTGGTGGGAATGAAAAAGAAAAAGAGGGGGGACAGAGGGTGGGGGTAGATAATTGGCTGGCTTCCCCTGTTAGGGTGCTAATGTGTCTACAATGAAGGGACAGTGCCCGTACTTTGCCCGTACTTTACAATTCTTGAAAAAACACACTGCAGTGTTTCACGTAACTAATGTAGGTACCTGCATTTTTTGTCCCTTTGATATGATATGATATATGATATGATATGATAAGCTATTATCATGCGCCTGTACACAAGTGTTTCCAGGCGACACAAGACAGGAAGGTCAGACAGAGGATAAATGATTTTACGAGGCCTTGTGTCATTCGGATCGTGCAAGTGCGACAACAAAAAGTATAAGGGGAAAAGCAAAGGGGAAGTGAATGGGCAAGGCTAGGGGGAAGTGCGATCAAGGCCGAACGGCTCTGAGTAAGTGCAGCCAGTGCAGTGCAAGCTTACCGGCACCGTTGTTTCCAGACCGGCATAGTTGTAATGAGGCCCAATGACTTTAAAAAAGTAATAGCAGCAAATATAAACGGATTTGTTTTCCCGTTAAATATACTTTCCCATAAAATGTTGCATGAGACAAATTGAAAGTCCTCATGAAGTCGCTCTAAGTAATGGTTACAGTGTTTTAGTAGAGCTGGGCAAAAGGCTAATAGATGTTTCAGTGTCTCTATTTCTAGCGGATTCTTGCAGAATCTACAGGATCTAGCAAGTGAAGTTCTTTGGTTCTTCTTCCCAAGATCTCGCGAGTTGGCCAAAGGTTTAGCCTAAAGTGCAAGAACATTGTTCTGTATTTTTGACAGGGGATTTCAACCAAGTTAAGTTCAGGGTTATTCAAGCTTTTAATTTCAAAGTTGTTTTCCTCGAAAAAGTCTGTATTGCATTCATTGGTGACGAGTTTGAATCCATTTGTGGAGCCACAGATTCTTTTTAGCCGGATCAGGATTGATGTTAGCAGGTCGCATGAGATTCCAGCAGCTAGCATAGTACTTTCGATATGTTTCTTCCAAAGAAGGATGTTATTTGCTGTAGAGCTATGAAACTGGAGTGCCAACATGGTTAATAGTGACCCTTCTATCTTGCTCTTCATGCATTTTTTTGTTTTGTAGATATTTAGCATTTTTCAGGTGGACATTGCACTGATGGATAGAAATCCCAATTTGTGTCACAATATGCTCATTGGAACGCTAGAAGGCAAGGACAGGACTCTCTTCCAGAAGTATCCCTCCAGTTTCATCCAATAGGCCATCTCCTGCCAATCTCTGGCTTCAGCTCCATTTGTCAAAACTGAAATAACCTTCTGTTTGTAAAATGTTATTAATGGTTGTAAAGTGAATTTCCGGTACCTTTTATGAATTATTGTAGCTTGAGCGGCAGCCATTGGTACTTTCTTTTTAGTTTGTTCAATATAAGGAGAATCAGACGGGTGGTTATTTGCACTGAGGCCAAGGTAACAATAGTCATTAAGAACCTCTACTTTTTTCCCCATTCAGGCGCCAGCTAAATTTGGTTTGTATCTGTTTAGAAGCACAAATTATTATTTTTATTTTCTCCAAATTTATAGTCAGTTCATTATCGTGAGCATAGGCTTCTAGTTCCGATAGTACATTTTGCAGACCTTTAGGAGTTTTAGATAACAGAACTAGGTCATCTGCATAAAATAACCACAGTAGTGGGTAGCCTCCCACTTTAGGTGGATCAGCAAGAACAGATTTGAAGCGTTGACCTATGTCTGCTATCAAGTAGTTGAATAAGGACGATGCAAGGATACATAGTTGTTTTAGTCCTTGATGGGTAGATATGGGTTTAGCCAAGTTTCCTTCTGGAGACAAACAAATTTGAACTGTTGTATTTGTGTGAAGTTGAGAAATAATCTAACCAACTCACGAATATGTATTTCTGCTTTAACATCAATTGTCTAAAACAGGGAGTTACAACGGACATCAACGCACATTGCACAAGCTCTCTCATACAATAAAAAAAAAAATCACATCTTTATACAAAATATTCGTCATAAGTGACGTCATACTACGTGGCAAATAAGAAAAACCTACGAGGGAATGTGATACGCTCAAGGGGAACATCTAGGTATACTTAATGTAAGGGGTTGGGTTGTGATTGGATATGCCCACCTCTAGTGCAAGTCATCTTCATCATTATTAAGTACAGTATATTATTGGCTCTCAGATTATAAGGCACCTTCATTATATGGCCCTCTACAATTGGTTGGCACGCTCAGGCCATGTCTGGAACATTTGGTTCACTTAGCAGCACGTAAGCTCATACCCAGGTGGTAGGAGGTGGACTTGACTTTGCTCTCCACCCAATTAGCCCAAAGTCACTCATCACCCGTGCCTTCTGCCCTGAAGATTATCTTTGAACTTGGCCTTGCAGTGTATTCTCATCTCTGGGAATATAAGGGAGTGTGAGCATACCCTATCATAGTTCTGGAACTGTGTGCCCAACTCTATTTCCATCCTTGGCTCACGTGACAGGAGACCACGATTTGGACCATTTTGTAGTAATTGAATGTCTTAACTGAATAACACTTGGCATGCATGGTGTTGTTTCTTTGCACCTTAACAAGGAATGATTCAGCTTCTCACGTTTACCTTGACAGTAGATAACCAGCCATGGTTTGCTTCAACTTTGATACCACGCCAGACAGATTCACCATTTAAGTCTGTGATCTCAGCTAATACTTTGCTGTGACACAGTTCTCAATCCTTCTTTCTCTGTGAGTCTGAGATTACTAATTCATGACACCGATGTCCAGCTTCAATACAATGGCAGATCCGCCGGCAGTCTATTCACTACATATAGCCAGCTTCTAAGGTCACTTAATCTTCTTGCATTGCTGCATCTTTATTAGACGACTTGCATTTTCTGCAGTGCTTTTCATACATGCACTCTTTTCTTTGCATATGAAAGTTTACTCAATCCTTTATTTTATCATTAGTTTCTATGCAGGTCATGCATCTTCTTCAGCCAATCTTCTCGGCGCGTCACAGTAGCTTCTTGTGACGTCACCAACTTCTCTTTCTTGTTCTTTTTTATATTCCTTCGGGGAGTTCATCCCTCAGATTATTGTCTCTTCCGGTATACATTCGATAGGGCTGTCTTAATGGATAACTTTTCTCAAAGATTTGCGAGGAATGGTCACAACTGCTGGTGTCAAGAATGGCTCAATCTCAGGCCTCCAACATACAAGTGGGAGGGGGGCTGGACTTCCTGCAGAGGCATTCTTCTGCTCTGCTACACTCCCGCCTCTGGTCGAGCCATCGACTACACCTGCACCGGTCTCCACATATTGATACCTTCTCTCGAAGAAGTACTTCTTCAGAGTCCAGATCTTCATCACTCCCTTGAGGGACCCGGCTGATTTGACATGTTCATCCACACTCTAGGTCATATATCTGCACTGTCCATTCGGATCACAATAGACCCATCCCTCTAGATACTTCTTATGGTACTTTGGATGCAGGAACCTTGTTCCCTCAGGTGCTACGATGATGGCCGCTATGTATTTTCTGATTTCTTAATCCGTCAACTCCTTGGGTCCAAACCCTGATTCGACATTGATCATGATCTTCATTCCTACTGCCTTCTTTGCTGTCTTCTTACACTTTGTAATTATTATCCTGATCACACAAAATCCAAACATCACCATCACTAACACTGCTCCAAGAAACTTCAAGATGTTCGCCATCCTCTGTCTCATCTTCCACCTTGTTGTGCAGGTTTGCCAACAGTGTTATGGCCTCTGTCAAGGTTCCATTCTCGTCATCGTGAGAAGGTATGAACATGCAATATGATGGCCTGATTTTGGCACAAACTCCTCCTTCCATTGCAGTGATCAAGTCAAGGACATATCTGTTCTGCAGGGTCATCAATCGTATGGCCCTCAGCTCTTCTTAGATAGCATTGAATCCCTTTATGGTGGTGTTGATTGTCTGCAGGGGCTCCCATTTGGTAATCTGCAACCATTTAGCATTGGCCATCGTCTGGACCACAGGCATGAAGATAGTTGTGAAGATCGAAGCAGTCTTGCTGAACAACCAATGCTCATAAGGAATGGCCTCATATGCATCTATTGATTTGGCTGAGAAGTAATTCTCTGTTCTGGTTCGATTAAGACATTCCAGTGATCTTCTACTCAAATGGGCATCCACCTTTGTTACTCTGAGGAACCACTAACGCTGGAACATGGACACGCATCAAGGAACACGTTCCTCCCCAATACTTGGGCAGTTTCATTTAGGGCCTAAGCCCACAAGCCCAAAATCGATCCATCAGAACAGCTGTCCCTGCTCCCATTCCGGAAACATGAACTGTAGTTTTGCAGCCTTTGTTATCTCCTAAATTATTCTTTCCCTGTCTCCAGAAGCACAGTGTCACATTCACCAATGGGATCACAACCATAGGACCTGATTAATCTTCTACCCATGTCAGGAGTTTGGCATGCTTAGCCCATGACTTTAAACATCCACTGTTTACTCTCTGCACCTCTTGCAGGTATTCTGCCTTTAATAAGTGAGCTGTGTAGGACATCAGTCCCTCTTTCCATCCCTTCTTGGATTTCACTCGCCCATAAACTTGAGTTTGTTCCCAAAATCCAGGCCATCCAGCTACTTCTGTTTCATCTTCATCAGGACAGCTCAGTTTCTTCATCTCTGCAACAACTACCTCTTCCTGTCCTGTCGCAGGAAACATGAGCATTTTGCTCTTCCATTCAGGTTCCCTTTCCATCTGTGTAGTCTTGATATAATCATCCAGAAATGGAAACAACCATTTCGATCACCACCGCAGAGTGGCCCAACTTCCCTTGAATTTTCCTCAGGTCACGCATGCTGCAAGATGACCAAGGCATCTGGCATTGTGTTCTGGGACTTTTCTTGAAATAAAAGTTTGCAGTGTATTCACGGCATAGGGTATGAGAACGCAGATCTAACAACTCTCCTTAGACGTTCCTTCTCCCACACTTTTCATGTGCTGATATCACATGTTATGACCCAGGTGTGCTACATTGTCTAAATAGGTATTTATCCCTTCATTATCTTCCTCTTCATTTCTCTTATTTCTCAAATTCAGAGCTTGTATAATAATCTAAAAGCATATCAAGAATAGTTCTCTCAGTGAGGAGAACTATAAGAGCCTCTACCTCAGCAAGCAAATCAAAAGCAGCTCCTATAGTAAAGGCAACCATAGTGGCCTCAACCTCAAAGGGAGTACTAGTATGATAGAGTCTGTGAACGAAGAGAGATAGAAAGATAAGGAGAATAATCATGCACCAAAATATTGACGTCCATCTTTTGTGATATCCTGGTACTTGTTGTTCTTTCTCTAAAACTGTGCCAGCTTCCAAATTTCTAATTTTAATACACTTTACCAAATTATTTTACACTTCAGTTGCAATATCTGCTCAATGATTGCAGTTAGCAGCCTTCTAATCACATGGCCATTTTTAGGATCCTGTAAAAAAGTGTGAACATCAACATCAACGTCACTTCTGACAAGAACAGGATAAGCTTGAAGTATAAACACAAAAACAGCCAGTCTGTGAGAACCATAGAGGTATTCTACTTAGAACAAATATGCACCATCACATGGATCTGGATATTAGCTTGTTTCCAGTTGCTGATTAGGACCTGACGTTTAGGCATAATTTGTATACGACAATACAATTCTAAAGTTCATTTTTTCAAGATTCCTAAGACTCTCAGCAAGGGTTTGCACTCCTGCTAAAATATCTATAAGGAGTGTTCATGTGAGTCTTAATCCAAATGCAAAATCTGCATTTATCAACTGGTCTCCTTATAATCCTTCTTCTTTGTCATCGATCGAGTCTGCACACACTGACATTCTTCTTCTTGTCTTGCTCCTGGATCAGCAATGATGGGAAAGTAGGTTGCGCCTTTACATAATTTCACATCACCTAAGTTTAGCCAAGCTTGCCTTCCTTAGACTTTGATATCTTAGGGGGGTTATATTTTTAACGCAAAAATGGCTTGTGCCACTTTCGGTAAAATTCCTTATTAGGACAGAATCTCCAACAAATAACTTGGGTGCTGATAAAGTTTGAGTGATCCGGTTGCTGAATTGTCTTCAACTGTGTTCTGAGACTGACCCCCCTGACGCCAAAGTTGATCTGAAATGAGAGAGATGCTAGAGGTCATACATGTCAAAGAATTATTTAATTCATTACCTAACAATTTAGCGGTACTCTGGGCATCACTTCTACTCCTAGACAGAGGTGTAAGTGGTGTTCTTATTCACCGCCCTGTCACTAGTTCAGGCTGATTCTGAAGGGCATATAAATCTAAGGGTAGGCAATATAGCCATCCCTTCTTCAGGGTCAATTTGATCTTGGAAATCCTTTCTTTAAGGAGGCTGTTGAGTCTCTCACATATTCCGTTTGCTTGTGGGTGATAAGCACAAGAAAATATGTGTTTAATATTTAATATGAGCCCTATCTGTTCATAGGAGGTCAAGTGTTGTTCATTAACAAAATGGGGCCCATTATCGGATCAAGCTTGTCCACTGACAAGCGTCAATCAACCACTATTGTTGGCCGAAACACTACAGTGTCGATCTATGACACAACGTCCTGTTCCATTATTTATTGTCCCACATGTTGTTGTGTGTTATGTTCTAAAATCCTGACACTATCAGCAGTCCAGGATCACACGCTGTCATCTTTTGTCTAAATGTATGTATAATATGTTAAGAGACTGTGTACATATGTAAGGAGATTCCCTCGACATTCTAGAAGGAGTTACTTTACAGTTACCCTTATTGTAAAAACAAAAACTGTCCGTTTCTGTCCTTGGTTGATCAAGAAGAAATATGTACTACACAATGTTTTTTCCTTTGTCACTCAAAAAATAAATATACCCAGAAAAAACTTGCTGTTTGATCTCACACCCTGATTACTAGTTTATATATTAATAGCTACCCCCCTGGGCATATCAGGGTCTAGCCACGTGCCCTTTATTTTTACTTGACTATAATGATCATGACTACCTTTTCTTTAACATTCAAAGTATCAGAACTCTAAATATCTGGAGAATATGCAACCCTTTTGGCTTCTACATCTGCGGCTTAATTCCCGCAAGAGACAAAATCTGTTTGCTTAGTGTGTGCTGTGCACTTAACGACCGCCATCGGCACTGGTAGTTGTAGTGCCTTAATAAGCTTGTCCAATAAGGATGTGTGCTGTACTGGAGTGCCTTCCACACAGAGGTAGCCCCGCCTTTTCCAACATGCTAGCCCTGTGTGTACAGTTGACTTCACTTAGGTGGAGTCACTGTACACTGATACTTCCTGCCCTTTGTGTTTCTTGAGCATGACAATGAGTGCTACCAATTCTGCTGCTTGTGCTGAAAAGTGAAATTGTAGCCTTGCACTTGCTGCAACTTCAAATTCCCCATTTAGCTTGTACCTAACTACCGATGCACCTGAATGCCTTTCCCACTAGTTTGATACATTTTCGAAGAACCATCAATAAAGAGAATTTCGCCTCCTTCTAAAGCATTTTCTTTCACACAGGGTATATCATCATAAAATTCAACATAATTAGCACAGTCATGCACATGATCGCCATCAGCTATTGGCTCAGCTATAAACGTAGCAGGATTCCCTATTTTTGCATCTTACAATTTTAATCACTGGGTTCGAAATCATTACCTCATAGGATGATGCTCTTTGGGATGTCAATGCACCTTTGGCTTTCTCTAAAATAGCAAACAGAGCATTCTTCACAAAGAGTTCATAGAGCAGCCCATTACAATACTCAGTTGCTAACACGGCGGCGGCCAATGACTGTTCGCAAAGAAAGTGTCTTCACATAACTGGGTCTAAAGTCCCACTGTAATACGCTAGAGGGTTGTACCCCAATGTAATCCTCTCTGTGGGTACTGCTGTCATGACTGTCCCATTTGTGTATGAAAATAAATGAAATTCCTCGTCATAATTGGGAATTCCCAAAACAAGAGCAGTACAAATGGCGTTTTGCAATTCCTCAAACCATTCCTCCATTTCTTCTCTCCAATCTATTTTTACCTTTTCCACTTGTGCCTTCTTTAAGGCTTGCAAAAGGGGTCTCGTGTACGAACTGTAATCAAACACCCAGCCTCGAACATAGTTCCATAATCCCAAAAACTGTTGCATTTGTTTCACTGTATTTGGCTTTGCAGTTTTCATCATTGCCTCAGCCCTTTCAGGCATCACCTTCTTTCATCATGTGAGATTAACTGCCCTATATATAACACCTCTTCCTGACAGTATTGTAACTTTTCTTTGTCTACTTTGTACCCTTTGTCAGCTAGAATAGTCATCAACTGAATTGAATCTTTCCTGCACTTATCTTTCGTGGTGCTACAAATTAAAATGTCATCTACGTATTGTTTCACTGCACTCTTAAGATCAATATTGCCTAAATCCATCTGCAGGATTCTGTGAAAGATCGATGGAGACTCACAGTACCCTTGGGGCAAACAAGTATGTTTCAGTGGAGTTTGCCGAAACATAAAGGAGGTCAAGTGTTGGGAGTCCTTGTGCAACGGGATTGAGAAAAACGCATTTTTCAAATCAATCACTGTGAAATATGGAGCTTCCACTGAGATACTGCGTAGTATGGTCGCCGGGTTGGGAACTAAAGGAAACTCTGCTTCTACAATCTGGTTAATCGGTCTCATTCCTTGTATACATCTCAACAACCCTTCTTTCGATTTCTTTATCGGATACCCGCAGTATTACAAGGTGATTCTGACGGCACCAGAATGCTCTGTTTCACCAGTGCTGAAATGGTCTTAAATATACCTCAGCCTCTCAAGACATGTGGTACTGTCTTGCTTGAGGTAAAATTGCCCCTGGCTTCAGTTTTATTTTGACTTCACCTATTCCATTCAACAGACCCACATCATAAGGGCCTGTAGTATAAAGGACACGTGGCCCCTTTTCCAGGTCTTCCTGAAAATATGCTGGTCACTGGTGCATTATCACCATTTGCTGTGTAATTTCCCTCCTCTCTATTGTTATCCAGTATGTGATGCTCATAAAGTTCACCACTTCATCGTCTGTTTGGTCTTCCCTAAACATGTCATCATCAGTGATGTCAGTCAACCATTACCCTTCTTCGAGAGCTATTACTGATCTCCATATTCGGCTCTCATCGTACATTCCTTCAAGCATCACCATTTCCCTTCGTACTATGTTTGCTTCTAATTCTATAGGGATAGTCTGTCCTCCCCTCTTCGTCCATAGGTATATGTGGTCGAAACAAAAACTCATCAGGTATTCTCACAGTTTTTCCCACTAAGCCAGGTAGCCATGTCAGTAGAATGCTCACCCCATACAAGAAAACCTCTGGCTCTACAGGAACGACTCTCAGAGCTGCTTGCCCTGTGACCACCACAATACATTTTCCCACATATAGGTAGTGCATTCCTGGAGTGGAACACACTATCTCTTGAACAGTGAATGACATTGTCATGTTAAGTTTTGTCATCAACACGGTAATTCATAGAATTCAGTGCACAAGAGGCGCACGCAGCCGGCGCACAGTGTGCGCGTGCGAATCCCTGCGGGAGCCGCGTCCGCTAAAATACATTTCCGCGCACAGCGTATTCATGGATTCCAGCCACCAAAACCAGCCGTGGCGCACAGTGGCGCAGCGACCCTGCAGCAGTGCCAGTTACGCCCCCAAGAACGCCCCTTGCGCAGGGAAAAGCCATCAAAATCCCCAATCCAGCGCAAAGGGCTGCACTAACCCTGTACCAGCACGGCAAGCGGGGTACGTGTATCACTGGGGTGCGCGGGAAGTTTCTCACGTGATTTCAGCTGGGTACGTGTATTACTGGGGTGCGCAGGAAGTTTCACACGCGATTGGCCCTATGCGAGCGAGGTACGTGTATTACTGGGGTGCGCAGGAAGTTTCACACGCGATTTCAGCTGGGTATGTGTATTACTGGGGTGCACAGGAAGTTTCACACGCGATTGGCCCTGTGCGAGCGGGGTACGTGTATTACTGGGGTGCGCGGGAAGTTCCACACGTGATTGGCCCTGTGCGAGCGGGGTACATGTATTTCTGGGGTGCGCTGGAAGTTTCACACGCGATTGGCCCTGTGCGAGCAGGGTATGTGTATTACTGGGGTGCGCGGGAAGTTTCACATGCGATTTCAGCTGGGTACGTGTATTACTGGGGTGCGCGGGAAGTTTCACACGCGATTGGCCCTGTGCGAGCGGGGTACGTGTATTACTGGGGTGCGCAGGAAGTTCCACACGCAATTTCAGCTGAGTACGTGTATTACTGGGGTGCGCGGGAAGTTTCACACGCGATTTCAGCTGGGTACATGTATTACTGGGGTGCGCGGGAAGTTTCACACGTGATTTCAGCTGGGTACGTGTATTACTGGGTGCACGGGAAGTTTCACACGCGATTTCAGCTGGGTACGTGTATTACTGGGGTGCCGGGAGTCCGGTACACACGTGATTTGGCAGTGTGGGTCCTCCCAGGTGTTCCCTGTACACCCTCCACAGCCCCTGCAGGCAGCCCACACCACAGGGGACTACCCTACATCCCTGGTCATGTCCCGCAGGCAGCCCACCCAACATGGCCATGCCCCCCAGCAAAGGCACATGTCTGCTTGCACTACTGAACACCAACTCATGTCCCCTTGCACCCCCACCCCCCAGCATTGCGAGGAACCTGCCAGCAGGCCCCCACTCATGTCCCAATCATGTCCCCCTGCACCCCCACCACCCAGCATTGCGAGGCACCTGCCAGCAGGCCCCCACTCATGTCCCACTCATGTCCCCCTGCACCCCCACCCCTCAGCATTGCGAGGCACCTGCCAGCAGGCCCCCACTCATGTCCCACTCATGTCCCACTCATGTCCCCCTGCACCCTACGCCCCAGCATTGCGAGGCACCTGCCAGCAGGCCCCCACTCATGTCCCACTCATGTCCCCCTGCACCCCCACCCCCCAGCATTGCGAGGCACCTGCCAGCAGGCCCCCACTCATATGCCACTCATGTCCCCCTGCACCCCCACCCCCCAGCATTGCGAGGAACCTGCCAGCAGGCCCCCACTCACGTCCCACTCATGTCCCACTCATGTCCCCCTGCACCCCCACCCCCCAGCATTGCGAGGCACCTGCCAGCAGGCCCCCACTCATGTCCCACTCATGTCCCCCTGCACCCCCACCCCCCTGCATTGTGAGGCACCTGCCAGCAGGCCCCCACTCATGTCCCACTCATGTCCCCCTGCACCCCACCCCCCAGCATTTCGAGGCACCTGCCAGAAGGCCCCCACTCATGTCCCACTCATGTCCCCCTGCACCCCACCCCCCAGCATTGCGAGGCGCCTGCCAGCAGGCCCCCACTCATGTCCCAATCATGTCCCCCTGCACTCCCACCCCCCAGCATTGCGAGGCACCTGCCAGCAGGCCCCCACTCATGTCCTCCTGCACCCACACCCCCCAGCATTGCGAGGCACCTGCCAGCAGGCCCCCACTCATGTCCCACTCATGTCCCCCTGCACCCCCACCCCCCAGCATTGCGAGGCACATGCCAGCAGGCTCCCACTCATGTCCCACTCATGTCCCCCTGCACTCCCACCCCCAGCATTGTGGGGCACCTGCCAGCAGGTCCTGACACATGTCCCCCAGCCAACACGTCATCACAATCTAGATCCCTGGTCCTTATGGGCAGCCTCCACATGCCAAACACCCACCCAAGTATTGCATTCACCCACTCAGAATTGCCAATTACATGATACAACCCCATTGGCAGTATGTAAATGAACACATGTCCCTCACATACACACAATGGGTGTACGTGAATGTCAAAACCCATATCATGACATGCATGAAACCAATGATATGATACTACACATTGAAGTTTGATGAAAAAAATGTATTAAAAGCAACATAAATGGGATTAAAAATAAACAAACGACAATGGGAATTAAAAATAAAAAAGCAGCATGTCCGTAAAATGATGAAAAACCACAAATCATAATCCAAAGGAAAGGTGTCCAAAGTCACAGTTCAAAAAAGTACATCCAAGGGAAAAACAAAACCAAAAACCATTGCTCCAACAGTCAACTATATACAGATAAACAATCCAGGGTCCATGATCCCAACTAAAGAAATGAAACCTATCTAAAAATACTACGTAATAAAACAACTATATACAAAAATGTTGGCCATTGTCCAAAAGGTCCAAAATCAAGAAAAAAGCAAAGGAAACCTAACACTAACTACATGACTATTTACAAGGGCAGCGGGCTAGTGCAACGGCTCACTGGATGTTGTCATGGGCCAGGGCATCAGGCATCATCGAACTCCTGTTCAATGGCTTGGAGGCGGGCATGTTCCCTGGCCCCGAGGTCTCGCAGGGATAAACCAGTGTCCAGCTCCAACTCTCTGTGAAGACCCTCGAGGCACTCAGCCCGCCTCAGCGCCCTCCGCATGGAGTTCTCCGTCCTGACCATTGTGAGCCGTTCCTTCTCTGCCCGCTGCCGCTCCGCACCTATCTGCTGGCCCAACCGCTCCCACACAGAAGCCACTCCCATTCCAGGGTTCTCCTGCCCTCCGGCCGATGCCTGCACCCCTGATGTTGATGACCTCCGACTCCCGACTGTGGCAGGGATGGGATCCCCACCGAGTTGGCTGCATTGGTCGGGGCAGGTCCACAGGGGGCCTTGGTGGCATCTGGGCCGGAAGATGGCATGGAGAACGACTGGCGCATATCCTCCACAGAGGAGGAGCGGGTCGCCAAAGTGCCCGACACATGTACGAGACCCCCGACCACGACCGCTCCCAACTGGGCCACGTTGGCACCGTGCTCTTCGTGATGATGTGCGTGCTCCCCCGGGAAGCCTCATCACGAATGACACCTGTGCGCAACGCGACACCAATCAGGACCTTCTCCATACGGCCAGGGGTCCCCTCGTCCGCAGGTGGAGGGGAGTCAGATGACATGGACATCCCCACTACCTGCGGACGGGCCTGGGATGGGGCATCCCTGCTGGTGCATGGTGGTGCAGTCACAGTGTCAGGGACAGGGACATGCACAGGCACCTCCACGGCGATCTGTGCTGCCTCCTGCCCCTGCCCCTGGACTGCACCAGCAGGGATGCACCCACCAGGCCCCATGTGCGGCTTAGTAGCGGCCTCCTCCTCCTCTGTGGAAACCACCAACCTGGATGGGTCCACACCGTCTTCCGCCGTTGCAAGCCCCTGTGGGGGCTCACCCAGCCCTTCCGCTGCAGCCGTGGGGGCATCCTCGCCGCTTTGCTCCACAGCGCCGTCTCCGCCCTCTTCTTCACTTTGCCCTTTGTAGAGGGAGACATAGAACACAAGCATCAGGATACTGTACAATGGTCCCCTAGACAGGAAGGAATAGCAGATGAGTGGCAGTGTCAAAGATCACTTCCATCATGTCCCTCCACAACACATGGGTCAGTGCAGGCAAAACACATGCAGTAACAGGCATGGTGCATGCTATGGACATAAGCAAACATGTCCAAGGGACTCTTGAAACATACAATGTTGTTTTTGTACTCACATGCATCATGGGTCATGCCTATCACATTCACACACTTCACCGTACTTTCATCCATCTGGACTTGTACACCCCAGACACAGTGGATGCAAGGATAGCTAGGCTGCATCAGTGGATCTGAACATTGACACAGACATGTGTCATGCATCCATGGCATTCACAAGTCACAGACACGCAGGTCAGACACACAGACATGGACACCATACATGTACATGGCATCATCACCCATCCCTCACCCCCACCCATGTCCAGGAACAGAGACTGGCATGCTCTCATGTGTCCATTCCGCATAGGGCTCCCCATGTAGCATTTGAATACATACACCAACCGTGTGCTTCACACATTACTTGTCTCACATGCATGACCATGATGTCCCTGCACACACACATGCGTACATGGCCTATGTTACACATACAGGCAAGTATCAGACAACCAGCACACTGCAACATGCCCTGTCTCACACAGCAATGCCTGGCCACTTACCGCTCGACTCCAGACGTGTCTGCCTCTCAAGGACCTGGACCTGGAGCGCTGGGGATATGCGTTCCAGGACTCTCATCTGATCTTCTGACAAGTGGCCCCGGCGCCCGTTAGCATGCGCTGCCTTCAAGAGGCGCCGGGCCTTGTTGAGGGTCCTGGACGTGAAGTCCTCCCAGCGCTTCTTGACATGATGTAATAGTCGGACTGCCACCCCCTCCGCGTTGATGGCAGTCACGATGTCCGTCCAGATCCTGTCCCGTCCATCCTTGTCGGCGCGTGATGATCTGAAGGGGGCATCATAATGCCCCCGGACATGCTCCACCAGGACACCAACTTCCTTCTGACTGAAGCTGGTGGCCCTCTGCCCCTCTGGCTGGGGGTCACCAGTGGTCTCGGATGGTGTTTGCCCTGACATGGCGCCCCCAAGGCAGGCGTGGGTGGGCAACTGGGTCCGGGGGCTGGGCTGTAGAGCGATGGTATCCCAGTCGGGAGTCTTCTGTTCCAGCAGGGGTGGACACAGCAACTGGACCCCTGCAGATGGCTGATGTGCAGGCACCAAATGGCAGGGCACGGTGGCAGCAGGCAGGCAGGCAGGCAGGCAGCAGCAGATGGCTCGTGGGAGGCTGCTCGGGGCTCTGGGGGGCAGTAATTTGGCCTTTTGGGCAGGAGCGTGGTGTTCCGTGTGCTTATGCGTGGCCAGCTTGATACGGAGTGATTTGGCACGTGAAAATTCTGCACGTCAGCGTGTAATTCGAGGAAAGGCCCATAGCACGTAAGCGCGTCTGCACGCATATGCAATTTCATTGGACCAAAGGCCCTTAGCGCGTAAGTGCGTCTGTGACGTATCGTGCACGGGCGTTGCCCTGGCAGGGCTTGAAGATCCCACGTGGATTTCCATTGCTCTGTACGTGCTTTCCGAGGGGTGCGGTGCGTGTGTTTTCCAGGTGTTGGGGTTCACACGCTATTACTTCACAGCGGGTGGGTGTTGCCTACGCGTTCTTCTACACGCAGACGGTGAGTGGTACCCCGCTCGCCCAAGGCCTTTCGCTTGTGAAACTTCCTGCGCACCCCCGAAATACACGTACTCCACTCAATCACGTGTGAAACTTCCCGCGCACCCCCGAAATTCACGTACCCCGCTCAATCGCGTCTGAAACTTCATGCGCACCTCTGAAATACACGTACCCCGCTCAATCGCGTGTGAAACTTCCCGTGCACCCCCGAAATACACGTACCCCGCTCAATCACATGTGAAACTTCCCGCGCACCCCCAAAATACACGTACCCCACTCAATCGCGTCTGAAATTTCCCGTGCACCCCCGAAATACACGTGCCCCGCTCGCACAGGCCCAATTGCTGTATTTTGCCACTTTTGTAATGCGCAGGGACACTACCGCCTGCCTTCGTGTGGCGGATGTGTTTCGGCTTGTGCTTGTCTTTGGCTGTGCGTGGCTTTGCCCTATTCTATTCCATGAATACATGTTGTTCGAGTGCGTGTGGGCGTTCTGTCTGCTTCCCTGCAGTACATCCCCAGTTACGCCCTTATTTTCACGTGTTATTCCCCATTCCACGCAATACGCCCCGTGTTCTGCCCACTTTCTGGTGTATGCGCCGAGGTTGTGTGCTTTGACTGTGCACGTCGTGCACGCCTTTCGGGATGTTGCAGTGACGTGTGCGCCATGCACAGGTTTGGCGCACATCCCGAGGAAAACACGCGCCGGGACTTCCATGAATCGCACGCCTGTTTTTTCGCGCTTGCGCAAAGATTTTCGGCGCACGTTTGTTCCATGAATCGGCCCCCAAATCTCTTCCCAAAATGTCAAACGGTGTCTGTCGTGAATATAACAAAGGAACAGACAGGTCACACTCTCCTATAGAGACTTGTAATTTATCAGTAAAAGGAACTCAACTTGTAGCTCCAGAGAACCCTTGAGCATTCATGGCAATTCCCGACATTGGCTATTTTCCCTCCCGCATACACGAACGAGTAGCCCCAGTGTCTACTAGAAAGGAAAAGGATTTCCCTCCAATAGTCACATCGACCCTCGGTTCCTCTTTGGGATGTGGTGTCACAGATAGTACTGAACATATCAAGTCACCCTGTGAGCTGTCCTATTGTGGGTATAGGTATAATCCCTTTCCTTTGAAAGGATTCCTTCCTACCACAGTGGCACCTCCTATTCTGGGTGTCAGCACCTGTCCTGTGTTTGCATATTGCTGTGTCTTCATGGGGGCTTGTTGAGACTGCCCTTCTGGTGGATTCATTTGCACATGCTCTGGATGCTGTACCTGCTGTACTAACGACACTTGTGTCTGATACAATGTCTGATCTTGGGCATAACCTTCCCTAGTTTGTGTACTATATGGTGGAGGATAAGCTGTCCGCCCTCTTATAAATTGGCCATTCTGTACATTCTCTTGACTCTCACATATGCGTGCAATGTGCCCTGCCATCCCACAAGTCCAAAATACTGGAGGGGCTCGCCTAGCAAGTCCTCCTTGGTTAAATCCTCCCTGTATATTCTGATTTTCATTCTGTGCATTCCAAAACCCACCCTGATTATTTTGGAATCCACCTCGTCCTCCTATATGGCCCATACCGCTGCCTCTTGGCACAAACCAATACCCACCTTGATCCATCGGGCGCTGATTACTCACCTGCGATGCACCTACTGCTTGCTGCATTCCCAGTCCTTCTCCACTCAACAATACCGCCGCTTCTATGGCATACTTTGACAATTTCTTCTAAACTAACTTGGCTCCCTCGATTTTCCTATACTCATCTTTCTTCTTATTTTTCTATTGTAACAGCCAACAGTGATGCACTATCGTCAACTGTATCTCAGGCCATGGTTTTGCTTCCATTCCCACCTGTTTCTTCATCTGTTTCTGTACTGGCTTAGGCAACCCCAGACATTAAATGTGGTAAAATAATGCCACCTTTTTTTCCCACGACGCCCGCATTTCAAGTTGCCATCGCTCTTGAATATCCTGAATGTGAACAATATGGTCTTCATCTTCCTTCCTCTTACGTGTCATAATTGCACCCATATCAGATGCATCAGGAGGTGGTCAGTCATAATATCGAAAAAAAAATGTCAAAAGACAATAATTTCGAAAAAATAATGTCGAAAAATAAAAATTGAATTCTTTACTTTTTTATTTATATATTTTTTGGGGGGTTTCGCGAGTAAATAAAAGGTAAAAAAAAAAAAGCAGGGGTTGGGGGAACCCCCCGTTTCAAATAAAAAACGTAATGAAAAAGAAATTCTATTTTTTTTGTCGACATTATTTTTTCGAAATAATGACTTTCGACATTTTTGTATTCAATATTATCACTATAAACCGCATCAGGATACTATAACCTGAGAGGCTTCCAAACATCTGTTCTGCAATTATTAAATGTGCCTTCGTCATGCGCTGTGTTCTGTGCTGTCACACTCAAATACCCTGCTCTCCTCCATATGTCATCAGCCCTTTCTCCAAGGATAGCTGCCAGGAGACCCTCGTATATCTATTTCCTAGCACCTAAAGTGAA
The DNA here is from genome assembly GCF_040938575.1 of Ambystoma mexicanum. Taxonomy (NCBI): domain Eukaryota; kingdom Metazoa; phylum Chordata; class Amphibia; order Caudata; family Ambystomatidae; genus Ambystoma; species Ambystoma mexicanum. The sequence goes on along the minus strand of NC_090925.1, from coordinate 140,264,337 downwards.
ACTCGGGAGCTTGCATATAAATTACCCTTATTCTCTCTCCTCATCCAACATGTATTGTCCCCAACTATTATGTCTATCCTCCCCTTCACCCTGGTCTAAGTTCATTCTGCTTAAAGACAATGCTCTATGCTCGAGACGGAACAGATTTTCTGCGTTACTTCGTAACTGAAATGCTAGGGATTGATCCCTCTTCCCTCGACTTCCATAGCTGCTACCTTCCTTTAATTCTTTATAGGCTTTATCGATCCTATCTCCGATGCGTCCTATATCAAAATGATCTTCTTCTAATGCTATACCAGAAGCCCCTGGCATTGCTTCCTTTATCAGAAGGAATTCTTCTGTTCTATCCCATTGTATTGCTGGACTTGGCCCTACTGGCTCCTTTCGAATACGGCTAGACTCAACATCCCGCTGCATCCTTCTTTGTTCTAGTTCTTCCTCTAATACCCTTTGTTTTCTCGCCTCCCTTCTGATTTTGTCTTCCTCCCGCCTATGTTCTTCTCATATTATTCCTGCTCTCCTTTCCTCTTCTTCCTTCCGCCTCTGTATTCTTTTGTCCCTTCATTTCTGTGCTTCCCCCTGTTTCCTCTTCCTTTCTCTTCTATCCCTGTCTTCTATCACTCTCTGTCTATTGTCATACGTTCTTTGTTCTTCTGCCCATTCTTCCTTTTTCTCTTTCTCCGCTTGATACTTCTACTCTCATCGCTCCCTGAGCTTTCTTTTATTCTCATCTTCCTTCAATCTATTCTCCCGCTCTTTATCCCTTCTATCTTGTTTGTCCTTATCTTCCCTTTGCCTAACTTCCTAGATGCTTTACCCATCTAGTTTTAGTAATATCTGTCCTCCCATCCATTCGTTCTGCACGAGCGTTAACTCGTCAGCTTTATCCTTTTCTCCTTTCCATCTCTTGATCTCTCTTTCTATTTCTGTCGACACATTCGACCGCTTGCTCTTTTCTTCTTTATCTTGTACGATCTTAAAGATCTCCTCCCTTCTCTTATTCTCCTCTGGACTGTCATCACTGCTATAAGCGGGCTGTTTGTATATCGGATAACTATACCCTGCCGCCGATTTCAGTTCCTTCAAAGGGTACAATCCTATATCTTCCGCACAAGCGCCTTTCTCTTCAGGCGAGGTAAGGGGAGTTGAAGGCTAAACACCTTCCTCCTCACACTGGCTAAGCATCCACTCCTCAGGTGGCGGATCCTCTCTCTCTTCCTGGTACATTTTCCAGAGTTCTAAAATAAGTAACCTTTTCTGTAATGTCTTCCCGGTGTACGCAGAGTGCAAGTATGTGGTCATGTGATGCAATACCGCTTTTGACAGTGATGCCCATTGTGGCCACGGCATGAACATTTTATCTGCTGTGCCTTTCACAGATTCTGCACTATATTGTTTGAGCTTAGGCATGTGCTTTGACAATGTCTTGCATAAGTGCATAAGAGGAGTATCTCATGGTGACAAGTCTCAATTAACTGTCAATACTCACCAGATGTGTTAAACAAACTTTAAATCACATTCTTTTCAACACCTCAAAATAAAAAACATGAGCATGCACGATCAATCGCCGCTCAATCCTCTAGTTTCTTTATCAGCTATCTCTACCTCTGGATAGGTACCAACCACTTCACTAGGTTTTTTACCATAGCTTCTAAATACTTTTTCACTAACTTCACAACTTCTACCACTTCTTCAATATTTCTACTCATCAAACAAACAGACAGACTCGTCGACTTTACACATTTTAATAAACAGTGTGATCACACTTTTTTTCCCTCACCTCTATTTAAATACCCTGTATAGGGTTTGAGACATCACCTTATGCAAACCTGTTTGCAAATTATATATTTTTGCTCTACTCCCGCTGGAGTTTGAAATGTCTCCTTCTGAAGCTCCCTTGAACCAGGTCTCTAGGCGCTATCTCTATCGTCATACAATATTTCCTGTTTCTCAAAAATGATCACAATCCCATCTCCTTAGTTTGCCATTCCCCTTAGTATACTCACCATTCATTCGTTAATCGACTCAAGGCCTTCAGTATTGTCTCCTCTGTGGGATGTCTTAACCAACTAATTCAAGCCTGCAACATCACTGTGCATTGCTGGCAGCAGAAACATCATAATGGCCCCCGTAAAGCATGCTGCTCGCCAGAAATCATCAGAAAGTGCGCAGTGAAAACCTGAAAAATAGGCCACCATCTACTTTTTGGTATGTCAGTGGTAACACAGGAGACCACTGCCAAAACCCATCATTTGGCTGCTCACAGAGCAAAATCACTGCAAAAGAAACAGAGCTAGTTTCAAAAATCCGTTTTTGTTTGGTGTCAAATTTGTAGAAATCATGGCTTACAAACCACCCAAAAAGATCCAACCTCCTTGTTGGGTGGTCAACATCATTCTCCTTCTAGAATCTACATAAAAATAAGGTCCACAGAAGTGTTTCTACATCTGAACAAAGTATACTTTTGATGATTGCTTGCTGGAAGAAATCTGTCAAAAATGGGTGTAATACCGTTACTCACCTCTACCAGAAGCCGGTGTTTTAAAACCATTTTGGGTAAAGTTGAAAATTGAACTCAAACTAGAGAAAAGAAAGGCTTGCTATCGGAAGCCTAAGAGGTGGATACAATTTAAATCCATATTCTGAAAAGGCTTGAAGCAAGAAATTGTTTAATGTATGTGTTAAAAATGTGAGTTATATTATAAGAAAAGACAATTTGTAGACATTGGGTTAAGAGTTAAAGTTTCCCACACTGTGTTTAAACAAATTCCACACCTTCTCCCTGGACAAAAGGAGACTTCCCCCTTCCCTTGGCTAAGAGATTGACAGGCTGGTGTCAAAAGGAACTGCGAGTGGCACCCTGACCTGTTGCTCTCAGTACAGACAAAGGAATCATTGGGCTGAATAGAAAATGCTAATTCGGGTGTGACTGACAACAAACTGCTAGCAGGAAGAAAGACATGTGACCTCTGAGTCAGCCCAGACCTTGGAGGCCGAGACAAACCAATTTGTGGATTCAGAAAGCACAGCAAATGTATGTTTTAGAAAAATGCTTATAAAATATTGTACCGAACTGACATAAATGTGAAACTTTGAGATTGTTAAAATGAAAAATGTGCTCACAGTTGAAGACTAAGCTGGACTCCGTGCGATGTTCTGAGACCAAGACCCGGAATTATTCATATTGTAGCTACTGTGTTTATGCTAGGAACCGGAAAAATTACAGAATTGTGCTCAGATGGGGTGTGCATGCATGTCTAAAAATTGGTGCAGAAATAATATTGAGAAACCCACCAAAAGCACAAAAAGTGATCATTTCTGAACCAAAGCTCTTAGGAAGATGAGAGTTGAACAGAAATGTACCTTAGTTAATCTGTCCTGTGATTTATGTAGTATTAACAAGTTGTGTATTTTGTAAATATGTGTTTTATGAAAAATAAGATACTCTGTACAGCGGCAAAGGGGAGGGTTTTCCCCTAAGCCATAAAGATGACACAGGATGACACGCTGATCCTTTCTACAATCATGGGACAGGGAATCCTCTAACCTATCAGATCCTTTGAGGGTTGGGCATTGTAGAATCAGCCTCCCCACCCACTTTGGGAATATATAAATAGGGACTGCTGCGGACAGGCAGGACACACACTTTTCCACTACTCAACTGATTTCTTGGCGAAGCACCCTGCAAGAAGATCCAGACAGAGCTCCAGACATAGATCCAGAACCAAACTCTAGAACCAACTCTAGAACTTTGAAGCAGAGAGGCCTAACCAAAAAGCTGGACCCTTCTCAGCAGGCCTGCAGAACCTAGCAACCTGATTCTGACCCCTAAACTTCCAAGGGGCTCTCACATTCAACAGCCGGGCTGTGCTGTTTTGCTATTCTAGCCAAGAACCCTGTGCTAGAACCAAGATCCAGACCCAGAAAGCAGAGCTGTATCCAGAACCCGTCAGATCCAGTCCAAGAGACCACACAGAGCACAGTGCAGTGCTGAGACCAGAACCTGTCCGGTGGCGAGAGAACCCCAGCCAAACCCTTGACCAGATCTTTGATGGGGCCCACTCCATCCCAAAGCCAAAGGAGTGAGTATCCAGTCTAGAACTGTACATAACCAATCTCTTAGCTTAAAGTAATACTATTCCATCCATTTCAATCTGCCCAGAACTGCATTATAGAACCTCTTTTGTCTATCCTAAATTCTCCTCTCCTCCACATAATTCTTGATAAATTGTAGGGATAATCATCTATGCGCTGATATTTTTCAAGTGTCTTGACGCACAACAATCAGAGCGGAAGGCGCCCTGTTTCTGGTGGTTGTCCCGTTGGGTATCTTGTAGTTTCATAGCCCTTAGTATAAGTCCATATTGATTCCTAATCTGTAAAGCGAATCTGTCATTTTTCAAATCTTGACTTTGTTTCTGAAAAATCTGCCTTGATTAAAACCTCTGTAACTTTTGAACCGCACGTCCGAGAACCGAAATTTAACTGTCATTTTGAAGCATTCCTTATAGTTTTTCTGCAATCGTGTTTCCCGCACGTGGAAAAGTTGCCGCAAATTTCAATTTAGCTCCATTTCACCACATGTCAAAATAGCTGTTTCTTGTTTTCAACTGCTGAAATTCATTTTCAATCTGATAATCATTCATAAATCATTGCTAGTGTTGACCTGAACCAATCCAACGTAACTCTCACTTATCCTGAATCTCCTTTAGTGAATTAAAATAATTTTAGTATATTTTCACATTCATTGCAATCACATTCATAAGCATATTGACCTGTTTTAAAATCCTAACTGTTTTCTCTAAGCTTGCTGGGGGAACTGGGATTGAACTGCATTATTGATTGTATTCCTGAAACCTGTGTGCCCTCATTTCCATCTCTTCATATTGCATAGGGGGGGTGAGTAGTAACGGGAGGAAAAAGTGATTATATTGTCTTTTGATTGAAACCATATCAAGTTTATTTCTGTGTTGCATTCTTTCCCATCATTGCATTTCCTTGATCTATACAAAGTATTCTCTGCTACATTATTCTCCTATTCCTACTCCTAACTGATTAAAGAGATTGTTGATATTGTAATATTACCCATTGATGATCACCGTTCATATTCATAAGTGTGCTATTCAGATATTATTTTATTCATAAAAGTGTGATATATATATTGTTCAGTTCTTCAAATAAACCTTTTAATTTGCAAAACAAACCTACTTCTTGGCTCAGTGAGGTCGGGGAGATTCAAAGAGAGGGGCGTTATATAAGGGTTCATCATCCAGATTTAAAGAACTTTGACATAAAAATATATAAATAAGGGCTTCCATTGGGCATCCCATACTAAGCATTGACTTGGTTGGAGTGCTGGATTGAAGTCACTTACACCTCCTCCAACTGACCACTTTGCCTTCTGTCCACAGACTGCCTGTGGAAACCGGGCAGGGATTTTGTCAAAGGGGGACCTGCCCACCGTCTCGGCTCTACTTGCAAGCTTATTTCTTTGGGCCGCTCTCCACAGGAAACCCTGCGATCTTCCAGCTAGCCTAGATGGCAGAGGATGTCCTTGCGTCCAAAATACTGGAGCTGAACTAGTTTGGATATTTTTTTAACCATCCGCAGAGCTACCACGAGAGCTTTACAGTCCTTTGGGTAACATGCATGCAGTGAATGGGATGCAGAGTAACTCAGAGACCAAATAATCGAACCAACTCAAGAAGATGGCATAGTATTTCTGTTTTAATATCAATTGTCTAAAACTTGGAGTTACAATGGACATCAATGGATGTCACACATGCTCTCTTGTGCATTTCATAAAAAATGACATCTTTATACAAAGAATTCATCATAAGGGACCTCATACTACATGGCAAATAAGAAAAACCTATGAGGGATTGTGATACGCTCAAGGGGAACATTTAAGTATATTATCTGTAAGTAGTTGGGTTGTGATTGGATATGTACTGTCAGGTGGACAACTTATGCCCACCTCTAGTGCAAGTCATCTTCATCATTATTAAGTATACAGTATATTATTGGCTCTCAAACTATAAGGCCCTTTGAAATGTCTGGAACATTCGGTTCACTTTAGCAGCATGTAAGCTCATACACAGGTGCTAGGACGTGGACTTGACTTTGCCTCCCCACCCAATTAGCCCAACGTCTCTCATCACCCATGGCTCCTGCCATGAAGATTGATTTTGAACCTGGCCCTGCAGTGTATTCTCATCTCTGGGAATATAAGGCAGTGTGAGCATGCGCTATCATAGTTCTGGAACTGTGTGCCCAACTCTATTTTCATACTTGGCTCATGTGACAGGAGACCACGATTTGGACCATTTTGTAGTAATTAAATGTCTTAACTGAATAAAACCTGGCACGCATGGTGTTCTTTCTTTGCACCTTAACAAGGAATGATTCAGCTTCTCACGTTTGCCTTGAGAATAGATAACCGGTCTTGGCTTGCTTCAACTTTGATACCAGGCCAGACAGCTTCACCATTCAAGTCTGTGATCTCAGCTGATTCTTTGCTGCAATACAGTTCTTGATCCTTCTTTCTCTGTGAGTCTGATCTTACTAATTCATGACACTGATGTCCAGCTTCTATATAAATGCGGCTCTGCCTGCAGTCTATTCACTACATATATCCATCTTCTAAGGTTACTTAATCTTCTTGCGTTGCTGAATCTGTACAATTATTGAACGACTTTCATTTCCTGCAGTACTTTTCATACATGCACTCTATGCTTTGCATATGAAAGTTTACTCAATCCTTTATTTTGTCATCAGTTTCTATATGAGTCATGTATCTTCTTCAGCAAATCTTTGCGACGTGTCACACTCGCTTCTTGTGACATCACCAACATCTCTTTCTTGCTCTTTTTCATATTCCTTCAGGGAGTTCCTCCCTCAGATTATCGTCTCTTCGGGGATAAATTTGTTAGGGCTGCCTTAATGGGTACCTTTTCTCAAAGATTTGCAGCGGAATGGTCACAACTGCTGGTGTCAAGCATGGCACAATCTCAGGCCTCCAACATACAGGTGGGAGGTGGGCAGGACTTCCTGCAGAGGCTGTTAGGCAGAATCATATGCAGTACCCTTTGGGAACACCACACACAATTAAGACTACAAGTGACAGTACAAATTCACCTTTGGTACAAGCCTGTACTACACAGTAAAGTGGTAGCGATGGCTGAGCAGCCAGACTTATCTCAAGAGTAAAGTGAGCAGTACCAATAGTCACACAAAGGACAGCAGTTACTATGGTTCAAACAAACACTGACTCGAGGTTTCTGAGTAAAAGGATATACATTTATTTACACATCAGTTGTAAAACAATTCACCAAAGTAAAGCAGTAGAAAAATCACACTCTTAATATACTAAACCCTAACCCAATAGATTCTGGACAAGTTAAGCTCAAAATGAAGTGTGAGCAAAATGGCACTGGGGTTAGACAAAAGTTGAGCAGCCCCAACAAGTAAGTAAGCAGAGCAATCTAGAAAAAGTAACTACAGTGAGGGAATCAAATCAAGAGGCCTGGGCCAAAGTCAATGGATCAAAGTCTTTGCAGCGGATCACACAGTTCAGAGTAGTTTGCGGTTAAGTATTTGCCAAGAGTTCAGAACGAAGTTGGTCGGACGAAAAGTTACTTTAAAGAATAGAGAAGGACAAGCCCTCGGATTGGCAAAAGATTTCAAACACTTTCACCGTGGTCAGACGGAACGAACAACCTGGTTTGAACAGTACCTTAAATGAAGAAGAAGGCTGCAGCTGAGGCAGACGTTCCTGGCAGGTCCTGCTGGCTCACGGTTCCTGAAGCAACTGTCGGACTGACACGAAGTAGGAAGATTGGAGGGTTCTGCACTGCCCAGGGAAGAAACCAGCAGTAGAGCAAAGCAACGAATAAAAGGTGCGCTCCTTAAAACCCAAGCAGGGTTCGGTCCTCCTGGCTATCCGGTTCACTGTAGCTGTTAACAGCAAATTCGACCAGAGGATGGAGAACTAGCTTCCAGTTTGGTGAACTAGTTGGTCCCACCAGCTCAAGGGGAGAAGATTCCTTGCAGGTCTTACCTGACGTCGTAGTTTGGAGATTCGGACCCGCAGCAGAGCTTCACCGGGAGGTTCAGTCGTAGTAGAGGTCCCTTCTGTCAGCTTCTCTTCGGTTCTCTCGATCCAGTGGCGACTCTGCCTTCTCGGTCCCATAGACCTGCTTTTTATGCAGTTTTCCCCCATTCACACATCATGGCTGTCAATCACACAGCAGGGTGGCTGTCCCGGTGGGACAGTCACCACAGCCAATCACACAGAGTGTGACTTGGGTCTCCAAGGAGACCCTGTGCAGGGAGTCTCAAACCCCTCCCTCACATTCTGTCCCCCTCAGACATGCAGGCGCCTAAGGAGGGCTTCTGTGCAAAAGCCCACCAGAGGACGGCGAACAAAGGAACCAAACCTGGTTTGGCACGCAGAGTAAAACACGAGAAAGACCTTCACAAAAGGAAATGGTGAATAAACCCAGCCGGAACCAAATAAAAGTAAATGGGGTACAGCGGGTTTAAGTTGGAGGCTACTAACTTAGCCTAAAACAGTAACAAGGCTATTTAAATAGACCGCGGTAGGAAAAATAGGGTAGATACCACTGCCACCAGCCAAATCTTAAAGAAAGGGGAACGAAATAATGTTCCATGAGAAACAGGCAAAAAGGGATAACTATTAACCCTTTCCAGAACTCTATGTAAGATAGTTCGTACTGGGTCTGTGAATTTGTGAATTTAAAAGCCTGTGTCACTGCACTAAAGGTGCTGTGTAACACACAGTAAAAAGATGACGCCTGTTAAACACACACAGCAAAACACATGTAAGAGTGGGAAAAAAGGCTCACACTCTTACCAGGTGAAAAAAAGAAATCCTAGAAATCCAGCAAAGCTGCTGAGGGACTCAGTAGGTAAGGGAAATAAGCCATTCTGGAGAATTCTCCCTAACAGAGGTATTCGGCTGCTCCTTTAGAAAGTCATTAGGACATGACCACGATCCCAATTTTAAACATTATTTAGTACTAACAGCAACTAAAAGCCCTGCAGTTGGCCTACCGCGGACACCAATTTTTGCAGGGAGAGCTGATATTATGTACCCATGCCACACTGGAATGTCAGTGAGCCACGTTTCTTGAAAACAGATAATATCACAATTAATGAAATGGTTCTGGTCAGAGTGAACCAGATGTTTGAACCCTCTCATGTTCCAACACGCTAACTTAAAGGTGTTCAATTGTGATTGCAAGGGTTGCTATTCATTACGCACTAATCCTCCCACTTTGTGTGTAATTAATGTTCCCAGTGTATTGTGGGGTAACGATAGGCTCCATACAGACCTTGCGCGGGCACTTGAAAGCCCCTTGATTCAGGTTATTCTTAGCATGATATTTGTATTTGGAGCATCATAGGTGACACTGTTGGGCTTATCTTGTTCCATGATGGCCTGTTTGCGTGTGTGATCTTGCTTCAAAAGAAAACACATATGGAATAAAGTGTTTTTTGCTTTCCATATCGTGTTCAACACAATTCCTGATGGAGTCCATAGTCTGACTTGTATTTGGTCTAGCTCGTACGGAAACTCGACTAGGGATATATCGGATGAGCACAGATCTTCAAGCTGCTGAATTTCACTAAAGATGGCCAGTATAAATGGATAGATTTAGGGAATATATAGGATAATCTCCACATCTACACTGTTACAACAGCAAGTGATGATTACCAAGGATTTTTGGAGGCCGTTTTGAAGTTATGTTGGTTCTGTTGTTGGTCGTTTGAACTTTAGAGTTGGCGCTCATCAGCTTTGCATTCGTATTATCATGAAGCATCCCACTAAGACCATGCTCAGATGAATTTAAGGTTGGGCCCAATTGAAAAGGAGTGGAAGAGGAGCACGCAGGTATAGATTGGACAAATGCAAATTTTATGAGCGTGTTCCTCTTTTGCTCAAGAGTAATAAAATGATACCTGGGTTTAAGCGGGGGTCTGATCATTTGACTCAACTCACATTTGTCCATCTTAGTCTTGACTGCTATAGTGGATTGTAAACTCAATATATCTGCGGAGGGATTGCTGTTGTTATTCATTTACTCAACCTCGGATACTAGGGCATTAAGCAGCTCATAATTTGTCACAGATATTGTGTAGGGATCCAAAGCCTCCATTGAGTTATTTTCCAATACCGCTTTCCGAACTTTTGCCATTATTGCGTATTTTTGGGAAATGGACTTGGTTGTTGTCTGAATTTGTTTATTTGGCATGGATAGAGACTGAATAAAGTGGTGAGATCTCGCTTGTGTGGATTTAGGTGGCGTTTTTAGATTTTTCATTTTTTTTAGATGTATCGACTGTCTAATAGTTATAGGCTTAGTAAATATTGTGTATGGCACACATAAAGGATTTTATTTCGTAGAGTCACCAATCTGCATGGGGTCAGGTAGTCTAAGGCACTCCTCTTGTGGAGACTCTATAGGGCCATTAATGTCATCATGGGGAGGCAGTTTGGTTTGCTCTGCATAAGTTACTACAATCAGAGACGTATTATCGTCATCTGCGATACTTGCAGTGTTCAAACAAGGATGATTTGAGTCACTTGGCCAAGAGCAAATTGATCGCTGAGACTCGACTATTAGCATACTTCCTTGTACAGGTTGTTGGTTTTTAACTATGGCATTAGAATTTGTTTTTAATGAAATTGTATGTGTCACAGCAATTCTACTTCCATATTGTGCATTCACAACCGTCATTATCAACTCATTCATTCTTGCTATGTTCTCATCTAGAGTTTCATGCAGCTTGGTTAGTGATGTCAGTGCTGCATTGATGGCCCCGAGCGTAACTTCTAATAATGGAGAGGACGTTTGATGGGGAATAGAGCATCAGTGTGGTCTAGGGTTAGCAAAGGATATTGACAAAGGAGTGGAAGTGCGAGACAAATTTGAAAACATGATTAGTGATTGTGACAGGGCAGAGAGTGGTACAAAGACTTGCTAGGAGTGAGAGGAGAGTTCTTCAGAAAGTCTAACATGCTTGTATGCTACAGGCAGGGGAGACTTTCCATGGTCAAGCACACAATCTCCCACTGAAGGCTCTAGTTGGCTTGCACATGCGTCTCCCAAAGTCTAAGATTGCATTATAAGGTATTTGGTCTAAGTGAACTGTATATCGGTTACAGCAGCCTGAGTACTATCTTTCTGCTGTGTATAATTAGAATTCAGAACTTGGGCAAGAGGTATGCCACTATTAAGACATTCATGTATATCGTCAATATTTTGATTATGGACCTGCGCAACAATAATGCTAGACACACTTTGTTGATCTGCGTCAACAGGGCGTGTTGCATTAGATGGTTGGGGAGGTTGGTCAATAAGTACGGTATTGGCATGAACACACATAGGTTTCGTTCAGGAAGTAGGATGTAAGGTGATTGCTTGCTAGTGAGACAAGCATCCATTTGAGGCAACCCTACAAAAATGGATGGATGACAATTGCTCCGGAATTAGAAGCGTATTTGAAACACATGGTGTAAAACCCACGGATACATCTGTACTCACGGAGTCTGCACATTCTATTAGTACATGAGATATCGGGCTGAAGGTGTCTCTCGGCTTTGTCCGCGTTATGATGATTCAGCTCCACTAATGGTGCTTCCATGTTTGTGTTTGTTTTATAAAACTTGCAACTATCTATGCATTTCAAATTCAGTAACTTGAGCGAACGTGTCGATGGGGGACACAAGCGCGATATCCGATCTACATTACTCATGACTTTGGTAGCCATTTGTACCATTTTTATATTCGTTAATGCGGGAGTCAGCCTATGTGATTTTAAAGTATACAGATGGGACATACTTCAAACAACACGTACACGCAAGACACTAAATACAGATATTAAAGCGAGTTATGCAAAAACAAAGTCACAGTACATGCACGCCGAGTTGATTAAGGTATCAGCACACAGGCAAAAAATGAAAAATAAAAATAAAAAAGTGAAGCCAGGCTCACTAGCTTACCAACTCAACTGCCAACTGCACTCAACCATGCACTGATTCAGGGTTCTGAAAGTTCACCTTGTGCACTGAGAGTCCTTCCTGCTGCCAACTGCACTCAACCATGCACTCTGACAAAGGCCCGTGTGCAAATGCGCCGGGCCGCTGCTTAAATAGTCGGCAGGATTTGGGGGCAGAGCACCTGAATAAACACTGGTGAAATACTAATAAAGTCCATTAAAGTCCACTTTGCAATGATGCAGTGTTCTTAAAGTTCACCTTGAGCACCGAGAGTCCCTCCTGCTGCCAAGTGCACTCGACCATGCACTCTGACAAATGCACATAATTTAATCTCACTGGGGATTGTTTGCAAACAACAGGGTATGCCTAAAAGGGACCTGTGCCTAAGCTGCCACGCCGAAACGACCGGTGGAAAAAGTGCTGCCCTGGAATGTCCGGCTTCGTAGATTGGTGAGTACCTGCACTTCGTTTTTTACATTTAAAACACTGATTACAATTAGATTTATCTAGAAGAGGGAGCCATTTTTCTCCTTTGCAAGAGGTATCTTTCGTAATAATTATATATTTCCCACCTAAATGTGCTAATGTGTTCATATTATGTTTGCTCTGAGAATCTCCATGGCATACATTAGAGGTGAGCAGCTTCTCAGGTGCATTGCAGTTGGGTTCATTAGGCTAGTAATTCTTACCGTGTGGCGATCACGCCATAATTTAAGTACACTCTTAGTATGTGTAAGAATGATATCAACTTTGGAGATATAGTAAAATGTCACATTGACAATGAAGATCATTGTAATCCCAAAATTCCATATAATTAATAGGTCTTGTTTCGACAACTCTTCACTGCGGCCTAGTATGTAACATAGCAATCACAGACGAGTATTCCTTCTGCGTCTGGGCACAAATTAGTGATAGGAACTATTAGACTAGGCTCAGACTATAGGGGTAATTCATAGATTTCAGCGCAGAGGCAGCGCACGGAAGCAGCGCTGAGAGGGATCGTGCGCCAGCGTGCGCCAGCCGTGTGCGCTAAACAGCATTCTGGCGCACCGCGTATTCATGGAATTCCCAAGGCAAAAAGAGCCCTGGCACAGAGAACATCCTGCAGTGCCAGTTACGCCCCCAAGAACGCCCCTCGCGCAAGGAAAAGCCATCAAAATCCCCAATCCAGCTCAAAGGGCAGCGCTAACCCTGGACCAGCTAACAGGGCCGCTGCACAGCAAACGCCGAGCGGGGAACGTGTATTCCTGTGGTGCGCTGGAATTATCACACGCGGCAGGGCCTGTGCGAGCGGGGTACATGTATTTGGGGTGTACGTGGGGAGTTTCACACGCGGTAGGCCCTGTGTGAGCGGGACACATGTATTACTGGGGTTCGCGGGGAGTTGCACACGCGGTAGGCCCTGTGCGAGAGGGGTACGTGTATTACTGGGGTTCGCGGGGAGTTTCACACGCGATAGGCCTTGGCGAGCGGGGCACGTGTATTACTGGGGTTTGCATTGAGTTTCACACACGGTAGGCCCTGTGCGAGCAGGTTATGTGTATTTGTGGGGTTCGCAGGGAGTTTCACACACGGTAGGCCCTGTGCGAGCAGGCTATGTGTATTTGGGGACTTCGCGGGGAGTTTCACACGCGGTAGGCCCTGTGCAAGTGGGGCACATGTATCACTGGGGTTCGCAGGGAGTTTCACACACGGTAGGGCCTGTGCGAGCGGGGTACGTGTATTCCTGGGGTGCGCTGGAATTATCACACGCGGTAGGGCCTGTGCGAGCGGGGTACGTGTATTACTGGGGTTCGTGGGGAGTTTCACACGTGATAAGCCTTGGCCTAGCGGGGTACATGTATGACGGGGGTTCGCGTGCAGTTTCACACGTGGTAGGCCCTGTGCGAGCGGGGTACGTGTATTACTGAGGTTCGTGGGGATTTTCACACGCGATAGGCCTTGGCCGAGCGGGGTACGTGTATGACGGGGTTCGCGGGGAGTATCACACGTGATAGGCATTGGCCGAGCGGGGTACGTGTATTACGGGGGTTCGTGTGGAGTTTCACACGCGGTAGGCCCTGTGCGAGCGGGGTACGTGTATAAGTGGGGTTTGCAGGGATTTTCACACGCGATAGGCCTTGGCCGAGCGGGGTACGTGTATTACTGGGGTTCGCGTGCAGTCTCACACGCGGTAGGCCCTGTGCGAGCGGGGTACGTGTATTTGTGGGGTACGAGGGGAGTATCACACGCGATAGGCCTTGGCCGAGCGGGGTACGTGTATTACTGGGCATCACAGGGAGTTTCACACGCGATAGGCCTTGGCCGAGCGGGGCACATGTATTACTGGGGTTCGCGAGGAGTTTCACACGTGGTAGGCCCTGTGCGAGCAGGCTACGTGTATTTGGGGGGTTCGCGGGGACTTTCACACGCGGTAGGCCCTGTGCGAGCGTGGTACGTGGATTTCGGGGGTGCGCGGGAAGTTTCACACGCGATAGGCCCTGTGCGGGTGGGGTACCTGGATTTTGGGGGTGCGTGGGGAGTCCCACACGTGAATTGGCAGTGTGGGTCCTCCCAGGTGTGCCCTCTACCCCCTCCACGCCCCCACTCATGTTCCCCTGCAACCCCACCACCCAGCAGTGAGGGGCACCTGCCAGCAGGCCCCCACTCATGTTCCCCTGCACCCCCACCCCCCAGCAGTGAGGGGCACCTGCCAGCAGGCCCACACTCATGTCCCACTCATGTTCCCCTGCACCCCCAGCCCCCAGCAGTGGGGGCACCTTCCAGCAGGCCCCCACTCATGTCCCACTCATGTTCCCCTGCACCCCCACCCCCCAGCAGTGAGGGGCACCTGCCAGCAGGCCCCCACTCATGTCCCACTCATGTTCCCCTGCACCCCCACCCCCCGCAGTGAGGGGCACCTGCCAGCAGGCCCCCACTCATGTTCCCCTGCACTCCCACTCCCCAGCAGTGAGGGGCACCTGCCAGCAGGCCCACACTCATGTTCCCCTGCACCCCCACCCCCAGCAGTGAGGGGCACCTGCCAGCAGGCCCCCACTCATGTCCCACTCATGTTCCCCTGCCCCCCCACCCTCCAGCAGTGAGGGGCACCTGCCAGCAGGCCCCCACTCATGTTCCCCTGTACCCCCACCCCACAGCAGTGAGGGGCACCTGCCAGCAGGCCCACACTCATGTTCCCCTGCACCCCCACCCCGCAGCAGTGAGGGACACCTTCCAGCAGGCCCCCACTCATGTCCCACTCTTGTTCCCCTGCACCCCCACCCCCCAGCAGTGAGGGGCACCTGCCAGCAAGCCCCGACTGCCTCATGTCCCCCTGACCCCCACCCCAGCATTGACGGCCACCTGCCAGCAGGCCCCGACACATGTCCCCCCCAACACGTCATCATGAACTACAATCATGGCCCTATGGCCACCCAAATTCCACTGCACCCCACCCCTGCCCAAATAACCAACCGAGTATTACATCCACCCCACATTGAAATGGCCATTACATGATACAACCCAAATGGCAAGTATGCACATCAACACATGTACGTCACACACACACACAATGGGTGCCAGTGAATGTGAAAACCCAAATGGTGAGATGCCTGAAACCAATGAAAGAATACCACACATTGAAGTAAGAATCAAAAATGTATTGAACTCAAAATTAAGTGAATCAAATCAAAACACACAATAACGGAAAAAAGAAAAATAATGCAGCATGTCCCAAGATGAAAAAAAATTCATACAGAATCCAAATGAATCCAAATGAAAATGTGTGCAAAGTCTAAGTCCAACTAAGCAAATCCAAAGGGAAAGAAATAATTAAAATCCATTGCTCCATGGTGAAAAAAATGGAAGGAAAAAAAATATGACAAATCCACTGTTCAACTATGTACAAATAAGAAATCCAGGGTCTGTGAGCCCAACTATAGAAATAAAACCTACAAAAACCCTACCTAATTAACAATTATATACAAAAAGGTGGGGCATTGTCCAAGCGCCCCAAAACAAATGAAAACAGAAAGGAAACTTAACACTAAAGAACTATATACAATGGCAGTGGGCAAGTCCTGCGGCTCACTCTGTGATGTCGTGGGCCAGGGCATCATCAAACTCCTTGTCGATGTCCTGGAGGCGGGACTCTGTCCTGGCCCGAGGTCTCGAAGGGATAACGCCATGTCCACCTCCAACTCCCTGCGAGTTGCCTCGAGGCACTCAGCCCGCCTCAATGCCCAACGCATGGAGAACTCTGCCCTGACCATGGTGAGCCGCGCCTCTTCCGCCCGCTGCCACTCCGCATCTATACGCTGGCCCAACCGCAGCCACACAGAAGACACACCCATTCCAGGGTCCTCCTGCCCTCTAGCCGATGCCTGCCCCTCTGATGTTGATGGCCCCGAGCCATCATTGCTCCCACCTAGAGCCTGCTGCTGCTGCTGCTGTCCATGTGCCCTGTCCGATGATGCCTGCACATCCTCCATCTGCTGGTCTCCAGTTGTTGGGGTGTCCACCCCTGCTGGACCGCCGACTCCCGACTGTGGCAGGGATGGGATCTCCACCAAGCTGGCTGTGTTGGTCGGGCCAGGTCCACAGGGGGCCCCGGTGAAATCTGGCTGGAAGACGGCAGGGAGAAAGACTGGCGCATAGTCTCAACAGAGGAGGAGAGGTCCGCCAGAGTGCGCGACACATGTATGAAACCACCGACCATGGCCCTGCCCAACAGTGTCACATTGCCACGCAGCTCTTTGTGATGGCGTGCGTGCTCCCCCCAGGAAGCATGCACGTCATCACAAATGTCACACGTGCGCAACACGACACCAATCAGGACGGAGCCCATACGGTCAGGGATCCCCTCGTCCGCAGGTAGTGGAGAGCCAGATGACGTGGGCCTCCCCCCTACCTGCGGACGGGCCTCGGACGTTGTACGTGTCGGCCGGTTTAAAAGGTGCGTGTAGGACGCCATTTTCTTGTACGTGCTTTTCGTGGAGAGCGAGTGGGTGAATTTTGTACTTCTTGTCGGTTCACACGCGATTACTTAACAATGGTTCAAGTTTGTACTCCCTGTTACCTCTGACAGCGTTCAATTCTTCTTTTGGCCTGTTTCCTCAAACAGCGTTCAATTCTTCTTTTGTCCTGTTTTCTCAGACAGCGTACAATTCTTCTTTTGGCGGGGGTGTTGCCAACGCCACACGCGTGTATTTTTCATGTTATTTTTCCAGGCATACGGTGAGTCGCGCACGTATTTACCAACTGTGCTTGCCCCGTGTGTAGCGTACCCCTTCAGAGGTCATTGTAGGCTGCGTGTATTACGCGTACGCTTATTTTTGTGTTTCTGGGTGTCACACCGTAGTGCGGGTTCATTTTTCAACGCACGTGGTCTACGAGGGGTTGCGTGTACGTTCATTTTTGTTTTCGGGGTGCCTGTGCATTGCGTGACCCGTCATCTTCCCCCAGGGGTCACAGACAGCCTTACTAGAGCACTAGGGTACGAATTCCATCTAGTACCCTACCCCTTTCACCCCCAATTGCCCAGGACAAAAACATCAGTGCCATGGTTGGGAGGCGACCAAGCGGTAAGGGAGGCAAAGGTGGGCGACCTCCAAAAGGTGGGCGTGGTGGGCGTGGTAGGGTACGTGGCCAGGATTTGCAGGGTGCCCTTAGACCCCTGTGTGTGGAGGACCAATCAGGGACACCCATGCCCCCCCCATGGTTGTGGGAAACGTAGCTGACACCATCCCAGCTCAGCCCTTGTTGGACCAGCCCATTTTGGCACCTGAACAGGCACAGGATGACTCCCAGGCTGATTTCCAGGTCAGCAAGTCTAAGCCACGTGTGGCGGTGCAAGTTGCTGTCACCAAGCCACGTGGATCTGGGGCAGCAATGTCATCTGCTGCCCCAAGTAGGCAGGGTGGGGAGGCTGCAGGGGCAGCTGCAGCTCTATCCACCCCAGCTCTGAGTCTCCCAGCCGGGACAGTGTCGGTCCAGGTCCATCAAACCGACGTTGGCCCTGCCAACATCACCCTGCAGCCAATGCCTACACCAAGACCTATGGTCATTGTGCATTCGCACACTCCTAGTACCCAGTCCACCAGAGCTTCTGCCCTACTGACCAGAGTGGCGTAAGCCACTCAGGATCCGCACCACCTTTGAAAAAGAAGAAGAAGGGTGCTCTGGCAGTACAGGTTGAGACCCCAGACACGGCTACACACTCCGGCACGTCAAGGAAGCCTAGCTTTAATGACGCCGAACTTGATGCACTTGTGGCCTATGTGTCAGCACATAGCCGCGAAATGGTGGTGACTGCAGGGTGCAAGACCACACCTGGTCAACGTAAGGCACACTGGCAGACCATCGCGGACATCATTAGTGCCCTTGGATTTGTGAGGCGCACAGCTGATGATTGCTACAAGCGGTGGAATGACCTGAAACGCAGAGCAAAGAACAAGCTGGCCTCAAATCATGTCTCTACTCTGGTGACTGGCGGTGGGTCTCCACCAGAGGACAACCAACTCACTGAACATGAGTCTGCTGCTGGAACCTTCGTCACAGAGGAACAGCTCCAAGGCGTGGGAGACCTACCAGATTACAACGCATTGTCCGGTGAGTGCCCATGCATGTGTGTGTAATCCATGTGTATGTTGTTTGGGTGACGGGTTCTGATTGAGTGCCTGGTGAGGGTGTGTACTCCTGAGTGGTATGGGTCCCCCATGTGCTTCCTCCAAAAAATTCACCGGCCTTGAATTTGGTTATGACAGTATCCCTTCTGCCCACAGTATCCAATTAGCGCAACATTACTGCAGTTGCCCTTGAACTGTCATCTTGCAACAACATTGTTCAGATTTATTCAGGGTTCATTCAGGCTGATTGTTTCAACTCTCCAATTTTTCCTACGCATTTATCAGCCCTAATGCCACATATGTGACATGCTTCTGTCATTGATTACACCCCTCGTTGGGCCACATTTGTTACCTTGTCATGTGAATGATTAGACCATTCAGGCTGGTTGAGCATTGGCCTGCTCATATTGATTTTTGGTGCCTGTTTGAATTTGGTACATGATAGTTGCTTCCTGTCATGTGGAAGTGACCAACCATTGATGTGTACATCTGCCTGCCATCACTGTATTATTGTACACTGGATGTGTTGCAGTGTGTGGCACATGCATATTTTCTCACACTATTTTGCATTTTTCATCTCATCATGTCCATCTCACATGGATGGGTGACAGTACTCATTCACTGACATATGGCTGTACTTGTGAAATGTACCATGGCTATGCTACATGCCATCTGTGTGCTGGCATGTGTCATGTATGTGTATTGGACATGCCACTCACAGGGAATTGTGTGATGCCAGTGCTACCCAGCATGCAGCAAATGTGTTGCTTTTCAATCTTGGTGTCATCAGCGTCTGCTTTTTGCCTCCCCTTCCAACTCATTGACAGTGGATGCATGCCAGGGTTATAGTCATGTGGGACATGTGTAAATCATGTACTGGATCTCTGGCTTATCAGGCCTATGTGTGTGCTATGGTGCTAATGCCTGTTTCCATTTTTTGTCTTTCATGTTTTTGCAGGTGATGACGCACTTGATGCTGTTGAGGTTGAGGAGATGGTGCAGACCCAGGAGGAATCTCAGCCACGACCGGGCACCAGTGGTGGGTGAAAACCCAATCTTACTGCAGACCATACTGTCCAGGGGTGTCTCTGGGTGCACCTCCCCAGACCTCTATTCAGGTGTTGAATCGGATGATGAGACTTATGTGCCATCGCAGGTGAGTGTTTCTGGCAGGGATTCTGTTCTGTCCAACCTGTCGGTCCAGAAAAAAGATGAACACTTTTTCCTTGAAACGGCGAATGTATTTTGGTGGCCAAAGACCAAACTGTCTCATGTGCATAAAAAAAGAAACAACAAATTGCTATGCTTGACCAATGTGCGGCCATTTTAATGTAGCAAGAATCGCCATTTTGCTCTCTTAACGATTGCTTATTGCTTTCTGTTTTCATTGCCGTGCAGCTTGCAAATGCTTGCGAATTCTGCTTGCTCTGCTTAACTATTATACATTGTTGTGTGAATACGAAAGGGCAAGGCCGCGAGATTGAGGAGTTCATTGAAACTCCCCACGAGCGGGCCAGAGAGGAATGCCCACACTCCCTCTCTGCAGCCTTGAAGAAGGGCCGCGGAGCATTTAATCATTTCACAGCTGCCAGCCAGTCTCGTTATATGGCAGAATATGTTAGAATAATACAGCTAAAGGCTTGAATTATGCTTTTCTTACGGCCCCCCTTTTGCTGAGCCCCGCTAGAGCGTGTCGGCTCCCAGGACACGTATAGCACCTAATAGATAGCAAGGTTTGTAATGCAACTCTCCCCCCCCCGTATGTAGCTCGCTTCCAAGAACAGAAGCGCTGTGTTCTATTCAACAACTGAAAGATGCCTCCACACTCACAAATTGCAAAATTGTTACTAGAATAGATGTTTGAAGGTGTCATAGTTGTCGAAAGTGTCCATCATCACACCAAGTTCAAAGAAACCCAATAAAAGGGGGTGTTAAACATGTCATAGCTGATTGTTTGATATGCATTTTGTATATATGTAACTGATGTACGTAATTCACTCTCTTGCGTCCCTCGAGGTCTAGAGATACACGTCGCGGGACATGAGACCTGAGTTGGCCAACTGAGATTTTTAATTTGCAATAAACCCTAGCATTGGGATTACAACCTCGTGTCTGGCGTATCTTTTCGCATATGGTGATTTGCCTTGTTTCCATAACGCAAGGGACCCCTAAGGGCCCCTTTCAAGATGGCGCCCGAATAGGGACCCTCCCCCACTTGCCCCATCTTATACGTTGTAACGGAGTAAAGGCGGAGAACGGCGAGGACGGGACGACCGAGCCGGGATCAAGAGGTGTACGTGGTGCCCTGTAGAAGTGAGGAGAGATTCCTTCGCAGATCTGCACACATCTGATCCCTGATCAGCGTACCGGGCGAGAGGGCAAAGGGGGCGAGGGTCCCGAAACGAGGCAGAAGCCAGAGAAACGCAGACACAACGTCATTGGTTGCGTCAGTATACAGACGGTTTGTGTCCTGCAGGACAATTTGATTTATCAGGTCAGTCATTCCCCGATTCAGAAACGTACCCTGATTTTTGGTTGAGAGTTGATTTTCCAAATTCAAACATTCAGAGTAAGGTTGGTTAACCAGAGGGGAAGGTTAAAAACATGCCTGGAGTACTGTCCACACTAGCGGGGCTTTTCCGCTGTGATAGACAGTCCTTGGAAAATGGCCAAAGTGCACCGCCTGGGGGAACGCCGGCTTATGACATGTATGCAAAGTATGGTGTGGGTGCGATAATATTTTGTGAGATTTGGCATAGGCAAACTAGAAAGCAACAGGACCATCAGTGGCTGATTAATGGTAGTTTCGAGATTGCAAGAATAGATAACCTAGAAAGGGTGTTGATAAGAAAGAAAGCGCGACCCGCAGCATTCGAAACCATTAAAGATTGGAGGAGGGAAGCAATGCTCCGACTTAGAAGTAGAGAGAAGCATGCGTGCAGACATAAATTGAGGAGTGAGGTAGTGAAGGAGGAAGAGGAAGAAAAGGAGGAGGAGGAATGGACGGCGAGTTTAAGAAGGGAAGGGAGACGTGAACAGTTGAACATAGAGAGAATATACCCACAACGGGAATTACGAATAGCAGATGATTTGATGGAACACTTGCTAACCCAGACAGGCAAAAGGCAAAAACAAGAATCGAAACCAAACATACCATTGCCAGTGGTAATTGTTCAAGCTCCCCCTGTAACGCAAGCTCTCCCTCCTGCAGCCCAAGCATCTCCTGTAACGCAAGCCCCTCCCGCAGCTCAGATCCTCCCACAGCCACAGACCGCGCGCGCAACAGTTCCCAACAGTCAGCAAGGCCCACAGCAGACACTACCCATACCCCTTGTCCCATCTGCACCTCCTGCCCTAGACACGGATTCTGCACCGTCCGCCACTCCCGGAGTTGAAGTTGAAACCGGGGAGGCGAGAGGCAGGGCTGAAAAAGTTAGATTTGAACGACTAACTCGCAGCGCGATCAACAAAGAAAGAAAGGTGGAATTACAGCAAGAGGCAGAGATGTACATAGAAGGGAATGACGGGACGACAGCATTGGCTTCATTGTATGGTTACCGAAGGAATAACGAGAGACAGGTAGTGTTGGAATTCATGGGTGAATTTTTGGTGGGAAAGTGGAAACAGTTACTTGGGAAATTACTGTCGCAGCGATTGTTAGATTTGAATGCATTAGCGCGTTGTAGACAGAATGATGAAGAAATACGGGAGCATGTGTATAAACTTTTTGACTTTAAAAATGAATTGGATGATGATTATGCTGAGATGTTTGCTACACCAGAGTACAGCAAGGAAAATATTAAGAGAGGTAGGGAGGAGGCGTTGAGGCTGTATATGCAGAAATCATTGTCGTCAGCTTCGACGGGTGGCGCAAAATCCTTGCCGCCTCCCGGACAAATAGGGGACAAAAAGAGATTGCAAGCATGGGTGGGGGAAACGATGAGATGGATGTCAGATAAGAGAACTTCGGTGAAGGTAGTAAGTGAGATGTGTGACGTGTATCCCGTGCAGATAAGAACAAAAGCGATGGGAACAATAGTAGGGGTGCTACTGCAGCAGGTAGCTGGACACAATAGAGGAAGAGGGAACGCGCAAAGCAGAGGAAATTCGAACAATATGCAAGGGGGATCATTGGGATTAAATCAATGTGCGTATTTTAAGGAGGAAGGACACTGGCGAGCGCAGTGTCCGCATTTACATAACAGAAACGGGTTCGGCCAGTGAAGGCATAATAGAGGATACCAAGGATTAAATGGCCCAAATAGAAACAGTATGCAGCAGCATAATAGTAATGAAGGTAATCAAAATCCATCCCAACAACGCCAGGCCCAACAACAGAATGCCCCGAACCACAATCAGGGCCAGCAGAGCCAGCAAAACAATGATCAGAATGGAGGAAACAGAGGGAGAAATGGGAACCTCTTTGATACCCAGCCAAACACGTATTACAGTAGCGGTGGTGACTACACGTCGGACGGTGTGTTGTTTCCCCAATAGGACAGCCCACGGCAGGGGTCAGAACAAGTGTCTATTCCCGTGAATCAGAGAGGACCCTACGTAAAAATGAGAATCGGGAATAAGGAGCACCGTTTCCTTGTAGATTCAGGGGCACAAATGTGTTCCATAGACCACCACTTGGTTCCGGAGATACCACTGTCAGGGCAAAATAATGTTTCTGTAGGGTTCGCAGGTACACCAGTGATTAACCCCGTGTCCCAACCAGTCCCAGTTACAATAGGACCATTCACTGAGGAGTGCCCATTCCTTCTGACTGAACATTGCGGGGAGAACCTGTTCGGATTGAATCTACTGAGAAAATTGGGGGCAGTTATACATTGTACGGCCGACAAAGTTCTCCTAACGATTTGGCCACACAATACCCCGGTGACCGAATTCATGTCTGAAGCATTGCCAGAGGAGCTAGGTAAAATACCAACTTGTTTATGGGCGATGCATGATAACGATGTAGGTTGTTTAAAGACAGAGCCAGTGAAAATAACTTTGAAAGAAGGTATTATATTACCACGAATTCCGCAGTACAAAATTTCAGTTGAATGTGAGAAAGGATTGAAAAGTATTGTTACAGATTTAGTAAAGTTAGGAGTGATTGAGGAAATTACAGGCAGTACATGCAACAGCCCGATTCTTCCAGTTTATAAGAAGGGAGGCAATGAGGTGCCATACTGTTTCATAATTGATCTGCGCGCGCTAAACAAGGTGGTAGATCCACAATTCCCATTGGTCCCAGATGTCACAACAATATTGACAATGATCCCTGCATCAGCAGAATACTTTAGCGTGGTCGATCTGAAGAATGCGTTCTTTAGCATTCTGGTGGACAAGGACAGCAGATATTTGTTTGCGTTCACTCTAGGGGGACGGTCATTTACATTCACACGCATTCCACAAGGGTACACAGAAAGTCCGAGTATTTACAGCAGAGCGCTAAAAGAGCAGTTAGACATGCTAGAATTACCCGAAGGTTGCGTAGTTTTACAGTACATAGATGATCTATTGCTAGCTGCTGACACAGAGGAGATTTGCAAAGAGAGTACTGTATTGCTATTGACACACTAGCGACACATGGCCACAAAGCAAGTCTGAAGAAGTTCCAATATAATCGAAAGGAGGTGTCTTATTTGGGTTACCTACTTTCGAAAGAAGGGAGAAGACTAACGCCAGAATGAGTAGAAAGTATTTCTAATATGCCTATTCCAAAGACCCAAAAAGGAGTGAGAGCTGTAATAGGCATGGCTTCTTACTGTCGGCAGTGGATTAGTAACTTTGCGTTGATTGTGAAGCCGATGGTAAGCTTGACAAAAAAGGATGCAGTGATGCCTTTGCAGTGGGATGAGGAATGTCAGAAGGCGTTTGATCAATTGAAAGTTGCATTGTGTTCTGCGCCAGTTTTAGGCACACCGGACTATAAGAACATTTTTAGACTATTTGTGAGCGAGTGTGAAGGATGTGCATTGCCGGTTTTGATGCTGGACCCTGTAGCACGCGCACTACCACGATGTTTGCGATCTGTTGCAGCGGCTGCTGCGTCAGTGAAACAAACGGAAGGAATGGTATTGGGGCATACCTTAATTCTGGTGGTGCCACATGCCATAGACGTTCTATTAAATAGAACACAGACGCAACACCTCAGCTCTGCTAGGCTAACAAGATATGAGCTCATTTTGTTTGCACCCCACATCCAAATTATGAGGTGTAGCGCATTGAATCCTGCAGAATTAATGCCACTACCCATAGCAGAAATTGGTGACAACGAATCACCAGCCCATGATTGTTTAATGGTCACTGAAGAAGAGACAAAGGGAAGAGTCGATTTGAGCGACATCCCACAGAAAGAGCCAGACTGGGAGTTGTTTTGTGACGGCTCTTGTTTTAAATTACCTGATGGCACATCAACTGCTGCATATGCAATTACTACCCTAGAGAGTGTTGTAGAGAGCAGAAGAATCCCCTACAATTTGGCACAAGCCGCAGAAATAATAGCACTGACCCGAGCCTGTGAACTCTCTGAAAATTTGAATGTAAACATATATACTGACAGCCAGTACGCTTTCGGGGTGGTTCATAACTTTGGTCGACTCTGGGCTGAGAGGGGTTTCTTGACATCACATGGGGCCAGGATTCACCATGGGCCTTTGATTGTACGATTATTGTCTGCACTCACGTTTCCAAAGCACCTAGCAATAGTGAAATGCGAGGCGCATAAAAAAGTAACATGTAAAGTGGGAGCGGGAAACGCATTTGCAGACAGGATTGCGAAACAAACAGCCACTGATTTGAGTAATAAAATGATGACAGTACAGACTGAGGAAGTACCCTATATGATAGACGATGGGATTGCCACTGTCAAAGAAATGCAGGCCGAAGCCACGACCAATGAGATCCAAGGGTGGGCTGAGGGCTCTGCTGAGTTAGACCTGGAGGGTTGTTGGGTGGATAAAGAAACAAAAAACTGGATGTTGCCAAATTGTTACGTGACTGCAATGGTCACGATGGCGCATAGCCCTACTCATATTTGTGCACAGAAAATGGTCCTGCATTTATCCACAGTATGGAAGAATGCACACATAAAGAAGAATGCAGAAAGATTAGTGCAGAATTGCATTACGTGTTTGCAACACAATGTAGGAAAGGGAACCGTGACTCCAACAGGCAGTTTTGGGCCGCCCTCTATGCCATTTGAGGTTATTCACTTTGATTTCATAGAAATGGAAAGGTGCCAGAACTATAAGTATGTCTCGGTGGTGATCTGTGCATTCAGTAAGTGGGTGGAGGCATACCCCTTAAAGGACTGCACGGCGATGAGCACAGCGAAAGTAATGCTCAAAGAGTATTTCTCCCGCTTCGGCTTGCCCCATGTGCTATGGTCCGACAATGGCCCACATTTTGTGGGCGCAGTAGTATTACAGATCTGTGCAGGTCTACAGATAGAGAAACAATTCCACAGTTCCAGGCATCCCAGTTCTGCTGGGCTTGTTGAGAGACATAACGGTATCTTGAAAGTAAACATAGCTAAAATCTGTGCTGGGAGCAAGTTGAGTTGGGTGACTGCATTACCCCTAGCGCTATTGTGCATGCGCACGTCTGTGCAGGCTAGAACTGGGGTCTCCCCCTATGAAATAATAATGGGGAGACAGGCAAATGTATGGTGCGCGCCTCAGCCGAAAAAGCTAAGCGAGGTAGAGCACCCTGTATTAAGTACATACTGTGGCCTTTTAATGCAGAAGTTGCGTTTGATTCATCAGCAGGTGCAGGAGGTGTTACCAGTGAGGTACACAGACCCGGGGCACGCGCTGGAGCCAGGAGACTGGGTGCTAATAAAAAATTTTGAGCGAAGGACAGCATTAGCACCCAGGTGGCGCGGGCCCTATCAAGTGTTGCTGGCGACGCAGACGGCCATACGGGTGGACGGCCGCAAGGCCTGGATCCATGCCACCCATGCCAAAAAGATCCCAGCTTCACTGAAAACTTTGCTTGATCCAGACGACCAGAAAGAGACAACAGTCCTGGAAAAGAAAGAAACTGTTGGCAGTCCACTACCACAGCATCGGCCTGAGCAAGGAGTGAAACTTGAAATAAAGCCTAAGCGAGAAGTGAAACTCGAAACAGAGCCTGAGGAGGCTGCCAAAAAGGGGAAAGGGCGAAGGGTGCCCCAACGTTGCCCAGCAGAAACAACATCACTGCCGAGCGGCACAAACTCTGCATTGTAAATACCAGCAAAGACGACGCGTGTACCCCTTTGGCGCCCACCAGCTTCTGCAAACGCACTAGAGCGAAAGAAAGAAACTACATCATTGCCACGACGCTCATTGCTACCCATTATTTCGCTGCAGGCTGACACTGAGCCTGATGCTAGGAGTGCAACGGCACTATTTACGGATCACACAATACCAGGAGTGAAACGGTACAATTTACGGCCTCGGCAGGCAAAGTGATCCACAGATCTTTGGTGCTTTTCTTTTGCCTCTTGTTCCACTCACGTACGGAGTAGGAACCAGGGGTGTGTAGAGGAGAGAAGTGTGAGAGTTGTGCAAGTCGGACAATTCAAGACACACGGCTCCTCGGTGCGCTTATAAAAGAGTACATGTGTCCTAAACCAGAGCGGGACAAGCTGGATGCACATAGTACTCTGTCAATGAAGAACTGTTCAAAAATTGTCTGAGCAGTGGGAAAAAGAACAACTAATCTTGCTCGGAATGGATAAGTGATCAAGGCTGTGAAGGGTTGGCAGAATTGAACTGTGACATTTTCGTTGAACTTTTGGCATCAAGAACGAGAGACATCTGCGACGAACTTTGCAAGCAAGAAGAAGGACGATGAAGAACAAATCAAAATCGGTTTCAGCCTCCTCCTGCACCATTGCTGAAGAAATAATAGATTTAGAGACTGTAAATTCAGGGAAAATGCCTAAAAGAAATAATGCATTGACTTGGACACTGGTCCTGTGTTTAGTTAGTATGGAAATGCCAGCAATAATAGCTATTGCACTATGGTTTATGGAGTCAGCGCAACCATTAGAAACACTCTTGCCCAAAGTACTACTGAAAGCCTGGTTCATGTAATCACTGGCACTTTGTCCCCAATGGAAGAGAGACATAGAGAAGGATATGGCAACAACACATTGTTGTTGATAATGAACATGACCCATGCGGTTTTGAAGAAAAAAGACTGCTGGGTTTGTGCCCATTTACCACAGCACGGTGGAAAAGGGATAGGCTGGTATGTACAACCGTTACCATTGAGTTATGCATGTGAAGCATTGTTGAGTGCAATGTTCTTTGGGAAGTGGAACAAGAGTAGTACGGGTCAACTAGATGAGACAAATATGAATGAATTTGAGGATATAATTATGAGACCTGTGGGTTGTTCCATATTCCATAAAACACGCGTATTTGCACCAGAGCCCACGAGGAAAAATACACAAAAAATAACAAGACTAAAGAGGCAGGATAGATTGACCCCGCCAGCAGAAAAAACATCAGTAATGACATTTCGAATGAAAGATGGCTGGAACAAAGATACCGTGCCCCCTGCCTATATGGTAAATTACAGCCCAAGAACTGCCCCCCTATGTTTAAAGAAAAAAGGCTCCTATAAAGTAGGAACGTTTAGCAGCTGCATGAATACAGTGGTTTTGAAACTCGAAATAGAACCAGTGTACGTAGGGGACCCTGTTTATTTTATATGTGGGGAAAATGCGTATCCATGGTTACCTAGAAACTGGGGAGGTACATGTTACCTGGGTCTACTGTTTCCAGGAGTGTTCCTCTTGGAAACAGCAGAAGTAGCCAGACGATCCAAAAGAAGGACTCAAAGGAGTAGCGAGGATGGACTGATAGGATTGGACATAGCTAAATCATTTCTACCATTTTTAGGCCAAATAGTAAATTCCTACAGTATAAGGCAACTATCCAGAATATTAAAGAATACAATAGACTAAACAACAAACATATTATACAACATGACACTAGAAGAAAAAGGAGTCAGGCTAATGGCCCTACACAACAGAATGGCCCTTGATATAATATTAGTTGACCGTGGGGGAGTTTGTAAACTTGTAAAAACTGCGTGCTGTGTATACGTGGATGACTACTCCCCTAATATTTTTAAAGCAATCAAGAAATTACATATCCTAAGTTCCTCACTCGCCACTGGGGAAGAGGGTGGGGGGATAGGATCCTGGTTTTGGGGACTATTGCGATTTTGGGGATGGAAGCTGATTTCGATACTGATGATAGTGTTCGGAATATTCATAACGTGCTGTTGTTGCATTCAATGCCTGCCCATAGCTTGTACTGAAGTAGGCGAAGGATGTGCTAAGGGATGTGTGCATATGGTAACAAGAAGAAAACAAACTAATGCCCGAAATGGCAAAGACACGAATGAAACAAAAACAGTAAAACAATTCATGGCTATAGACGTTAGTGATAAAGATGGAGTTTATGACAGCATGCAAAACTCAGATTTATCCTCATCAGAGGATACAAAGAACGAATGAGACGTTTGGCATTGGGCCAAAAGGAGGGTTTGTCGGTCCAGAAAAAAGATGAACACTTTTTCCTTGAAACGGCGAATGTATTTTGGTGGCCAAAGACCAAACCGTCTCATGTGCATAACAAAAGAAACAACAAATTGCTATGCTTGACCAATGTGCGGCCATTTTAATGTAGCAAGAATCGCCATTTTGCTCTCTTAACCATTGCTTATTGCTTTCTGTTTTCATTGCCGTGCAGCTTGCAAATGCTTGCAAATCCTTACTCTGCTTAACTATTATACATTGTTGTCTGAATACTTAAGGGCAAGGCCGCGAGATTGAGGAGTTTGTTGAAACTCCTCACGAGCGGGCCAGAGAGGAAGGCCCACGCTCCCTCTCTGCAGCCTTGAAGAAGGGCCGCGGAGCATTTAATCATTTCACAGCTGCCAGCCAGTCTCGTTATATGGCAGAATATGTTAGAATAATACAGCTAAAGGCTTGAATTATGCTTTTCTTACGGCCCCCCTTTTGCTGAGCCCGGCAAGAGCATGTAGGCTCCCAGGACACGAATAGCACCTAATAGATAGCAAGGTTTGGAATGCAACTCTCCCCCCGTATGTAGCTCGCTTCCAAGAACAGAAGCGCTGTGTTCTATTCAACAACTGAAAGATGCCTCCACACTCACAAATTGCAAAATTGTTACTAGAATAGATGTTTGAAGGTGTCATAGTTGTCGAAAGTGTCCATCATCACACCGAGTTCAAAGAAACCCAATAAAAGGGGGTGTTAAACATGTCATAGCTGATTGTTTGATATGCATTTTGTATATATGTAACTGATGTACGTAATTCACTCTCTTGCGTCCCTCGAGGTCTAGAGATACACATCGCGGGACGTGAGACCTGAGTTGGCCAACTGAGATTTTTAATTTGCAATAAACCCTAGCATTGGGATTACAACCTCGTGTCTGGCGTATCTTTTCGCGTATGGTGATTTGCCTTGTTTCCATAATGCAAGAGACCCCTAAGGGCCCCTTTCAAACCCACCTGCACCAGGGGTAGAACCCTCTATGGGGATGTCAGTGTTGCTAAATCCGCCTTTGGTGGTTATGGATGCAGCGTCACACTCCACAACATCTGATCCTGTTCCTGGGCCAGCAGATCAGAGGGGGAATGCAGTCCTGCAGCCTCAGGCAGTGCCAGCACAGCAAGGTGCAGATCACCTTGCCCCGAACTGGTGTGGTGCCCGCTGACGCGGTGGCCGTACGCCACCAGGCAATACTGTATGGGAAAACTCCATTTACAGTATGGCAGCCCAACAGGGAGCATCTGTTGAAATGATGGCTCAGGCAAAGGAGAGGGTGGCCACTTCCATTCTCCCCCCTGAAAGGCAGATGGAGCAACAACAGCAGGCATCAGACTACATTTGCCAATCACACTGGAGACTCTGCGCAAAGCCATATCTATAGAGTCACAGGGCCACAGGGAAGCCCTGAGGGTAGAACTCCATAACCTCAGGGAGACTCTGGGTGCACTTGAGGCTTCCCGAAATTTAAGGTCAGAAAAGCAGCTGGAGCAGTTCACACGTACGCTCTCAGCTGAACTGCAGGCAACTCGGGAGGAGATCCGGGCATCGCGGGAGGCCACGCATGTAGAAATGCAGGCAACCCGTCAGGTGCTGCATGGGGATCTCTGTACTATCATCCTCCAGAACAAGACCTTCAACACCCGCATGCTTGCTGCCATGGAGGACCATACCAGGGCTTCATGTGGGCTGCCTCCCATAGCACCACCACCTCCTGATGCAGCAGCAGAGGGTGATGAGAGCGACAGCAGCACTCCTCCCACACTAGTGTAGCCGTGCAGGCCATGAGCCCATGTAGGTATTTTTTTTGCAACATCCACGCAGGTGGCTGTTGGTGTGCACCCTGTCCTCGAACCTCCTGGGTGGCCTCCCCCCCCGGCCCCCACATGGCCATTTTTAAAAAAAATTTTTTACAGTGTGTTGCCTTGTGTGGCTCCCGTGGGCATCCACTGTGTATTCCAGCTGGGCACATGCAGGCTTGTCCTGTTTTTGGGTTAGATGCTTGGGTTTCTGACACACACACCCCTCCTGCTTCCCTTTCCCTGGGCTTGCAAAGGGTGTGACCAAGTGACAGTGACTTACACAGTGACATTGGACTCCCATGAGCTGTGTGGGCAGTCTGTAGTCAAAACTGTGTGTACATCTCTAGTGGGGATTTTTGTTGTATTGAACACTGCATGGTGTATTGATATGTGCTTGTGCATCCATGTCTTCCTCCTTATTCACAGGTACCTTCTTCATGTCTTCACAAGGCCGTCTCCTTTGCGGATGCAGTTCATGTTGTATGCAGTACACTGACACATGTGCCTGACGTCAACACTCTGCAGTTGGAAGGGGTGGTTGTGCTGGCTTATTCAGGTTGTAAAACTTGCACTACTTTTATTTGGTACTGTCATATTTTGGCAATGTTTCATCCTGTGTTGCTGTATTGTGTTGCTGGTAAGTATTTGGTCATGTGTGCTGTTTGTTATTGATTACTGGGAGCATATTGTCTGTGCGCTGTTTCCATTTGGGACAGTGCACTTTGTGACACTTGTGTCATGTGTTGTGCATTCCTTTGTTTGCTTTCACATTGCATGACATGCCATGGTGTGTTGGGTAGCGGAGATGGGGAGGGGTTGGGTGACATGGCGCTGTTTTCATGTTGTATTTTGCAAGGGGGGTAGTCATTCATGCAGCATAAATGTGTGTCTTTTTGTGACACAGCATTGGTTGTCTTTCGGTAGGTAGGGATGCACACAATGTAACACTTCCAGGTGACCAATCTCAGGCTGGTATGGTTGTGACAGTTGACTGTCCCTTATGTCATCATCATTGATTGTCAGCTGGTATGTACGAGGGCTGTGTGCACTCCACAGGAGTCTGATTTTAGTTGAAGTAATTAGCCACCAGCTGCGTACGGGCTGCCTCACCACATGCCCTTTCCCCTCCCATGCGCAGCAGCCGTGCATGTGGTTGGGGATGTGGGGGCACCACCATGTCCACCGGCAGGCCCCGGCGGGTTGCAACATTGTGCAGGACACATGCTGCCACTATGATCCTGCACACTACTGGGGGCGCGTATAGCAGCTGCCCACCAGAGCGGTCAAGGGAGCGAAAGTGTGACTTGAGCACTCCAAATGTGCGCTCCACTATGCCCCGGGTTGCAATATGGGCAGTGTTGTATCTTACCTCGGGTGGTGTGGTGGGGTTCCGAATTGGCATCATCAGGTGGGTGCTCAGAGGGTAGGCACTGTCCCCTGGGAGGTGATGATGGGTTTCATTAGTGGGGTTGTGACATTACTCAGTATCTGACATGCATGCATGTGCAGTGCCATTTATACTCACCAAGCAGCCATGTGTCGCTATGCCGCCCAGCTTCTAGGTCCCGGTTTAGGGTTGACATTCTGTAAATGAAACTGTCATGGGTGGACCCTGGATAGTTGGCATATACTGAGGTGATGATTCCCTTGGCATCACATACTACCTGTACGTTGATGGAATGCCAGTGCTTGCGGTTTCTATAGATGTGCTCAGTTGCCCTGGGAGGACGTAGAGCCACATGGGTGCAATCAATGGCACCTAGCACTTTGGGGAAGTGTGCCACCCCGTAAAAATCCTGGACGGCAGCCTGCCTTTCTGCAGGTGTTCTGGGCAGGTATATGTGCCTGCGGACTGATGGGTGTGCATTCATGATGGCCAACACCTGGTGTAGGCAGCGTGACTGCATGGCCTGTGACACCCCCCCTCACTATGGCACTTGTCCACTGAAATGAACCAGTGGCCAAGAAGTGCAGTACATTGAGCACCTTTTCCAAGGGGCTCAGTTCTTGGGAGCACAGGGTGGGTGATGTGAGGTCATCCTCCCACTCACTCACCAGGTCGA
This sequence comes from Ambystoma mexicanum, assembly GCF_040938575.1. NCBI lineage: Eukaryota > Metazoa > Chordata > Amphibia > Caudata > Ambystomatidae > Ambystoma > Ambystoma mexicanum. The sequence continues at coordinate 140,231,266 of NC_090925.1, read as the reverse complement.
GTATTATGTGAGGTGGAAACCTGTACCTCCCATACACCTGGTCATCAAGCATCCCAAAAAGGCTGGTCCTGGGTGTAAAAATTCTGGCCCTGACTATCCTCCTCCTCCTGCGGTGTCCCACGACCACTGCTGCGAGGAACGGTATATTAATCGTAGCGTCTGAGCTTGTTTGTTGTTTGCGCGCACTTTTATGCTACGCGGGTCCGCGTACGCCTGCTTCCTGCTGGCGTACGTGTTTCCAGATTAGCGCGTCTTTTTTGGCGCACGCGTTTGCCCTGTTCGATTCCATGAATACGTGTTGTAGGCGTGCGTGTTGGCGTTCCGTGCATTTGCCTCCTGTATTTCCCCCGTAACGCCCACATTTTCACGCGTTGTTCCCCATTCCCCGTGTTATGCCCCGTGTTCCGCCTACTTTTGTTGTGTGCGCCGCGCTATGTGCGCTTTCGCTGTGTGTGTAGCACACGACGTTTGATGATGTGTGCGCCACGCAGAATTTTAGCACACATCCCAGATTTTACACGTGCACGGACTTCCATGAATCGATGTGCGTGGATTTCGCACGCTTGCACTGCGATTTTCGCACTTGCGCTGCGATTCGCACGCTTTCGCACGCTTGCGCAGAGATTTTCTGCGCACATTTCTTCCATGAATCGGCCTGAAAGTCTGTAGTCTATTGAGGTAATTTATCGTATTACATTTTCATGGTTAAAGAAGCCAAAGTCTGTCTGGTTCAACATTCTGTAAGGAAGTCCCCTGCCAGACCTTGCTGTTGGATGGTGGGTCACCAAGGGGACCTGATGCCACCACAAGCCAAGTGATGCTATGCATGGGGGTAGCATGAGACGGATCCCCTTGTTACAACAAACGCATCACACCTGGGAAGTAGGGTCTTGTCACATTGCCACCATAGACGAACCCTCCCCTTTAAGGGAATCAAGGAATGGTGATCCTGTGTAGCCGAAAGGCCTGCTCACTCTGGCTCCCTCATGCAGATAGAGAAATCCAATGTAAAACCAGAGGAAGAAAGAGTGGGACCTGAACCGGGCTAAGGGAATCCACCCCAAGGGCTATGCCAGGATCTGGCAGACAGAGAAAGGGCTACCTAAGGGGTGGGGCAAGCCAAACCGAAGTCTAAAATCATAACTGTAAGTAGAGCCAGGTTTGGGGCCTGTAAAATAATCTGCAATCCAGCTACCAAAGGAAAACACCAGGGCTCCATAACACTGAAGGGAGGCTAGAAGGCAGTGGCAAAGCCCTATTAATGCAAGGCCTTTGGAAGAAGGATGTGGGAGTTAGGGGGAAGGGTTCATTCAGAGAGGTCTGCAGAGGAGAAAAGAAGGAGCTGAAAAGGATCTGCAACAGGAGCTGCAGAAAGAGGCAAGAGGCTAAATGAGAGGTATAGGAAGCGGAGGAGAACAGAAGACAGGGGGTAGAAGAGAGACCCAGGAGACTGGATTTAGGGGGACCTAGACAGCTGAGAGAAGAAAACCGAGAGGACAGTAAAAGATGGAACCAGAGGGTTGGAGTTATCAGATCAAGAGAGGTTGCTGGAAAACAGAATGAGAGATAGAAGAAGGAGATAAGGAGTTGGTCGAAGAGTGGTGGAACGAGGTGTAGAAGTGGAGAAGGAGTAAGTAGGAGAGGTGATCTCCTAAAATGTTTCTGGGGAAGCCATTAACAAAATTATACAATTTACAGGCAGCTTGTCTACAGAAAAAAATATAACTTCCCTGTATTAATCGTCCTAATTTACAAAACATGCATGCATCCGTTTGTATAAATCAAATGTATATGTAACTACATTTCTAGACAAGAAATCCAATGTATTTTCCAGGTTGCCGCTTTTCGGCTTCCCTATCTCTTAAAGATTTCCATCAACAGTATGAAGTCCAATATGATTTTGATTTAGTTCAATGACAAATAATGTGTTACATTTTCTCCAGCATCAACGACAAGTGTTGACATCAGAGAAAGGTTTCAAATGAACTTTCGATTGGAGATTTGCATACACTATTGACAAGTATTGGCATCAGAGAAAATCAACATCAAACATATACATAACATTCAATACAAACGTGCTCATCTACATGGTATTCTCATGCACGGTGTTGTTGGCTTCTAATGTCTGACTATTGTGGTGAACCAGAAGAAGGACTACATGTGGTTATGATTCTCAAGTTTTATTCAAATAAAAAGTAAAAGCGCTAACTAACTTTATCGCAATGAGGGAAGTTCCCTACCTAGCAAAAGTAAAACTTAGGAGGCTCTTCAAGTCCAAATAAAAAGTCTTCTGACCAAATCCTAGGTGACTAACTTACCCTACCACTTCAGAAAAATCCCTAACTCATAAGAAAAGGGAGGCTTGTTCAGCAGCCTCTGTGTGGATTTCAGCCTGGCCCAATTATGAATGACTTGTTCTCAGTCTTAAAGTTCTTGTAGATTGTCCTCAAAGGTTTTGTACCAAAATCATTTGTAAGATTTTCCCTCTCCGTCTGTTGAGGAAACCGTTTCTTCTTTGTAAATGCTCCAATCCCTCCCGGACGACTTTAAAATACACTTCTTTCTTTGCCACCTTCGTAGCATTAGGACTTCACAAAATACATTTGTTCTGTCATAAAAAGTCTTACCTCTCAACATTCAATTGAACTTTACGGTTCTTGCCCAGACGAATAACACTGCTCGCCATGATTTATGCATTTTGCTGTCCGTGTTATAGAGTATTCTGCTTCCTTGTACTATATCTCAACATGGTACCTCTGGTTGTGCTCCTTTGACACGCTTGGCAGTGACTTTAACTATAATATACCGTTTTTTCTCTTTTCCCACTCTTATTTTTTAACTTGGCATACATTGTTGTTAGGAAAGTTTCCCATTTATGTATAGTTTTCCCTCCAGTTTTGTACCCCCCAACTTTTTGCTGTTGTCTGACAAGCCTAGCCTGACTTTTGCCAGAGGATCACGGCCTTCTGCTGCACTCCGCTGGGCTTTTGCTCACTGTTAGGGAGAATTCTCCTTCTATGGCTAATTTCCCTTACCTAGTGAGTCCCTCAGCAGCTTTGCTGGATTTCTGGAGTTTATTTTTTCCACTTGGTAAGAGTGTGAGCTTTTCCCCCACTCTTACCTGTGTTTTGCCATGTGTATTTTTCTCTGTTTTTGTGATTGTGGACTCTGGAGTACACCACTTCAGTAGCCCCACTCTTTTGTGTGTTACACAGCACCTTCAGTGCAGTGACACAGGGTTGTCTTTTAGACTTCTCACCGACTCCATTTCTGGGGCTGACTACTGTCCCCCAGAAAAGGGTAAAGTTGCCATTAACTCTACCTTGTCATTTAACCACAGATCCAGTACACCCCATCTTACATGGAGTATTGGAAAGGGTTAATCCTTAGCCCTTTTTATCTGTACCTCCTGGAGCACTGTTTCGCTCCCTTAACATTAAGACTTGGCTGGTGGCAGTGGTACATACCCTAATTTTCCTACCGCGATTATATTACATAACGTGGTAATGTTTTAGGCTATTTTAGTAGCCTCGAACTTCAAACCCGCTAGCCCAAATACTTTTTATTTCGGCTCCGGTTGGGTTTAATCGCCATTTCTTTTTGTTAACATCCTTCTTGGGTCTTTCTTTGTGCGGCAAACCAGGTTTGCCTCCTTTGTTCGCTGACCTTTGGCGGGCTTCTGACCAGAAGCCCTCCTTTGGCGTTGGGTGTCTAGGTGGGCTGAATGTGAGGGAGGGGGTTAGTCACCCCATGCACAGGGTCTCCTTGGAGACCCAAGTCGCACTTTGTGTTGATTGGCCGAGGTATTGTCCGGGCTGGACAACCCCCCTGCTGAGTGATTGACAGCCAGGCTGTGTGAATGGGGGATTGTGACATAAAAGGCAGGACTCTTAGGCTAGAAGTCAGAGTCGCCACTGTAACTGAAAGGAACCGAAAAGAAGCGGAGAAGAAGATGGCTGCTGCAACCCCGAGTCCCGGTGAAGCAATTCTGCGGTCCTGAGCTATCTACCCTTCAATGACAAGAGAAGATCCAGTCCGGAGTCTTCTTCCCTTGAGCCTGGTGGGATCAACCAGCTCGTCTTTTCCTCAGTCAGAGAATCTTCTCCTGGGTCAAAATCACTGCTGTGCTGTAGTGGTCCGGATAGCCATCAGAAGAGCCCTCTCCTGATTCAAAGGAACGCACCTTTTATTCATCGTTGTCTTTTACGCTGCTGCTGGCCTCATCCCTGGGTAGTGCATATCGCTCCAGACGTCCTCCTTCTTGTCCCCACGACTGAAGCCGCAGGAACCGTGAGTCTGCAGGAACTACCAGGAACAACTGCCGTGACACCAGCTTTTCACCAAAGGGATAAGTTACTGTGCACATTTGGTCGGTCTCTCCGTCTGACCAGCCGGAATCGGGGCGAACCCTTTTCCTCCACGAAGATTTGTTCTTTCTTCCCTCCTTCTTACAACTTTTCCTTCCATTTGACAATCTTTACGAACTCTTGGCATCTCGAATCTCGAACTGTTCAACGTGTGATCCTCGGCAACTGAGCATCTGCTCCAATGACACTGGCGCAGGCCTATTGACTTTAATCTGTATCTTTGAACGTGTCCTCTGATTCCTTTGCCTTGAAAAAGTATTGCCTATGATTTTTATTCACTTTTCCCTTGTTTGAAAATTCTTAAGTACAAAGTGTGTTTTAACTTTGTGAGCATTTCTATCCGCGGGTACGCGTTAGTATCGCAACACCGGTCTGTCGAATCCTAATGTACGTACCTTGAATTGGCTGAAAAAAGTGGAATTGGTTGTGTGTAGTGTATTTTACGTGTGGTTTTGAATTTATAGAAGTGAACTGTTTTATAACAGATGGTTTAATATAAATGTACTTATATTTTATACCTGAAACCTTGAGTCAGTGTTTGCTTGAGCACAGTAATTGTGGTCCTTTGTGTAATCTCTACTACTGCTCATTTACTCTTGAGATAAGTCTGGCTGCTCCACTACTGCTACCACTTTAACGGGGTGGTACAGGCTTGTACCAAAGGTGAATTGTATTACCACTTGTAGTTTTAATTGTGTGCAGTGGTCCCTAAGGGCACTACACAGGATTCTGCCTAACACTCACTTTCTTATGGGGAAACTGACATGCCATTAAAGACAGTTAGTACTGGGAGACTTTGTTTCCCCTAGTCCTTTCCGATGTTGCACATTCTTTGCAACATGTAGCAAGTGCACAATGTACCTTACAGTACAGTGCGCTTGGGTCTTTATTTCATTTCCAAAGGCCCTAGGCTCCCTCAAAGGATTTTTTGGTAGAAGTGCAGATGTGCCTTGGACAGGGCTGGTGGCAGCTTTTACTTTCGCATATTTTTTACTCTTTCTTGCCAGGTAAACCGCATTTACTGCGGTTGGAACAGGAAGGGGGCCTGGCTCCAAAATGACCATGCCATGAGGTTCTTTGTCCTGTTCTTTGGCAATCTTGTCCCTTTGCCTTCCCCAGGTCGAACAGACCTGGGTCAGTCCTTATTTGGTCATGCATTCTCCCGTGAAATGTCAAGCTTTTGCTGGCTTCTGCATGCCTTGTGTGTGAGCCCCCAGGATGTGGGCTGGAGTGTCTAGTTCCAATACACATCCTGGGTGCAAGAGAGTCTAGTGTGCTGGGAATGACTGGGACCACCGTGGTCCGTGACTGGTCCATGTCTGGTGTGTCTGTATGTGAGCAGATCTCCCATTGGGTCCTCTTCGTTTTGGCGCGAAGGAGATTCTGGATAGGAGAAAGCTCTAATCACCCATACCAGGTCAATCTCTTGAGTTCTCACTGAACCTATGATAGGATCCAAGTATCCTGAAACTAAGAAGCCGAGTCAAGAAACCGCTTGTGACACGCTGGTAGGTTTTGCACCCTGAGCCTGCTGACATCCCGCAGGACCCCTCTGCATCTGATCGCCCAAGAAGGTCTGCAAAGGCACTTTGACCCATTTGAATAGTGGGAACAACTATTCACGGCACCTTCATCTTAACCTCAACCAAACCCCTTCGGAAGTGTTCCTCGGCCAACCAGAAAACTGACCAGCTTGCACAGGACCTTTGCTCTGAAACTGCCACCATTTTGAATTGACACATGGTAGGCTGTGCGCATTGGGTCCAAGTCACTCTCCGACCGAATTTCGTACACCTAGGTGCCCTAGGTCTGGAGTTAGGAGAGTACGCCTGAACCTGAGTGCACACGGTCACCTTGTCACCCAGCAGGTGCCTTGCTGCTGTGCCCATCTGGGCCCTGAATCCTGCTGCAGTGAAACTGTCCGGATCCCTTCATCGGGAGCAGAGAAATCGCCACTGACCTGTCACAGAATCATCGCTGTAACTCAAAGTCGCAGAGCCGCACAATTGCCGCATTTGAACCTGCAACCGAAGTGGACTCGACTGCCAAAGTATGGTCCAGAGTGCACCTGGGGATGGTGAGTACTTGCAACCCATACCGGTGGTCTCCCCTAGCGCTTCCATCCATTTTTACGCATGAGTGTCCCCTGAGGGCCACTCACATTTCTACAGGTAGCCTGTGCTACCGTCCCATTCCCAACTCCTGGAACCTGTTCTGCCCTCTTGGGCAGACCCTCCTGGAATAGCAGGTGTCACAAGTCTCTCCCCTTCTCACCTGTTTTTGTTGTTGGCTTGAGACCTTCTTTGGTGACTTCTTTCGCACGGTCCGGGATTTGTATAAACCCGTGTGCTGGTCTTCGGATTCCAGCGTGAGGATAACAATCCAACTCCAGGATACGTTCAGATGTCCAGGACGAAGACCAGGAAGGAACAATGTCCGAGCTCTGAGACACAGAATGCAGTGACCCGAGCGTGGGTGAAAATCCAGGCAGATCGGAGGTAAGTTTTGAGGAAAGGAAGGAAGGAAGGGGGATTCAAGGAACCGGGAAACAGGATTCAGAAGGAAGCCCGAGCGAACTCCGGCAACACACGTCCAACTACAGCAAGCGGTAGCGTTGAGACATTGAGACGCGTTGAGACGCGCAGAGCCGCGGGGGTGTGTCTGTTTAGTAGAACATAGAGTGTGGAGTGCAAGGACTGGCGGCCATGTTGGAAGGATTACTGCATTCAATCCCCTGTGGGTCAGGGACCACGAAGTCCAGAAAGGACGTAGGTGATGGTTCATGACAGCAGGAACCTATTTTTCATCGCCTCACCTGCCTTCCTGAACTGCTACAGCCCCTGCAGGAGAGCCCGTTTTCGCTCTACCGCATGATCGCATGCACCAGCATCTGAAAGTACTTTTGAGCGCTAGGCTCCACTCTTCTTAGGGTCTGGACTGCCTCTTAGTTAGGGATTGATTGATGAAGTACTATATGCACTGTTTGCTCCCTTTCTCCAAAGGTTGTGGACCCATTCTGTGAACTATTCCTTTAGCCACTTGGTAACTGTATATATGTTTCATAGTAGTGTTGTGTTGGTTTGAGTATTACTGTTGATAATTGCTTTGTGTTTGATTTCAAAGGCCTTGACAAATGTATATGTATATTTTATATACACCTGACTGGGAGTGATTTGTAGATTCCTTTTCTGTGTGTGCTTATTGCGGGCTTTCAGTCAGCCTCACCCCTCCTGAGACCTAGTGTCGACCGCCGCCAATGCTACCTTGATTGGTCTGGCTTGTCCAGAAGGTTACCCTGTTCCAAGAAAATAGGCTTGCCTTCTGAACCTCTGCCCACCAGGTCAGAGTTCAGAAATCCATCTTAATAAATTGGTGTACAGCTGTGGGATAGGACTGAAGATACCCAGTGTTGCACAATGGTGAAGGCATTTCAGATTACACTTACCCAGGACACATAGTGATCTTATAAGTAAGTAACTGTAAAAGCCATAGACTTTTCTATAAGTATGGAATCCATTTCCAACATAACCTTGAATGCTTCAAAATGTATAACATTGAGAATGATATTTACTGAGAGATGCTTGCCTGCTTAATGTACAAAGGGTGAAATGATCCAAAGGATCATGGATTGGCAAGAGTTGCAACTCAATGCCATTAGCACAGATTAAAGTGCAGAAGGTGGTGGGGCTGCTCTCACTGACAGGCCTGACAGGTATTTCACTGCACTCATCCATGGTACCCAGGAAGACAGAGATGATATGTTGTCCCAGGTTTCATCGGCCAGCTCTGATGCTGAAGCCATACTTGATTTCAAGAAACAAGAACTGCTGTTTGGGCAGAAGGAACATGAATTTAACATGGCTAAGGTGAAGATTGACAGGCAGAAAAACAGAAGGACAGGGATCACCAGTTGGTACTGGCGAAGCTTCAAGTTTCAAATGGCTCCAAGGGATCTGGTCATGGGTCTGGGTCCTCCTCTCATTCAAGATTTCCTAAAGACCTGCTCAGTGTATATGATGAGAAGAATTACATTATGGATTTATTGAATGCATTTGAGTATGCATGTGAAGTCCAAGAGGTTGTGAATGCTGACAAGATTGCATGGTTGCTCAGCAGACTACCCCATTCTGGCTACAGTGCTATTATGGAAATGTCAAAAGCTGAAAGAGTAGACTTTGCAAAATTGAATCAGACTCTCATCTTAAAGTTTTTGAAGACTCCTAACCAAAACTTGAAGGGGTTTAGAGAGTACAAAAAGAAAGAAGGTTACAATGGGTGTCCTATGTTACTGATTCCTTGATGAACTTGACTGACTGGGTTGAAGGCTATAAGGTCCCCACGTTTGAGGGTATGATATGTCTTGTCATGCTTGAACATATTTTTTATTATTTTTTTTATAACACATTTTATTGTTTTGACACATATAACATTTACAACAACAAACATAAACCTCGATTTCAGGTCAAAGGACCTATAACATTAATATCATTCACACTTTCAAATTGGGTCACGGAAGCTGTACCATGGTTCACAGAGAGAGTGTTTCAGGTTGTGTCCTATACCATCTAGTTTGTGTAATATACATACAATTGCCTTATTCACTGCATGTCCTCCCACTTCTGCCATATTTTGACAGCCTTGTTTGGGCAGCCTTTGGCTGTGTATACCCTGCGTTCCATCATGATGCACATATTCACATCCGCAATCCATTGTTCGTACTGCGGGGTCGTTGCCGAGCCCCATAGCTTCGCAATGTTCCTTTTAATCAGCACTGTGGTTGTTGACAGAAACAGTTTTTTGTATCTGGATAAGTACTCCTCTCCCTCTATCCCAAGTAACAACAATTTCGGGTCTCTACGGATCACTTTCCCAAGAACTCGTGTGAGTTTGTCACAACATTGTCGCCAGTATTGTTGGATTTGATCACATTCCCAGACTATGTGGAAGAGGGTACCCTCCTCCCTTTTGCAGCATAGGCAGAGTGGATCAGTAGCTATTCCCCATCTGTAAAGTGCGACCCTGGGATAATATATTCTGTGCAGGATCTTAAACTGTATGAGTCGGAGTCTGGCAGAGATTGCTACCTCGCGTGTGTACATTAGAGTCGTCACCCAGTCTTCTGGTTGGATGACTCCGACATCTCATTCCCATTTAGTTTTCAGGCTCAGCAGTTCAGTGGTGGCAAAGGAGGTTATGACAGTGTACATTGTGGATGTAATTTTGGTGTCAATTATTTCCTGAACTATGTTCCTCTCAAGGGGGGTGCTTTCTGGCATGTCTGCTACGTCTGGGAGGTGGGGTCTTAGTGCGTGTCATAGTTGTGTGTAATGGTAGCGTTCTGTAGGTGGAAGGTGAAAGCGTGTTGTTAGGGATTCAAAGGGCACCAACTCACCGTCGGCAATGACATCTCCAACTGTGGTGATTCCTCAGTTCACCCAGTGGTGCCATCTCGGGAGTTTACACAGTTCGAGAAGGTTCTTATTTCTCCACAGTGGTTGTAAAGGAGTGATTTTCGCGTCCCAGCCTTTATGTTTATGTGCCTCCTTCCAAATTCGTGAAATATGGGAGAGCATGGTCTGGGGGGTTCCGGGGTTGGTTGTTCCATAAAGGTGTTCAAGTTGAATCTCACTTGGACCTCCTGTGTTCGCAACCCTGTTGTGTGGCAGTGATGTATCTCCGTGTAGAATGTAGTTGACCACGGCCATTTTACTGGCCCAGTAATAGGATTGTAGACGTGGGAGACCGATCCCCCCCTCCCACACAGAGCGTTGGAGGGTACCCAGTGCGATACAAGGGTGTCCGCCGCACCACAACAGTTTCCTAAGTACACGGTCGATTTTTTGGAATTCTCCCTGTGGGATATAACAGAGCGTTTTGTAGTATATATAAGAAATGAGGAAGGGCCATCATTTTTAACAGCGCGGCCCTACCTGATAGGGTTAACGGCAGGGAGACCCAGTGTTCTAACATCCTCCGTGAATCCTGCCGTAATTGGGTGGAGGTTTTTGTCCACATATTCCCTTAGGTCGTTCGTGACCTATACTCCGAGATACCGGAATTGTTCTGTCACTATTTTGTACAGGCAGTTCTCCTGGGCTCTGAAGTCCGAAATTGTTTATTGGGAATAGTGTTGATTTGGACCAATTTACTCGTAGCCCACTGAATATTCCATAACTATTGAGTAGTTTTGTTATTATAGGGTCGGTGTGTGGGTCTTTTGAATAAATGAGTAGGTCGTCCGCATATAGAGAGACCTTATCTTCCCAATCGTCCTCCCAGCGAAAACCTGTCCACAATGTGGATGTTCGCAACAGTATCGCCAGGGGCTCGATAGCCAACGCGAAAATCATTGCAGATAAAGGGCACCCTTGTCTAATTCCCTTTCCCAGTTTGAAAGGACTTGAGGGCCATCCATTGACTCGCATTTCTGCCTCTGGGGATTCATATAGTAGCTGGACCCAACTCATGTATTGGGGCCCGAAGCCCATGCAGTGCATTATCTCCCATATAGCATCCCAGTATACAGAATCGAAGGCTTTTTTTTTTTCGAAATCTATTGCGAGCAATGCTAAGGGGCCTTGGAGGGTGGGGGCTCTTTCCAATGCTGAGCGCAATCTGTGTATATTCATTCGGGTAGACCTCTGCGGCATGAATCCGCATTGGTCAGGATGAATTAGTGCTGTTATTACTTGTTGCAATCTGTTGCCGAGTACCTTCCGGAGAATTTTGGTTTCGGTGTTGATAAGCGAGATAGGCCTGTACGAACTACAGTGTACTGGCGGTTTGACCGCTTTCGGAATGACCACTATCGTGGCTCTCCAGAGATCCGCAGGGAGGGAACCCTGGGGGTTTTGGTGTGTTGGAACATTTGTAACCGGTGTGGGGCAATTATGTTCGTCCCCAGTTTGCGCCACGCTTCTATCGGGAAGCCATTCAGGCCTGGTGTTTTCCCGGTTTGGAGTTGGGACATTGGCGTTACTAACTCTTCTTCTGTAATGTCTTTTTCTAAGAGGGTCTGTTGAGTTGTGGTAAGGGCTGGAAGAGTGATTTCGTTCAGTATGTCTATTGGTATCTCGGGGGATTTATATAGCTGTGCGTAGTAGGAAGCGAAACCTTCGGCTATATCCCGATCAGTCACCAGTGTTTCAAGGCTCTCTGTTACTATCGCTCGAACTTGGCGACTACCCTCATCTCTTTTTTCTAGCCATGCCAACACTTTACCCGCCTTGTCACCTGTCTCGTATATCCTGGCTCGCATCGTTCTTTGGGCTTGTTTGGCACAGTCCATCGCTATGTTTTGAAGGTGTTTTTGAGCCAGTGTCAACAGGCGGTGGGTGTGTGGTTGGTCGAGGGTCAGATGGTCTGCCTCAGCCTGTGTGACTTGTTGCTCAGCTTCAAGGAGTCCTTGTTGGTGTTTTTTCCTGTGTGCAACGGTCCAGGAAATGATCTCACCATGGAGGACTAGCTTAAGGGCCTCCCATAGTATGATCGGGTCATCAACTGAGCCGGTATTTATGTCAAAGTATGTTGTGGTAACTGCTTGTATTTGTTCTAGGAGCTCTGGGAATCCCAGGTAGTAGTTGTTCAGGCGCCATGTTGGGGGAGGGGGCGTGGCCTGGCTGTGTGCAGTTCAATTAGCAGGGGGGAGTGATCCGATATACCTCGGGCTAATAGGGTCGCGCTGGAGGCCCTGTGTATGTCTGGTGCCGGTAGAAAGAAATAATCCAGGCGTGATAATGAGGAATGTACTCCAGAGTGGAATGAGTATTCCGTTGCGCCTGGGTGCAAGACCCTCCAAACAACGCGTAGCCCCAGTGCTGCTGTGAAGGTGGCGAGCTTGGTGCGGGTGGTGGGGTTTCTCCTCGTTAAGTGTGTACGGTCTGTTTCTACATCCATGACTTTGTTAAAGTCCCCATCAATAATAAGCAGGTCGGATTTGTCCCCTGTGATTATGGGTGTGATGTCAGCGATGAGTGCGCGTAATAGGGCCGGTGGCGCATAGATTGCCAGCATCGCAATGGTCTGGTTCCACAGCACTCCTGTGACATATATGTATCTCTCGCTGGGGTCTTGTGTGACTTTCACAAGGGTAAAAGGTAACCTTTTGTGTACTAATATGAGGACGCCGCGGGAGCCCATAGTAAACCCAGCGTGCACCGCTATTCTGTAATTAGTGCGTTTAAATAGGTTGCATGTGGTACCTGCAAGGTGTGTCTCGGTCAAAAAGAATATATCTGGCGAGTTCCTATTTAAAAACTGCATGAGCAGTCGTCTCTTAATCCCTCCACCCAGGCCGTTGACGTTCCAGGTCAGAAACTTAAGGGTTCTGACCTCAGCACCGCTAGGTGCCATCATCTCTGGTGTTCAGGGTTGCAAGTGTTTTGTTGCGCATTGCGTGTGGGTGAAGTGGTGTTAGTTTTGCGGTATGTAGGACTTTTGCAGGATGTGTGGGTGTAATCTTCCAGACCCGTTTGATAGTAAACGTATATAGAATAAACCAACCCATTCCCCTCCCCATACTCCACCCAACTAGAAGTATCTGTCGCCTGAACTTCTCACAACAACTAATGCTGGTCCTAGTGGCCAGCAGTTAAACAAATAACATTCTACGGGGGGGCCCACCTTTGCAGCGGCCGTCGTAGTGTTCCGATCTTGATGTGTATGCGCTCTCACGCAGTCCATGTTTGGCAGGTGTCATCCCTGATCACCCCATCCCTTCATCCTGGGGGTGTCCTACTGGTTGTTGTGGCGGCAGTGGACCTTGTTCCTGCCAGATCCGGGGGTTCCTCTGTCTGTTGTTTCTCATAGCATTCCAGTCCCCTTCGATGTGTTGCTCTGCCCACTTCCAGGCCTGCTTCGGGTCGTCGAAGTGGACAGTTGTTCCTTTGTGGTATATTTTGAGTTGAGCCGGGAAGAGGAGACCATATGTAACATTGAAGATTTGTAGTTGTTTCTTTAGTTGATCAAATGATTGTCTGGCTTTCTGGACTTCCTTTGTGTTATCAGGGAAGAAGGCGATTTTTGCGCCATTGTAAGTCAGTGTGCCCTTAGCTCTTGCCCTCTGAAGTAGTGCGTCACAATCTCTGTAGTTGAGAAGCTTGGCTATCACAGTTCGAGGTGGCACACCCGGGATCGGTTTCCCGGAGGGCATGCAGTGTGCCCTTTCAATCGAGAAGAAATTTGAAAAGGCGTCAGGTTCGAACATGTCTGTGAGCCATTGTTCGAGGAAAGTCTCCATATGTGCTCCTTCTGCGTTCTCAGGCAAGCCGAGGATCCTGACGTTGTTGCGCCTTGACCTGCCTTCGCTTTCGTCCACTCGGTTAGCCATTGTTTTGAGCTCTGTTTTGATGCTGGCCAATTGGTGTTGTAGGTCGCGCATTCCGTCTTCGGTGTTGGAGATGCGCTGTTCCGCTTCCCCGGTGCGAGATGTCAGTTTTTGTAGGTCGTGACGGAGGAGAGATACGTCCATGCTTATGCCGTCTATTTTTTGCTCCATGGAGGCACGTGAGTCTGCTATGGTGGCCATGACATCTCTCAGCGATATTGCGGTTTCTGAGCTGGGGGCATCAGTGGTCGGGTCCAGCTCTTCCTGACTTTGTGTGGCTGATGTGGTGTACTGGTCCATTTTGTGTTGTACAGAGTGTTTCTTGGTTTTGTCTTTGCCCATGATAGCTGTGGGTTTTATCGATTCCGGGCGTGAGGTTTTCCCCGCTGCAGTGTCGCGGATCCCCGTCGGCATCTGTGGGGTGGTAATGCTGAGTAGTGGTGAGGGAGCATTTTCCCTAGGTTGGACCGCCAAGCGTTGGTGACTGGGGATTGCGGCAGCTCTTATGGTAATGTCAGGGATTCTTGACCCTGTCAGGGCTTCAGGTCTCTCCTCGGGGCTATAGTACTGAAGGAGTCCTATTCGGCCAGCGGTTGAATGCATGCTTGTGTCCAGGGCAGCTTGGCAGGATCCAGGCCAGCTGGGTGCCCCAGTGGGTCTTGGGGGCAGCACGCCTATATATTTGGTGATAGTCTGAATAGTGTTTCAGCGTTGTTCCCCACCAGTAGTGTTGCAGTACATTGCTTCAGGTGTGCGTCCCAGGTCGGGGAGTCTAGTTGCCTCGGGGCACTGTTATTTGGTGTGTTTAGCGGCGTCACTTCGATGTTCCCAATTTCTTTGGTGCACTCGGTATGTCGCTTTAGCGCCCTTGTACTGACATGGGTGCATCAGTCTTCTGTTCTCATTAGTTACAAGGGCTTTGGTCAAAGAGTGGTGGTACTCACTGTGGTTCCTGGTGTCGGTTATCCTGCCTGACTGCCTCAGGATGTAACTTCTTCCCGGGCTTGAGAGGTTCGTGGTGGGGACACCATCAGCGCTTTCACCCGTGGGTGCACGTTTTCCTCCCCACATTCGTTCAGCAATCCCGTTGCTGGGTTGTTTCAGGGATGTGACGTCCGGTGGTTTAGGTCTATGTGGTTCACAAGCGTATTCTGTGCTTCTCCGTTATGTGAGGTTTCCTTGCCTGGGGTGGCGTATCGCTGGTCTTGTGTATGGCTCCCCGCGGGGCCCTGGAGGTTCCCTTCAGTGTTGTCGTTTGTGTGTGTGGCCCACAAGTCCGGCTCTGGGTTGTTTAGCTGTGTCGCCCCAGCTCAGGTGGTCTAGTCCAGCTTCCTGGCTGAATCCGTGCTCTACCTTTACCCCACAGGGCACCTGGGAAACCCCCGTCTGGTCGCCGGCCGTATCTCGTATGCCGCGTTCAGGCTCCAGGGACCGAGCTCTACGACCCCAGCCGCGCGCCGGGCCCCAGGGGCAGGGGGCAGGATCCCCTGTATGTGTTCTGGTTGTGGGTGCCTGCACGCGTGGGGCACAAGGAGCGGCCCCGGCCCTGGGAACACCAGCCACCACCACCCTGTTTTGCGTGTTGTGCCGCGGGGCATCCGGGTCAGACCGACTGGTGCGTCCACAGGGAGCCGCGACCCCAGCAGGTTGGCCCTGCCGCAGCGCCTCCGACTCGTCCCGCTCCACCGGCAGGCCTCTGTTTAAGAGGGGGAGGTATCAGCACGTCGCTGGTGCACTCTTCTCCCTCAGTGAGAGAGCGTTGGTTTGCCACAGTTCTACTTCGGATCCCGGGTATCGGGCCGCTTGTCGCCTCTTGTGTGTTCTTGTGCCTCTGCTCCAGTTCTGAGGCGCCTCACCCACCGGTGTGGGTTGTTGAGTGTCTGTTGGGGCAGGGCGGGGGAATGGTCACGTTCACCCCGCAGTAGTGTGTTTGCCAGTGGGCAGTCCCTCCCTTGGGGCTGGGTGTCCGGTGTGTTGCCTCTGTTTCTCACTTTCCACCAGCGGTCTCCGCGCAGAGCGGCCGGGCAGCCTCCACGGGTTATCAGCACGCTCCACTCCGTCGGCGGGCCTCAGGTGGAGCATACCTTGTCGGCACTATTGATCGCCGGGGTTCCGTCGCGTTGCCGCGCTCACGTCGTGCGTTGCATGGGCTCCCTCTGTATTGGGCCTCAGGGGTAGATCTCAGCTGGCGGCCATCTTAGCTTCCTCTCCTCGGGCTCTGGGACGAGTTTTAGAGGCCGTTTGTCTTACGATGCATGTGCGGTTTTGGACGATTTCACCAGCCGCAGTCGTGGCGAGATGTGTGGTATGAGTAGTGATCTTCTGTACGCTGCAAAGATTCGGTATAAGGCTGGATTGTCAGGATATTCACGGGCGGCCGTGGGAGCAATGGAGGTTCACGTCTGCATTGCTTCGTTGCTGGCCACACCCCCTGCTTGAACATATTTTTGTATCTTGTTCCCCTGAGCAGCACTTGACAGATTCAAAGGAGATAGATCTTAAGAAACTGGCCATAGCAGCAGATTTGTGGGTGTCACATAGAATGTCCCATAATGACAATACTCATCCTGGCAAGCAGGAGGAGGGGAATAAGTCCAAAGATAATGAGGGTGGGGGATCTGATAAAACGTCCTCCCCAAAGGGCCACAATAAGAAATTCAAGGGTAAGTCCAAAGAGAATGTACAGGGTAGTGGAAGTTATCCTTTCAAGCAGAACTCTGGTTATAGTAAGCCTCCTTATGTCCCAAGAACCAGTGGATTGTGTGTGGCATGTGCAGCAAATGACCACATTAAAGGGGACCCCGGGTGTAAGGTCAAAACATTGGGGGTCCACTCTGTGAGTCTGGCCTTCCCCTCCTATGAGGAGGAAGAGATCACAGGGGCATCCTTCTCCTCAGACTCCTTCCCCAGTGGGATAGAATCTGAGGTAGTCCTAGTTTCCCTGGGTTCCTGGGAGCCTAAAATCTCAGCGGCGTATGCTATCATTCCAGATAACACCAAGCACTACTTTAAAGACAGTGTTCTGATCAATGGGGTTGATACCCCTGCCCTTAGGGATAGTGGGGCCAGCAGACCAGTAGTGGATTCTACCTTTGTAGACCCAGAGGAACTTGCCAGAGCTCCTTTGATGCCCACTAAGTTAGCTGATGGCCCCCCTCTCAAGCTCCCAGTAATGCCTGTAAATCTTACTATCAATGGTACTATGGTCAGGATTCCAGTGAGCATACAGAGGCAAGTCCCAGGTAAGGTCCTGCTGGGGAATGAACTCAGAGACTTAGGTCTTGTGGGTGACACAGCAGAGAGGCCATGCCAAGGTCACAAACAAGGGCTGCATTGGTCAAGAACAAAGCCAATCCCAAGTCAAAAGGGAAACCCAAGGCTAAAGTAGTCAAAAAAGACATAAGAGGGAAACAGAATATTCCCCCTAACTCACCTACCACTAAGGTGGAGGTAGTTGGTCAAACACCTGCACTTGACAAGGAAGAGGTGTTGCCTGAAATTCTCAATCCACATGACCATCCTGAACTCCAGAGTTTGTTGGTAGAAGGTGGTCCTGACAGGGTTGAGTTCAGTAAGGGCCTACGTGAGTGCCCACCTTTGGAAGGCCTAAGTAGACAGGCCTGCTCCCAGCTTGAGGGTGAGCCTCCTGGGAAGCACAGGATTTATTGGGAAGGCGGGCTCCTTTACAGTGTGCCCACAGAGTCTACAGAAGGAGACCATAGGAGGTTGGTGGTTCCCCTTGCTGTGAGACCCTTCCTCTTGCAGTTGGTGCATGAAGTCCGCCTTGCTGCTCACCTTAGCATCAAGAGAACCAAGCAAAGGCTATACATACACTTCTACTGGCCCAAGATGCAGGTGCAAGGAGAAAGTCACTGCAGAGGTTGTGCCACATGCCAGTTATCTGGGGAAAGTGGCACAACAATCCAAGCTCCATTGGTGCCACTCCCAGTTGTGGGGGAACCATTTGAGATGGTGGGGATTGACATAGTTGGTCCCCTTGACCACAAAACAAATAAAGGCAATAGGTTTAACCTTTTGCTGGTTGACCATGCCACCAGGTATCCTGAGGCCATCCCATTTAAAACTGTGACTGCTGAGTCAGATGCAAAAGCTTTACTTGTCATATTTATTAGGGTTGGCATCTTTAAAGAAGTTGCATCTGATAGGGGCAGCAACTTTACGTCAAGGCATATGCAGGCTATGTGGAAGGAATGTGGAGTTACCTATACGTTTTCATCCATAAACCACCCACAAACCAATGGTCTAGTTGAGCGGTTTAACAGAACCCTTAAAAGCATTATTGGATCTCTAGAAGAACCCCAAAGGAGAAAATGTGATCTCCTTTTGCCATGCTTCCTGTTTGCCTACAGAGAGGTATCTCAGGAGGGTGTTGGCTTCAGCCCCTTCAATCTTCTTTTTGGTCACCCTGTGAGGGGACCCTTGGCTATAGTCAAGGAGGGGTGGGAGATGCCTACTCCCCCTATCACTACCAATGTAGTGGACTATGTGCTGGGACTAAGAAAAAGAATAGTGCTCCTGATGGGTCAGGCTAGTGAGAAGTTGAAGGCTGAGCAAGCTCTGGTGAAACATTGGTATGACCAGAGGGCTTCCCTGATCAACTTCTCGCCAGGTCAGCAAGTCATGATCATGAATCCTATAAGGCCTAGAGCTTTACAGGACACACAGTCAGGCCCTTACACAGTAGTGAAGTCACTGGGTGAGGTAAACTATTTAGTAGACCTTAGAAGGGCTGGTCAAGCTCCAGAAGTATTCCAAGTTAATAGGCTGAAGGCTTTCATCCCAAGAGTTGAAATAGCTGCACTGCTGTTGGCTTCAGATGTTGAGGAGGAGGAGTCAGAAATTCTTCCTGACCTGTTCCAAGGCAGCCCTTCAGATAATTCCATTGAGGGTGTCAAAGTGAGACCTCATCTGACTTCTGTTCAACAGGCTGAAGTTTGCTGAGGCAATTCACTCCCTTCTTTTGCCTAGCTCCTGGTTTGATACCTTGGTGCAAACATGAGATTAACACAGGAGATAATGTACCTATCAAAAGTAGGTGATACAGAATGTCAGACAAAGTAAGGTCTTACATCAAGGCAGAGGTCAACAAGATGTTAGATCTTGGGGTGATTGAGCCCTCCAATAGCCCTTGGTCAAGCCCTGTGGTTTTGGTTTCAAAAGCAGGTTCTTCTGAGCTAAGGTTCTGTGTGGATTACTGGGCTCGGAATGCTGTCACCAAGACAGATGCACACCCCTTGCCCAGAACAGATGAGCTGGTGGATACTTTGGGTGCTTCCAAATACCTCAGCACATTTGTCCTCACTGCAGGCTATTGGAAAATTAGCCCTTGTAGAAGATGCCAAGGAGAAGACAGCATTTTCAACTCCAGAGGGTCTTTACCAGTTCAGGGTAATGGATTTTGGGTTGAAGAATGCACCTGCCACTTTCCAGAGGCTTGTGAATCATGCACTTAATGGGTTGGATGAATTCTGTCTAGCATATCTGGATGATATAGCAGTTCTCGGTGCCACCTGGGAGGATCATGTGAATCACCTAAAGGCCAGCAAGTGCCAGATTGGACAAGGCTCAGTGGTCTACCTTGGACATGAAGTAGCTGGAGGGAGCATTCAGCCTCTTCCCAGTAAAGTACAAGCAGTACAAGACTGGTCTACCCCACTACACAAAGCCAAGTGAGAGCC
Organism: Ambystoma mexicanum; assembly: GCF_040938575.1. Taxonomy (NCBI): domain Eukaryota; kingdom Metazoa; phylum Chordata; class Amphibia; order Caudata; family Ambystomatidae; genus Ambystoma; species Ambystoma mexicanum. The sequence continues at coordinate 140,211,875 of NC_090925.1, read as the reverse complement.
TTTTTAGGACTCACAGGGTACTACAGAAACCTCATGGCAGACTATGGCACCATAGCTGCCCCTCTGACTGCTCTCACAACTCCAAAGAAACCCAAGAATGTAACTTGGTCTGAGGATTGTGGGAAGGCCTTCAATGGCTTAAAATAGTCCTTGTGCCAGGCCCCTGTTCTCAGGGCCCCTGATTACCAAAGACCTTTTATTGTGCAGACAGATGCCCTTGACACTGGGATAGGAGATGTACTATCACAAGTAGATGAGAAGGTTAAGGAACACCCCATTGGCTCCATTAGTGGCTAGCTTAAGGACAGAGAGCTCAGGTGGTCAACAGTATAGAAATAATGTTTCTCTGTTGTGTGGGCCCTAAGGAAGATGAGGCCCTACCTCTAAGGGACCCACTTCACTGTGCAAACTCACTGTAAGCCCATAAAGTGTCTAATGAACATGAAGGGAGGGAATCCTAAGTTGCATCCGGTGCCTGCACGGGTTTGACTTCACTATTGAGCATAGGCCAGGTGTCCAACATAGCAAGGCTGATGGGTTGTCCAGAATGTTTAACCAACGTAAACATGAGACTCATCCAGGGGTGGATCAATTCCCCCTGTCCTTGGTCTGGGAGGGGCGAGTGTAAGGAAAGTTTCCCTTATATTTGTAATTTACCCTCCAGTTGTGTACCCCTCTGCTTTTTGCTGTTGTCTGACAAGCCTAGCCTGACTTTTGCCAGAGGATCACAGCTTTCTGCTGCACTCCGCTGGGCTTTCGCTCACTTTGTTATGGGGAAACTGACATGCCATCAAAGACAGTCAGTACAGGGAGACTTTGTTTCCCTTAGTCCTTTCCAATGTTGCAAATTCTTATCAACATGTAGCAAGTGCACAATGTACCTTACAGTACAGTGTGCTTGGGTCTTCCTGTCATTCCCAAAAGCCCTAGACTCCCTCAAAGGATTTTTTGGTAGAAGTGCAAATGTGCCTTGGACGAGGTTGGTGGCAGCTTTTACTTTTTCATATTTTTAACTCTTTCTTGCCAGGCAAACCGCATTTACTGCGGTTGACACAGGAAGGTGTCCTGGCTCCAAAATGGAGATGCCACGAGGTTCTTTGTCCTGTCCTTTGGCCATCTTGTCCCGGGTCAGTCCTTATTTGGTCATGCATTCTCGTGCGAAACGCCAAGCTTTCGCAGGATTCTGCATGCCTTGTGTGTGAGCCCCCAGGATGTGGGCTGGACTGTCTAGTTCCAATACACATCCTGGGTGCCAGAGAGTCTGGTGTGCTGGGAATGATTCGGACCACCGTGGTCCGTGATTGGTCCATGTCTAGTGTGTCTGTATGTGAGTAGATCTCCCATTGAGTCTTCTTCGTTTTGGCACGATGGAGATTCTGGATAAGAGAAGGCTCAAATCACCCATACCAGGTCAATCTCTTGAGATCTCACTGAACCTAGGATAGGATCCAAGTATCCTGGAACTAAGAAGCCGAGCCGAGGAAATGCTGGTGACCCGCTGGAAGGTTTTGAAGAGTAAGGGCCGAAATCTACTCCTGCACCCCCCCTTACCCCAGACACATGAACAGGAAAAAAGAGCAGAATTAATAATGAGTGCACTCACCATTTTGCACCAGTCCCCAGTGGGCCCATGAGTGACAAATATTCTGAAAGATACCCACTTCACCGAAACTGCAACAGAAAAAAACAACACAAACCTTGCCCAGAGTGGATGAAGAGCTTCTGGGTGCTAGCAGAGACACTTCAATTGACAGTATTAACTAAAAGTGCTAAGAAGACATGATACACTAGTCTCAATGCAGCAATACCACCTAACCCTAACCCTATGGAAAAGCAGAAGTATTTGAGCCACCTAACGGCACTATAACTAATTAATTAATGCAGTTCAAAATGGCACAGTGAAAGCCATGACTGGATTAGGAAAATTACAGCAAAGTTCACTTGTCACAGCAGCACTGGGATTCATGCGGACCACAGGAATGCACCTCGCAAACCCCAGCTCAGCCAAGGTCGGATAACAAGATACAATTCCTTTCTTTGAAATGGCAGTGAACTAAAGCGCAGACAGCATTAATGATTCTTACAAAATACAGCAAATTCAACCCAGAGTATGGTGACAGGACATGTGACTCATTGGATCTGCCAGCCAGCCAAGGACTCTTCTATGAGAACGAAAAGACAAGCTTGCAAAAGCCAGACATAATTTTGTGGGGAACACATGTTTCGAGCTGGGAGCAGATTTTGTCCCAGGCTTGGAGACCTCAGCTCTTGCCAATCACCATTCGAGGCCCCAGGGGTGGGGAGCTTTGAACACTGAACCGAAGGGAAAACATTCACAATGCAACATTTTAGAATTAGGTAATTGGGAAACTAGTGCTCTCCAAATGACTATTGCAACACTCTCTTCCTTGGCACCTCGTAGCGCAACCTGAACAAACTCCATGTTCCGCAGAATAATGCCCTCAGAGTGGCACTAAGCATCCTGCGCCACTCTCACATTTCTAGATTCAGACAAGACGTCCACTTGCTCCCAGTACGAGACAGAATCGCCCTTCGATCACTTGTTATCATTCATAAATGTCTTTCGAATGACGCTCCCAAGTACTTGGCAGACAAATTCAACAAACGTCTATCGATCAGACCAAACAGAACAAGATACTCGCACTGCCTTACCATTCCCAAATACTCCCTAAAAAAAGGGTGTGGTTCTAGCTTCCCGGTCCTAGCAGCCAAACAATGGAATGCTATACCTCTTAACCTTAGAAAGGAATCCATCGTTCTGGACCTTCAGAGTGAAAACCAAGTCCTGGCTTGCTAACAAGAAATGTTCAACAGCTTGACTAATCACTCTCTTTCACTTGTACTGTATTCCACCTTGTCTCAATTCTGCGACCAATATGTAACCTGGTCATTCGCACTTATCGTTATTATCCTGTGCAGTATGAAAATGCATGTAACCTGCTGAACTCGCTCTAAGTCTCTGGCGCCCAGTTACCTCAGGGTTCGGCGCACTGTATAAATAAAGAAAAACTAAACTAAACTAAGCCAGCCCTCTGACAACGTAGGACCAATGACAAGAATTTCTATAAGGGAGCCATAAGTGACCTATGACTCAGCACCCAATCACTGGGTGAGATAGGTTTCTCTGGGAACTGGCCAAGTGTGATGTCAGTATGATGCTGGTGTGTTACAAAACTGGCTTGCAAGCCAGTCGCTCTGAGAATGTGTCTGGACTTTTCTCCATGCACAGACACCTCTGTGTTTTTGGCCAATAAACCACAGTTTTGAGAACTTGCTGCTTGCTTGGGCTCCTGCTGCATTCATTTTGGAAAGAAGGGAGGTGTTGGGCATCCCATCAGTTCTGATTCCAGGGACTCCCAATAGCCTTAAACTATCTGGGGGTTCACTTCTATCCAACAAGTGGCACCCTGAGCCAGCTGACCTCCCGCAGGACTCCTCTGCATCTGATCGCCCAACAAGGTCTGCAAAGGCGCTTCGACCCATTTGAATAGTGGGAACAACTACTCGTGGCACCTTCATATTAACCTGCAAGTGAGCCTCTTCTGAAGTTTTCCTGGGCCAACCAGCGAACTGACCAGCTTGCACAGAACCTTTGCTCTGAATCCGCCACCTTTTTGAGTTGACACTTGAAACGTGGTAGATCATTAACACTGGGTCCAAGCCACTCTCCTGCCACATTTCGTACACCTAGGTGCCCCAGGTCTGAAATAAGGAGAGTATGCCTGAACCAGAGTCACTGTGTTGCTTAGCCGTGGTGACAAACTTTGTGCCTTGCTGCTGTGCCCCTTTGTGCCCTGAAGCCTGCTGCAGTGAAACTGGCCGGATCCCTTCATCAGGAGCGGAGAAATCGCCACTGACCTGTCACGGAATCATTGCTGTAACTCGGCCACTGAAAGCCGCAGAGCCGCCGCATTTGAACCTGCAACCGAAGTGGACTTGACTGCCGAAGTTTGGTCCGGAATGCACCTGGGGTCGTTGAGTACTTGCAATGCTTACCAGTGGCCCCTAGTGCATCAGTCCATTTTTACCCACGAGTGTCCCCTGAGGGCCACTCACCTTTCTACAGGTAGCCTGTGCTACCGTCCCATTCCCTACTCCTGGAACCTGTTCTGCTCTCTTGGGGAGACCATCATTGAATAGTGGGAACCTATTCTTCATCGCCTCACCCACCTTTCTGAGCTGCTACAGCCCCTGCAAGAGACCACTTTGTCGCTCTACTGCATGATCGTGTGCACCAGCATCCAAAAGTACTTTGAGCGCTGGGGTCCACTCTTCTTAGGGTCTTGTCTGCCTCTTAGTTAGGGATTGATTGATGAGGAACTGCCTAAAGTCTATATCCACAGTTTGCTCCCTTCGCCATAGGTTGTGGACCCATTCTGTGCACTATTCTGTTAGGCCACTTGGTAACTGTTTATATGTTTCAAAGTAGTGTTGTGTTGGTTTGAGCATTACTGTTGATGATTGCTTTGTGTTTGATTTCAAAGGCCTTGAATAAATGTATATGTATTTTTGATATACACCTGACTGGGAGTGATTTGTAGTGCTCTTTACTGTGTGTGCTCATTGTGGGCTTTCAGTCACCCTCACCCCACCTGAGACCTAGTCTTGACCGCCGCCAAAGCTACCTTGATTGGACTGGCTTCTCCAGAGGTTACCCTGTTCCGAGAAACTAGGCTGGCCTTCTGAAACTCTGCCCACCAGGTCAGAGTTCAGAAATACATCTTAACAAATGTCAGCTATTCCAGCCTGGTATTAAACTGTAAGTATCCCGTTTTCCTGAAGATCAGAGGAGGGGACTGGGGCCTGAGACATTCTCTTTGCTGTTCATAGTATTGGAGGCTATTCTAGGCTTTCATTACAATGTTCGCATTATTAGCTCTCTGGTTCAATGGGGCTGTGTTAAAGAGTTTCATACCTGCATCGGTTTCTGTGCTCCTGGAAACCTGCAGTGCTGTCTTTCGTACACCTCCACAGGTCTGTAGCATACCTTTCTCCGCCAGTGCCTCTCATGGCGGGAAATATGCTTGTTGAGGGGAGCTTGGGATTCTCTCAGGTCTGGCCATTGTTTGCAGGGCACCAGGCACACCACTTGTCTTCAGTGTCATGCCACCCCAAAAGATGGTTTTCTTTCCGTCCTCTGTCTTGCCTTAACTGGAGCCTCTTGCTTGCTCCAGGCACCCACCGGCCAACCTCCAGCTCGCGAGTTTCTCTTACAGCTCTTCACCGCTGTCTCTGTGGCTTGACTTAGCTCCACCCATCAATGTCATAGGTGTCCCAGGGGCTCGCCTCTATGTAGCACTTGCTCTCCTCACACCGTTGAAGTTCCCTCTCCATTCACAAGATGCTTGCGTCTTATTCACACCATTGGAATTAATGAAATTATGTCCATGATTATGGCACTCAGGCGAGGTTCACCATCACCTAAAGTCAATAGGGCCACAGAAGGATTATTGTAATTTATAGTTGCAGCAGGGAATGTATCAGTTTCTACAACATCCAATGCTGGAATGGGAGCTATTGTCCCAAAGAGGGGAGTCACTCCCAGTGAGGTCCAGATCCCTAAGGATGGTCTTGTGTATGCAGGCTCACCTCCCTAGCCTGAAATGGGGTGGCTCCCCTCTGGAGTGAAGGGATGAATTGTCCAGATTCATCACATATGGCTCCCATTAGATGAGAGGCTCCCCCTTGATTAGGAAGTGGGAAACAACTTTAAAAGTCTGCATTGTCTTGTTCTTTCCTTTCATATGGAATCATCAAGAGTTTTTCTTTCTGGGGGATTATAGTTCCTGTTTGGAGATTGGTTTCCCAGGTCCACACAGAAGGTTTGCTTCCTGAAAAAGTTTTCCAGAAGGATAAGAGAGAGTATTTGGGAGATTGAACTTCAGGAGGATCTAGTTAGAGGTCAGAGAAGCTGGAGAAGTCAGTCCCTATGATAACTTCTGTGGTTAGGCCGGCGACTACCGCTGTCTTTACTTTTGGTTGACCAACCTCTAACCTCTTGGGTGAAGGGAATTCGTGGGTAGGTCTCCACATCCCTGTGGACACAAGTACTTCTTACTGCCTCTCCCACCTTTGGATCTTTGGGGTTTATGAGGTCAGAGTGGACAGGAGTCTACTTGTTCCCCGAATCAATCACGGCTTCTGCAGTGATGTTATTCACCCTGATGATTTCTTTACCTTGGAAAGGTCGAGGGCCACAGTAACAAACATGTACCACTTCTACATTATCATCCTGGTTTTCCTCATCTTCCTTTTTGCATTCCTCATCCCCTACCCATCCTATTTCCCTAGAATCCTCTGGATGATTTTTGATGCAGGCAAAGTGCCCCTTTTCTCCACAGGTGAAGCGTGTCTGTAAGGTCAGAACAAAAGATTTTGTCTGTCCACTTTCCTCTCCTGGTGCTACTTTGGGTTTGACTATCAGGAAAATGTGAGAATTTCAAACAGTCTCATCCCTTGGATAGGATTTCCTAGAGACGGGCCTCTCGGTTTTCTAGGGGTCTCTACTATTGGTGGCTTATGAGGGGGTTCAGAATCCCATCTGTGTTGTACTTGTTTCCCATTAGCTCTAAGGTATTTATATGCCCCATGGTGGGATTTATCTATTTGGATGGCTATTTCTAGTGAGGGTCGGGGCTGCTGGAGTATGGCTTTTTGTAGGGAAGGAGGTGAATATTGAATAAACAGTTCTAAGTCAACAGCTTCTAATATGTAGGGTAAACTTTTCTTACCTAACCATTGGCTCAGGGTGTTTTGAATTCTGCCAACCAGTTATCTAGGGCTTTCATTAGGAAGCAGTTGTGTATTCAGAAATTTCAACAGAAAGAAGGCATCCGTTTGTCCCACTCGTTCCAATAGGGCTCATTTTATTTCAGAGAATGGGGCAATTCCAAGGGGCTTGATATTTTTGTATTTGGACCTGGAGGTCTTTCCTCAGTAGCCAAATAGCAATCCTTTATGGTCTCGTCCCACTGGAATTGGTGGGCGAGACTTTCGAAGTTGGTAAAGAAAGGACTGAGGTGTTCTCCTTCACAATACGGTTATAATACCCCATGAGGGAGAACTCAGTGGTTCTGTCCTGCCCTTAGTTGGTCGAGACTCTATTGGTGGCGTTCTTTAGCTCTGAACTGATTTTCAATCAGCCACGCCAGGAGATCCTTGAGTGACGTCCTACCGACTTGTAGGTTACAGATCTCTTGGTCTGAAACCATCTCCTCGGAATCGATTGTGAGTCTTGTGAGGAGGGCAGTGTGCCCCGGTTGTTCTACTGTGTTTTGTCTGGGAGCCGGCCCAAGTGATGGCTTTATCTCTAACCATCCTGTAGGTGGGACATGGTCAATAGCACTGGCCATATGCTATGGACGAGGGTCTGACTCTGTGTCGGGTCAACAAGATCTCACTTCTAATACCATATGTGGTGAACCAGAAGAAGGACTCGGACTACATGTGGTCATGATTCACAGGTTTTAATGATATAAAAAGTAAAATGCCTAACTAACCCTATCGCTATGAGTGAAGTTCCCAACCTAACATGAGTAAAACTAAAGGTGCTTGTCAAGTTCAAATAAAAAGTCTTCTGTCTGAATCCTAGGTAACTAACTGCCCTTACACTTCAGAAAAATCCCTAACTCAAAAGAAAATGAAGGCTTGTTCATTAGCCTCGGTATGGACTTCTACCTGACATAATCATGAGTGACCTGTTCTCAGTCTCAAAGTTCTTTTAGATTGTCTTCACAATTTCTGTACCAAAATCCTTTGGAAAAACAAGTATCTTCTGTAAGGGTTTTTCTCTCCCACTGATGAGGAAACTGTTACTTTTCAGTATATTTTTAAAATCTCTCAAGGACAACTTGAAATTACACTTCTTTCTTTCCCTCCTTCGTAGCCTTGGGACCTCCCAATATCTGTTAGCTCTGAGGTAAAAAGCCTTATCTCTTAACATTTAATTGAACTTTAGGGTTCTTGCCCAGTTGAATAACACTGATTCATGTATTATTCTGTCCGTGTTCTAGAGTATTCCTCTTCATCGTACGCTATCTGAACATGGGACCTCTGGCTGTGCTTCTTTGACACTCTTGGTGGTGACTTTTACTATAATATACCGTTTCTGTATCTTTTCCCACTCTTATTCTTTTAACTTGGCATACTTTGTCGGATACTCCAGCCCAAGTTGAGCATGTGACAATGTGGGTGCAACCCAGGTTAACGGGTTTATCTACAGATTCATGAGAGGTCCAGCTTTAGCAAATGGCTGACCCATGACTTCAAAATAATACATCTGTTCTCAATTGGTTAATAAAAGGATACAAGTTCAAATGGTAATTCTTGTCTCACTTGTGACAATCTATAATGTAACATGGCAACATAATACTTATATAATGTTCTTGCATTTTTAATATAGTTTTATTTTCTGGGTGAATTTTAATAGCACATACACTTTAATTCTCAGATTCTAATGACCATTTGTATGAGATAGCCTTTATATAGAGAGATGATAAGGTGCATATTAGCATCTGTTACTGTTATGGAAAGAAACCTTTATTATTATTATTATTATTATTATTATTATTATTATTATTATTATTATTGAATGTGTATAGAGCACCACATGCCATTGAGCCTCAAAGTTAACTACTGGTTGCCACATGGCTTCAAAACCCATGCATTTAAAAAATACAGGCCATGCTTTTAACTTCAATTACATTGTAATATTTCTCGTATAATGTGCAAAAACACTGTACCAGGCCTGGTGTATTTCTCATTATGTATCAGCAAACATGTGTTCCATTTCCATTTATTATCCTTAAAGGGTTTAGAGTTTCTGAAGGTGTTTCATTCGGGATAATCAGTGCATCGGTCTAGTTAGGTCCTTTAAACCCAAGGTTACCAGATGGAACTTGGTCATACCTGTGCTCTGGCTCTTGCCCATATAGGAACTCTAGGGATTCTCCCATATACCACATCTGGGTAACACCTAACATAGAGGGTGGGCAGCCCCAGTCCCTAGATACCCTCTAGATGTAACATTAGTGTCAGACAATATGACTTTATCACACAGTACATCGCTGATCTGAGAGGACACCTTATTATCAAAGTGGAAGTATCCTTTTACTAAACATATACCAGATGTTTGTTTTTTGAGCATCATGTGTTACAAGATGTTAACCAGCAGGCCGCATTGCACTGGAGTGTTTGATGCTATACACCTTTGTTTGGAAACACAACAAGTATTATTTAGCCCAATGTTGCTTGGATAAGTCTACGGCATGATTTTGCATTACGAAATACAAACATTTTTGTGAGTGCAGTGATAGTGTTGTGGTACCACCCCACTGGGTTTGACTAAATCAGGTATTGAAACAAATGTTATTAAGGTTTGTGAGAAACCTGAAGGTGTCTCACCCGCTAGTCCCCGGGGATCTGTCATCTAGGTGGCACGACACGGCCATCGCTTTTGGATCCAGTTCCTGGGGGTGGACCAGTGTGGGAGGATCACCTGGATGAGGGGTCATCGGGGAGTGGAAGTGGGACACTGAAGGGTGAGACGTGGTATCCCCTTCCTTGTAACACCTTTTCCCCATCCTACGAAGTAGGATACCTAGGAACTCAACCCCTGCCCATTTCCCAAAACAAACACTTTCTCACGGACAGTACACCGTGAGTGACAACGGACTAATACCAGAGCCATATACCTGACATGTCCCAACACAATGGTCAGGCAATTACAGATCATTACACGCACCAGACTTCCATCACACTTCCCCACACGGATAAAAGGCGGAGCATGAAAGCACACTCTGAGCAAGGCAAAACACAGGAGGAAACAGCAGCTCCACGATGGCAGTTTAATACAAAGAGAAAGATGGCGAGAACGGAGAGGGTTTCAAGGAGGGAAGCACATTTGACCTATAAAGACTGTTACTTTCATGTCCCTGGAAAGTAAGAAACCGAAGACCAGGGACTAAGGCTGATGAAAACTGTACAGTCTGTCGGAGGTACCCGGGGGTCTCATGCGTCGATAACCAAGGCGGAGAGGAGTGATTGCTGCTGTGGTACTCTCCTTGGTTCCTACAACAAAGCGGCATCCGAAAAGAAAGCACAGCCAGTGAGTGGATACCAAATCAGCTTGTGTTTTGAACCAAGGTTGAAAGCATCAACATTGTATAAAGAGAACAGTGTGTGAAGCCTTTGGGATAAGCGACACTAATTCAATTGAAAGCCAAAAGAAATAGTTGAACTTTGTAACTGAACTTTGGGAAACCGAGAAAAAGATAACATACACAGAGTGATCCGGCACCAAATGGTGCTCATTCGAAAGTCTCTGTTAGGTATCCAACTGATGCTGCGTGTGAGAGAAATATTGAGATCGAAGTGGTCATGCAATGCGTCAAGCTAAACCCTGTGCACATTCGAAAGTCTTCTATAGTTTAAAGTAAATCCAAATTGGTCTAAACCTGGCGGAAGGAGACTAATTGAACCTTGTTGAAAGGGAATCTGAGCCTGGTAGAGGGGGATCCAATGTTGAACCTTTTTGCTTATGAAAAGGATCTCAGACCAGTGGAGGAGGATCCAGGGTGAACACCCAGTTGAACATTGAAGAGAACGTTTGTGTGGTTTCTTGTACAGCAGGCCCTCTGCATCAAGAGACTTGCGAGAAGTAAAGAGACTTGGACATAGAAGGTCCTGAACTGGGAAAATGGAACTATATCCTTGTGACGCAGAAGCCAGAGTGCCTGCTTTGCTCGAGTGACCCACCTTGCCCCGTGCTGAAAACGTGGGGCAGGGAGGCCAACGGCCCGAGCACACTGACATATTATTTCGTGAACATTGCCCCACATTATTTGTAACTTAGTGGTAAGGATTGGCAATAGTTATTTTTTTAGTATAGGCCCTTTTAATTTGACAAGACTCCACTGGGACTGCATTATTATTATTTGATGGTCGTAACTTGCTCCCATCTGTAGATTTAGGTTTAGATAGTCATTTATCACACCATTGCAAAAGTTAAGAACTTTGGGCACATGTGTCTGTCTTACTATTGCCACCATGTGTTCCTTACAGGTTTGATTGTGCGGTTTGGTTTTTTATGGGTGGGTTGTTGAATTAATCTGAACAAGTATCGCACAATTATGTATATCAAAATGTTAAGTGGCATGGTGTGATGAATCAACTTCTGGGGAAACCAGTGGTCCAGGGATGAATATCGGTTTCTAAACCATCAATCAGCCCCGCACCTCGAGTACACCAGAAGGGATCTGAACAGATTTGAAACACAAGTAAATTATAAACCTCTTTGTCCAATTTTTGTAACGTGGACGGAACAGCAGGCTTATCTCCACAAGTGTGTGGATCGTTGGTTAGTTGCAACACAGCGAAAATAGCGTTTTTACCCAATGAAAAAAGGGATTGTCCAGTCAAGGTTGTATTAACATATCTACTTCATTATTATTACAACAGAAGGTTCTAGCACACTACAAATTACAACCCAAGGACAGGCAGTTTCACGAAGGAAAGTGATGCACTCTGGATACTGACAGGACGGGAGCCTAGTCGGTAAATCAATCAATCTTAACTTTTCAAGGTTATTTGGATTCAGCACCAAGGGAGCAAGGGGTTGTAAATGTCACTAGGGGCCTTTGAGAGAAGGACCAGGGGGGCAGAACCACAATGTACCTGGTGTTTGAGATGTTCTTGATGCTAAAAAGTGTCAAGTTGGTTCCAGGATGCTTTGCAGCTTCTGCGACAGAGTTCAAGATGGGAGACAGCTGCGGGTATCAGGTGGCAGGCAGTTCAACAGCGAGGCTGGACGGAAGGCTGCAGGCTGGCCTACACAGCGGCTCCGGGTCAAGAATCATGGTCTCTGTGCTGGTTGGTGGATTTGGAACGCTGGTCGAGGTGTCTCGGATGGCTTTGGTGACTGCAGCGTGACAACAGTCAGTGGTGCAGCCATTCGCGGTTCGAGGCCTCGACTGCCTCAAAATGTCCTTAAAAGATGGAGGCTGGTTGATGCTTGTGGGGCACTCCTTCTAGCTTCTTTGCAGGGCTTGTGGCGTTCTTTCAATGTGGACGGACCAAAGCTGAGGAGAGTGCTTACAGGCAACGGCATTGTCCTTTTTTCAGAGACTCTCTGGCACTTCCCCCCTTAGGAAGCTTGATGGCTGAACCTAGCAGGGCACTCTGTGTGCTGGCTGTGTACCGGTTCTAGAGCTGCTGGATGGGTCCTCTGAGTCTGGTATCTCCCTCTGTTCCCTTGCAGATGTTTGGAGGAGGGATCTTGCTTCCCTCTTGGAAATACTAGCCTTCCTTCACTGGCGGAAGCTGTAAGGTAGACATTCATCCAGGGTCCAATGCTGAGGTCTTCTTTCCTGTTTCTGGTGAAGCCTTCAGATGATTTGCTAAGTGAGGGGCTCAGCCATCCTTTGAAGCCAAATGAGCCCCAGTGACTGGTGCAGGATAAGCCTACCTTAAGGAACCAATCCGGCGTCCCCACCAACAATCTTCTGTTATGCGTGAGGTCAGGACCAGAGTGCTTTGCAACAGGAAAGGTAAGAGGTGCCAAAAAGTACTCATATGTCCCACCCATCTTCCTGTCTGTTGTAGATCAAAGTGTCTCTCTGGTTAACTGAGCCCTCTGTGGCTCTTGATCAAAGCGCAGGTCTTCCTCAAGGTTTGTGGTGAGAACAAACATCTGTCTCCCTCCAATCACATACTTCGTCCATCTGAAAGGGGTCAGCTCAGCAGAGGTTGCCTACGGTAAATAGTGGACAGGCATTCAATTTCCTTCATACAGAGGGGTCGGAGCTAGCTTCAATGTGACACATTGCATATCAAAGAGGTGTTCATTTTCCTGCACACTGTTTAAGTTCTGTGACCAGGCCTATTCGCAGTCCTGCTTCAATTTCATCAGTATGCACCGCCACCACACAGAACTTAGACAATGTGTACTTCTATACCTGTAATTAAGCTTCGCATATTCTTGTAACTGCTGCGCCCTGATACCCCTGGGTATAATTGCACATTACAAATAATAAAACAAACAAACAAACGAACAATAGAACAGGGCAGATCCATTGAGCCTTTGATATTTAATCAGGCCGGCCATGGGCGGAGGAAGGTGTTGCCCTTCTCCTCTGGATGTTTTTGTGCATCCCTCACTGTCACCTATCAAATAAAAGTGACAGGGAGGACAGCACCTGTAAACTGTGTCCCCCAGAGTACACTGGACTATGTGTTTGTTGTGCGGCGAGCATTAGAAAATGTGTGCAGATCAGCCCCACACATTTTCAGAGGTTGATCTGCCATCATTCCATTTCCCAAAAAATCATCAAAAAAGCCCAGGTGAGTGCACACTCCCCATGCGGATGGTCGAATCCCTCACACATGGGGCAATATCTGGACAACATGTAGTTGGGATAGAGTCACTCTAGGGCAATGTCAGTTGTCACTGGGATATTCTCAGTAAATCTGAAGTGGCATTGACCTATCAGCAGGGCAATGTGAAACTGGCATGGTCGTATTCCTGGGGAAATGTGGAAGCAGCATGACAATGGGCCTCATTACGAGTTTGGAGGCAGCCATGTCCTTAATAAAGCCATGGCTGCCTCCAAACTCGGGTCTTGGTCCGGGTTCCTTGAATGAGGAATTACCGGGCCATTCCAACTTTGGAGGACCCGGTAATTCCTCATTCAATTTACCCATCCCCATTCCCATTTGAGCCCCTATATGGCTCAATGGGAATGGGGAGGGAGCTAACAACAGGCCCCTTAATAACAGGCCCGTTGTTAGCTCCCTGGTCCCCTCGCGAGACCTGCAAAGGACGTCTGGTCTGACCAGACGTCCAGAGCGGGTCCCGCAAGGGGACCTCGTAATAGCGCGGAATGGGTTTAACGGCTCCGGCACCTTTACCGGCGTCGTTAAACCCATTCCGCCAGGGTCGTAATGAGGCCAAATGTGCTTCCCGGTGACATAACATTCAATGTACTATTGAATCTGACTGAGTGCTTCAATGTTCTAACCACCAAACTGGCATATTGAGCTAAACCGTGGAAATTTCAAGAGTATAATGGTGTACTTGAGCAGCGCCTACAGCATGTTGGACACAATCAAGTAGCCACACACAAAACATAGTGCAAGAGAGGGTTTTATTACCACTAGTGTGTGTTGCAAGTTAACACAGACTGGGCATCCATTTAAATGCAATACTATGGAATATTTAAGCAACACCCACAAACTATTGAGCACCCTGCTTTATTTGAACAAAAGCAGGATACTCTGCTGAACTAACTAAAGAAGTTAATATTAGCTGTTGTAATTATTTATTTATCATCATTTTATCTTATTTTTCAAAATAAGAACATATTATTAAATCTGTCAGGATTTTGCTCATATGCAAAGTCTGTTGCAAGCACTTTATGGATCTTTCTTCCAGAATGCAATGTTTAAGCTCTCCTTTCTCAGAGTCTTCGTTAGACACATTGGTGCTTGAACTACATTTCCCAATGTCAGTGTCTGTGCTCGCCACTTCTCATTGGCTTTGTTTGGCACTTTGGGCCTCATTACACGCTAGGCGGTGAGCCATGGCGCTATTAGCGGCATGGCTCATGCCGGTAAAATACCGGCACCGCCTTGGCGGAAAGGGGATTTACCACCCCATTCCAAGGTTGGAGGGGCGGTAAATCCCCCTTCCGCCATTGCCCTTCCCCATTCCCATTTCTGCCCCATAGGGCTCTATGGGAATGGGGAAGGCGCTAATTACGGCACCGCAATTTTGCGGTGCCGTAATTAGCTCCGAGGTCCCTTAGCGGGTTGGATTTTAACGCCTGCAAAAAGCAGGCGTTAAATCCCCCAACCCGCAAAGGGACCTCGTAGTAAGGCGGTAAGGATTTACCGGTACCGGTATTTTACCGGTACCGGTAAATCCCTACCGCCATCCGTGTAATGAGGCCCTTTGTCTTTGCACTACAATCCCTGTAATGTGTTGTCTGTGAATTGCTTTTCTCCTAATTATTGTAAATCACCTAGAACTTGAACTACAGTTTCCAGAATTCAGTGTTTGTGCTTTCCTTCTGTCATAGTATTTGTTAGAAACTTTGACGGTTAAAATATAGTTCTAATAATGCAGTGACTATGCTGTTTTTCCTCTCGCATTGTATTTGTAAACGTTGGTACTTTCGATACCTTTCCCAGAATGTAGTGTCAGGCCCTTCTCTCTCTCTTACAACGTCTTTTAGATGCATTGGTACTTTTACTATACTTTCCAACATGCAGGATGAGGCCAAACATGAGTACACATATCTTTCCCGTGGACTTCCAGTTTCAGTGTTTTCTCTGACTTCTCACATAACACTGCTCTGAAGATATCAGTCATTTCTTTCAATCTCTCGAAGGATCTCTCATGTGTCTCCATCATTTTGACTCCTTTGGCAACACTCTCTCCCGAATTCTCTGCAGTCTTCATTACAAGATTTCCAGGCTTCAAAACCCCTCCAACAAATGGTTTTATCTGGTAGAGTCAGGCACCCCAGTCCAGCCCAGTCAGAGTGCCTCCTGGGCACAGGTCTCTCTAGGTAACTTCTTCTCCAGGATGCAGAAGCTTCCACCCCTATCTCGCCTCTTCTAGTTCTCCACGGCTTCTCCCCCTCTGCTGTGGCACTTCCCATTCACATACCTCACATGACTTCACCCCACTGATGGGACATCCCAGGACCTGTAATCTCTGGTCATATTGGTTTTTTGGTCTCCGTCTCCTCCTAGTTTCCAATCATTCTTAGTGTGGGACATCTAACCACAAGATGAAGGGAGGGGAGGTGTTAAAAGCTCAGACCTCCATCTTGGATTTCATTGCTCTTTTCCTATGCAACAGTTTGCTAAGGCACTGTTTGGGTACATTTGTGACAGTAAAGTGAGGCCTTTTGTCATAATATACTTAGGAAGTAATCTGGTATGTAGTAACAACACCCTTACTAACAGCTCTGAAAATATTTTTGGGGAAAAATGTTATACTGGTATAGTTTTCACTTGGCACATCTGTGAGGAATTGCCATCTGGCAAGGGTGCAATGCCCTAGCTTTTTTGATTTTTAGTACATAAAATGATGTGGGCGACAACCATGGATCAGCCCAGCTAGCCTGATAAATGTTGCCTCATTGATAGAAGATTGATGCACCTTTGATCATGACTTCACGACCAACACCCACTGACTCGAACCGCTGGACCGTCACTCGCCGACCTCTCCCAGGAGCCACAGTTCGACTCTGCCTGGCCAACTGTGAAGTGTTCTTGGGACTGCCCTGACCTGCATCACTTGAATGGACACTGTATGACCGCACAGAGCTCTAGCATTCAACGCCCACATGCTGTCAGGGCACCCACGATCCTACGTGCCCCACTGAGCCTGATCAGCTCCCATCAAAGTTCAACCCCAGGTCTGATGCATCAGCACACCCAGAACTGAATCCCGGTACTGTGACACTGAACGGCCTTCTTGGTCCACTTCGGTGCTAGACACTGGCCAGGTCCCGATCGCTCCTGTATTCAACCCATATCCTATCATGGTAGTATCTTACCTGCCACCTTTGGAACTACACCCAGAATGCTACTTTCTCTAATCTGTCGCCTTTCTTTGGGGTGGGTTTTTGTACAGTAATCACTTCTCGTTCTACTTGCAGATGGTGAGTTTTATTAAAGTGTTTATATTTTTAGAGAAACCTTGATTGGGCATTCACTTTATTTTGGACTGTGATGCTGTGTTGTTTGGGTCACTATTGGTTGACCGTCACACCCCACTTAAGAGTATAGCCTGCCCTTGGGCCATGTTACCACAAATCGGCGAAGGAAGTATATCTCTTAACTATCCCGGTTTTACCTTTATGATTGCATTGTGTTTTGGTTTGTAGAAGTGTGAGGGCTGAGTGGGTAATTCTACCTCAACTCATCTGTGTACCCCTGTGAGGCAGAAACCTGTTCATCACAATTTCATTCATGATTAGAATGTTTCCCTTTGAGTTAGTGACACACGGTACCTGACTCACAGCTTCAATGTTGTGGTACAAATATTTGCTACCGTTTTTCGGTAGCACACATTTACTGATAGGCACCTGCATGACTTGCTTGCTGCAGTCAATTTCTGATGTGTACAAATGTATTTATTTGTGAATTAGTTTGAATTTTAAACCTTAGACAATTAAATAACATCCTTCCAAGATAAACATCAGGTATTAAACAAATCATTATCAGAAAATGAAAACAATACAAAATTAATAGCTGCAATAATAAAAGCTGTCACAGAGGCAGATCAAAGATATGATCAAAATGAATCATATAAGACGCCAGTAAAATCAAGAATAAATACTGAAATGCTTCTTTCTTTCGAAGACCAAACGTGAGCATTGTAGAAAAAATATATGTAAAAATATCATAAGTGTTCAGATTCAGAACTGCCTCTAAATCCAGGCTTTTTACCAATTTGTTCCAAAATACTTTTTATTGGGTGGATAACACTCATCCATACTTCTGGAAAGGGTCAAGCTATCTTGTTTCGCTTGCTTGCTATATTCCAGAGCTTCTGTTTTAACCTCATTTGTTTCAAGGCTCACCCGCTGTCACTGGAAGGCCCTGTAGCAGTCCCCCTCCCCCACAGTCACCTACTAGATGTCTACAGAGCTTTGAAGAGTACCACTGACCAAATCAGCAATCATTTTGGAGCTCAAGCAAATCTTAGATTTCCATTTGTATATTAACATTCTGAAGAGCGACTTACAGCGTTTCATTCAAGATCGATCCATTCACCCAAGTCCAGCGTCTTCCTGGGATCGCGTTGAAAAGTCCAATCCAGGCATAGAACTTCAAATGTTGTGCTAAGGAAACCTAAACATGTGAAACAAGTGCGAAGAAACAGACGTCAAAACTATTGTTTTGGAACAAGCATCACTGCCTCCTTTTATATCTAGAAAGGATGTGACAGTGCATATTAATCTCTCCATCACTCAGCACTACACAACTCTCACCTGAAGCCATTCCCTGAAGTTTACTTTAACCAGGAAATTCATGGATCGTGACATGTAAACCACTAACGTATAGAGCATGACTTTTCTGTGTAATTCAGGACAAATGAGAACCATATTGGGTTGAGTTGGAACAAAAGTACCATTTAAATCGAAATAAAGTTTGCTCGCAGGTGTTCTCATTAATAAAATGACTCGCTCATGCCTTTTTTGGGACATACCATCACTCCCTACTCTATTTGCTTCAAAGAATAAACATGTATGTACAAAACTCCGTTTTTTAAATTGAGTAAATTCTCTATCAGAGAGCCACAATGTGCTGGCCAGTGCATGTGGCATATATTGCCCCCCCTCCTTAAGCCCAATGAAAACAGTGCACCCTCTTTCTATAACTATGTGGCTAAACTACTGTTTAATGAGGGTCATTGCGGGTTTGGCATTATAATAATCTGGAGTACTTAATGTGACAACTGTTATTACTACATGCATTAACCTGATTGGAACTCCCGGATAATTGGCTAATGATAGCACACAAGCAGTATTTCTAAAATCCTACGTGACGTATTTCAAGAATATCTCACGGCAGTTGTGAAGAAAAGAAAAAAGAAATAAAGGCACCCCTGTTTTTTTATTAAATCATATTTATATTTGGTTTTTTAAACATAGCATATCAAACAATACACCTAGATAGACAATTGTACTGAGTTGAGAAAACCAAAGCAGTTTAATATATGATCACATGAGTTCTGTCCACTTTCTCAAAAATCAAGGTCTCTATTGGAGATCAAAAAGGAAGAAGAAGAAGAAGAAGAAGAAGAAGAAGAAGAAGAAGAAGAAGAAGAAGAAGAAGAAGAAGAAGAAGAAGAAGAAGAAGAAGAAGAAGAAGAAGAAGAGACAACAAATAAATATGTATTGATGTATATGTATAGGTCAACAGGTTGTGCAGCACGCGAGCTATCAAGTTCTTAGGCTCCTTATCTTAACAAAGCAATCTATCGAACAGCTGCAGTATTCCTTCTGGACGTTGCTACACATTTATCTTGGTATGCCATATCATCATGAAGGCATGCATATCTGAGATTTATGGTGCACACTTGGGACGGCACTCATTCTATAAAGGGAAGCCAGGTATCTACGTATTTTGGTATCTCACCCTAATTGGCTGCATTGATTTTATCCATGGCTAACCCAATCCATATCCTTGCCCACCATTCCCGTACATCTGGAATTGTGTACTCTTTCCAATTGTGGTACAGTGTTATTCTGGCTGCTACTATGAGGTGGGATATTAATTTGGTTCCTCTACTAGAGAGCTTATAGATACCATCAGGTTCTTCATTGCCCAATAGAACCATTAAGGGATCTAGCGGAAGGTCAATATCTGTAATCCTTTTAATGTAGGATAACACTTCCTTCCAATTTTGCTGGATAAGCAAACATGTCCAACACATGTAAAATAGAGTTCCTTGGGCTAGACCGCAATGCCAGCAAGTAGAGGATGCTGCGTGATTCATGTGATGAATCCTCTCAGGAGTGAGATACCATCGGCATAGTCATTTGGAACTGTTTCCCTCAGCTGAACACATGGAGATGATTTGGAGGCTCTAGTCAAAATATTGTACCAAGCTGATCTCCAATGTCTGCCTCCCATTTAGCCATATAGTCAAGAAGGGACCAAAACGCTTTCCATTAAAGATCTTGTATAGTGTTCAGATCTTTTGGCCTGGGGATCCCCAATGACTATGGGCCTCATTACGAGGAAGGCGGTAAGGGGTTAACGGTGCCGGTAAAGGTGCTGGAGCCGTTAACCCCTTACCGCCCCATTACGAGGTCTGCTCGCGGGACCCGCCAAGGACGCCTGGTAAAACCAGGCGTCCTTAGCGGGTCCCGCTAGCAGCCCAGGATGCTAACAACGGGCCTGTCATTAACGGGCCCGTTGTTAGCATCATCCCCATTCCCATTGAGCCCTATGGGGGCTGAAATGTGAATGGGGAAATACCGGGCCCTCCAAGGTCAGAATGGCCCAGTATTTCTCCATTCAGTGAACCCACAAAAAGCGGCATGGTTACCTCCATACCTGTAATGAGGCTCTATGTCTTCAGATTTCCTAGTGTCCCTACTCGCCCCTTTTTTCATCCTGGCATTCCCAATCCAATGGTGTAGCTGTATGTACACATGTTTGGCTAAATCGGAGAGTAGAAAGGTATGTTTACATTCCTGAAAGGTCATTGCAGTCCCCTCAATAAATAGTTGTCCAATTCTCTTCAAACCTCCATCCGCCCACTGCATAAAAGTGCAAGAGTTTAGGCCTGAAGGAAATGCAGGATTTTGCATCACTGGAGTGTGTGGTAAAGGGGAAGTGGTTGTGTTGTATGTCCTACCTGCTCTATCCCAAATAGTAATCGAAGTTCTAGTGGTGGGCAGTATTGATCTCAGCTAACAACTATCCTGCGGGGAGATCCAACACCATTGGTGTATCACTATCCCTAACCTTGCCTTCTCAATTCCTGCCCATTGCTTAGTATCTCCTGGGATCAAACATGCCAAAAACGGAGACAGTTGGGTTGTGTAGTAGTAGCTCTCCAAGTCATGGAAAACCAAATCCTCCATTGATTCTAGCTGCCAACATAGAGCGCCATGCGACCCTGGGAGTTTTCTTGGCCGATGAATCGAAAAAAATTATATTGCACATCATGTAAGATCATTCTTGGAATTATCAAAGGGGGGCCTGAATCATGTATAGGAGTCTAAGCAATATGGACATCTTCACTGCTGTAACCCTGCCCAGCCAAGAGATTTCCTGTTGCGCCCATCTTGCCAGATCTTCCTTTCATGTTTTAAGAGTGGTGGGATATTCTGCTGGTACAACTATTGATGTGCCTTCATTCGGTGGATCCCTAAATATTCTAATGCGTACTGGCACCATTGGGAGTCATATTGTGCTTTCAGCCTGTTAACCACCCTGTCTTATTCAGTCATTTTTAGGATTTGCGATTTGGAATCGTTTATTTTAAATCCTGAAACTTTATGGAATAATTCTTAATATAGATACTACATTTGGCAGTGTTATATTTGGCTTTACATGAAAAATAATAGATTGTCTGCACAGAGGGCAATCTTTTGATGGGTTTGGGCGATTTCAATGCCCCTGATGTGGTCATGGGACAGGACTCTTAGAGCAATTGGCTCCATAGCTCAAGCAAATAGCAGTGGAGAGAGGGGGCAGCCCTGACGGGTGCCCCTTGTCAAGGGTATTAATTCAGATAACCAGCCATTTATTTTGATCCTTGCAGTGGGGCAAACATAGTTAGTTAATACCAATTCCCAGTGTAATAAAGATGTGATCCAAATGAAAATTGGTGCAGGACATTTTGAATTTATGACCAATATCGACCCGGATAAACGCCTTTTCTGTGTAATCGATAATACTGCCAGACAGGTGTTATGGTGTTTAGCCCATTCTATGATATTGATAGCCCTACCAATACGGTCAGGTGTTTGCCATCTCGGGATAAAGCCTGCCTGATCAAGGTGAATAAGAGAAGGTAGAATTACTACTAGTCTGTTTGCTAACACTTTAGAGTAAATCTTTGCATTGTAATTAAGCATTGCGATGAGTCTTTATGAAGTGCATAAAGTTGAATCCTGTTTTGGTTTTAACAGCAACGGCAGGGTCTCTTCTCCCATAGATGGGGTAAGAACCCCTTTCACTAGGAAGTTGTTAAACAGTGTCACAAGGTGCGTAACTGGGAGTGACGCGAATTGCTTCTAAAAAGCTGCAGAGACGCTGCCAGGACCTGCCACTTTGTTTGTTGGTATGCCCCTAATACCTTGAGGCATCCACTTGATGGCTAGAATCTATATAGCACATTAGCTATTAAAACCACTGCTGTCCGATGGAAAAGAAATGTACAAAAGCGTTATTGCTGATCTACTCATTATGTTTCTCCTCCTTCCCCCAGCATCTTTTCTGCATGTAAGTGATAGTGATGTACACTTAAAGGACACAAATGTTTCTTTAATCAGGGACGCGCAGAATTTATTGCTCCATCTATTGAGTGCAGGTAAAATTATGAGTAATTTATGGGCGCGGCCCCCAGCTATAATCATTAGGGTATACAAAGGAACGCTTTACAATCATACAGGGAAGCACAAGGGTAGCGACAAGAGAAACATAGGAGTGGGGACTTAACAACAGGGGAGGGGGGCCATTGTCAGCATTGGATCTATAAGTAACTAGGGGAGGAAACAGTATGGATCTGTAGGATGTTTTAATCGGGCACAATCTAATTCAGGGGAACTTTCCACTCACTCCAAACCAGGCATGTACCATTTTCCTTTATTCAATAAAGTTATTTTTATGAATATGGAACCCCCCAATTTAATAACATGGATTCCTTACAGCTTCCCTCCCCATTTGGGACAAGAAACACACTGTGTTGCACTGAAGGTATATTTATTAAACAAATACAAATAGTTGAATCAATTTAAAGGTAAATAAGTTGAACATCCATTAAATTCGAATGCAATGATGAAAAACAATCAACACGCTAATTACTTTAGTTTTCAAAGCTATAGTTATAGAGATAGAGAGTTTTGCAACGCACACATCACTAAAGGTATCTATTCATTTAATTCACCCTGAGCCACATGCACCATGGATTGTATGCATGAGAGTCTAGGAGGAATCTTTCACTTAAAAGAAAAATGTGTTTAAGGTATCCCTGCCTATCTAATTTTCTCAACTTCACCTTTATTCAAAAGACCAACCCCATTAACACCTTACTCAATAGACATGTCAGAATTTCAGCAGCATTCTATAAAACTTAATTTCAACAAACTACTGGACCTTCAGGTATGTAAATAGTTTGCAGAAAGGAAAATGTATGTCCAACATGTATGTAAACTAGATTCCTTTCAGTGATGTTTCAATTTAATGACTGTAAAAAGCTTACCTTTCTCACTTAAAAACATGATAATAAGTAGCGATGCATCACCCATTCCCTTTTATTTGGAACAACTTAGCATTAACAACAATATTCTGCTTGATGGTATAACCAGGAATTACTTCAATGATATTGTTTTTCTAGGTATGCACACAGTGAGTTCATTACACAGAGAAAGAGTTATGGGATCTCCCAGTATACACACCATGGGCCTAGTCTATAAAATATATCTTTCCACAAGCACATACACTTCTGAAATATTCTCTAACTTTCCAGGATGCACAATCAATTTATATATTCCCACTGCTAAGTACTAACAAATAACAGGGCCAGGATGTAATATGATTCCCTTTATAGTATCACTTCCCTAAGGATTCCCTTTATATTATACTCACAAATTAATTTATTTCTGGATGTGTCACAAACAGGCGGGCACCCTCTTATTGACTGATTCTATTCTCTCCCTCTAGGGACAGGTGGGTATCAGTCAGCAGCATGGGATCAGCTCTCCTCCACAGCCTGTCTGCTGTCTCTCCCTCTGAAGAAGGCCTGGGACTTTAACTCCTACTAGGTCTCGCTTCCAGGGCTCTGGCAATAATAAAAAATGGGTCCAAAAGGAGATCAATCTATTCCTTCTACTTCTTGTTGTTCTCAATTCTTCTTCTTCCTCTGCATCAGTCAGTGAGTGAGCGAGCAAGTGAATCTGTCAGTGTCTTCCAGTGAGTGTGCATTTAATCTTTAATATACCCCAAACCCCCACCTTTTTGAGGTGTATACAATTTCCCCAATCTAATTGATCAGTGTATGTGACCTGACAGTGTTCCAAAAGTGACATCAAGTAGACATACCCCACCCAGTTTTCCTCCCATTGGATGTGATGACATGTCAGAGATTTCTTGCATTAAACATTGTAACATTCTGAAATAGTAAGTTCCCCACATATGACCACTTTACTAATCAGCTCACCAGATTTCCCTCTCTGGCCCGAATCAAACAACGCAATTCCCATCATGATAGCATAATTGGTTAATAACTTACTGATTTGTCCATTTTGCTAATTTCTACATGCATATACAAATTATATACAAGTATCAAAGCAAGTGGCTCATCACTGTCGACGCTAGGGGGGGGCGTGGCCTAGATCCATGGACTGAGGACGTACCTCTCCTGAGCTCCTGCCCTGATCCTGAGACCGATCCTCGTAGGAACTTCCAGCCCGAACTGAGGACGGCAATAAGCACATCTCCAGCAGCCTCACCCGAGCCTGCATCGCCCGAGAGAAAACCCGAACGAAAACGGAGCCGGCAACACCGAAAACGCGACCTGTGCGCTTCGGTCCCCGGGAATCCAAGATGGCGGCCGCGACTCCGTCCGAAGCCTGCAGACGAGGAGAGCCCGGGAACTAAAGAAGGCGGCACCCGCGGCTCCGGATGCTGTGAACCGCTG
Organism: Ambystoma mexicanum; assembly: GCF_040938575.1. Lineage (NCBI taxonomy): Eukaryota > Metazoa > Chordata > Amphibia > Caudata > Ambystomatidae > Ambystoma > Ambystoma mexicanum. Next base: position 140,187,460 of record NC_090925.1, on the reverse strand, counting down.
ATCATCTGTGCCGCGGACGGGGAGCAGAACACTGCGCCTCCCATCCCTGCGCTGAGACCACCGCTGAGACCACCGCGGGGCGCTCACCCCCACGCACCGCCGCTGCAGGAGAAGAGGAGTGGGTCGAGGTTGGTGGCCCGGGCCGCTACGGGCAACAGAAAAGACGAGGAACACCGCGGGGGGCGCGCTGGGCCTTCCGGCCCTTCTTTAAACCCGGCTGGTGGAGGCCCTCGCTGCCGGGCAATACTCGCCCCTAATAGACGCCGGCGGACCCTGCCGCTCGGCCTGCACACAGGACACGGGCCACCCGAGACACCAAGAACCATCCAGGCCATAACGGGGGCCTGTGAGCCCCGCGGCGGGGAACATCACACGGCTCCGGATGCTGTGAACCGCTGATCATCTGTGCCGCGGACGGGGAGCGGAACACTGCGCCTCCCGTCCCTGCGCTGGGACCACCGCTGAGACCACCGCGGGGCGCTCACCCCCACGCACCGCCGCTGCAGGAGAAGGGGAGTGGGTCGAGGTTGGTGGCCCGGGCCGCTACGGGCCACAGAAAAGACGAGGGACTCCGCGGAGGGCGTGCTGGGCCTTCCGACCCTTCTTTAAACCCGGCTGGTGGAGGCCCTCGCTACCGGGCAATACTCGCCCTAATAGACGTCGGCGGGCCCTGCCGCTCGGCCTGCACACAGGACACGGGCCACCCGAGACACCAAGAACCATCCAGGCCATAACGGGGCCCTGTGTGCCCCGCGGCGGGGCCCATCACACGGCCCACCCATTCAGCGCAGAGGATCGACACACAACGCTGAGGTGCCGGGCCCCAGCATAAGGGACGTCCTACACCGACGGCTAAGAGTGGCTTCATCCCATCGGACACCTCCCACCTCCTGCCCAAGGGATACACCCACGGCCCGGGAAACCAACACCATAACCCCCAAAAGGAAGAACGATCCGCTGGCAACCACCCGATCAATATCCTGAAACAACGAGACGAGCGAAGGGGAGCACCTCGCTGCATGCAAGATGCCAGTGAATGGCACTTTCCCACACAATCACTGAAAACGACCTGGGGACCCATCGGGCCACGAAGCCCACCAAACCACGACGGCCCCATACTCCTAACAGCCAGTGGTCCCGACAAGAGTAACATTGCGGGAAGTAAGCGTACCGGAGAACCGGGCCGTTGAGAGGCCATAACACTGTGCGAATCAGCCCTAAAACATAGGAACACAATCTAGCCCAACAACAACAAGAAGCAAGGGCGACAGTTGCACAAGCGACCCAACGGATACGCTGCCACTGCAGGCAGCGAGACACAGCACACACCTCTCGGAACACTCTTCTGGGAGCCCTGGTGGACGAGCTTGAAGCGGACATCACATAGCACCCCACTAAAGCCCTCTCTAGAAGGAATGTCACCTCCGAAGCACAAGCCCAAACTCGTCACAATGGATGCCTTCACCTCAGTCCGACCAAAACAACAAATTCCACAAGAAATGAGCGCTGCTCAAGGATCTCTGACTCAGCCGACGGATCCTAGAGACTCTCAAATCCTACAAGCGATAGCAGCACTGCGAACATCCATGGAAGACAAGATCGGCGAAATAAAATCAGACATTCAGCTGATGAGACAAGACACACGAAACCTAACCGACAGAATGGTCACTGCTGAAGCCTCTCTGCAGGACACCGCGGAGACCACACAAGAACTCAAGGCGAAAGTCAAAGAGCTAGAATCCACAGTAGCTCGACTGGAAACGCGCTCAGAAGATGCGGAAGGCCGTGCCCGCCGCAATAATGTCCGAATACTGGGGATACCGGAGGATTCAGAGGGCCCCGTCCCCACCGAATACATTGAAACGATGTTCCTGCAGGAAATCGGAGCAGGTAAACTCACCCAGGGTTTCTCAGTGGAACGAGCTCATCGATCCCTTCAAAAGCGACCACCCCCCGGCTCACATCCGAGACCTATAATAGCTAAAATCCTAAACTTCAGGGATCGGGAGACCATTCTGAGGTTCTCGAGAGAAGGCGGAGAGATCAAAAGAGGCGCGGCGTCAATAGTTATGTATCCTGATTACACCCCAGTGGTACAGCGGGCGAGAAACTCTTTTATACCAGTGAAGGCCACTCTAAGGAAACTCAACCTTAAATACATGCTGCTATATCCAGCAAGACTCAAAGTACTTTACAACGGGAAGGCGATCTTTCTTGAAACCCCGGCGGCGGCAAACCTATGGCTCGAGCACAACAATCTGGCTGAGGATGCGGAGGGAATAGCGAGTAATAATAAACACCAGGGCAACGACAAAGATCACGCGAGAAGCTGAAGGACATATCAACTACGGTTACTACCTCGGAATGAATCACATCGCTACACCAAGAAGGCGACGCATTCGGGCAGGAGCTCGGAGGCTCTTGTGCAAAAACACTGGCGGCCCACCCCAACCGAAGCGGTGCAGGTAAAACACCTACACACCACCCGGGCTGGAAGACCTGGAGAGGACTGGAAAGCCCGGGAACCCCCGAGCGCTGTGAGTTCATAACAACTGCTGGGGGCAGTTTATTGTTGTTCATTTTTGTTGATCCATCTTACGAGATGAAGGTTGTTAATGTTGATAGATCTCCGAAGGCAAAATCACAACTGACTGGTGGGGAAATTGGCTGGAGGGCCAGGATGGGCAGGACCGCACAAAACAGTGCCGAACTGGCGACGCCGGTCGCCACCGTCTGCATCACTGGAGGAAGCGGGGGCTCTCCCAGCGTTTTGCGAAAACAAGATGACTACACACATTAGACTACTGACTTGGAATGTAAGGGGCCTGGGCACCTACCTCCGCAGGAACAGGATTAAATCCTACCTACAGAGAAAGAGAGTGGACATCGCTCTCCTACAAGAGACTCACTGCACTGCCGAAGCGGATGAGAAGCTTAGAGAACACTGGGGGGGACAAGGCTACGGAGCCCCCTACTCTAAATTCGCCAGAGGGGTGTTCATCTGGTTCAACCCCCAGGTACCGTTTCTCCTACGCAAGCTGGTGAGGGACCCTGAAGGTAGATATCTGATCATATGGGGAACAGTGGAACAAAGAGAAATATGTATAGTAAACTCATACTTCCCTAACAATAACATCCCAGCTCACTTAAAAGCACTTAGCGCCCAGATGTCACAATATCGGGATGGCCTCTTCTTGTGGGGGGGTGATTTTAATTGTGTTCACAACCCTGAACTAGATAGGTCTTATCCGCCGGTAAGCGGCTTTCCCGCTGCCACCTCATCCCTGAAGGTAACTGTTAACGAACTTGATCTGGTAGACGCTTGGCGGGATCTCCACCCAAGCGAAAGGACATACTCCTATTACTCATCCCCACACAAACTTCACACGAGGCTAGATTATTTCTTCATAAGCAGGGAACATATGCCTCAGACGGCTAACGCACAATATCTAGGAAGGACCATTTCCGATCACTCCCCACTCCTATTAGACTGGCAACACAATAGCCCTAGACCGCCCATCCCAATGTGGAGAATGCCTGTTGAGGCTCTGAAAGACCCGACCTTCAGGGATGAGCTCAGGGAATCCTTAGAAAACTATATAGCGGTAAACACAGGCAGTGTGGACCAAATAGGTACGCTATGGGACGCCCTAAAGGTGGTAATACGAGGGGAAGCAATTGCAAAAGCAGGGGGCATCAGGAAATTGCTACGGGAGGAACTGAATCAGAAAGAGCTGGAAGTCCAACAACTAGAGTCCACCCCTATTGATACGCTGGGGAGGGAGGAAGAACTGAGTTCTCTTAGGCAGGACTGCTCCAGGGCATGGGACAGGCTGGCTAAGTTTGATTTTAGCGTTAGGACTAATAGAGCACATGCAGAGGCCGATAGACCGGGTCGTCTACTGGCGTGGCTCTGCAAAAGAGAACACCCCAGGCAGGTTACCACAGCGCTACAAGACGAACAAGGCATAGAACATAGGACCCAACAGGACATAAACAATACCTTCCAGCGTTTCTATGCACAACTATACTCCCACGCACACAAGGTCCCACAAGACCAGATATTAGACACCCTGGAGGAAATTGGCCTGCCCAGATTGTCACCAACACAGTCCGAAGCCCTAGACTCCGACATCACACCGGAAGACATAACAGAGGCTATTAGGTCCCTCGCCACTTGTAAGACCCCAGGATGCGATGGACTCCCCCCAGAATTCTACAAGGAATACGAACCCACCCTGACGCCCCTGTTGCACCAGGTCTTTACTGAGACATTCGAAACTGGTATCCTACCCGATAGTATGAGGGAAACCTTACTGGTCCCGATGCTCAAACCCGATAAACCCTCTGATAAATGTGACTCCTACCGCCCGCTCGCCATGCTCAACTATGATGTGAAAATACTGACGACGATACTAGCGAGACGTCTGTCCAAAGTGATCGGCGACATAGTACACGAAGACCAAAACGGCTTTATACCTGGACGTAACACGTCCTTAAACCTACGCAGGCTTCAGCACATCATAGCTGAAACCAACACAAGCGAAAAACAACTCGCACTACTCTCCCTAGATGCTATTAAAGCATTTGATTCCATTTATTGGGAATGGCTGGTAGCGGTCCTGGAAGGTTTTGGACTCGGCCAACGATTCATCAGGTGGGTAGTGATCCTATATAATGAACCCAGGGCCAGAATAAAATCCGGGAAATATGTGTCGGACACATGGGACATTCGCAGGGGCACTAGGCAGGGCTGCCCACTCTCCCCCATGCTCTACATCCTGGGTTTGGAACCCATTGCAATCTTCCTTAGGCAGCAATTTTTTGATGCAGGAATTAGGCTGGGCGGGACTGACCATATTGTCTCACTGTATGCAGACGATGTCCTAATATATGTTAACAACCCTCATCTCAATGTCCCGACACTACTAGAGATCCTTGATAATTACGCCAAAGTTTCGGGCATACAATTTAGCAAAACGAAGTCCTGCATGTTCCCATTAGCATCCCTGAGAAATAAACCTCCAGAAGAGCTTCCCTCGGTGGGCATAAAATGGGAGACCGAATCTTTCCGCTACCTTGGGATCCAGATAATGCACACCCCAGAACAAATGCATACACGAAACACGTTGGCTGCGATACCCAAACTGCGCAAATCCATAAGTTTCTGGTCTAAGCTTCCATTGTCCATGCTGGGCAGGGCCTCAATAACCAAGATGATCATTCTCCCTAGGTTCCTATATGGGTTCCAGAATGTGCACTTTTATATCACCAAACCCTTCTTCCAGCTCCTAGACACAATAATTAAGGAGTTTCTATGGGGTAGGGGCAGACATCGGGTGGCACTGTCTACCTTAGTATTACCGCACAATCAAGGAGGGACTCAGTTACCAAGTCTAGAGAAATACTACCTCGCAGCTCAGCTAAGCCATGTAACCAAATGGCTAGCGGACGGGACCACTTCAGAGAACCCCCTCCTACAAGCCATGATCTCCCCAATCCGCCTGAAGGAGTTGCTCTGGGCCCCTCAAACTCTGCTACACGAACAGCCTTTTCTAACAATCCTAGGCAGGAAAATATGGAGTAGAACCAAGACGGTGTTACAATTGAAGCAACCTTACTTCCAAGAAGTACCAATACTCTCGGAACTCGACAAGTCTGTCACCACCCTCCACACCATTAGGCACTGGGAGGAAAAGGGTGTATACACCTGGGGCGATCTATACTCCGGAGGCACATTCAGGGATTTCGCTGAGCTGCAGGAGGTGGAGGGCATCCACGCTGGCCAATTCCTGTGGTACCAAAAGATCCGCAAGATAGCACGCACTAAATGGGACACCTGGCCAGAGGAACCAGAGGCCACTCCCCTCTTGTCTTTGATGTACACCCTGAGCGAAGGGGGGAAAGCAATATCTCAGATATATAAACTCCTTGCTGACATCCCTAATCCCCGCGGTGATATACTAAAGACCCGCTGGGAATCAGACATGGGACAGAGGTTGTCCGAAGAGGAGTGGAGCAGAGCATTGGCTTTCCCGAAAGAGGTCTCTAGAAACCAGAGATTTCGGCTAATCCAATTAAATGTACTCTATCGTACCTACTTAACTCCGAGCAGGATTGCTAAATTCAACGAAACCGACCGGACACAGTGCACTTGGTGTGGGATTGAGGGGGCAGATCTAATCCATATGCTATGGAACTGCACCAAAACGCGCAGTCTCTGGTCGACGGTTAAAAAAACCTGCGAAGAGGCAGAAGTCACCAGATATAAGTGGACACCAGCGGAATGCCTCTTAGGCTGCTATCCTAGACTGGCCAAACTTAAATACGCGGTCAAGCTGATGGACTTGCTGTGCATAACAGCCAAAAGGACCATCGCCATGGCATGGAAACGGCCAGCAGGACCAAATCAAAAAGCATGGCGCAAAGAATTTGAAAGATGGGCGACCGCCGAAACAAGAGCTTGGGAAGACAGCGTGGCTAGATCCACGGATGAGTCAAGCATGGCCCTTGCTGCCTGGAAAGACACCATGTCTAGGCTATTTCACTCCTCGGATGACAAACCCCCATGAACCACCCACCGGCCCTAGCACAAGACCTGAAAGATTGCCTAAGAAATTCGAAACCAAGCCCTTCCAACATTAACATTCCTGGAGGGCCCATACCCGCGTCCATGTTGCCCGGCAGCTCCCTCCCCGCCTGCAACCCCATCAGTCATCAACCACCCTTGAATCGGAGATAGTTAAGTTTCTAATGTTTTTCATGTTCTTGTTATGTAAAAATTGCTGTTTAACCACAAAGGCTGAATGTCGCTGACCAATCGGTCACCTTGAAATATGTAACTATAATTAAAATGCCAATAAACAAATTTGAAAATAAATCACTGTCGACGCTAGGATACATGTATCCCTGGTGGGTGCTGTTTCTGTGTGACAAAATGCAAATTCACTAAATGTAAATCCAATAGACATTTTCAAAATGGACGCTTTACAAAAAATGTGCTTGTTACGACCCTCCCTGTAAGAATTATGAAAAACATAGTAAATCCCTGTGTACAATTTAGAAGACAAATGTTCTTCTTCACTTTACAAATATTACATGCAGTGATTTGTTTTTTCTGCCCACTGCAGAATGTCTGGTATCTTTAGTTCTTTAGCTGTTAGTTCAAGGCTAAATGTTTTTTGACTTCTGCCTGGTACATTCTTTGAAGTTTGAAGTTCTTGGGGATTGTATGACTCTCATTCCTGTCCGTCTTGAACCAGTATCCCAGATTCTAGATAAACACTGTTTTACCTGGTATTTATTTTATTCCTTCAGGAGGGCCAGGGAGATTGCAATAGACGATTGGGCAAAACAGATTTGCTGGTCAAGCTGAACTCCTATTCTTTTTTCATCGTCTTAAACCCACCATATACATAGATGCAGAATATACAACTTAGAATGAATTGCAGGATCAGCCTTTGTCCTTACCTCAGAGGCATCATTATCTTTATAGAACAACCTCCACAAATTTCAACTCCTTTAGAAAGCATGGGATAGGTATTGATATCTCAGTGCTGGGGAGGTCAATTGAACAGAATGGTAGATTACAGAGTTCAGACCTATTTGATTCAGGTCCGTTTCTCTCAGTTGCCACTTATAAAGTCACATTTTTCTGTGCCTGTAGATTTTAAAGTTTCACCAAAAACACAGCAGCCTATCCTTTGCATTGACTTCTGACACTCCTATCAAAGGTGCACATTTCTCAACATCTGTAGGTTTCCCAAACCTAACTCTTGATTTCTGCAAGGAAAATAAACACACACAGAGGCAGAAAATACAAAATTGGGTTCTTTTCTGTGACTTGAAACTGTTGTCCTTTTTCTCCTCAGATTAAGCAGTTCCCCATTTTAAGTTGCGGAATGCTTTCTGGTACTTGGACATCTTTATCTCTGGGTATGTCACTATATTTTGATGTGAGGGGACTTAAAAATATTGCATATGTGTTTTTCAAATTCTGTGTGGGGCAAGAGTTTACGTTTTTAAAATAGCACATTGATCTACATATTTTCTTTGAATTTGATTTCCCTACTATTATTATTTATTTAATGTATTTAGCTCAATATTGAACTTTTCACATCTGATTGAGATTTAAATCAAATTCCAATTCTTAATTCATTCTTATGCTGGTGTTTTCATGAAGCTGTCAGATCAGTCCAAGCAATTCATGCTCTAGATTCCACTGCTTTCACTTTTCCCACAGTGGTCTCCTCCTCACCATATCAAATTCAGCCTTAATACACAAATAACATGCAGTGGGGGGGGCATACTTATCATGGGCTGCTCTAACCAGTGAGTTTAATGTTAAGATAGTATGTGTCATTGCTGATCTCTTGCCAAATCACGTTTGGAATGGACCTAAGACATTATTTTTATCGGACCAGTCCTGTATTGTTTTTAATAAAAAACGTACAAAAACCTTGCTAGTAACATCTAACATAGCTAGCAACCTGTAGTCTTTTGGATCTTCTCTATCATTCTTCTTGTATACTGGGATCAAGGTGGATTTCCTCCAGGATTCTGGTATCTCACCTTCCTGGGTAATCTTGTTCAACAGTGCCGTCAAGAGTCCCGCCCAAAATAATGGCTCTTTTAAGAGTACTATACTAGCAAGGCCTTTCAGGTCAGGGGCCATTGAATCCTGTGTTACCTTAATCTTGTTTAATAGCCCCTCATATTCAAAATGCAACAACCTATTTTTATTTCTACTGATGGTTGTTTCTGACTTAGTAACCAGAACATGCAGAGCCCCATATTTCTGTTCAAGGTACTTGACCCAGGCCCTATTGTCTATGGGATTCGTCATGAATCTATCCTTTCTACTTTTCACCTTCTGTAGGGTATCCCAGACATTCTTAATTTCTCCCTTACACAATGCAGCAAAGCGACACTGCCATTGTGAATTTCGGGTGGAGTATCTCCATCTCTTAATCCAGTTATTATACTGGTTTTTGCGGGCTTTTATCAATGCCAACGATTCACCACCATTATGATAGGACCTCTTGATACTCCTGATATCCTGTCGTAATCGCCTCTTTTCTCTCCGCAGCAGGCTCTCCTGTTCCTGAATTATACAGTGACTAAATCTGTCAATATACTTGTCAATCCACTTTATTCTATTGCCCCCATTGCTCACGTCTACATAACCTATTCTGTCTCTGGCATCCTTATTTAATCCAATGTCGACCATCAATTTAAGCATCTCATGATCACTATAACCGGTCTTGGCTATAGAGAGTGATCACTACCAGGTGTGTTGCCATTTTTGCAACCATTAAACATTACAAGATTCCACTCTTCACAAAATTCTGCCCAACCTTTGCATTTCACAATAGATCTCGGCCATTTAAAACAACTGAGCGAATAAGACATCTTGTTTCAGTAATAATGATGTTATCTTTACACCCCACATTTAGGTCACCCCCCAACAATACCAATCCATCTTGATTTTCCTACGGATCAGAGCACCCAGCCTCAGGAATGGCGGGGAGTAAATGATGTATGGACCTAGGTATTAGGGAGGAGCCATTCCTTAAAGGGGAGGGTCTTGAGTACCTTCCTGCATGGTAGAAGTGAGGGTGCCAGACAATGTTGATGGGGAGGAGGTTCTAGAGTCTTTGGGCATAGACAGAGAACATCTGTCTTCTGTTTTCTTTTCTCATTGCACCGGAAGAGTTTTATGTCTTACTTCTTGGGGATAATAGGCTGAGTTTCTAAGTGTGGTAGCTTAGGGTATTCTGGGTGACAGCCTTGTAGTTGGTAGAGCAGGATTTGAAGATGATATAGGCTTACAGTAAGCCAGTGCAGTTCGAGAATGGCTAGGGTAATGTGGTCAAATTTGTGGAATCCTTTCGTGAGCCGTACTACAGCATTTATTTATTTATTTCGTTTTTGCATAGCGCCACCTGCCCACAGGTCTTAGGGCACACAATAAATACTAAACAAGACAAACAAGACAGAGCAGACAGAAAGTAGTCTTCAGGGCTTCTTTAAATTGGGCTAGCTGCGGGATTTCCCTAAAACTAGCGGGTAAGGAGTTCCAGGCACTTGGCATCACAGTATCAAACATTGTGCCACCGTATTTCTGAAGTTTAAAACACGGTTGGTGGAGTTTGTTAGCATCATTTGAAGGTAGGATCCTTCTAATCGGGGCAGCCTTAAGTCGTATAGAGAGATAAAGCAGAGTCTTCCCAGTCCTGCATTTGTGAGCTAAGGTTAGATCCGGTGCCTAAGAGGAAGACAATGAAGTGCCTTGCTGGAAGGGGTCACATGCTCTCACCTTTTTGAACCCAGGTCCCAGACCACCTTTGGGGCCTGGGACCTCTCTACATCCAGCTTTCCCTCCTTAAATACCTCCTTGCCAGAGTCCTTTGGTCCTCTGGCTCCAACTCTCTGCAGGTCAAATGTTTCTCCAAGCAGAGAGTGGGAGGTAGATCCCTTTCCTCGGCTGGTTCCTCCTTCTGGAACGGCCTCCCTGCCCCCCTCAGACTTGTGTCAGATCTTCTTAAGTTCCGTAAACTTCTCAAGACTTTCTTTTGCCTCTTCCTTCTCACTCCTCCTCCCTTGCTAACGTTCCCTCTACCGCTGTGACTGGGGCCTGGACCCTTCAGAGTCATACAGGGGTCAGACCATCCCCTACCAGTCCCCTCAGCATACCCTGCCAGCACTTGCCTTCTGGCTCCCTTCCCCGGATGAGCCCTAACATGGTTCCTCCCTCTGGAACGGCCTCCCTGCCCGCCTCAAACTTGACCTGGATCTTCTTAAATTCCGGAAACTTCTTAAGACTTTCTTTTCTCCTCTTCCTTCCCACTCCCCCTCGATTGCTAACGTTCCCTCTTCCGCTGCGACTGGGGCCTGGTCCCTTCAGAGTCATACAGGGGTCATACCATTCCCTACCAGCCCCCTCGGCATACCCTGCCAGAACTTGCCTTCTGGCTCCCTTCCCCGGATTAGCCTTAACATGGTTCCTCCCTCTGGAACGGCCTTCCTGCCCACCTCAGACTTGACCTGGATCTTCTTAAATTCCAGAAAATTCTTAAGACTTTTTTTTCTCCTCTTCCTTCCCGCTCCCCCTCCCTTGCTAACGTTCCCTCTGCTGCTGCGGCCTGGTCCCTTCAGCATCCCCTGCCAGCACTTGCCTTCTGGCTCCCTTCCCCACACTAGCCCTAACCTGGTCCTCCCTGTCCACTGACCTCTTTCTCACTTCCCCCTATCTTTCCCCTGGCACTTGCCTCCTTGACTCCCCAGCACTTGCACACCTCCCCCCTAGGCACCCCACTCCTGAAATTATCACTCTAGCCCTCCCCCTGCACTTACCACCTTGTTTTGCACTTGCATGGTTGGATTGTCACAAGGCCAATATAACTGTTTATCATTTGTTGTGCTACTTCTTTCCCATGTCCCAGCCCCCCAGGACCAACTTGTCTTTTGGCACCTGGAAACACTTGTTTATAGGCGCCATACAAATGTCCAATAAAATAAAAATTAAAATTAAAAAAAAACATAAATTGCATGCAGTACACATCTCAGGGGACCCAGCGTCATCATTGGAATGTCTTCCAAAAAGGAATTGCCACCATCCAAGAGGGCTAATGTTTGGACAGTAGATCTTAAGTTGTTTTCTGGGACGAAGGGCTAGATTATCTGCAGTAGAGAAATTGGTGCCAAGTGGTGTGTGTCTTCCTTGCTATGTGTTGTTTGAAGGAGAGTTGTCCGTCGATGTCAAACCCAAGAGACTTGATGCAGGTGGCCAGTTTGGGTGTGAAGCCCTCGAGGTGCATGGCAGAGAGCCAGGTCTGGATGTCCGGGTGTTCAGTGTGGATAGTAGTCAGCAGGAGGAATTCAGTCTTGGAAGGGCTGAGTTTCAGGTAAGCACTGGACATGCACAACTGGATCAAAGAGAGGCAGAGCTTGAGCCTCTGGATGTCTTTAATGGAGAATATCTTGAGGTAGAGCAGTGTGTCATCTGCATAATGGTGGATGTGTATGTTGTGTGGAGGGAGGAGGTTTCCAAGCAGTTCCATGTAAAGATTGAGGATCATGGGGGAGAGGATTGATCCTTGCGGGTCTCCACAGTAGATGCGAGTTTGTGATCTGGAGGAATCCATTTGTGCAAACTGGTGTCCTTAGCGAGGTATGATTTGAAACGGCTGAGGACAATCTCACTGATTCTCATGCAGTGATGTAGAATGTCAGTGAATGTCTGGTGGTTTTCTGTGTCATTTGCTGCTGAGAGGTCAAGGAGAACCAGGTGCAAGGGTGCCCACCATTAAGGATTTTAAAGGCATTGTTGATCACTTTGATGGTAGCAGTTTGTGCTGCATCTGGCTCTGAATCTAGATTGGTTGGACTGTAGGAGGCTGTTGGCTTCAATGTGTTGGAGGAGTTGCGTGGCTACTGCTTTCTCAAGGACTTTTCCTAGGTAGGGAAGATTGGAGAAGGGGCAGTAGTTTCTGCGGTTATCAGGCTTCAGTGTGGGTTTCTTGAGTAATTGGAGGATTTTTCCAGTTTTAAGAGTTGAGGTGAAGGTTCTATGCATTAGGGAGCTGATGATGAATGTCAGGTAAGGGAGGAGTGCTTCAATCAGAAGTGTCTTGAGTAGAGAGGCAGGGAGGATGTCTTCTGCATACAATGTTGCTTTGAGGGATGCTAGAATGGCAGTGAGGTCTTCCATAGTGAATGTCAATGTCTTGAAAGTTGTCCAGGTACATGTGGTTCTGCGAGATGGGATGAGTGGGGATGGGCCTTTAATCACCTTAATCCAAAGCAGGCTCACCACTTATAAAGCAAGTTCACGTTTGTACGTAAAGCAAGTTTAGGGGCTAGATGGTGCTGTAGAGTCAAACCAACCCAAGTCTCTATGAACCACACAAGCTGACACATTATATACATTTTTGCAACTATTAAAACACTCCCATACATTTTATTACAAGCAACCCCCCCAGATGTGATTGGTCAAGACCTATACAAAAGAAATAAAATCTTTCTCCAATTCCCCCATCCTCATTGGTCACGATAATCTTAAGTACCATCTTCAGCTAATGTGTAAAACACACCCTCTTTTAGGATTTATCCGTGGTAGGTCGTGACATCATCACATAGTTACACATTCACATACAAACATAATTTATTTCATGTCACAGCTGGTCTGAGACATCCTAACCCGAAACGTAATTGCACATGGTTTGCACGAATACTTCAAACGACATGAGGAGACTAGGAATAAACAGGTTCTCTTTGAACTGACGATAACCATCTCAACCACCTGGACTTGCTGGAGTCTTCAGAACAGTCTAAACTTAGCGACTACAAATTCAACATACATGACCTCTGGTCACAAACTGATAAAACAATCGAAACTCATGAAGTATCAGCCACTCTGGCCTCGAGCATCACTTCACCCTAAGTTTATCGTTGGCCAAAAGCAAATGGCCGAATCCCCCTTAATAATAAACAACAAGCTCCCATTCACTTAAGGAGATTACATCTTCCTTCCGCGATACTGTCAAGCCATAAAAACCCTGGTCCGGCTTGTTTGGCTGACCATCTGCTTAATTTCACTGTTAATCATTACCTCTCCTTCGACCTCCAACCTGCAAAGCCAGTTTTTCCCAGTCACTTAAAATTCACCTCGCAAACCCTTGACTACAGAGTTTAATCAATTTATAAAAAGAGCACGCTGTGTAGATTTATACATTCCCTATGTTTGTATATCAGTGTGCATGCATGTTTAATAACTACTGTCTCTTCTTCACAGGGGGCTTCCCGTACAAAGTCCCCTTGCTCCCATGTGCATTATGAAACTTCATGTTGCCCCGCTGCTAAGCACTTCGTAGCACAACAAATCTAGATTGTGTTTATATTTAATTGGTGATTTTGACATTTATCTTGCTGCGTGGGTGCAAATCTAATATGTATTAACTTGAATACAAAGTAACAATGAAAGTAACACTGAAAAACAAATTGTGTGAAAACTCTGTGCATACCCCATCAGCACCCCTTCGTAATCGTGTGAAAACTCAGCGTGAACCCCGTCCACATCCCAGCCAAATCGCGCCGAAACTCCTGTCCGTACCCTGGATGCACCCCAGCCAAATCGCGTGGAATCTCCTGCTTTACCCCCGATGCACCCCATTCAAATTGCATTGAAACTCCTGTGCATGCCCCGGACGCACCCCTTTCCAATCGCGTGCAAACTCCCATGCGTACCCTGGACGCACCCCAGCCAAATCATGTGGAAACTCCCACGCGTACCCCAGACGCACTCCAGACAAATCGCATGGAAACTCCCACGTGTACAGCAGACTCACCCCAGCCAAAATGTGTGGAAACTCCTGCGCGTACCCCAGATGCACCCCAGCCCAATCGCATGGATACTCCCACGCGTACTCCGGATGCACCCCAGCCCAATCATGTGGAAACTCCAGCATTTACCCCGGTCGCACCCCAGCATCATCGATGCAAAACACCATACAAACCCCCGCCAGCACCACAGCCAAATAGTGTGTCTGCACTTGGCAATCCCAGGAGGGGTAAGCAGACCCCTGCTCACGGGACACCCACACCCCAGCCCCCATCACCCGTGACGCCACACTTCAGGCAGGCCACTCCACATGGGACACCGCAGCCACCATCACCGTGACGACAAACTGCAGGCAGCCCTCTCCACATGGGACACCCCAGCCCCCATCACCTATGATTCCACCATGCAGGCAGCCATCTCCACATGGGACACCCACACCCCAACCCCCATCACCTGTAACACCAACCTGCAGGCAGCCCTCTCCACATGGGACATGCCAGCCCCAATCACCCGTGACGCTAACCTGCAGACAGCCCTCTCCACATGGGACACCACAGCCCCCATCACCCATGACACCACCCTGCAGGCAGCCCTCTCCACATGGGACACCCACAGCCCCCATCACCTGTGATGCCACCCTGCATGCAGCCCTCTCCACATGGGACACCCACACCCCAGACCCCATCAACCATGATTCCAACCTGCAGGCAGCCCTCTCCACATGGGACACCCCAACCCCCATCACCCGTGATGTCAACCTGCAGGCAGCCCTCTCCACATGGGACACCCCAGGCCTCATCACCCGTGATGCCAACCTGCAGGCAGCCCTCTCCACATGGGACACTGCAGCCCCCATCACCCATGATGCCAACCTGCAAGCAGCCCTCTCCACATCAGACACCCACACCCCAGCCCCCATCCCCCATGATGCCACCCTGCAGGCAGCCCTCTCCACATGGGACTCCCACACCCCAGCCCCCATCACCCGTGACACCACCCTGTAGGCAGCCCTCTCGAGACAGGACATCACCTGAATGCTGCCCTGACATAGTGACACATCATCACTGCATCGATAGTGTGTTGTGGACCAAGACTGCCGTGTACTGACACCACCCTGAATGTACACTGTCACATGCATCCTGAAAACCATAACAAATGCATACACCACGGCCACATCCATGAGTGTATCACCTGCCCAAATTGAATTGCTGTCCACAGCCATCTCACAACATACACATGTAACAAGTGAATGTCAAAGGGTGGACCTGCTGTCCACTTGACAATGTCATGTTAAGAATCACCCAGGACAAATATTCCTACAATGACAGCATGAAAACTAGCCTCAAGGTGTGCGACATGAACATACACTGGCCAGGTTTCCCACAGCCTGAGCCTGAATGAGGTGCTATTACTAGAATGGATAACCAAAGAAACGCATCACTGTTTCTTCCATGTGTGAATGTCACACACAGAGACAGCTGCATGGGTCAGCCAATGTGTAAATACAAAGAAATGACCAACACCAGAGCCAATGATAAAACACATGCTGGTGAGGGGGAAAGCAGTAGAAGTGTGTGTTACACAGCATCAAGGAAACCAAGTGCCAATATTGTGTAAATGCAACACTCCCACAGTCCCCCGACCCACCGAACTCACAAACGCAGTGAGAGCCAATACACAGTGATGCTGCACATGTCAAACGAAATGCCCTTTGATGGTGCACATCCAAAGTCACACTACATACATCACGACCGTTCTGCCACATGTGTATACTCACCCCGCAAAAGCACAACAAACATCACACATGCATGTAAGGAACCATGCACATGTCTAACAATGGTCAGAATCAGTGCTACTAAAAGGACCACCAAACTGGCACACAGCTAAAATAACTGTGACAAACAACAGTATGAGAGAAAAAGAAAAATATATTGAACAGTAGTATTAGCTGCATACATACTGCAAATGAAATGTCAAAACCTGTAGATGTAAAAGAAAGAATAAACATGAAAATGTCCAAGTGTAAGAAAACATGTACAATACACTAAGAAAAATAAACAAAATCACATGTCCACATGGAAAACGGGATCTGCAACACACACATCAAAAAACTATGTGCAAAAAAATTGAGTAATGGCCACAAACTCCAAAGAATAAAAAATGATCAAGGGAAACAAATTAAGAATTATACTGTGTAGAAAAGCAGCATGCTTAGGCCATCCAGAGCTCACTCAGAATCCTCCTCTTCCTCTTGGAGGCAGGCCATTGCCTCTTTCAGGATCTGGACTCATCTCTGTGCCCTCCTCTCTACCGCCTCAGCCCTGGCCCTGGCAACCTGTGCCTCCCAAGCCCGCTCCCTCTATGCAACCAGCAGCATGGACATTTCCACCTGGACACACACCATGTCCCTTGAGCAGTGGTGCTACTCCTGCCTGGTCACTGTTGCACTGTGTGCATGATGCCTCCTCGATGAATAATGGCCCAAGGAAGAGTGGGCCTGACTGCTGCCATACTGCATGTGCCTGTCCCAGCGTGCCCAGCGCATGCACCAGCACCATCTTGACGTTGGTCGATGGGGGTGTACGGTGCTAGCATTGTCTTGCTGTGCCCCACTGCCAGGTCCTGTGTAGGAGCCTGGTCTGGCACAGCAACCACCTCCACTGTACTACCTTGGACCTCCACCTCAGGCAGCGATGTTGCAACCACCTGACAGGGCACAGTGTGCACGACTGGAGTAGAGTGGGCCGTGATTGGAACCTGCAAGCAAGGCCCACCGCAGGATGACTGTGGCATAGAGGTGGCAGTAGAGGAGTGGGCAGCTGAATGTGCCAGGGCACACAGACCACCAAAGAGCAGTGCACGTGCCAGCTGTGAGAAGGAGTTGCTAATTGATCAGTGTTGATGTGAGACTGACTCACAAATTGCCCTCACATCTTCACGGATCACACCCACCCGCCTCGCAATCTCAGCCAGCAGGGCATGCGAAAGCTCTGTGGTGACCATCATGGACCCAAAGGGGGGCTCGGCCAGGGTGGAAGGCATCCACAAGGTTGATCCGTGCTGCCTCAGAAGAATCAGTGATAGGAGGTTGGTCAGTGCCCTACACACACATCCTCCTGTCTCTGTTCCAAGGGTGCAGCCTGAATCCCCTCCTGGATGTCTCCACCCAAACCTGTGCGCTGGCCTTCATCTTCCTTCATCCTCCTCCTCCTCCACCACCACCTCCATCTCCCTTGATGACTCCAGAGAGCCTTCCTCCATGGATGGCCCCTCCATCCCTGCACCTTGGACTACAGCCACTGAGGAGTCCCCTTCCACACCAACCTCCTGGGACGTACCACCAGCAGGTGTGCTCGATGGAATATGCACACCCCCAGCCAACTCACCCTCAGATGAGGTAGAGTCAAGTCGTCTCTTTGGATTGTGCACTTACAGCTGCCGGTCATGTCCCTGCCATGTTGCTCTTCAACGACCCCTCTGCCCTCTCCATGAGCTGCAGCAACTGTGGAAACATAGGGGAGAAAACATTGACATCAGTAATGGGTGCCAATGGATGTCTGGCATACAACAAATAAACATAGCAAGTCAGTCATCATGTCACATCCATGAACTGATTCACACACAATGCACACACACAAGCATCAGAGCACCTGTGTTACATCCATCACATGTACCTGCATGCATGCACTGCCAGTCATACCACACATGCACTAGCACATCATGCATGTAACTCACATGCACACAACCCATCCAGTACACATCTGCCACATCCAAACCACCACACCCAACACACACCCTGCATTTGACCAACAACACACAGTAGCTGCACCCTCCAGCAGTCGACACGCAATAGCTGCCATACAATGCTATACAAAACTAAAATCAAACCTTGCCTGGAGACGCCAAACAGCTGCAGCTCACAACAGAGACAACACACAAATAGGATGTTGCACTTGCAAACATGCATGCCACACATACGCCAAACGGCATAATCCCACAGGGGTACTCACCTGCGTCACACAGACGTCTCTTCCAGGCCAAGTTTTGGGAGTGGAGTTCCTGGTAGAACCTCTCAAGCACCCGCAGCTTTGTCCGGTGTAAGTGGTGGCAACCTGCACGGTGCACCTCCACGGTGGGTTCCGTCCCGAAGGCTGCCAACACCTTGGTATGGCTGCGGGTCTTGAGGTCGTCCCAACGTTTCATCACCCAGTCCCTGGTGCGGACGGCCACCCCCTTCGCGTTGATGGCAGTCGTGATCTCATCCCAGATCCTCAGGCTTGCATCGCAGCCCAACTGCGTCCCTTGGTTGTAGAGGGTATCATAGGCATCCAGGACCCAATCCACCAAGATCTCTACTTCAATGTCTGTGAAGTTGGGTGCCCTCTGCTGCGATGTGGGTGTGCTGCCCTCACCAGATGACGCAGATGGGGCAGACATGGCACCCCCTTGGAAGGTATTGGCCATCCGGGTCCTGGATTAGTGCTGTGTAGCAACTGTGGTCCTTGCAGAGTTTTAAGTCCCTGGAAGTACAGTGGACGTGTTTGCAGGGACAACACAGGATTGCAGGCAAAAGTGTTGCGGCTGGCACAAGAAGACAGTGCAGGTTGCAGGCAGGCACTCAGACCTCAGCATGCAGCAGCACTGTAGTGGTGAATGGGCCCTTGCAGGGCCAGGAGAGTAAAGACAAGCAGCAGTGTGTGGTAGAGGAACAGTGTTGTGTGTCACGCAACCGCAGTTTCTGCTAGCACAGTATTAGGGAGAATTCTCCAAATGTGCTATTTTCCGTTACCTTTTGAGACGTCCAGCAACTTTGCTGGATTTCTAGCATTTGATTTTTTACCTGGGAAGAGTGTAAGCCTTTTTTTTCCCACTCTTCCATGTATTTTCCCACTCTTTCTTGAAAGCCCTCCCTTTCACCTGACATAGTGGAAACAAAGCTTTCTGCATTGATTATTTAGCAGTTTCTAATCATCTTCTTCCGTATTGTGACTCTGTGGTGACTACATACACCCAATTAGGTGATCACATTATCATTTCAGCTAACATTCATGACAAGGGCGCTTTGCTTACTATTGACCTGTCGGGGAATTTCCCGGTGGGTCGGCAGGGCCGTCCGCGGACCTCTGGGGTTGGGGAGCCCCCCACTCCTCCCGCGTCCCAAAGGAGTATGAGACACAAACACAAGAGCAAAAGGAGATACTGCTGTTTATTGCACAAAACAGACAGGGACAAGTTCTCGGATCACCGGAACCCAGAAAACGTCTCAATCGTGGTGGGCTCGCAGGCCCTTTTTTCTAGCTGTATGACGCGGCTACGTGCATCACCTGTGAAAACTAGCCTCAAAACCTAGCGCTATCTCAGGTTGGCTCCCCGAGTGGTAGGGTCAGTATAGGCCCATATATATGAAAATGTTATTGGTAGAGAAAGGGTCAGGTGGGTCGTACCTAATAGTTGCTCCATGAAAGTTGTTACAAGGGGAAAATTAGTGATTGGCTAAACTATAGTAGCGTCAGTGGTTAGCCCCTCGTATTCTGATTGGTTCAACCGTGAGCCCCCAAGCCTGGACCATCGCCGTTCCCAGCTCGCGGTGTACCTGGTGCTGGCAACAATCTATGTCTATGTGTCAGTGGCAGACAATGGACAGGTCTGACTATGGGTTGTTGGGTGTCCCTTTCCCATCGCTGTCGGTGTCTAATTTGTCACTTCATTGTTGCAGTCTGTGTCCCAGAGGTGAGACCCCAGAGCTTCTCTGATCCTTGGGGCTTGGCATTGTATCAGGTCGGCCTGATCACGTGTGGTGAGACCGTGGCTGGAGCAGAATTACGAATATTTGATTTGTATTTCGGCTCTGAGGAGCGTTTAGCAGTAGCAGTTGTAACATTGGTGCGGGGAGCACGGCTCGTAGATTGTAACTTTGTGGCCTTGGCTGTGGGCTCTCGTCAGGGTTTGTTCTGCATGATCAGCGTCTTGCAGCCTCGTCTGAGCAGCTCCGGCCTGGGGACTCTGGTTTGTGGCCTACCTTGGCCTAGCTCATGGGTGGCGGTATACAGTCCATAATACAGGGGTCGCGTGGGCGACATGGGTTCTTATGCATTAGTCCATATTTAAAGGGCTACATTTTCATGGCTTTAGTAGCGAGGAAGCGTCTGCAAGCATGTACACAAGCTCTTCTGGCATCTTGCATTTCTGCGGTGCTGTAGTTGGCCTATGTGAAAAATAACAACAATGCATATGTGAGTGTGAGTATTCCTGTACGTCATAGCACTGAGTATGTTCTTTGTGTGGGTTAGTGTGTGTCTGATCCAGGTGCTTGGTGGCACGTGTGTTCTCGTCTGCTGGCTATGTCATAGGCCATGTTCTGGACCAGAATCGGTGGAAGGGATCGTCCCATTTTCCCTCTTCATTCCCCCCTCTGGTCGACTTGCCGACCACAAAATTATCCACTCTCTTATCTCCTCCTACTCGCCATACCTTTGTTATTCCTGCCAAATGTCCATACCGATCCACATGGTCTTCAAATGACCAGTACACATATACACATCCACCACCGGGCTTGCAGTAAACCCATTTTCCAACATAGCTTTTCGGGTTCCTTGGATTCTCAACTTTAATGGATGGTGGGTACAAATCTGCTTCTACTATCTGCTGGCGCAATCATTCACGTTCCTTGATGATGACGTCCGTGTGTTTATCGTCTTCAGCTGGCATGAGGATGTGCATGCCGGTCATCTCCTCAGCAGTACATGCATCTTGGCCAGATGTGATACTGCTTCAGGTAACGTGCCGTTTTCCTCATCGTTTGCAGGGATGAATGTGCAGCATGAACTTCTGATCTTTGCCCAAACACCTCCTTCCATAGCTGTCAAGAGGTCCAGCACATACCTGTTTTGTAGAGCCACCATTCTAATTGCTCTTAATTCTTCCTTTATCGTGTTGAATCCGTTAACTGTGGAGTTAATTGTCATCATTAGCTCCCATCTTGTGATCTGTAACCATTTTGCATTTGCATATGCCAGTACACCTGGATGTATGATGGAGGAAAAGAACATTGCTGCTCTGCTAAATAGTCTGTGTGCTGGTGGAATGTCACTCAGGGCGGTTTCTGACTTTCCCCACAAGTCATTTCCTGTCAGTGGTTCGCCTTTTCCTTTTACTCTGGATAAATGTGAAATGCCGCTTTGTGTCTTGCTTCCGATCACCTTCAGTGATCTCTTCTTCCTTTTGTTCCCTTCGTCCATCTTAGGGAAGTTGTCCATGTTGATGTGCTTTTGTGGTACTACTAGTGATGGCATGGTGATGTGTACCATAGTGCACACTCCATTCCACAATGGTGGCAAGCTGTTGTATACCTTGGCTCCGGAGGCCCAATAGTCGTCCATCAATACTGCTGTTCCTGCACCTTCCTCAGGAAGCTTGATCATTCTTTTGCATCCTTCATTTGTTCCAACATCAATTTTTCCATCATGCTGGTAACATAGTGTGGGTGCTGTAAGGGGAATTATTGTTATGGGTTCTTCTTCTTTATCTAACCATGTTACCAATGCTGCACTCTTTGTCTATTCCTTGTAGCATTTGTTGTTTTCTTCTTGCACTGTTACTTCTGATGATTTTGTCAACGTCAAGGGTTTACTTCCCACAGCTCCATCCACCCATCCGTTCTTCATGTATACTTTGCCATATATTAATATTAGTGGCCTTTCCCAGCACCCTGGTTCACCCCCAATCTCTCTTGCGCTCCACTGGCATTGCAGGTAGCTCAGTGTAACCTCTTTTTTTTCTCCTTTGTCGGGTCCATCTGTTATGTACTGAAGTCCTTCAGTCAGCTGCCAGGAATTGTCAAACATTGGTATTGTTTTAATGAAGTTGTCTTCATAGGGGTATGTCGACCTTGATTTCCATCTTAGTGTTGCTCTCTTCCCCTGAAATCGTCCTCGTGTTTGAAATAACGCTAGGTATAATAGGCATTCTCCAGTTGGTGCAGGTACTTCAGTTGCCACGAATGTTCTTGAGGCGCTCATGGTGTATGGGATCAACGAGCACACATAGCAGTTGTCCTTTGTCATGTCCTTACCAATTTTGGACATGTGATTGTACTACATGTTGGAGACGTGTGCTGATTCAGTGAGCTATGTGTCCACCCCATGTATATCAATAGAAACACTACGTTTATCCCTCTTTATGTTGGACCCCGTGCTACTGGTACCAACCGACACTGTGCTCCTTGCAGCCATGGTAGGGGAAATGTTAGTAGTGGGAGATGCTGCCACATATAAAGCATAGTAGGCCTGCCAGACAGCGGCAGTAATCAGACCAGTGGTGAAAAAAATCCCTATCATCTTTATTACAGTTGCTACTACCACTCACATTTTTATTCTTACCTTTGCTGTAGTCCTGCAGCTACTTTTACCTTAGATGATATAGGTGCCCGCCTGAAAATCTCTCAAAATGTGCCTTATTGCTGTTAGTATTTTTATTCAAGCCCTGCGTATCAAGTGGTTGTTCAATTCCCAGGCAAAAAGCTCTTCCCACGCTTTCCTTACCGTCCTATCTCTCAAGGCCGGCAGTGCTGCGTGGAGGTGTGGAAACAATCGTACAATTAGCAAGAGAAACGCGTTATAATAGATGCGTACCCTCTGCGGTTTAAAATATTTTGGCCTTTTGATAATGTATACAAATTGGTGTGATAGAGATTCTGGTATATCGTCTATGGGCAGCATTTGCCCCAGGGCAGTCATGTATATTCCTTGTTACCCACTAACATGTACAATAACAATGCGCAATACCTGCATGTGCGAGACAATAGAGAAGAGAGGATGCACGTGTTTACACAGTGTTGTGTATATTGCAGATTCCTTTGACAATATTCTACATTAACTGGTGGCTGGGGAGTGTTAATTTTAGCTAAGCTTATTTATTTTGTCTGGGACCTCGTGATCATGGGATGGCCTATGGGTGGTTGATTGTTTGTGTCTTTTGGGGTATTTGGCTCTTGCGCTGTATCGTTGTTGGCAGTTGTCGTTGCTGAAGCGTTGGCTCCTTCGCTGAGGTGAGGGCAGTTCTGTGCTTTGTAGGGCTTGATGTTGTGAATGTGTGTCCACACGTCCTTACCCTGCAACTTAACCTTTGTACATTGTTGCCGTTAACCTACCTTTTCTACTGTATGGGGCCCTGTGAATCTAGGGGCGTTCTACTTTCTGCGACAGTTTTTTAGGAGAACCTGATCTCCTTCTTTCACTGTCCACTGTGTGGTCATTTGCTTTTCCTCGGTGGGTGCTTCTCCCTGTTGGTTGTTCTTCGACCCGCCCTGTGTCCGTTGGATCTGTTGAGAAATAAAAGCGGCATTAGTAACCAAATAAGAGACATACTTGTACATTTCTTCACCAAAAACAGTACTTGTATTGTCACAATCGGTCATAGCCCTTGATGGTGGTGTGAGTGGGAGGTGCATCTGACGTCTGGTCACCACCTCATGGGGTGTGAGGTGGTGGTCCGACCCTGGTCTATTCCTCAACTCAAACAAGGCCAAGGGAAGGCAGTACAGCCAACTCTTTTTGGTTGTTTGCTGGTGTCACACACCGCGGTCCCTGGCAATTGTGGAAACGCTGGCGGTGGAGCGGCCATTGACATTGCCGTCACGTAATTACGTTCTTGTCCGCAGCGGTCTAGTTTCCAGATCAGCGATGTCCTTTTAGCCGGCACCAACCCGGAAGCAGATGCGTTGCAACCTTTCGCGTCAGGCTTTCGGGTTGATACGCTGTAGGTCTTTCCTCCGCGGCGCTTCGCCGCTCCTTGTTTCTACTTGTCTTCAGTATTGCACTCTCTTGGCTTACCTTGCTGTCTAGGGTAGCGTTTCCTTGTTTCCCCTTCCCTCGACTGTCTTCTTAAACTCCTCCGTTCAGTCAGTCCTTTTCCTGTTGTCCTGCTTATCTGCATTTAGTACCCTGTGCCTGCTATCCGGCTGCCGGGCTCAGCTACGAGGGGTTTTTTATGCCCGCTGGCTTTTTCCCCTAAAACCGGTCTGCCCCGGTAAGGGGGCCCCCTTGGCCCCGAGTTAGAGGGGCAGGGTGGCTTCCTCTCGAGGCAGACCACTTCGACAATCCAGGGAAGAAGCATTGAGAATCCGGAGATTCGGAGCTGTGTCGGACCCGGAAACTACAGGTGAGGAGAAGGGCGTGAGGGGTACTCAGGAAGGTGGAGTGCAATTGACGGAACGCAAGAGTGAGCTTGACAGTTTGCAACGCCAGAAAGAAAAGATGGCCACTTCAGAACAAATACAGGAACTAGTGGTCGCTGTCCAGGCCATGAATGTGGAACTCCAGAATGTAAAGGCAGATAATGCCGTATTGAGACAGATGGTCTCTACTAGGGATACAAGGGATTCTGACTTACCTCCCATGGCTTTATCCTCTGGCAAGTTCGATGGAACTCCGAAACGTCTAAAGGAATTTTTGGAAGCTTGTTCTATTTACTTCACCTTTAGACCTCAGTTGTTCCAAAATGATCATACCAAGGTGGGATTTATGGTATCCAACCTAACGGGGAATGCATTAGCTTGGGCTGCCCCTTTGGTAACCAACAATAACCCCGTCATAAGAGACTATGAGGGGTTTTTGTCCTTATTACGCCAGACTTTCGAGCAACCAGAGATTATACATGTGGCTGCGGAAGAACTCCTGGATGTTAACCAAGGTTCTAGAGATTTACTGACTTACATCTCCACATTTAAACGTTTGGCTTCAGAGGCTGGATGGCCAGAACGGGCTCAATACACCATATTTCGTCGAGGTTTAAAGGATGAAATAAAGGACGAACTGGCAAGGATAGCCCGCCCCACCACCCTGTCTGATTTATTCTCCATTGTTACCCAAATTGACTATCGCCTTAGTGAACGCAAGGCGGAAAGAAAGAAGCAAAGAGCCCCGGCCTCTTTTCTACCAAGTACCCACTCATTGCCCTCCCTACCTAACTCTGATAACAAGGAAGAACCAATGCAAGTGGGGTCTGCTAGATCTTCCTTGACACCTGAAGAAAGAAGACGTCGGAGGAATGCTGGCCTTTGTATGTATTGTGCATCAGGCACTCATTTACTACGAAACTGTCCAGAAGTTCCACCTAAGCGGTCGGGAAACGATCAACCTCGGAACTAAAGGGGACGAGTAACCGAGGTCAGAGTGCTAGTCCCTATGTCACTGTGACTGTAGCTTCACAAGCCGTCTCGATGGACTCTCGTCTCATGGCAGTTCCCATCCAGTTGGAGACTCCGACAGAGGTTCTTACAACCATGGCTCTGGTAGATTGTGGTGCCGCAGGCATATTCATGGATACCATGTGGGCACACCAACAAGGACTCCCTCTGTTAAAACGAGAAGAATATCAGAAAGTAGAGGGAGTTGACGGTTCACCACTCTCGTCAGGACCGATTACCCATTCCACAGTATCCTTGAAGGTCCGGGTTTTCCAGCACTCGGAAGAGTTACAATTTGATTTGATACGAGCAGCACATTTTCCTGTGATCCTGGGAATTCCTTGGTTGAGGAGGCATAACCCGCTCATCGATTGGGCACAAAACACCTTGGCTTTTTCCTCCCCATATTGTAAACAGAATTGTTTATCCCATGCTTCAGAGGAAATGGTACAAGTCCTTACTCCACAACAGGAAGGAGTACATGAGATCAGTAGGGTTCCTCCAGAATTGGCAGAATTCAAGGAAGTCTTCAAGGATGATCCAATCTTAGATCTACCCCCACATAGGCCGGAGGATTGCGCTATTGAGCTGGTGCCAGATGCCCTGGTGCCGTTCAGCCGCATGTTTTCTTTGTCTCTACTAGAAAAAAAGGCTCTTCGCAGATATTTGGACTCTCATTTGACCAATGGCCTCATTCGTCCCTCCAAATCTCCGGCTGGAGCTTCTCTGTTCTTCATACCTAAGAGGGATTCTACTGAGTTAAGGCCCTGCATTGACTATAGAGGTCTAAACAAAGTCACAGTTAGGGACCGATACCCTATGCCTCTGATAGCAGACATATTGGAAGCGGTTCAGGGTTCTACCATCTTCTCTAAGCTGGACCTCCGGAGTGCTTACCACCTTCTACGTATAAAGGAGGGAGACGAATGGAAGACCGCATTTCGTACTCCATTCGGTCTTTTTGAGTATCGAGTGATGCCATTTGGCTTGGTTAACGCTCCTGCCATTTTCCAGCCCTTTATGGATCGTCTATTCTCTGACCTGCTATACCTCAGTGTCATAGTATACTTGGATGACATTTTGGTTTTCTCAAGATCCCCATCTGAACATATAGTACATCTCCAGACGGTTTTGCATCGCTTGCAATTGCAACATCTGTTAGTTAAACCAGAGAAGTGCATCTTCAAGAAGTCATCCGTTCCATATTTGGGATACATTCTTTCCCATGATGGTATTATTATGGATCCAAGGAAGGTATCTGCCATCTTGGACTGGCCCATTCCCACCTCTTTGAAAGATGTTCAACGGTTTCTGGGCCTGGCCAATTTCTACAGAAAATTCATCAGTCATTTTTCACTGATTGTGTTACCAATAACCTCATTACTTAAAAAGGACGCTAAACCGTTTTTCTGGTCAGAATCAGCTGATCAAGCTTTTGTTGACCTCAAGAAGAGATTCTGTTCTGCACCCATCCTAACTCAACCGGATCAAAACCAACCTTTTATCGTAGAGGCTGACGCCTCAGCAAGCGCCTTGGGTGCTGTACTACTCCAGCTGAAAGATGGGAAGGAACATCCTGTAGCATACCTTTCGAAAACTCTTTCTTCCAGTCAACAGAACTATTCAGTGATAGAAAAAGAACTTTTGGCTCTCAAGGTGGCCTGTGAAGAGTGGAGACACCAGCTACAAGGCGGAAGGCATCCGTTTACGTTACGTACAGACCATAAGAACCTGAAGATTCTCCGTAACATGGAATGCGTCAATTCAAGGCAGGGCCGCTGGGCACATTTCTTCAGCCAGTATGACTTTATCATCACGTAGATTCCTGGCACCCAAAACAGCTTGGCGGATGCTCTGTCTAGATGCCGGTCTGCAGACTTTTATTCCCCCTCAGTAAGCCAACCAATGTTTCCTCGAAACAAGATTGTGGGAATGGTTTCGGCATTCTTGCAAGAGATAAGATCGGTAACCAAACCCGATTTGGCAATCACAGTACCCAATGACTTACAATCTAAAATCCATTGGTCTGAAGGTCTTCTATTGGTAGGACAACGTTTGTACGTTCCCTCAAGGTCCTTACAATCTAAAGTTTTAGAATGGGGTCACAATCATGTTACTGCAGGACACAGGGGAGTTCGAGGCACCCTTGAGCTAATCTCTCGATCTTTCTTTTGGCCTTCACTCTCACATGATGTTAGGCAACACTGTAAAACGTGTGTAGTCTGCGCCCAAAACAAGAACTCCACGCATAAGCCCTATGGGTTGCTTACGCAGCCAGACTTGCCAAACCAGCCATGGTCCCAAATTTCCACTGATTTTATAGTAGATCTGCCCAAATCTCAGGGGAGGACTTGCATTATGGTAACCATTGATACATTTACCAAGTTAGCACATTTTTCCGCACTACAGGGTGTGCCGTCAGCCTCCGAGATGGCCGAGGTGTTTCTCAGGGATATTTTTAGGCTCCACGGTCTTCCTGATAAGATTATCTCAGACCGAGGTAGTCAATATACTTCACGGTTCTGGAGCGCCCTGTGTACATGGTTAGGTATCGAGAGGGCTTTATCATCAGGTTTTCATCCTCAGACCAACGGTCAAACTGAGCGGCTTAATGCCACTCTGGAACAATATCTCAGGTGTTATGTTAACAAGAATCAGGACAATTGGGTGAACCTTCTGTCCACTGCTGAATTTGCATATAATAACACTGTACATTCGGCCACGGGACTGAGTCCTTTTTTTAGTTCCTATGGACATCACCCTCGCAGCATACTCCCAGTTTTTCCCTCTCATACTAACATACCCACCATCGAATCCACGCTTGATCAAATCACCAAAGCCCACGACACTGCATTACAGAGTTTAGCTTTGGCCAGACGCAGATATAAAGACCTCTCTGATCGGGCTCGGTTACCCTGTCCGGAATGGAAG
This sequence comes from Ambystoma mexicanum, assembly GCF_040938575.1. NCBI lineage: Eukaryota > Metazoa > Chordata > Amphibia > Caudata > Ambystomatidae > Ambystoma > Ambystoma mexicanum. The sequence continues at coordinate 140,159,003 of NC_090925.1, read as the reverse complement.
GAGGGCGATCGGGTCTGGCTATCAACTAGATACTTGCCTAGGTGGGTACATCCGACCAAACTAACCCCCAGATATATCGGTCCCTTCAAGATTATCAAGAAGATTAATCCAGTGGCATTTAGATTGCAATTACCCAAATCCATGGGCCGGGTACATCCGGTTTTTCACTCCTCCCTTCTCAGCCCTGTGGATCCAGACACCCCGATGGGCAAGACTACTGGGCATTTGAGTCATCTCAAATCTGGACCAGAAGAATATGAGGTGTCTGCCATCCTTGATTCTAGATACCATAGAGGCAGGCTAGAATACCTGGTGTCATGGAAAAACTATCCTAGTTCCGAGGACTCCTGGGAGCCCAGGTCGTACATACATGCATCTAGACTCATCGGGCGTTTTCACCGGACACATCCAGGGAAACCTGGAGGGTTCGGATTGGGAGGGGGATATACTGTCACACACCGCGGTCCCTGGCAATTGTGGAAACGCTGGCGGTGGAGCGGCCATTGACATTGCCGTCACGTAATTACGTTCTTGTCCGCAGCGGTCTAGTTTCCAGATCAGCGATGTCCTTTTAGCCGGCACCAACCCGGAAGCAGATGCGTTGCAACCTTTCGCGTCAGGCTTTCGGGTTGATACGCTGTAGGTCTTTCCTCCGCGGCGCTTCGCCGCTCCTTGTTTCTACTTGTCTTCAGTATTGCACTCTCTTGGCTTACCTTGCTGTCTAGGGTAGCGTTTCCTTGTTTCCCCTTCCCTCGACTGTCTTCTTAAACTCCTCCGTTCAGTCAGTCCTTTTCCTGTTGTCCTGCTTATCTGCATTTAGTACCCTGTGCCTGCTATCCGGCTGCCGGGCTCAGCTACGAGGGGTTTTTTATGCCCGCTGGCTTTTTCCCCTAAAACCGGTCTGCCCCGGTAAGGGGGCCCCCTTGGCCCCGAGTTAGAGGGGCAGGGTGGCTTCCTCTCGAGGCAGACCACATCGACAATCCAGGGAAGAAGCATTGAGAATCCGGAGATTCGGAGCTGTGTCGGACCCGGAAACTACAGGTGAGGAGAAGGGCGTGAGGGGTACTCAGGAAGGTGGAGTGCAATTGACGGAACGCAAGAGTGAGCTTGACAGCTGGCTCTTTGCTATTTCTTTTTATCCAACCCACATCAAGGAACTAGAACTTCCCTTCGCTAATACAGGACCTAGTGGCCCCTGTGTCAACTAAGAAAGAGAATGTTTTGTCACCTATCGCCACCTTTATGCGTGGTTCCTCTGCAGGGTTAGGTGTTACCGATAGGATGGGACAAAACAAGGACGTCTGTGGCTGTCCTATTGGGGGTATAGTGATTGTCCATTCCCTGCGAATGGGTTGTGACCCAGTATTGTCACCTTTCCCAATTGTGTCTGTTGTATTGGTGTGTCTGCGGGTATTTGCTTACTGTCCTGTATTTGTGTGAGCTGTTGTACTGTCTGGACGTGTTGTTGTTGTGCCGTTGGTATTTGCTGTTGTGCTTGTTGTTGTGCTGGTTGGTACTGCACTTGTGGTGCACGGGGTGTCGTGTATTTTTGCTGTTGCTGCTGAGGTGGCACTTGTTGTTGTGCTTGTGTTTCTGGCACTTGTTGTGGCTGTGGTTGTTGGTAGTACTGTTGTCCCCCAATGTAACCCTGTTTCCCTTGCTCTCCCCACCCTGCTTGTGCCGGCCTTGCTCTGCATGTGCGTGATACATGTCCTACTAGCCCACATGTCCAACACGTTGGCGGCTCTCGTGCTTGCCATGGGTACTCTCCAGTGCTGTCTAAGTACCCCTGATGTCCATACTGGTTGTACCCTCGGAACGCTCCTCCTTGCTGTGGTCCTATTGATCCAAATCCCCTCCCTCTTACTTGCCCACCCCTCCCCATGTAGTTGTTTTTATAGCCATTTCCCACTTGCGTGTACCCACCCCCATCGGAGGAGTATATGTATTTTGGGCTGTGTATGGGGGTGGTGGTGGCATTTGCTGTGTTATTATTTGTGCTTGCTGTGGTGGTGCTGCTGGTTGTTGTTGTTGTTGTTGTTTTGTTGTGTCTGGTGTTAGAGTGACCTAGGCGGGGCTTGTTATTAGCGCACCTTCCATGGCATATTTTGATAGTTTCTTGTGGACCATTATTGCCTCCTCTGCCTTTCTGTCTTCCTCTTTCTGTTTCATCTTTTCTTGCCATAGCCTACAATGATGGACTATTGTCAGCTGTATTTCTGGCCATGCCTTGGCTTCCATTCCTACCAATTTCTTCAACTGCCTTTGTGCTGGTTCTGGGAGTCCTGTATCAGTATGTGGTGAAAAATTTCTGGTGTTTTTGCCCATTGTTCCCGCGTTTGCAGGTGCCACTTCTCCTGAATTTCCTGGATGTAATCAACAGGATCTTCATTCTCACGCATTTTGCGTGACGTTATTGCCCCTATGTCTGAAGTGTCTGGATATTGCACCCTCAGTGCCTGCCATAGATGCGTGTCTGCAATTTGCAAATGGCGCCCCATCATGTGACGTGTCACTGATCGTCACCCCTGGGAATCCCGCCCTCTTCCAAATGGCATCTGCTGCGTCACCCAGTATGGAGATTAATAACTCCTTGACTACGCCCACTGCTAGCTTTTGTTCTGCAGTTTGCTTTTCCATTTCATATATCCATTTCCCGGCCTTTGCACTCAAAGATGGTAGCCTGCATTTAATGTTTTCTTTGTCTGCATGTTTCCATGGGACATATTGTGGTCTCGGCCCCCCTCTCTCTAGTAAGGGCATTAGCGTGTATTTGTTTACCTCCCCTGGCGTGCGTCAGTGCGGAGATGTGTGTGTGTATTCGCTCTCCTCTTCCATGTCAGAAAGTTCTTCAAGAAAGTCTGTAAGGTGTTGTGTGATTTTGTTATCTCCTATGCTTTTATGTCCTCTCTGTTGACTAGTCTGACTCTTCTTGTGTGGTGTGGCTATTCCCTCCATTCTGCGTCCTGGGAGGTCTCTAAGTCTATATTGCGTGTGTTGTGCTGGTGGTGTTAGTGGTCGTTGTGTTCCTGCCTTTTGTTGTGTTCTGCCCTCCCTTCCTGTCATTCCTTCCTCTTGTGTCTTACATTCCCATGATGACCTGCAGTTTGTTTGTTTATTCACTTATTACGCGCTCCAGACCCAGAGGTAATAGGGTGCCACAGTATGAGAATGCAAAGCTTACATAGTTATGCAGTATTCAGATATTTACAAATATAATAAAGGCTTCTGTAGTTACAAAACACAATTCGAAGTACAAGTATAGTGACTATATGGTTACAGTAATATATAATGTACAAGTATACAAATCACAGAATACTTCACTCCGTGGAGCAATTAGACTTGCAGGTAGTTACAGCAATATACAATGTTCAAATATACAAATTACAGAGTGTTACACTCCGTAGAACGCTTGGACTCGCAGGTAGAATAGATTCCACATGAGTTACAAGTGGTAACAGGAAGTTAAGTAGGGCTAATGAGTGAGAGGGAATAAGTGACTCTGCATGGCCAGAAGCGGTAGGAGTATATGGGTCAGATGAGATGATATGCTTTATGACATTTTTCCTAAAGAGTAGGTAAGGTTGGTCAGTTCGCAAGTCTTGTGGAAGTGAGTTCCATGTTTTTGCCACCTTTACAGTGAAGCTATTACCACCAATAGTGGTAAGCCTATATCTAGGTATAGCCAGGCAGTTAATATTGCCGGCTCTGGTTAGTCTGGGGGAGATTCTTCTCTGAAATGTATCTGTGAGGTAGCTAGGGGCAGCGTTGTTGAGAACTTTGTGAGTCAGAGACAATGGGCCTCATTACACGGATGGCGGTAAGGATTTACCGGTACCGGTAAAATACCGGTACCGGTAAATCCTTACCGCCTTACTACGAGGTCCCTTTGCGGGTTGGGGGATTTAATTTCTGCTTTTTGCAGGCATTAAAAACCAACCCGCAAAGGGACCCAGGGAGCTAATTACGGTACCGCAATTTGCGGTACCGTAATTAGCGCCTTCCCCATTCCCATTAAGCCCTATGGGGCAAAAATGGGAATGGGGAAGGGCAATGGGGGAAGGGGGAATTACCGCCCCGCCAACCTTGGAATGGGGCAGTAATTCCCCTTTCCGCCAAGGCGGTGCCGGTATTTTACCGGCATGAACCATGGCGCTAACAGCGCCATGGTTCTCTGACATCCGTGTAATGAGGCCCAATGTCTTTAGCTCTATTTTATTGCCTGTAGACAGCCATTCATGTTGGCGTCTAAGGGAGGAAATATGAGTTCTTTTACTTATACCTAGGGCTGTTCTTAAGGCGTTATTTTGTAATATCTGGAGCTTCCGGATAGTAGTTTTATTAGCACCACCGTATAAGGCATTACAATAGTCAATTCTAGAAAGTATTAAGGCTCTGGCCAGGATCAAACTGGTATCATCAGAGAGGAATGGTTTGCCTGCTTTTAGCAACTTGCAGGTTTAAGCTGTGGATGAAGTTAGGGATTTTATCTGTTTGTCGAACGACAGTGTGGAATCCAAGTAGAAACCAAGGGTTTTTCCTCCTTGGAGACTTTAATGGTATTCCCATCGATATTAAATGAGGAAAACTCATTTCCTAGTATTCTGATATTGGCCTGTGATCCCAAAATTAACAACTCAGTCTTATCGTGGTTTAAGCATAGGCCATGAGTTGCCATCCATGCTTGGATGATAAGATATACCTTATTCACCAACTCCGTGTCCTCACTATGATCCCCTGAAAGCGGGAGACGAATCTGGGTGTCGTCTGCGTAATTCGTGTAGGTGACACCAAGATGGTCCAGATCATCGAACAGGGGTTTGATGAAGATATTGTAAAGAGTTGGCGAGACACAAGAGCCCTGAGGAACACCGCACAAAATAGGGGTCGGGTCAGCAGCTGCCGAAGGGAAGAAGACTCTCATAGTTCTCTCACTCAGGAAGGATTCAATCCATCTGATAGCCTCCGGGGAAAAATGGGCGGCAGAGTCAAGGTGTCTGCAGAGGACCTTATGGTCGACCAGATCGGATGTGGCTGAGAGATAGAGTAGGAGCAGAAGTACTGTCCTCCCTTTGACTCTCTGCTCGTCTATTTGGGATTTTAAGTCGATTAAAGCTGTTTCCGTTCCGTGTAATGGGCGGAAGCCAGATTGTCTATTGCCTAGAATTTATGCAATTCGAGGTGTTTTTGAATTTGAATGTAGGCTGCTTTGTCCAATATTTTGAGTAGGAATGGAACCGTGGTAATAGGGCGGTAATTAGTGGGGATAATAGGATCTAATTTCTGCTTCTTGAGGAGAGGGAGCACCCAAGATTGTTTGAGATTGGCAGGGATAGTGCCTGAGGCAAAGGAGGCGTTAATCAGTTTAGTAATGAATGGAGATAATTCTCTGGCAGCGTCTTTTATTAGTTGTGCTGGGCAAATGTCACCTTTGCAATTAGAAGGCTTCAGTGACACGATTATTTTTTCAACGTCCAAAGTAGACATTTTGGTGAAGTGGAATATACTATTATGTGCCGTTAGTGATACACTGGGCAGAGGGTTTTTAGGTGAGTACTGTAGATTCAATGCTTCTTTTTAAGTGCTGAATTTTATTTTGGAGCATATTAATTTTGTTAGCTAATGCATGTTGGATTTCTGCACACCAAGATTTGTCTTTGGTACAGATATCAGGTATAGCTATTGCTGACTCTAGTTCTTTTAGTATGGAGAGAAGTTCTTTCATTTCACGCAGTGTGTGAGTGTTATGTATAATTTACTTAGCCCATCGCCACTTCCATCACTTTGTCCTCCGCATGATCCTTCTTCCTCCTCACTGCAAAATCCATCTGAGAATGTCAATTTCATGTTTGGGCGTGTTCCCCCTACTGTTACAGTTTCTAAGTCTATGTCTGTGTACTCACCGGTCTTTCCCGTGTCTCCCTGTGCTGGCATTGTTGTTGCCTGCTTATTGCCACGTGTGTATGTTTTGACCTCATGTTCCTTGCTTGTCCCTCTTAGTCCTGTATTGCTTTCTTTGCTTCCATCATCCTCTAACCCCGCTCTTGCCCTGCAAAGTTCGTTCATTATTGCGTCACTTATCTGTTCTAGTACCCTTGCATCTTCATCCTTTTCGTTCCATACCCCGCCTTCTCTTGCCAATATACTCTCTATAATTTTCCCCTCCTTGTACTTTCGTGCACTCTCTGATATAATCTTCCTCTTCCATAGTGTCATTTCCCTTTCGTTCTCTTCTCGTTCCTCTTCTTTCCTCCTTATCTCCTGTTGCTCCATGCGTGCCACTCTTTCTGCAATCCCCCTTATGCGGTCCTCTTCTCGTTTCCTTCGTTCTTCCTCTTGCTGCTTTAGTCCCGCCCTATCCCCCTTACCTTCCTTCCTCTTCAGCTTTCTTTTCCGCTCTTCCTGCTCGAGCTGTCTAATCAACACGCTCTGTGCTTCCCTCAGCTCTGCTAATTTCACCTCCAGCACTTCCTCTTCTTCCCGTGTCATGCTTCCCTCCTCCCTTGTACTTACCTTGCACCCTCTATGTGTGTGTTCTGTCTCTTCCTTACCTACCCTCTTTACTGCTTCTTCCTCTTCTCCTGTTAACGTCCCTCGAAGCTTCAGTAACGCCTGCACGGCGATCCATTCGTCGGGCCCTATGCTTGCCAAATCTATCTGTGCCATTTTTATACTCCCGGAGCTTACCTGTGCCAATTCTGTGTCTGTTGCACTCCCTGCACCCACCCCCTTTTTGTAGTGGTCTGCTGGCGAGTATGGCGGTGGGCTGTATGTTGGGTTTGAGTATCCCTCAGCTGCTGTTAACTGTTGTCGTGTCACTTCTCTCAATTCTCTTATTGGTTACAGTCGTTCTGTTTCTTTCTTTACTTCTTTAGTTATGGGTACCTCTTCCTTACTCTCCTTTTTTATCTCTGCAACTGGGTATGATCCTTCTGCCTCTTCTTCACTCTCTTCTGCGCTGGGAGGAGCGTGGGGTGTGCTGTTCCCAGCCTCCTCGCTTGCTTTCTCCTCGTTTACCCCCTGCATGCTGAACATCCCATGTACACCTGGTACAAATCCTTGAAACATTTTCCAGAGATCGAAAACTTCTAGGTGGCTCGCAAATTTTATTCTCTTATATGTGTTATGTAAATATGCTAACAACGAATGTTGGGTGGACATGTCAAAGCTGCCGTTGGGCGGCCATGGTATCCTGATTTTGTTATCTGTCCCTTGCGTCCATTCAATACTGTACTTTTACCTCTGTGCGGTGTTAATGTCGAGCAGATATGCAGGAGTGGTGTGGTTAGTGTGCTGGCTCTGTATCCCGCCCCCGCCCCATAATACATAGACATTTTGAAAATTTCACTTGTTCAATACCACTGTTACCTGGCCCCGTAGGTTGGGGACTTTCGACTTTCCGCTGCAAGGAAAAGCAACTTTTATTACAATATTTTTGTGCTGGGCACCGCCGCCCTCTTTATCTTTACAACACTATCACTTTCCTGTGTACTCCTTCCGGAGCTAGGGCCCCCTTCGACCCGTGGCACGCGAAGTCCCCTACGGCTTCATGCCCTGCGCGGTGTGCCTTTGAGCCGCCCTGCCTTTCCTGCGCCGCCGCTACTCGGCACACCTCAAATGTACTTCTGACTCCTCCTCCTTCCCCTCTACTTTTACCGCCTGTGCATTGTATACCTTTCTCTTCCCTCCTCCAGGGGTCGCACCACCTCTCAGTGCAACCGCCGTGATCGAGGACGTGCCGGCGTTCTCCGTGCACGGCCGCCTCTCCCCATTGCACCCCTCCTTTACCGCGTGTCTCTGCCCCAATCACGCTTGAAAAGACTGCGGTGTCCTATGCAACTCTATGGCTGACGTCACCAACTACTACAATGTGTTACCTGTACGTACAATTTATAACAGAAAATGAAATGTGCGCTGTTTTCGACAATGTTATTCCCCACAATCCCCACAGCTGTCTTCCCACTACGCCTGGAGTGGAGTATTCATTAATCACTTTGTTATTACAATTGAGCTGTGCACGCTGCGTCACCTTGCTCCCTCACTAGGGGAACTTAACCAGCCAACTGTCTTCCACACTGAGAAACAATCTAGCTACCTCCTGCAGGAATACGTCGTCTATTCACCGAGCTAAAACACTCAATCAATAGGGATCCTCATCTATTCATTGATCTACAACGCCAACTCATAGGAATGCCACACCCCCTTATACAGGTGTCCTCGATCTAAACCCATCAGCCCGATTTGCCAGTCAAACGTGGGTGCTTGAAGCCCTACCCAGCCTGTTCTGTAACACTAGAGGCGACGGCCCTTGTGCCTATCCCCGCTACACCTTACACGTCAATCGCCGCTCAATGACTAAAATCCTTTCTTAACACACTGTGAACGCCACCCGCCACCCTATTTACAATGCCTCCCGCCACCCGCACAACATTACACTGCTGGTTGTGTGTGCCATACTCACATCGGGCTCTCGCCTGCCGGTGCTGCTCGACTGCTCCCGACAGCCAATCTCCAAAGGGGGCAACGGCAGAGGGGACCGCGTTGCCGGGCCACCTTGATGCAAGTGGCCTCGCTGTGGTCTGTCTCACTATCTCAGCAGTGCCTCCAACTTGTCGGGGTCATTTCCCGGTGGGTCGGCAGGGCCGTCCACGGACCACCAGGATTGGGGAGGCCCAACTCCTCTTGCGTCCCGAAGGAGTATGAGACACACACACAAGAGCAAAAGGAGTTACTGCTGTTTATTGCACAAAATAGACAGGGACAAGTTCTCGGATCACCGGAACCCAGAAAACGTCTCAACCATTGTGGGCTCGCAGGCCCTTTTTCTAGCTGTATGACGCAGCTACGTGCGTCACCTGGGAAAACTAGCCCCAAAACCTAGCACTATCTCGGGTTGGCTCCCCAAGTGGTAGGGTCAGTATAGGCCCATATATAAGAAAATGTTATTAGTAGGGAAAGGGTCAGGTGGAACGCTTGGGTCGGCCCTAATAGTTGCGACATGAAAGTTGTTACAAGGGGAAAATTAGTGATTGGCTAAACTATATACATCAGTGGTTAGCCCCTCGCATTCTGATTGGTTCACCTGTGAGCCACCAAGCCTGGGACCATCGCCGTTCCCAGCTCGCGGTGTACCTGGTGCTGGCAACAATGTATGACTATGTGTCAGTGGCGGACAATGGACAGGTCTGACTATGGGCTGTTGGGTGTCCTTTTCCCATCGCTGTCGGTGTCTAATTTGTCACTTCATTGTTGCAGTCTGTGTCCCATACGTGGTGAGAACCCAGAGCTTCTCTGGTCCTTGGGGCTTGGCATTGTATCAGGTCGGCCTGATCACATGTGGTGGGACCGTGGCTGGAGCAGAATTACGATTATTTGATTTGTATTTCGGCTCTGAGGAGCATTTAGCAGTAGCAGGTGTAACATTGGCAAGGGGAGCGCAGCGCGTTGATTGTAACTTCGTGGCTTTGGCGGTGGGCTCTCGTCAGGGTTTGTTCTGCCTGATCAGCGTCTTGCAGCTTCGTCTGAGCTGCTCCGGCCTGGGGACTCTGGTTTGCGGCCTACCTTGGCCTAGCTCATGGGTGGCGGTATACAGTCCATAATACAGGGGTTCCGGGGGCGACATGGGTTCTTATGCGTTAGTCCATATATAGGGCTACATTTTCATGGCTTTAGTACTAAGGAAGCGTCTGCAAGCATGTGCACGAGCTCTTCTGGCGTCTTGCGTTTCTGCGGTGCTGTAGTTGGCCTATGTGAAAAAATAACAACGATGCATATGTGAGTGTGAGTAGTCCTCTACGTCATAGCACTGAGTATGTTCTTCATGTGGGTTAGTGTGTGTCTGATCCAGGTGCTTGGTGGAACGTGTGTTCTCGTCTGCTGGCTATGTCATAGGCCATGGTCAGGACGAGAATCGGGGGAAGGGATCGTCCCATTTTCCCTCTTCAGACCCCTCACTGAAATTACTGGAGGTCGATTGTCCCGTAATATCTATTAGGTGGAGTGCTTACTTATGTCAAAAACTAAGCAATATGATCTCTAATGAGATGAATAGCATCAACCTTCAGCTATCTGACTTTCTCTGTCCCTATGCAACTGAAAGAACCTACAACAGAGTAATATTGGTAGTGTTGGATAAATTAGGAGAGGGCTTCTCACAGAAGCTCATAGATAAACCATTTAGTTATAATCATGAGATTCGTGCCTCCAAATCTTTTTTAAAAAAAATCATTACATGAACTAAAAAAACTTCCTTTAACCATCAAAGAATATCTGAATAGAAAGAAAGTCCTTCTCAATTTGTACAAAAATAAATGTTGCAACATAAAACATCGGTTGCGTATCGATAATAACCAAAAGATCATAGCAAACTTATGCTCCAACAATAGAAGATCTGTATGGGCAGTGCTAAGAACCATCTCCCCTAACCAGGTAAATAGTATCTCTTCTTCTATAGCAGCTGAGAAATGTTCTGCCTTTTATTTAGATACATATAATCTACCACTCAGATTCAAAATTGAGCCCCCTCCTAAAAGCACATATTTAAAATTCGAGTCATGCCCTTGGAAAATAGCTGATATCATATGGGCAATCTCGTGGCTGATCTATTCAAAGGTTCCTGGCCCTGACGGTATCCCAGCCTGTGTGATCAAACATGACCCAAGTTTTTGGGCTCCAATACTTAAAATAATATTTGATAACATCTATATTTCCAACACATTCCCAACTTCATGGCAGGCCTCAATTATAATACCACTATTTAAAAAAGGTGACACGAACGATCCAGGGAATTATCGCGCCATTGCTCTTTTAGATGTTTCCGAAAAGATATTTTCCATATTAATCTTAAACGAATTGGAATCCCACATGAAACAAAACAATATTGTATCGCGCTTTCAAGTGGGATTCCATCAGCAAATGAGCACAACACTTAATGCCAACATTCTAGCCCACCTATTGGAAAAGTGCAAGACCTGCAATTCATGACCCATTTATATGGCGTCCCTGGACCTAACAGCAGCTTTCGACTGCGTCATCCGTAACGTGCTTTGGAGAAAGATGACTAAAATGGGATTTCAGCCACATACAATTTTGTTATTAGCTATGTTACACAAAAACACATCTCTCAGCATAAGAATTTCCCAGCAGGGAGCCCTTACTGATTCCATCCCGACATATGTCAGCGTTAAACAGGGCTGTAACCTAGCGGCTATACTTTTCTATCTCTATCTAGCCGATATGGACTCTTTATGGTCTCTGATGCCCACTTTCCCGGCCAGACTATGCAAACTTTCCATTCATTGGATAGCCTTCGATGATGATATTTTGCTTTTTGATACCACTCCATTCGGACGACAGGCTAAGTTAGAGCTTTTTACTTCATATGCTAAGCAATTAAATCTGCAGCCCAACATTTCGAAATCTAATATCATTATCTTTAACAATCAAAAAATGAAAAGTATTCAATATAAATGGATGTTGGGTGGATCATTAATTGAACGAGTCCCTTCTGTAAACATATCTAGGCTATAACCTCTGTTCTACATCTACTGCCACTATGTGGAAAAAGGCCCTACAAGAGAAGGTGACACCTCTCCGCTCCCAAATGAAAATAATGCACTCCAGACATTGTGAATTCTCTATGTCCATGCTGTTTGAATATTATACGTTAAAAGTAGAGGCTGTTATTCTTTATGGCCTGGATATGTGCCTTGTAGATCTTGATACTATCTTAAATCAGACCCAGGCAATGCTTTAGAAGACCACACTCAGGCTAGCTATGGCTCTCCCGAATGCAATATTACAGCATGAGCTGGTGTTTATATCCCTGGCAGCAAGATACAATTGGAGGCTACTAAATAACTTCTATAAAATGTTAAACCCACCTAGCAACTCCCTTTATGAAAACCTTGTTAGATAGTATACATTTAAAATGTAAAGATTTGCGCGAAAGACTGCTATATGTAAAAAAAAAAAGAGTCTTTGAACATGACTGCCTCTTAATTATAGAGTCCTTGTCAAAATATAAACTCTATGGTGAAATAGCTTTCTTTCCATCTAAACGCATACCACGCCATAAATATTTAACATTATTCCCTGGTAGCAAAGCATGCGATTTATTCCTTCGCTTCAAGCTGAACCAGCTTCATTCCAATGAGAAAACGCAACATTGGTTGGAAGGCACTTTGAATCACAATAATAGGATGTGTAGATTCTGCAGGAACAGTACCTAAAAATAAACATTAAAACATCTAACCGTGTACTGTAACTTTTTTGAGACACACAGAATTAACATTTTGGGCATCGCTAACATTGGTGAATCAGTTTTTGGACAGGAACTGTTTTGGTCACGATGTATGTGGGGGTCTAGTACAAATTTAGTGTTGTCTCTAACCCGCCTATTGGCTATTATTAATACCGAGATTGAATCTAAAACCATGTCGATCTTTGATTTTGTCTTGTACCAGTTAGAATACAACCTATTGTGCTTTGGATTGCTTAGGACAGTACAAATACAACAGGATTTCCATATCAAATTGCACTGTACCGTATTGCAATGTTAAGATTGACTCTTGGTTTATGCTATGGTATTATGAAAGATTGGTTGCTTTGTTTATTTTCTCTGGATTATGGAGATGCATTATGAAATCCTTTAATAAGCTCTCACGCTATTGTGTGCGCTTACAGATATGGTGCATGGGAATTTACATGCTTATTTGCAGACCCATTATTTTATTTGTCAGTAATGAAGCTGACTGTTATAAACATTTAAAAACTGATTGTTAGAATGATATAGATGGAGAATAATTTGTATTCGAACACACAAGTTGCAGTGATTCCAGTGCTTTTTTCTAAGGTTCAAGGCTATATGATTTATTATGTACCACTCAGACAATTGTTTAATAAATTTCAGCAAACATTAAGCAATGATTTTGGAAACAAAAAAGAATGTTATGCTTTTAGGATTATGTCAATTTTTAATACTTCCTTTTTTCCCCCTTCTTTTAATGGAGTTATGGTGAAATGTAGTTAATATCATTGATCTATTGAAATATGTCTGTAAATTGTAAATGGTTTTGAAAAATCATAAAATAAAATGTATTGTTGAAAATTTTATAATTTGAAGGAATGTTGTAAAAGTTTGTAAATCAAACTAAAAACAACAATAATAAAAATAAATAGCAAGCCTCTGTTTAAGGTTCCAGGAAAGCCAGCTGCATCTCAGGACATTCTGGAAAGATAGGGCAGGGGTCTGGTCACTCCACTTTCAAAGATGGCCTCCCGCTCTCCCCCACAGGACCCAGTCAGCTTTGAAGCCCTCCTAGAAATAGACAGCTCCACCCAGGTGCACTCTCAGCAATCTCCTCTGGTGTCTCCTTACAGCTATCCGATGGTAAATTTCAGCAGCCTTCCTGTTTTTCTCCTTTTTCTGTCACCCCGTTGTTGTGTCTTCCCTGTCCTAATGCCGACCCCTTTATATAAAGGAAATTACATCACCAATTTTACAATCATGGGGAAGTACCCTGCAATAACCCCTGCCACTTGGATTGGACAGTTACCCTTCACTCTCCTCCCAATCCTGCCACCAAGTTAGGATTGGTTTAGAAGTCTGAAGCAACATATGGCCATTCCCATTTGTCATCATCCTTTCTTCTCCTTTCAACATTTTGGCAAAACTAGTTATGTATCACAACTTCATAATTTTTCTAGCAACTGCCATACTAAACATATTTTCTGTTTTAGCGGATCATGGAGAATTAGATAAGCCTACCGCCAAATATGTACGATGTAGCAGGGCCATGTGGCACATTTCTGCCGTTTCCATAAAAAGTACAACAGTTATGAAGATGGAAGTTATTAAGCATATCCCTAATTTCATTTTCCATCCGCTCACCAACTCTCATATTTGGAACATGTTCGAATCAACCAGAAACCTAGTCTAACTGGCCATTACAGTTCCCAGAGTCACAGGTAGATTCATTTTATTTCCCCAAAATCGCCTGGAAATTACATGAAAATGGTACAAAAATTAAATCAATCCACAGTATGGTTGCTGCTAAAAAGGCCTAAATTATAATAGTCCTTTTAAATTAATTGTGAATTTTCATGTTCAGAAAATGGGAGGTCTGCTTCATCCAGCAGAGCATCTGTCTCCCTGGGCCAGCCTGCGACCAGAGGCTTTTTATGATTCTCTTTGAAGTGGTAGTTTGCTCTTTGAAGTGTGTGCCCCCATTTTCACATATATTAGTCATGCTCCATCCAAGGGTGAATTTCCTTGAAGCCCCTGCTTCCAGAGCCAGCAGGTCTGGAGGACACTGGGCTTTCAACATCTTCAGGAAGTACATTTTTATTGTGGGGGTCATTAGATGGGAGATGTGACATCCAGGCTGGAAGTGGGAATTTTCCTTTGTGAAGTTCTGACCACAGCCAGAAACAGGTTTTCCATAAAGACAAAGTGGCTCTTCAAATGTCACTGGAGTTTTGTAGGTGAAACATAATATACATTGTTTTGTCAAACCACACATCATGTTTTGTTTTCCAGACATTTTTCTGAGAGCAGTGATATTTCTTTCCACTTTGGCTTTTTAAAGACGTTTTTATTTGCACACACTTGTGCATGCCGTTTTTGCTTTCAATGTTTAAAAATCCTGTTTTCCATGTAACAGGGAACTTTGATTCATCCTTCATTTGTAAATTAAACTGCTGCTTGTCCATTGATAATGACAGGTAGGCCCCTTTCCACGTGGCTCTTTAACTTTGCGTGACAAACAAAAACAAAAGCCAAGCCGTTTTTGTTTCAGTGTTTACAATCTTGCTATTCATGTGAAAAGGACTTCTGTATGGGGCCTTTAAATGCACCCTACAGCAGAGAGCCTTTGCTTAGTCTTCTTGGTCCCAAAATGACCAGCTAAGGGCACCTCATGCGCCAACTGCAACAGGAATGGCCTTTAAACCTTGGGTACCATTAACCTGTTGAGGGACCCAGGTTCAGGCATAGTGGGGTCACAACAAAGGAGCTCACCCACCCAATAGATTTTGAAAGACCTAGGCACTTCAGCCCTTGCATGGGCCTGGGCCTGTTTTATTAGACCCTCAAGAGAGTGGCACTCTCTCTGACCCTTACAGAATTCTCCCCTCGAGGGCCCCCCTTCAGCCAGCAGGCATTGAAGGTCAGGGTGATCCTCGGGATTGAGCATCTCTCCCGCAGGAGGGTCTTCTGGCTCGTCTCCCTCAGGAGTTGAGTCTCGGGTTACCATTGGATCCAGCTCATCCAGAGCCTGAAACCCAGTGGGTGCTGTTGAAACAGCTGGAAGGGAAGAAGCCCCCTTCACAGAGGTGGCCTTCTTGCTATTCCGTCTCGCCTTGGGTCTCCCCTTTGGTGTGGGTTCCTGACTAGCAGTCAGACCCGGTGTGACCTGTGATCTAGTGACTGCAGCAGCAGTCAGGGGTAGTCCATCAGAGATCAACCCCAACTCTACTAGATCATTCCCCAATGGTGGCAGGTACATTATCCTGAACCAGGACGGGAAGCTTTGCCCTCTTGTCCGCAATCCTGATGGTGACTAAGGCTAAAGGAGATAATTTGGGAAGCCCACCAGCTAACCTGGTAGTTCTCAGAGGAGCACCTACATAGTCCTCTGGCATGAGCAGGGTCCTGTCCACCACTGTCATACTTGCCCCAGTGTCTCTCAAACCAGTAGAAGGCTGGCCACTGTTAGGGGGAATTCTACAAAATGGCTAATTTCCCTTACCTACTGATTCCCTCAGCAGCTTTGCTGGATTTCTAGGATTTATTTTTTTCACCTGGTAAGAGTGTGAGCCTTTTTTCGCACTCTTACATGTGTTTTGCTGTTTATGTTTAACATTTATTGTGTTCATAGACTGTGGAGCCTCACCTACTCCATAGGCATCAGCTTTTTACTGTGTGTTACATAGTACCTTCAGTGCAGTGACACAGGGTTGTCTTTTTCAGACTTCCCAACTCTGACTCCATTTTCTGGGACTGACTACTGTGTCCCAGAAACATGTAAAGTTGCCTTTGACTTTATTAGTCTTTCTAAAACAGAGACCCAGTACAAACTACCTTACATAGAGTTCTGGAAAGGGTTAATAGCTATCCCTTTTTGTCTGTCTCTCATGGAACATTGTTTTGTTCCCTTTTCATTAAGATTTGGCTGGTGGCAGTGGTAACTACCCTATTCTTTCTACCGGGATTATTCTAAATAGCCTTGGTATTGTTTTAGGATATCTTCGTAGCCTCAAACTTAAACCCGCTAGACCATATATGTTTTTATACGGTTCCAGCTGGGTTTATTCGCCATTTCTTTTTGTAAAAGTCTTTCTCGTGTTTTTCTCTGCACGCCAAACCTGGTTTGATTCCTTTGTTCACCGACTTTTGGCGGGCTTCTGCACAGAAGTCCTCCTTAGGCACCTGAATATCTGAGGGGGACAGGATGTGAGGGAGGGGTTTGAGACTCCCTGCACAGGGTCTCCTTGGAGACCCATGTCGCACTCTGGTATGATTGGCTGTGGTGACTGTCCCGGCGGGACAGCCACCCTGCTGTGTGATTGACAGACAGGCTGTGTGAATGGGGGAAACCTGCATAAAAAGCAGGTCTCTGGGGATGGAAAGGCAGAGTCGCCACTGGATCGAGAGAACCAACGAGAAGCTGACAGAAGAGGACCTCTACCACGACTATCCTCCAGGTGAAGCCCTGCTGCGGGTCCGAATCTTCAAACTTCGATGACAGGGAAGATCTGCAAGGAATCTTCTCCCCTTGAGCTGGTGGGAACAACCAGTTCGCCAAACTGCAAGCCTGGCCTCCCTCCTCTGGTCAAATTTGTTGTACAGAGCTACAGTGAACTGGATAGCAAGGAGGAACGGACCCTGCTTGGGTTTTAAGGAGCGCACCTTTTATTTGTCGCTTTGCTCCGCTGCTGGTTTCTTCCCTGGGCAGTGCAGGACCCTCCAGTCTTCCTCCTTCTTGTCAGTCCGACAGTCGCTTCAGGAACCGTGAGCCTGCAGGATCTGCCAGGAACGTCTGCCTCAGCTACAGCATTCTTCTGCTTCAAATGTACCGTGCTAACCTAGTTGTTCGTTTCGTCTGACCTCGCTGAAAGTGTGTGAAATCTTTTGCCAATCCGAGGGCTTGTCCTTCTCTTTTCTTTAAAGTAACTTTTCGTCTGACCAACTTCGTTCTGAACTCTTGGCAAAGACTTAACTGCAAACTACTCTGAACTGTGTGATCCTCTGCAAAGACATTGGTCCATTGACTTTGGCTAAGGCCTCTTGATTTGATTCCCTCACTGTAGTTCCTTTTTCTAGATTTCCCTGCTTACTTACTTGTTGGTGCTGCTCAACTTATATCTAACTTTGTCTTTCCCTCCTTTTTTAAATTGCTGGAGTGCCATTTTGCTCACACTTAATTTTGAGCTTAACTTGTCCAGAATCTATTGGGTGTGGTGTAGTGTATTAGCATCGTGATGTTTCAGCTGCTTGATAATAGTGAAATGTTTAATAACTGATGTGTAAATAAATGTATATTATTTTAATCAGAAACCTTGAGTCAGTGTTTGTTTGAATCATAGTAATTGCTGTCATTTGTATAACTATTGATACTGCTCCCTCTACTCTTGAGATAAGTCTGACTGCTCAGCCATCTCTACCACTTTACTGTGTAGTACAGGCTTGTACCAATGATGAATTTGTACTGTCACTTGTAGTCCTAATTGTGTGTGGTGTTCCCAAAGGGTACTGCATATAATTCTGCCTAACAGCCATTCAGGAGGACACTTCTCAAACATCTGCAGGTGTTTTGTGGGATAGGAGCCAGTACTTCTACGTACAGGTCCCAGGACCCAAGGGACACTAGGGAAAATCTCTGCAGGAGCACCAAATGTGATTCCTGTAGAGGAGGGGAGGACAGTGGCCTCTACCTCAGTCATGAAGCAAGGGTAAGTCAGGCTGACAGCCTGGACTCCAAGTGCCTTAACTTTACACTTGGGGTCACACTTCTTGTGGTCCAGAGCCCCACAGTCCCAGCAAGTGCCAGGAATACGAGGTACGGTACTGGAGCCACTGGGAACCTGCTTTGGAGCAGGAGAACCGCTACTCTTACTCCCATCCCCATAAGACTTAGCCCCACTGGATTTTTGGTTCTTGGGAGAGGAAGGTTTAGATGTATTTGACTGTGATTGCTTTGGGGACTCCTCAGCCTTCTAAGAGGTCCCTTTCTCTTTATCCTTGTCTTTCCCGCTGGGTTCCTTAGGGTACACCCGGTGGGAGACCCACTTATCAGCCAACCTGTCCGCTTAAAGGGATCCAATATGTTCTGGTCAGCAGCATACTGACATGGCTCTGGTGAACAGGCTTCAGAAAAATGCTCAAAAAACAAAAGATGGGACAATTCAACAAAGGTTTTCACCTTGTAGCCATCAATCCACCCCATCATGTTCATATGTGCGGCCCTCACCCAGTCAACCCAGGACACATCCTCTCTTTTCTTATATTCCCTGAACCTTTTAAGGTATTGGGTAGGTTTCTTTCCAAACTTGGCAATTAAAGCAGATTTAATGCACTCATACTGGCCCCTTTCACCCACACTCAACTTCAGAATGCAGTCATAACCAGTCTGAGGTACTCTGCTTAACAAACACTTAGCCCTTTCCCCTCGTTCAACATTGTTGATTTCACAAGCCATCTCAAATGCTTCCAACCATTGGAGAATATCTGAAGTCTCCACATACACATTCACCAAATCTTTCACACATGTAGTGGCGTGAACCCTGACACGCTTGGCAGGCAAAGAAAGGTGGTCTGGAGGGTTGCCCAGAGCAATGCCAGAGGTTAAGATTCATTCTAAACCTTCCAGCCACCACCTCTTTGTTTCAGTGAAACCTGACACCCCCAACTGGTCTAGCTGAAGTCTCCACCTTAGCCTTCTCTAGCTGGAGTCTTTGATGTTCAGTGTCTCTATCTTTGAGTGCTACTTGTTGTGCCAGCTCCTCTTTCTTCAACTCTGCTCTGTTTCTAACTTTTTGTATTGAAGGGCGAACTGATCCCTTTGTAGCTCCAATTTTAAAAGTGCAATATTCTGGCACTCCCCGTGAAGAGCAATGCAGGGTTTAGAAATAGAGCCAGCAGGAGAGGTGGCACTACCAGAAACAGATTCAATAATAATCCCAGGGGCAGAGTCCTCAGTGGTTTCACCCCCCCCCTTCATCAAGAACATCACAATCAGTCTGGTAGTCCACCATGGCAGCTATTAGCTGAGCCCTAGAGTTACCTTCAAAGTCTAACTCCCTGGGTTCACAAGCAATCTGGAGAGCCTCTAAGCTCATCCTAGTCAATTTATCATTTGCAATAGATTCCATTGCTTGTAGTGAAGTTATTCTAGCACACAATTGTGTGGATGGCATCCCATGGCCTCTGCCTGAACGACGATAAAACCGAGATCTTACTCATCAGATCTGACTCTCACTTAAAAAAACTAACCCCTAACTACACATCTTTTAACATCGATAATAACATCATAAAGGTTATGCCGGAGGTAGAAACCCTAGGATTTTACCTGGACTCCTCGCTCAACCTCAAAAAACAAGTTAACTCTCCTCCACCACCGCCTATACCGGTAAATTAATCCAAGCTGCCAGACCATTCTTGTCTAATGCTAGCTGCATTACCATGGCCAATGCTCTTATCATGTCTAGATTAGACTACTGCAACGCCCTGTACTCAGGAGCCAACAAGTATGTTAAGCACAAACTACAAAAGTTGCAAAACAACGCTCCAAGAGCAGCTCTGAACATCCCTCACAGAGAGCACATCTCTAAATTCAGGAAGGAAGCCCACTGGCTAAAAATAAAGGACAGAATCCTCCTTAAAACTATATCCCTCACTTAAAAACGTCTCAACACTCTAGCACCTCCCTACCTATCGGAAACAATCACTAGGAAACTCACCCTCCGACCCCTGAGATCTGCCAATACCTTCCTGCTTGTTATCCCTAGATTCAAACTCACCACGGCTGGAGGAACCAGCTTCCCAGTAAAAGCTGCTCAAGCATGGAACACACTCCCTATTGACCTCAGACGCCCCTTACCATACACTAGATTCAGAATCAATGCTCTCAAATGGATCTGCTTAAATGATCCATAATCTCTCTACTCTTTAATAACTACTGTCTAAGATCCTGTGACGTACCCTTGCTCCTATTCACTGTTGTACTGTATCCTGTATTGTAATCCACTCTTGTAATCACATGTATGTACTATTTTTTGACAGGCACTGTAACTAAGTTTCGAGAATTCTTGTATTGCTGCGCCCAGCTCCCCAAGGGCTTGGTGCGCATTATCAAATCAATAAACAATCAAACAAACAAACAATTAAAC
Organism: Ambystoma mexicanum; assembly: GCF_040938575.1. Classification (NCBI taxonomy): domain Eukaryota; kingdom Metazoa; phylum Chordata; class Amphibia; order Caudata; family Ambystomatidae; genus Ambystoma; species Ambystoma mexicanum. The sequence continues at coordinate 140,138,615 of NC_090925.1, read as the reverse complement.
ATCAAATTAACAAAGTGTGGATATTTTGTGGGTGGCAAAGTTACACACTGATTCTTAAAACCATTAGCATCCCATCGCTTTGTCCCCCTGAGTGGGACGGGGATGCCCAGACGTGGGTCCCGTGCCTGCAGGTCCTAGATGACCAAGCTACTCCTCACTGATGAGGCCTAACAAGGCTGAAACATGTCTGGGAATGCTTGTGGTCTCGTGCGGAAGGGATGTGACATAGCAGTTCGGGCTGGACTGCCCCTTTTGGGGTGGTACCAAGCCTGATTTTCATATGGTCTTTCCCCTTCTGTAATGGCTTAGCAGGTGAAGAACGGTGGTCTGGAGGGTTGCCCAGAGCAATGACAGAGGTTAAGATTCATTCTAAACCTTCCAGCCACCACCTCTTTGTTTTCGCTTTGTCACCCCGAGTGGGACGGGTATGCCCAGGCGTGGGTCCCGTGCAATGCCAGAGGTTAAGATTCATTCTAAACCTTCCAGCCACCACCTCTTTGTTTTCGCTTTGTCACCCCGAGTGGGACGGGTATGCCCAGGCGTGGGTCCCGTGCCTGCTGGACCTAGAGACCCAAGCTACTCCTCACTGATGAGGCCCAACAAGGCTGAAACATGTCTGGGGATGCTTGTGGTCTCATGCAAAAGGGATGTGATCTAGCAGTTCGGGCTGGCCTGCCCCTTTTGGGGTGGGACCAAGCCTGATTTGCATATGGTCTTTCACCTTCTGTAACGGCTTGCCAGGCAAAGAACAGTGGTCTGGAGGGTTACCCAGAGCAATGCCAGAGGTTAAGATTTATTCTAAACCTTCCAGCCAGCACCTCTTGGTTTTCGATTTGTCACCCAAGTGGGACGGGTATGCCCAGACGTGGGTCCCGTGCCTGCTGGGCCTAGAGACCCAATCTACTCCTCACTGATGAGGCTCAACAAGGCTGAAACATGTCTGGGGATGCTTGTGGTCTCGTGCAGAAGGGATGTGACCTAGGATTTCAGGCTGGACTGCCCCTTTTGGGGTGGGACCAAGCCTGATTTGCATATGGTCTTTCCCCTTCTGTAATGGCTTGGCAGACGAAGAACGGTGGTCTGGAGGGTTGCCCAGAGCAATGTCAGAGGTTAAGATTCATTCTAAACCTTCCAGCCACCACCTCTTTGTTTTCATGAAACCTGACACAACCAACTGGTCTAGCTGAAGTCTCCACCTTAGCTTTCTCTAGCTGCAGTCTTTGATGTTCAGTGTCTCTATCTTTGAGTGCTACTTGTAGTGCCAGCTCCTCTTTCTTCAACTCTGCTCTGTTTCCAACTTTTTGTATTGAATGGCAAACTGTTCCCTTTGTAGCTCCAATTTTAAAAGTGAAATCTTCCGGCACTCCCACTGTAAAGCAATGCAGGGTTTAGAAACAGAGGCAGCAGGAGAGGTGGCACTACCAGAAAAAGATTCAATAATAACCCCAGGGGCAGAGTGCTCAATGGTATGATCCCCCCCTTCATCAAGAACATCACAATCAGTCTGGTAGTTCACCATGGCAGCTATCAGCTGAGCCCTAGACTTACCTTCAAAGTCTAACTCCCTGGCTTCACAAGCAATCTGGAGAGCCTCTAAGCTCATCCTAGTCAATGTATTATTTGCAATAGATTCCATTGCTTGTAGTGAAGTTATTCAAGCACACAATTAAACCTCAAATTAACAAAGTGTGGATATTGTACAGGTGGAAAAGTTACACACTGATTCGTAAAACCATTAGCATCCCACCGCTACCACCAGTGTAAAGACAGGAGGGGGGTTTCTGTACTCCTGCCGTCTATATGGCAGAGTAGAAGCACAGAGCACCCCAGCCAAAATTCTCCATATGGTAGAATGGACGAGCAACCAAGGGTAAGCTCTCAGGAGGTGATGCAGGCTGGTTCTTAAGTACAGTGTAGTCCCCAAGCCCCCCACAAAGGAATGTCCACACACTATGTTATGTGATAACAGAGTTCTTTATATAAATAAGGTTCAATATATATACACAATCAATAACACAGGTTGTGCTTTGGCAAATCTCATATAGTAAATATGTACAATGCCTATGTGGTACCACAGTTAACTCTTGACTCATTTAAAATGCACCAACTGCTGACAGTTCCAATGGCATACAAAACAAGTAGCAATGTGTATCAGCATACGACAGGGCAAGAAAGACAGGTTAGGTTAAACAATGGCAGAATGGTTCCCTGGCTACTTAGACACAATTCTGTGTGAGGATCCCCCCACCTGAGCAACCTGGAAACAAAGTGTATCAACAAGCCCAGTCCATTAATGTTTAAACTAGTCTTGCTCCTGCTAGCATGTTCTACTACCCCAATGTACCTGGTTTAGCAGAGTTCCTTTGACGGTTCATTGACGGAACCCTTGAGGGTGGTCATCCTTTAAAGCAGGAGCCGCAGGGCGTCGATAGTCCTTGAAGAAGGCGAACCTTGGTGTCGAGAGTCCTTGATGAAAAGAGTTTGGTGCCGCAAAGATGATTTGATGAAGAAGGTAGGCCCGGCAGCGGGCGTCTGGTGTCGGTGTTGGCATCGACGATCGGGACTCGACCACGGCTGGCTTTTGGATCTTCCTCGTTGGCGTCTTTGTGGACTTCAGGTGGCGGGAAACCCACCGCCGGATTCTCCTCGGTCATCAACGACCTCGACTTACTCCGGAGGTATAAATCGGTCGGCGGTGATGCCAAGGGAGTCCTTCGTTTCAATGTTCATAGGCAAAGGGTGGAGTGGCGCGGCTCAGTTCTTCGAGCAGCACAGCGTTAAGCTGTCCATGCTTCTGGGCAACACGACTCGACTGGCTTCCAACGGTTACTGCCCTCCTTCGAAGCCTGGTCAACGGCAATGGACTTCGACGGCCTCGATGTCCGGGTGCTTCACTTTGAGATTCCTCGGCGGACCCCATCTCCGGTCGACAGCCTTACAGGACTGGCTTCCAAGGTGCCTCTGTGAAGATCAGCTTTCTGCACGATGTTCCCTCGTATCTTGGGGAGACGTCTCCTAGGCAGGTCCTCCCTCGGATCAGTCCTCGATAGACTCGACAGCTTTCGGATCGGGTCGAAGAAAAACAGCAGCAAACCTTTTTCTTCCAGCTGGGATTCAAGGATAAGCAGCTTCAAGTTTCAACTTCAGCTTCTGAACAATTCTGGTAATTGAGAGGTCCCCAGATATACAGTTCTGTCTCTCATTCGCACTACTGAGCCAAGCTTAGGCAGCCACTCATTCAGAAGGGCATTCATGCAGGCAGGCAGCCAATCAGGCTCACAGTGCATTTAGGCCATTCGCTTCCACCCAGACACCCATAACAAGGAATGTGGATTGGGGCAAGCACCCAGCCTTTCAGCACACCACATTGCATTCATGTCAGTTCCAGGCAGGGCTGTCTCATTCTTTGTGTCACACACACTGAAACCAGACACCCATAACATGAAGTGCATATTGGTCACAGACTCCATTCACACAGGTCCCACCCCAAGGGTGTACCCACAACATACAGTCACGGGGAAGGCTCCAGCCAGTCTGGCCTGGACTTCCCCACAATACCATATATGGGCCTTCCACCCTACAGCCAGTCAGGGGAAGGGGCAGAGTCAGGGCTTCCAAACACTTTGGGAAAACAAGGTAACAGGTAATAGAAACCAAGAGGCCACAGGGGCCATCTTGTCCCTATCAGGAATCCACTGATTCCTATGGCAGGGCCTGGGTATCCCAAAATGGAGGATACTCAGAGCACCTGTCAAATTCATCATGGAGCTGCCACGATCCCAAACCCTGCTCTGTGGGTCACACTCAGATGCCCAAAAACATACACTAGGGGTACAGTGTTGTACCCCCACCCATGGGTACCATAGGGGTATCCCAAGGGTCTCTGTTCACCACAACCAAAAAGAGAAAGAGCTGCACTGCCAGGAGTCCCACATGGACTCCTGTGCAGACAACAACACAGAACACACATGATAAGGGAGTACAGGACAAGGACATGGAGGCCCTGCCCCTCCAGTGCATTTCCAGCATCACAGAAGTACACACAAATAAATGTGTACTGCACAAGCAGACTAATCCATGTGTTCTGCTCTCAGACCTGTCTTAGGCTTGTCCCTCTTCTGCAGCCAGGACTGCCCAAGGCCTGCTGTCTGTGCTGCTGGAGGGCTGTTCCCCTGGCATTTATTTTATTTTATTTATTTATTGATTATTTATAATTTGCCTATACAGCCAAATGGTTTTTCAAGGCACATAAAGACAAAGGGGTGGGGAGCACTAAAAAACTAAATAAAAGTGATCCTACTAGGTCTTGAGATATTTGGAACGTACAAGTGCTATAAACAAATATAAAATACAGGCAGTGCGAGGGAGGTACAGGGGTGAAGTCAAGCAAAACAAACAAGAACAAGAACAGAAATGATCCTACTAAGTCTAGCGACAATTCAGGACGTGCAAGTGATATAACATGAAATGCAGGGGCGGGAGGAGGGATGGTGAAGGTAGGGGAGCAGAGAGCAATGCTAGGATGGAGGGAGGAGAAAGGACAGTTATGCAGGTAAGCAAGTTCAACACAACAAGAGTGGAAATGAGGCGACAGTGGGGTGGGCAAGAATTGGGAAATCCTCATCACATGGTGTAGGGGGGCAACAGCAGGTATGCATTGACAGTATAGAACAGCGACAAAACCAAGTGAACACAAATTGAGAATCCAACCTCTAGGTGCGGGCCACATCAAATAAGCAGCAGCAGGCGGGCAAACAGCGACAGTGAGGCAGTAATTATGAAAGCCACATCACATATAGTACATATAATTACAGAAAACTCACAGCCTTGGGTAAAACAAGAGGTCAAGCAAATTAACAAGGCACAAAGTAGGGGGGTAAACAAGTGACAGGCATAAACAGCAAAAGTTGTCTGAGACAAGTAGGCAGTGGCAGGTCTATGCAGCAGAAGTAGAAGAAGGAATTGAGCAGTTAGGTAGGCTGCTATAGCATAGAAAACAAAGTCATAGTTGATATGGTGCATGTGCCCAACAGTAGCAGCCGGCTGATTTGAGTCACAGACCGATGATGTTTAGGAGCACAGTAGCAGCATTCGGATGATGCAGGCTGGTGCAATGGACATGGAGGAAAGTTTAGAATCCAAGGACACTGGTAGCAGGTCATTGAGAGAGTCAAGGGGAGACACGTGGAACAAAAGGGGACAGCCAGGCTCAAGACAAGGTGAATGCCATGAGGGCAGGTGCAAGTGACGGGTCTGATGGCATAGGAGTGGACAAACAGCAGACCAGACAGGGAAAAGATAACAGGGCCATAAGGGGCTATCATGTAGATGACAAAGGAGCAGCTAGGCAGATAGGAGGAGAACAGGATGCAGGGCATGCAGCCAGGGAAAGTCGAAGGATGGCAACACTTACCTTGTGGTAACAGAGGTGGAGCTGCTGTGATCGGTCGCATGGAGGAAGTTTGGATCCAATCTGGAGCAGCAAACGGAGATGTCAGAGAGGATGAAGAGAATGATAGAGGGGTTGCCAGCACTGCACGCCGGCCATGGCCGGACCGGCCAGACAGCTCTGAGACCTCTGGTGTACTGCTGTGCTGCTCTTCACTCTGCATTACCGGGGCCAAAGCAGGTTTGTTGGTCCCTGGACTTCCTATGGGCACCCTTGCTGCATGTGGGAACTGTTTCTAGCTTCCTTTAAAATATACTTGTGAGTATTTCTCAATTCCTGGTCAAACTCTGCTCTTTGCAGCCCCTCTGGGTTGTCAACTGCCTCGTCTGGTGTACCCCTTGCATTTTCCCTTTCCTTCATGAGCATATGCCTATGGTTTGAGTTGTGTGCTTTGCTCCACCCTGATGCTAAAACCTCAGACATTAAAAGGTGGCACTGTACTCAATTTTCCATTGGCTTCCCTTGTGTGATGTATGTCTGTGATTTGGTTAAGTGCAGAACCTTTAAGCACATCTTTTGGACCCTCCCTTTTGTAATATTCTGAACACTGTTTGGGTGTTTTAGATAATTCCCCTGACATTTGGGGCTGTTCTGTCTGTGTTGAAGCCTTGTGTGGCCATTTCAGCTGTGAAATATGCTGTAAATGTGTTTATTCTTGTAATCGTATATAGGGAGACCACGCTCAACATAGAGAGTCCCTTCCCTCCCCCAGTTAAACAGGACCACAATACACCATTACTTTGGATTCAAATATGCTCCTCTTATGACTCATATACAGCCCTTTGGATCTCTCCCCCTGTGCCAACAATGAGCCAAGAACCAGGCCGACGTACCGAAAGAATGTATATTTATTTAAAATATAGGTAAAATAAGGTTCTGTTTATGTTATGCATGCCAGCTTCTTTGTGGCACAAAACAAAGCTTCACACACAATGAGGTTCATTTCCATATGCAAAAGGCAAATATGATTTAAGAAGATTTCGATTGCAAACAAGCACAGGTTAGATTTTAACAAATTACACATTATACAATGCCATGCTGGAGACATGAGGTTTCCCTTTTGGCAAAGGACTTCTATCCCCAACACCAAAAACCCAAGCCTCAGTGATATGCAACATCCCTCTGGTTAAAGGCCAGGTCTAGGGAATGGGGACAGTTTGAGAATTTCGTTTGGGGCAAAGGGCACCCCTTTGGTTAAGTACAATGTTTAAGGAGGGGTGAAAATTTGGAATTGTATTTGTTGTCAAAAAGACCTTTTTGTTGATGTGCAAGGTTTTGGAATGGAAAAGACAGCCTTTTGTTTTAAAGGCAGGGGTTGGGAATGGAAGAAACACCTTTTTGTTTTAAAGGCTGGGTTTGGGAATGGTCACAATTATCAATTTAGTTTTAAAGGCACGGACACCCAAATTACTTTAGGTGGCTATAACATTTTTCCGGTGTCCAGTCATAATATCGAATACAAAATTTCGAATGTCAAAAATGTCGAATCAAAAATGTCGAAAAAAAAAATGTCGATTTTTTTTTTTTTCGATATTTTTTTTTGGGCTCTAGTTTATATAAAAAAAATAGGTAAAAACAAAAAAAAAAAGAAAAAACGGGGGTTGGGGGCGGAACCCCCCATTTCGAAAAAAAAACGTCATAAAAAATAAATTCGACATTATTTTTTTCGACATTATTTTTTTCGACTTTTTGACTTTCGAAATTTTTGATTTCGAAATTATGTCTATAAACCCATTTTTCCCACTAAGGGAGAGGGTGAACTTTTAAAATTGGTCCAAGCTTCCCCCTGTGTCAATCTATTTGAGAGATAATTAAATTAATATACAATCAAATATGCTAAGGATCTACAAAATTGGTCCCCCCACACCCAGTAGTGGAAGGGAACCCACCAGTGAAAGGGAATAGTGCTGACATTTTGTTGGACAATCTACTTACTTTTGGAAATCTCTTGGCTTGGCACTCATATAGACTGAGCAGGGCTTCGCTTCTGTGGAAAAACTGATTTCTGGCCAGCACTTCCAGTCAGTGGAATCCCACAGCAATCATCCCTCTATGACTCCAGGTAAGTATCACAGCCTCTCTTTACTGGTCTCCTGAGCAATGGGAATCTCCAGCCCTCTTCCAATACTTTCCCCCAGAAGGTATTTCAGCAGATCTCCTTTGGTGATTTTTAGGCAGCTGTCCCTTTCCAATGGTGCCAGCATTGTTTACTCTCTGAACCCCTCCCATGGAAAAGTAATATTAAGAGGTGCTAACTTATGATGTCGCAACCAGGATTGGACATTTACATTTCTCTCCACCCCTGCAAGTCTAGGCCCTCTCTAAGGATTGGTTCAGGAGTATAGAACAGAAAGATTGCAACTCCTCTTTGAAATGTACATTTTGACATTACCAGTTTTACCCCCCCAAAAAGTCCAACGTGGCAAAACTTTACATTTTACAAATTACTGCCATGATATATAGCTATTAATATTCCCCTCCTCATGGCGGATCATTAGAAGTTATTTTTATTTCAGCACCTTATTGCACGGGCGCGCTATGATTTTCCACCTTTCACACAAAAAGAATAATAGTTATGAATATGAAATGTACTCTCCACATAATTAATTTAACGAGCCATCAGCTCACCAACTTTCAATTTTCCAACATTCTCGGGCAGGTAGAAACACATTTCAGTTTCCAAAAACTGAATGTTCATGAAATTAGTGGCATTGCAACGGGCTCTGCATCAGCTCAAATGACATATGAATGGACTCAGTGTGACTTATCGTTGCTGAGAAAATGAAGAATGTTGATGGTCCATATAAAATAATGGAAAAGTTCTACCATGTTATGCAAATCCAAACCCGCATTTCTCCATGTAGGTTTCATTTCTCTCAAGACAAGTGGTCCAGGGCCTCTGCAGCCTCATTGTTGGTTCAGCCTGCAATAAAGCCATCAGCCTTTCTTCTCTTGAGCTGAGGAGATTCCTATCATGCACCAGATGGTCTCTGACATTAGGAGACCTTGCTGGCATCTCCCATTATGTCCTCTAATCTTAAAATGACCACTATTTTGATCTAATTTTCTGTATTCCCAAGTATTTTCACCCATCCAGGGCTGGTACTGTGTTGATCCGGCCCTGTCGTAAATACTTGGGGTCCATCAGCTTCACAGAGATCTCCCATTTAGACAGGAGACAGGCAGGCACTTCAGAAACTGCCCAACAACAAGAAACATGGTCTGTCTCAGGCCTAAATGAGATTTACATGTGACCTATGGAAACAAAATAGCCTTTTCAATGTTGCTGTGTTTTATTTATTTAAGCAGTTTGCATCTTTCTGTTATGGTGAAATGCATTTTTGAATCTGGGTATTTTCTTTGTGTTGCAATTCCAGTATTTTTCTTACTGTGGCAACACTGAAAGTGAAAGGCTGCTGGCAGTTTGATCAATCACAAAGGCCTTTTTTATTTTGTATTATTTTATTTACAGAATGTTCGTTATGAGAAATGCTGCTGTTTGTCTCTCAGCCAACACAGTGGTGTGCCCTTTCCTTGTGTCCATGGCAGAACTACCTGTATTAATATTTTCTAGGCAAATTTAGCAGTATTGAAGTTTTAAAGGCAGGCTTTTCATTCACCAGTGGGCCTAGCCTGGCCTTTCAGTTATGTTTGTTAGGGCTGTGATTAAACCCCACGCTCTGCTTTGTATTGTGTGCTTGTAAATAGCTCTCTGGACTCATGAAGATCCAGATTAGTAGTTACTACTCTTGCATAGAATTGTGGGTGTTAGGGAAAATTCTCAAAATGTGCTAATTCCTCTCTACCTTAGAGACCCCCAGCTCTTTTGCTGGACTTTGGGACTTTGTACTTTTTAATTCTGTTTGTTTTCTGTGTTTATTTCTTTTGATTATGGAGTTTTAGACAACTCCATATGCATCATCTTTTCATGTGTGTCACACATCACCCTCAGTGCAGTGACACAGGGGAAGCCATTTATGCCGTCCCAAGGTTTAAATACCTTTTCTGGGAGAAACTACTTTTTCCCAGAGAAAGCAAAGTGAAATTGACTTTACTAGTCTTTCGAAATTCCTAGACCCAGCATACACTATCTTACAATAGAGTGCTGGAGGGGTTACTTAGTATCCCTTATGTCTAGACACTAATTTAACCGTCAAATGCTACACTTTCCTCTCGAAATGGCTGGTGGAGGTGGTTTTACAACGAACTACCATGATTTGTCCCAACTGCGAACACCACTAGCGTTAAATTGCGGGAGCCATGTTTTTCAAGATAGCGTCTGAGCCTCCTTTGTTTAAACGGGTCCCGGTCTTCTTTTCTTGCCATTTCTTTTTGGAAAGGTCCTTCTAGAGTTTGTCTCTGTGCGCCAAACCAGGTTTGGTTCCTTTGTTCCCATGCCTTTGGCGGGCTTCAGGTCTGAAGACCGCCTCTGGTGCCCGACTGTCTGGGGTGGGCAGGAAGTGAGGGAGGTGCCTGAAACTCCCTGTGCTTAGTCTCCTAGGAGACCCAAATGCACTCTGGAGTGACTGGCTGGCTGACTGTCCAGCAAGGACTGCTGCTGCAACTCCTGGACCGTTGGTTTGCCCGGTGAAGCCCTGATGCAGATCTGAATCGCCAAGTTCATCTCGACAGAGAAGCTCTTCAAGGATGACTTCATCCTTTGAGTTGGTGGGACCAATCAACTCATAAGCCACCTGAATACCATTCTTGGAGCTGGTTGTATTTTCCTCAGAGTGCTGCAGGAAACCAAATCGCCAGGCAGAAGGACACCAGTTTGTGTGCTTGACTACAGCTACGGGAATTGAAGATTTGCCTTTGCCAGCTTTTGGACCAGTCCCAGTGCAGTGCAGGAGTCCCCCGACGTCTTCCATCTTGTCCCCACGACTGAGGCTCAGCGAGATCTGCAGGAACTACCAGGAACAGACGTCTTCAGCTGCATCTTTTTCTTCATTGTAAGGTACTGTGAAAACCCGACCGAGAGAACTTAACTCTCACTGCGAAAGTGCTTGAAACTTTGGCAACTTGCAGGACTAGTCAGCTTGTGACCCAACATATGAATCTTTCTTTTACAAACTACTTCTGAGAACTTTGGCAAAGACTTCTCAGTTAACCTCCAGAACTGCTTTATCCTATACAATACTGTAGCCCATTGACTTTGGCATAACCTATTGCATTGAATCAACTTCTCTGGTGAACTCAAACTATTTCCACTGTTTTAGAGTAACTGTAATATTCGTTTTATTAACTTATGCCTTTTTGCTCCTGCTTCAAATGCTCTGAATGCCATTTTGCTCCTCCTTCAAAGTAGTTTAAATGCCTCAGAATCCGATATTGTGAAGTACTGAGTATATTTTTTGTTTGCTATAGATTGCCTCCTTCTAGTGAATGTTTTATAACTGACTGTGAAATAAATTAATAAGTGTTTTACCAAGAAACCTTGAGTATATGAGTCTCTTTGAACACGTGTAATTATAGACCTCTATGTAACACCCTTACAGCTCACATTCCCTCTTGAGATAGGCCTGGCTGCTCAGCAACGCTACCACAAAACTGTGTAGTACAGACTTATACCAAAGGTTGGTTTTGCTTACACCTGTAGTCTTAGTTGTGTGTAGTGGTCCCAAAGGGTACTGCATACAAACTCTGCCTAACAGTGGCTTTTACTTGACCCCAGTAGTTTTGGGAGGTGGGATACTAGTGCACAAGTCCTGTAACCTGTGTATACAGTTTAATTTTAATGAAAAACCTTAAGTTGAAAAGCACCCTACATGTATCAATTCCTTGTAGTACTAGACCATTCATTGTGTTTTAATATTTGTCATATTACTGGGAGCCAGATTTTGTATCTCCTGGCTGATCCTGAGCATAAAGAAAGAGTGTGTTGATGTCTCCACCAGGACAGTAGCCACAAGTGCTGTGTGGTTTGAAAAAGGGGAGAAAAGCTGTGTGTAAAAAGAAACTCTTGTGTTAATTTGAAGTCATGCATGTACATAGTAGTTATAATTGCAGAAAGGAAAGCGATCTTATGCGTTACAATTGCTTTAATGAAACACCCTTGAGGGTTCATTTTGTGTTGTAAATAGACCTTATACTTTGAAATACATGTGATAACTCATTTACTGCTTTGCTATCCCTGCTGTTCTAATGTTATCCTTTGTGCTGTTTACTGCAAAAGTGTCAGCAAAGGTTGTTCTGATTCTATTCCAGTGTCATGCTTGTTATTTCTGAGGTGCAGTATTCATTTGTTCAGGCACTTTCATTTGCCTGTAATGTGCATTTTGACCAGAATTCTTGCCATTCAGTGTTTGCTTCCCCGTTCCCTCTCTGTCTAGTCCAGGCGGGCCTTACCACACTTTGTCAAAACTTAGGTAGGGGATCACAGGTAGCCCATTTATCACTTTTCCCACCACAGAGTTTGTGGAGGCACCCCATTATCATCATCCAGGAAAACTCTGATGGCAGTTGCACCGTGACTGCCTCCTGTTCTGTTCTTAAATCTCCTTGTACAAGCAGTAGTAACGCAGCGTTAGTCTGCATTCATGGAGCCCACAGGACTCCCTTGGGGTTTTGGAGCATTTACCATAGGTGTTAGTTCTGCCTGCCAAAAATCTTCAATTTTGGGAGGTAACGTGAATGACGAACCTCAAGCCAAGTGCTGGAAGTTGTTTCTTGGCATCTCCCCCACCTCAGGTGCAATAAAGTAGTGGTAAAATGGCGGTAAATCCATTACCACCACTTCATAGTCACTGTTTACTACACCATCATATTCCTATTGCGGCCCATTGTCCCTTTACTATGTTAGTGACCTGGAGGCAGGCAGCCGGAAAGCAGAGCCGAGTGTTGGTGTGGGAGGAGGACAGGTAAAAGGTGCTTCATGGGCGAGGGGCAGCGAATGCGGATTTTCGCAAGGGTGTGGGGTGAGGGTGGAAAGCCGGCCCAATGCAGTGGCTGAAAGGGAAAATTGATTGATTAGGGGTAGCAAGGACGACTACATCATATCCAGGCGCAGTTCACAAAAGAAAGCTGACAGGATTGTGTACAGGTATCCAGGTATCGTAGTCCCTTAAAGTATTTAAACAAGTCTGTTTTCACCTTTTTCCAGAACTGGGTAAATGACTCCGGTATCCTAATCTCCCAAGGAAGACTGTTCCATAGCGTGGGTCCGTAAACGGAATCTACTGAGGAGTAGACAAAAGGAGCTCATCCCGCGATCAAAGGGGCTGTGTTGGCTGAGAGAGAATCAGTGTTTCTGTCAGATACGTGGGTTATTGAGGACCTTATATATCATGCAGAGGATTTTAAATGTAATCCTATCCTCCACAGGCAAGCAGTGCAGCGAGCGACGCAGCCCTGAGATGGGTGTAACTTCCTCACTGCGAACACCAGTCTGACGCCGGCCTTCTGTGCCTTCTGGAGGCGCTGAATGTGTTTGGCTGGAACACTAGCTAGGAGGCTGTTGCAATAATCCAGCAGCGAATTTACCACTGCTCCCCCCACTGCTGCATGATCGTTTGCATGGACAGAAGGGAACACATGTCGTAGCAGATGCAGAGAATAGAACACGGCCTGCACTTTGGTTCTTTATTTCTACAGAATATGTATGTGGCACTTCAAGTGAACGAAGAGCAAAACATGTCAAAAATTATCTCAGCTACTGAGAAATGTCCAGTATTTGGTGATAGTATTGGGACAGAAATATGTAGGCCGTTTGTGAACACAGATTATTGTATTGTGTGCAAAGTCTGCCATCTTGTGGTCCTTGAGTGCAATATCTGTTTAAAATACTCTTCTCATACATATACTTTGTAAGGAATGCTGCTTCTTTTCTCCCAGAATGACACCTCATGGGTGCCGTAGTTTAGCGTGCGCCTTTTTTTCAGGGATGAAAGTGACACTGCACGAGCAGAATGAGCACGCACTGGATGGTCTGTACTTTTTGGGGTCTCTGGGGCTGTTGTCAGGCTGTAAGGCGCTGACATGAAGTGTAATCGAAAGGGCCGGGTTCCTTGAGCGCTGCACATGTTAACCTCTGAGTGCTCTTTCTGCAAGCACTTTAAAACACTTTTTAGTGCAATCCAACGACACCTTCTTCCTGCCTCTCTCAGAATGTCAGTGGACTTTTTAGGTGGGGGGATGTCGGATTAATACATTTGTTGGGCTGCAGAATCGGGCCTTTCTGTATAAATATAGTCACATGAGCTCAGAATCAGGCCCTCGAGAGATTAACATATGCAGAGCACATACACTGTCAAAACCACAGATCAAAGACACCTTTCTACGCTACCAAATGTGTCACCCCTGCAACACTTCCAGAAAATTCTAATTGTGCCACACACATCAAAAGGAAGTGTGGTTTCTAAGGGCAGGGCCCTAACATTCATCTTTGTTACAATAACAGTCATTACATTAGTGTTTCGCTGGACATTCCTATGTGATCAGCTGTGCTTTCTAGCAGGCGTATTCATTCTATGGAATTCTAGTTGCGTTGTGTTTGTAACGTTGCACGCACCTCAGAATCAGGCCCAGAATGTGGAGCAAATAAGAAAAGTGCTATTCCATCACAGAATGACACTTGTCTCATTTTTAATGGAGATCAGAATCAGGCCTGCAGCGCTGCTTCTGCGATCAGTTCACATCACTTTTCAATCAACCTGCCAGGACGGCTCTGGCCCCTGTTAGATCTGGCCTCCGCGGGGGACCGGATCAATGCGATGCAAGGCTGCGCGGCCTTAGTGGCGCAGCTCCAGCGGGAGCGAAAAGAACACGCAGCTCACAGGATGGTGGTTGGCCCGGAACTGCTCCCCGAACTCGGGGGCGGGGCTTTTATTAACGCGGCGTGCATCACCGCGTAGCGGGACGCAGGGCGGATGTAACATTCCTCCTTTATTTTAAATGAGATTAACATTAACACAACATGCCATAAACTCCACTTCAAACAACTTTCAACTAGTAAATGTCCATGGACTCTCCTTACTCACAGTCTACAGGAGGCCCAGTACCACACATAGTCTTTGAGCTTGGCGGGCAGTCTCGTGGCCGTTCTCAAACTATATCGCCCGCCTCTGGGGCTGATCTCCACTGTCTCATTGGGGGTCTCACCTTCTCTGTCCGGCTCACCCAAGTCCGGCTTGCTCCACTGCTCCCATGTCATGTCTCCCACGCTGCCTCGTCCTGGAGGTGAGCGGGTTCTCCTTCATTTGACTGAGATGCTTCATCTTCCTGGTAGCCTTCGCCATCAGTCCACAGGTTGCGTGGCACCGCCTTGAACCACAACGCATTTCGTGTCACCTGGCGGTGTCCTCTCGTTACCGTCACCACGGTCCCTTGCTTCCCACTGACGGTCCATGGGAGCTCTTTGTATCTGGAGTCCAGCTTTGATCTTGTTGGATTTCGCAGCATGACCACCTGGTCGCCCACCTGGTGGTTGGACGGTCTCGCCCTCCTCTTGGCGCTCATGTGTGTGTTGGCACTCGTTCTCCTTCTCTCCGTGCGCTCCTTATCGACTTCGTCCGGGGCCCTGCTGGGGTGATGTGGAATCAAGGATTTTATAACGGTGCCATACATGAGGTCGGCTGGCGGGACGCTCGTCGTGCTGTGAGGGGTGCCCGGTAGTTACGCAGAAAATGGTACAGGTCGACCTTCCACGGGCTGGCGTTCGCCTTTGACACTCTTAGTACTTTGTACAGGGTCCTCATGAAACATTCTACATTGCTGTTCGCGTGGGGCCATCTCGGCATGATGTGATGGTACTTGATGTTTAGTTCGTGCAAGTGCTGTTTGAATTCCTCCCCTTGGAATGGGGGGCCATTGTCGTTCTTGATGGCGGTGGGTAAACCATGTGTTGCAAACATCTTCTCCTTGGCAGGGATGACCACCTCCGCTGCTGTGGATTCCACTATTTCGACCTCGGGGTATCGGGAGTGGTCGTCAATGGCCACCAGGAGGTAGAGGCCCTCCTGTAGTTTGCAGAAATCGATGCTAATGGCATCCCATCGGCCACGACCACGTTCCGCTGACTGAATGGGTTCTGTTTCAGGCGGAGCTCCGGTTATTTGGCAGGGTAGGCATGTGTTTATCAGATTTTCAACCTTCTCGTCGATCTGTGGGAACCACTCCCGGTGTCTGATCCGGGCTTTTGTCCGTGCCATCCCTTGATGTCCTTCGTGGGCCAGCGCCACTATTCTGTCTTGTATGCTCGGTGGGATGACGATCCGATTTCCCCTGAGCAGCAGTCCGCTCTCTTGATCGACAGATCTTGCCTTACGGTGAACATCCTGGAGAGAAAAAGCTTCGCTTCCACTGTCCTGTTATGGGTGTTCTTCATGAAGGTCTTCCAGTCGCCTGAGATGATGGCGTCCTTCACTAGGTCGCAACATGGGTCTTTGTGGGTCTCAGACTCAATGTCCTTGATGCTGACAGCCTTAGGCCTCATGGCCCGCGCCACCTGGCATATATGCTCCTCGGTCTCTTCGGCCACTTGGACTACTTGTGAGGTTGCCGCTGGAGGGTCCCTTGAGAGGAAGTCTGCCAGGTTTCCACTACCCAGCTGGTAGGCCAGTTCAAAGTTATACTGCTGGAGGTGTAACAACCATTTAGTTATCCTTGCCGGTGGGTGTGACGACGTGCCCATGGAGATGGGTAATAGGGGTTTGTGATCTGTGACCGCCGTAAACCTCCATCCATAGAGGTATAGGTGAAAGTGACGACACCCCCATAGTACAGCAATGGCCTCCTTCTCGATATGGGAGTACCGTTGTTTTGTCATGGTGAGCGCTCTTGATGCGTATGCGATGGGCCTCTTCTCCCCCTCTTTGGTGACCTCCATGAGGATGGGCCCTAACCCTACGGGGCTCGCATCCACGAACAACTCCGTCGGGAGCTCGGTGTCATAGTACGCCATTTTTGTGTCGACGGACAGGGACTCCTTAATGTTCTTGAAAGCCTCCTGGCACTCCTGCCCCATTTCCATTTGGTGTTTATTTTGGTCAGCTCGCGTAGGGGCTCCGAGAGAGTGGCCAGATTTCGGATGAACCTACCACAGTAGGTGGCCATGCCCAGGAAACTGCGCACTTCGGTGGGTGTAATTGGCAGGCTTGCGGCTTGAATGTCTGCAACCTTCTGGGGGTCAGGGGAAATGCCTGTGCTGCTGAATTTGTACCCAAAAAACGTGATTTCTGATTTGAGAAACTCACACTTTTCCTTATGTATGGTTAATCCAGCGTCTTCTAGCCTGCCCAGTAGTGTTCAGCGCCTCTTGAGATGTTCTTCCCTGTCATGAGCGTAAATCAGGATGTTGTCGCTCACATTGCGGACACCAGGTATGTCTCGGATGACCTCTTGAATTGTTTGTTGGAAGACTTCGGCCGCCGATGATACCCCGAAGCTCAGGCGTTTGTATCTCCGCAGCCCCAGATGTGTTGAGAAAGTCGTTATGTAGCGAGAGTCTTTATGAAGCTTCAGCTGGTGGTATCCCACTTTCAGATCAACTTTGGAGAACACTTGCGACCCTGTGAGGTCGGCCACAATTTCATCGAGCGTGGGTGTGATATGGTGCTCCCGCTTGATGGCGGTGTTTGGAAGACGCATGTCTATGCAAATGCGGACTTTGCCAGGCTGTTTAGGCTTTCTTGTTACAACCAGGGGCGTTGCTAGGGGGGGGCGGGCGCTAAGGGGGCTATAGCCCCTGATCTTTTGGTTGTAGCCCCGGATCGAATCTCAGAAGCTACAGCCAAAAGACGAGCTAGCCCCCACTCCCAACTGTTCCGACATCAGCTTAGCCCTGGGTCTTTTCCAGACCTAGCAACTCTCCTGGTTACAACCATAGGGGAGACCCATGGTGTAGGCCCAGTCACCTCCTCTATTATTCTGGCTTCTTCCAGCGCTTTGAGTTCTTTCTCCACTTGTTCTCGCATGTGGAACGGTGTCCTCCTGTGTCTCACTGCCTTCGGCTGTACCGATTCATCAATGTGTAGTCTAATAGTCTTTCCTTTCAGACACCCTATGCCCTTTTGCAGGTTGAGATAGTGCTTCAAAATGTTCTCAACTTCTTGCACCTCATCCACTTGGCAGATGAACTTGGCCAACCCCAGATCTTCAGCCGCGTCCCCACTCAAAAGGCATTCGATCCCCGCCTTCACAACGTAGATTTTCGACCGTAGTCTGTTTTTTCGCCGTGGACGAGAGTGGTGTGGAACCTGCCAACAACCGGTAGGGGCTTCCTGCTGCCGTACGCGAACAGCAGTGTGTCCGTGTCCTTCAGATCTGATTGTGGTTGTAGTGTCTGGAACATGCTGATGGTCATCCACACTTGCTGGTCTTGAAGGGTGACCAAACACTTGCGCCTTTGGAGGTTCTTTCTCTGTGTTATCTGTCCTTGATCCAACGTAGACACTAGGTAGACCTTCCTCCCTTTTCTCCCTTGTTCCTTGCCGGCATCATGTTGTGTGCCTGAGACATCATCCCCTTCTTCCTCGGTCGATGAATTGGCCTTTTCGACTCGCCTTGCGCTGGCTTGCTTCTTCTTCTTGGTCCTGCTCTTTTCTTGAGGGTTCTGCGGGGGCTGTGCCGGGGTACCCACTGATCGGCATACCTTCGCATTGTGGTCCTTTCTGCCACATGCTCCGCACGTTGTTCCTTACGCGGGGCAGTTCCGCCGGCCATGTCGCGGTCCACCACACCATCCGCACTCCGTGGGACCCGGGACACGTGGCTGCCACCTGTTTTGTGCGTAGCTGCCGCCAGCCTCGTCTGTTGGTGACATGGGACACCATGGCTGTCATGAGGGCGGGCTGTAATTTTAGTAGCGTAGCCCCCATGTTTGCAGCTCTGGTATGTGCCAGTTCACTTTGTCGACCCACTTCGAGAATTCGTGTGAGGAATATGCCTTTCTCACCAAGTACCATCCGCCTTAGTTTTTCTGAGTGGATGCCATTGATGAGTTGCCTCTGGATTTCTTTTTCGACGTTCGTGAATTCACACGAAATAGCTAACTTCCTCAGCCGCATGTGGTAAGCGTCCAAAGTTTCTTCTTCTGCCTGAATAGTGGTGCAGAACATGGAAGTCTCATGGTCCGGGTTCAATTGTGGGAGGAAATGCACCGTCAGGGCATCTTTTGCTTGTTGGTATGCATCCTGGCCATCATCAATGGTTAGCGAGTTAAAGATACGTAGTACCTCGTCCCCCACGTTCAGCAGCAGATGCAACCTCATCTTCCTGGATGTTGTTATGTCCTTGCATTCCATTGCCATTTCGAATTTCTGGATCCATAGCTGCCACCTGGGGCCAACTGATGACGGGTCTGTAAATGGGTCAAAGGGCTGGATCATTCCAGAAGAGTGTCCCTGCGGGTGAGCCTGTGGTGATGACAACAACAGGTTTGCTGCCAACCTGGACGGTGTGCCAGGTCTGGGGGTGGACATGCCGGTTGCCATGGCTGGGGTTCGCTGACCTCACCTTGTTGCTGGTCCCTGGGCGATCCCTTCCGAATTTCCAGATGGGCAGTAATGTCAGGATCAGGCACTCACCACGTGCACCCGTGTTGGATTTATGGATGTGCTTCCGCAGTGGGCCTTCCTGATGTTTCCTGGAGTTTCCGACTCATGGGAGGCAGGTAGAAAGTCTTGGTGCTTCCGCATTTTGGTGGCCTGCCCATTTGTAGGCTGAATCGGGTTGATGCAGCTGAGGATCGTATTCCTCTGGTGTGGTGGACCACCCATTCCTTTTAATGGGTGGGGGGGTTTTGTGTGTGTCCCCCCCACCGGCTGTCCAAAAATGTGTTTCCTATGGCCGTGGGCAATCAGCAGCCTGTCGAGCGCTGAGCGCGCGTGTCTCGTGTGATTCCCCTCATCGCCATTGTTAGATCCGGCCTCCGCGGGGGACCGGATCAATGCGATGCAAGGCCGCGCGGCCTTAGTGGTGCAGCTCCAGCGGGAGCAAAAAGGACACGCAGCACACAGGATGGTGGTTGGCCCGAAACTGCTCCACGAACTCGGGGGCGGGGCTTTTATTAACACGCCCTGCGTCACCGCGCAGCGGGACGCAGGGCGGATGTAACAGCCCCCTCCCCTTCACTCCCTCAGAATGGCAGAGGAATTGATAGGTGGGGGAATGTCGGATTAATACGGCACATTCACTGGGCCTCGGAAGTCCTCTCCAGAGGCTAGTAAGTGTTCTAAGCAAAAGGATTCTGAGAATGGGTAAAGATGCTGGAGAAGAGAGCGATGCCTTACCAGCTCTGCCTGGTCCTGGATGACGAGCAGGCGGGAGTCCCTGGAGGAACAGTCCTCGTGGCTTGCGCTCCAGTTCTTTGCGTTGGGGGATTTTGCGAAGTAGTAGCACTTTCTTTCAAGTGTCATCCAGCCCTCAGGACAGTACAGGGAAACAGATTCAGCACCTGGAAAGGAACGTTATAGTGGGAGTTAGGCTCTCATGCAAAGACCTGAATGTCTTGTCTGCTTTGGAAACAGTGCGCTCAATTTTTCCTGACCTTTACTTTTTAGCTGGGGTGTTGCTAGGTCTGGAAAAGATCCAGGGCTGCGCTAATATAGGGACTGTGGGACTCGGGCTAGCTAGCCTTTTCGCTGTAGCCCCTGAGCTTCTACCCAGGGCAACAACCAAAAGACCCTGAGCTAAAACAATAGGCATGTCAATACCTGCCCATCAGTTCTTCGTGCCCTGCTCACACCTGGTTTTATCAAAGAGAAAGTGGAAATCAGGCCGGGTCTAGGATTTGCGAGGTCAAGAGAGGGACAAGACGTCCAGGGCCAGTACTTTGCATATGCATTCACAGTACCGGAAATGACAGCACAGGAAGTTACATCACATAAGACCAGTCTTTAATTGTCAGGTGCATCACCGAACATTCATGACAAGAAGTTACTAAGAGTGTGCCACCAAGAAACAAATAACTATTATGCAATATATAAAAGGTCACTTTTAATACTATGTATTGAGCCCCTACATTGGAGGCCCCTAAACCATGATAAAGCTATGGTCGAATAACACAGGCAGTGAATTAAATCACATTGAGGGAATCCCAATTTTGGCAGATAATATGAATTGCCCAGGATCAAACACTTCAGTTATGCTGCGAATCAATGATTTGGGGTAATCTACACTTTAGGCACTGGGCCACATATCTCTGAGCTCTAGCTGGTACAGTTACAGATATGTGTTCATGTTTGACTTTCAAGGGCTAAAATAATGCTCTGCTTTAAATACATTATTAAAAAAAATCTATTAATCACAAAATAAACCATCGTAAGAGATACATAAATCCGTATAAAAAAGTATTAAGCAAAAAAGGTAAGACTGCAGTTTCATGTTTCTCCTTCTGAGCAACAACAAATGATACTGTGTGATAAGGTCATCTATTTGTAGTCAGTTTGACAAAGGCATGCAAATTGCTATTATGCTCAAAATGAATAAAATGTCAAATTCCACAAAAACACTTTAAACATGAGGATTTGAGACTTTGATAGAAGGCACAGATGTTAGTAGCGCAGGTACATGGAGGTGCATGCAGCTTACCCAATAACCCTGCCCCTTCATGAGCATTTATTAGAGGCTTCTGTTTCCAGACAGAGGTAACTCGAATGATCTTTTGGGATTGTCTTCGGCATTCACGGGTATACCCAGCGTCATGCCAGCCGCACCCCTCCAGAGACTCTGGCATACGACTCTGACGCTGCGGCCATTTCACAGCATTTGCTGAAAAGCCTTTTTGCCACATTTATTTTCATACTTTCTTTGGGTATTTTTGTATTTGGGTTTTGGGGTACTGCGGGTTGATGGAGGGGGGAGAGGGCAAGGAAGAGGAATGTGAGGGCTTGCAGAATGGTGAGTTGTAGCACCTGATCCTATAGTACAACAGGATAAAGGCACAAGTGCTCGTAGGTGACTGACAGCTCTTACCTATGCAGCCCATAATCTAGTGTGGCTATAAACAAATAAAAGAACCACATCCCACAATGTCACTGCAAGCTCCAACCCTGCTTTGTTTGTGCTTTTAGAATTTAGAAACTTGTTTCCCCAATAGCAGGCTAATGGCAACTTCCCAAGGACTGATGCATAAATCACGCCTTTACGTGCCCCTCCTTAAGCCCACTAGCCCTTCACATTGGCGCATTAGCTCCTGGGACATTGCTATTTCCGGTTCAGCAGCTCCTGAGATCCAGTCTCTTCTTGATTCCCACCTGCAGGGGCACACACTGGAATATCTCCTCCACGGAAAAAGTCTAGGTCCCCAAGAATTCTCCTGCAAACCTGTCTCGCCTGCTCTGCCTCTAGGACCCCGTCAGCTATTCCAACAGTTCCACTCCCACTCACTGCAAAGCCAGGTCCAGCTGGGCAGGTACTGACAGGAATCAGTGCAGTTCTTCTCAAAGATCATCAGTGCCAAAGGCCTTGGTTCTCTCTGGAAGTACCGTGTCCACTTCCTTTCCACAAGCTGAACTATCAATGAGAAGACGCAGCCCACCTGTGTGCGCAATGGCTCTCCGGCCATGCACAGACCTTGCAAAGGAATGTGTCATGGTGTCTCACTGGCCTGCCGTGATTCCAGTGAAAGGGCTCTTCTGTCCATGCTTCATCTCCCATCCCTGCTGCTGCCCTCAGCCAAGGTCACGTGGTCCTTTTAGTTCACGCCCGCCGATCCACTTTCTCTTTTTCTACAGGACTGACTCCATATGGACATGTTTTTTGTGGGAGTGGAAGAGTACATCAGCCACATACATGGCTCCGTAAACCCCACGCAAATCATGCTAGACATCAGTGTTAAAGTGCTGAGAGGTGGCAGGTAGGTTGAGGAGGCCATATGGCATGACATTTTACTCAAAAAAGCTCTACATGGTCTTGGAAGAGGCCTTCCATTCGTGTCTTTCCCTGATTGAATTCTCCATCTAAATCCAGCTTCCAAAAACAATGAAATGTCTCAAACTGGCTCCAGAGATCAGGAATGCCCGGCAGTGGATCGGCATTCTAAGTTCTGATCTGTTTCTGCTTGTGGTAGTCCATGCACAGCTGGAGAGTCCATGCACAGCTGGAGCCCCAGCAGCGGAAGTAGAAGATCAAATGGGCTTTTTCTCCATGGATCCATCCACTCAAGTCTTTCCTACACTTTGCTCTTCTGTAGAAATATAGTGGATTTGCGGGTGCAGAATCTTCTGACTGGGTTTGAAATCGATTGGGCATGGTATGGGGTATCTTGCAAGCGAGAGCACATCTCTGAATGTTTGATGTTGAGGTGGGATATCACTGACAGTGGAACTATGGTGGGGCTATCAGAGGAACGAATGCAAGGGTCCGACCGACTTGCTTTCAGTGATGAGATAAAAAACATCACTTGTTACGAGGTCTAGTCAATGCTGGGATTCTGCCGAAACAACCACCACATTCCCAAAGTGACAGGCAGGTCGGGTGTATCAATGGCAGCTAATGTACTGGAGCACACAAGTTATTGAAGCCTAGTGTGTGTTTTTAAAAAAAGGTAGCAGGCGCCCCTCTCTCGAAACACGTGTATGGGGTTGCTGTTGGTACTCTTGTTCAGAAGGGAATTGCCATAGCATTTCGGTGCTGGACTGCCCATGTGGGCGGGACAAAGACTGATATGCAAATGGATATTTCCTATCTGTGAAAGGTACAGTGAGCAAAAAGCGATGGCTGCAAACTCTCAAAGTGGGAAAAAACCACAGAACAGGTTATCATGCCATGTTCTTCCTGGAGAGGGACGCCTGCTACCTTTTTTAAAAAAAATGTGCAAGGAACTTGGGGTTGGTCACCCTGAGTTACCTGGGGGAACCCAGACGTGGACTCCCTGCTCACTGTGCTCAGAGAGACACAGCTCCACCATCATGGAAACTCTTTGAGCTCACTTTAATCAAGCCTTACCATAAAACGTTTCACTTGAAGTGCCTGCCAGTGTTTTTTCAAGACAGTCTTTTGAGAGTTAATGTCCTGTCAAAAACCAGCATTGGCAAAGCCAGCAGTTTTGGATTGTGTATAAGTATCAGGCATTTGCCGGGCACTGCTACTATATGTCCAGGTCCCTGCATCATTTTGCACCTGCTACCATCAGGGGAGTTGCTAGGTCTGGAAAAGACCGGGGGCTACGATGATGTCGGAACTGTTGGGACTGGGGGCTAGCTAGTCTTTTGTCTGTAGCTCCTGAGATTCTATCCGGGGCTACAACCAAAAGATCAGGGGCTATAGCCCTCTTAGCCCCCCCCCTAGCAACGCCCCTGGCTACCATCAAGGACCAGTTAAAACCAATATCGCAGTGCCTGTCAAGTGGCTTTCTCATGCCTGCACAAAAGCCATTGCCAATGCTTGTTTTGTATGTGTGCACCAGCCACAGCACCGATTTCAATTAATAGAAGCTAGCACTAAGTTTCCACCTCACTCATATTGTTCAGAGAATCACATTGTTTTGCATCGTTCTAACGAGTGTCACCTGGGACTTAACAGGACAAGGCTGGTGTACACACCTACTGTGTATGCTATTTGCCTGCCAGCAACTCACCGAGATAAACACAGATCAAACATTTAACAACCACTCCGGGAGCGGACCACCCAACCCAGACAATTCCTTCTTCTACAAACCATATACTAGAAACGAAGAAAACAAGGGATGCATTTTAAATGGAAAATAATATTATATATAACTAAAAATAATAAGAGATCACCAAAAAAAACACTAACCACTTCTGTCCCACACAACACTGGACGACGCCCTTCTGGACACAACAAGCCCAGTGCACAAACCAAAGCACGTCCAGAAAGCTCTCACACACAGATGCCAGTTGCTCCTGGTTCTGCACCCATCAACAGATGAGCACAACATCTACCCTATCCCTCTCTCCCTCACTAACCAGCCCTACCCAATTTTACTTGCAGAGCCATGTGAGCACCCAGAGACCACGACATTGGCAGTGGTGCATGCTATACATCAACATAACAATGTAATTAGTTTTACCTTTGCAAATATTATATATTCCATCTGCCAAAGGGGTGCACTGCAGTATGTCTGGTGTTTACAAGGCAAGTGTGATCTCCTGCAAGGCTTGTCTAACCACTGAAGTGAGCAATAATGGGCCAAGTGCATCCTCGCATCCTGTCTCCTGGGACATGCAGCATAGGTCGGTACTAGCATGTGACAAGTTGAGTATGCGAGATATGGCATATAATACAACATGAGAGGTTCAGGGGATGAAGGGCAGAGTTTTTGCAGAACTTTAGTCAAGCATGGCATCCCCCTCTTCTTACCCCTAGATCTGTGCCTCTCCTACCTTAGAAGCACAAGCGCATCCCTGCATTTCTTCAATTGTACAACTTGGTTGACTTCAGGGATTACTTGTTCCAATTTCCCCAACACCGACATCCCATACATGAGGGCTTATTTAAGCTTTGCCTGTCAACCATTCCTTCAGTATCTCATGTCTCTTGGCAATGCTTGTTCCAAGTTTCCTCAAATTGATATTTTATATTAGGAGAATTGTACCATATTTGTCATTGATTTTCAATTTTATTTGGTTGGTATTGAAAAGTGCTTCCCAATTGTTCGTTAGCATATTGACACGTCCCGGGGCACCATAATCTTTAGGTTGACTCACCAGTGTAAGGTGCAGCTGCAGTGAGGAGCGTTCATTAGGCAGGCTCCCCCTTTTGGCAGAGTTCTTCTTGGTTCCAGTCCCGCTGCGTGTAGTTCACCTTCAGCCGTCCCTCCAGGGCACCTTCTGCAACTTCACTGGAGTTCCTCCTCTCCGGTCCAACACACCTCCATACGATCGCTGGGGAATACCTCCTGCTCTCCCCACGGCTTGTCTCCCTGATTCTGCCTCTGCCTTGGGGCTCGCTTCCCGCTCTGCGCACTCCGCAGCTTTCACTTCTATCCTGCTCTATACTACTACCTGCAGGTGATATCTGTGTTTAAATGTACCATGCAGCTGCCTTTGATTTTGACAATTAAACTGACCCTGTACTTGGTGTCACATTCACTCCACATCAACTCCTTGCTCCTCCTCTTAGTCTCAGTACTTGAGACTTTCTGGGACTTCGAGTCCAATGACATTGCAGATGGCATTAAATCACATAGTTGAGCAGTTTTTTTAAAGGACAATCATCACAAACATTAGATGTTAAATAACAACATGCCATCAAAATCTCTGGAATTAGGGTTTCTTCCTCACAGAGAAGGGAAGAATACAGCATCTCTCCCGTCGGAGTCTTCACTTCTCCCCGGTATTCATCCCCTCTCCCATGATCCTTCCTCCTCACACCAGCCCCAGTGTCAGGATCAGGTATCAGCTGCCTTTGCCTGGCCATGTGTGAGGAGACCATCACCAGGGAATCAGTGATGACACTGCAGGATGCATCACAGTGCCCAGGGCCTATGGGTGCCACACTTTTCTTCCCTTTCATTCCCCATGGTCTGAGCAAAGGATGGAAATGATAGAGAGGTAAGCACAGGGACAGAACAATAGGTATCAATCAATGCCAATACTAATAAATGCTCCCGTGTCGCTCCTGGTAAAGCTTCGGCCTTGTGACAAGATTGCTTGTCCTCATGACAAGCTCTTTTATGTGGTTAAGGAATTTGAAGCAGTGTCTTCCCAGCGCTTCCTTGTGCATCACTTTCTGACAATGATTGAGTGTTCAACCTGATTAATATGCTGACACATAGCCAGGCCGCAAGCAGATGGTTTGACTCCTTCAAAGTGCATGCGTTTATGAGAATATTGCAAGGAACTATGTTGTATTGTAAAAGACAATTTTGGTGATTAGTCTTCATTGTGATATGTATGGAATAAGGATAGGGTCTTCTTCCTCTATTTGGCCACGGGACTCCTCTGTGACTTGCAATATCCTTTTTATGTACAGTAGGGGGTATTGTATTCCTTATAATACATGGTCATACACCGTCATCCCCTTTAATGCCAGGTTCTTGCTTATATAATCCTATTGATGATAGAGATAATCAATGGAGAATCTGTTTGGATTTTTTTAAAAACTCCCTAATTTGCAGCTTCTAATGCGTTGCTGAAAAATAGTTCGAGCAGTTTAATAAAATGCATCCAAAACGTTTTCGTTTTGTGCTTTAAAATAAATTATAAGTTGTAGAATCTTTTCCTCTTTGTTAAACGTCAGCAGTGTATAGAATACACATAGCACAAACAGTGTCACAGAAAGTTGTTTTTGAAAAGCTTGTCATGCCTTTATTTAAGTGCTGCAGTGACAACATGAATTCTGCTCTGTGCTGTATCAAGCCGCAGGGATTGTGAAGTCACAACTGAAGCATAAAAACTCCTTACAGAGCAATTGTGATTTCAATTTATTTGTACAGGTTAGTAGTGATGTCACAACTAGCCTGTAATATGACATTTATTTTACAGGCTTTTATATGGATATTGCAAGTTGCTATACATTATCAACAAATTATTTATCATACAATAACATATGTGATTGTAATGCAGCACTACTGGAGCCTTTATAAAGTGCTTACAGCCACAGAATGGCCCATTCAAAGGCTGTGGTTTGTAGTGTGATGTGCTCGGCAAAGTGCGCCTTCTGAACATGCCGCCTGTGACTTCGGACATAGGTCAGTACTAACACTGGTAATGCACAGGAACTTTTCCACTTCATCTCTTTAGACATCAAAACCTGCCCTCCCACCTCTGGATTTCAGATAGGATCTAAAATCACTCTTGTTCTGTCTCATCATGATAAAAGAATCGCCTTTCCACACTGAACTTCGACAATATTCCCCGGTAAAGGCCATGCTATATCTGTAGACCAAGTATTTAGAGCAACAAAACTAATCAGAGCACATAATACCTATTAAATAAGATTTTTATTTTCATACGGTAAGATGGCTCAGCATGTTGAGGGCTTGTTGCTGTGATCTGTGTTTGATCACAGGTTCAAATCCCGCCACGTCAACTCAGCCTTTCATCCTTCTAAGGTTGATCAAGTTAGTACCAATTTCGATTTGGTAATAACAATGTATTTAAATATGTTCTATGTAAAGCATTTTGGATAAAAAGTGCTACATATAAATATCAAGTTATTATTATTGTGATGTGTCTTCAGCTGGTGCCATGTCATTAAAATAACAATCACAACTGCTCAGTTGGATAAAAGATATTACGGGATTCCTATACCGTTCAAGCGCTTGGCGCTTCTCCTGGGTATTCCCCCGGAGAACTACCCATCATATAGGTTCCCTAGGTCGTGGGAGGCCCTGCTCCCAGCCAGGTTTAAAGCGATGGCATAGAACTGGAAACTGCCTTCACTCCTGGAAAAGGGTCGACTGACTTAGGTAAGTGCGGGAGGTTTTCCTGATGGAGAAATTCACCTACATGGCACACAAAGATTTGACGTCATGTATGGAGGAGTGGGGACAATGTGTGGACAAACATGGCTCGGGTGATGGCAATCAACTTAGACTACGATCTATGGGGGAGGTGGGGAATGGCTCTCCGAGCAGAGAGATTGATAGGTTAGCGCAGTAGTTGGCTACCACAGGACCTAGACTGACGGATTAGGGGCGAGGGTAGACAGATGTCCCTTCTCTCTCTTTTGGGGATCGCGCCCAAAGGAGTAGACTACTCGAGAGATTTTGGGAGTCGCAGATGCAAGAAGCTGTATGTTATGCTGACCTATCCCATTGTGTCCTGTCCTGTTGGTTTATTTTTGTTTTTCTTTCACCCTGTTGTCTTGTTGGGGTGATGCCAGTGGACTGGTAGGGGGATAGCTGGCAGGGGTGTTTTAGGGGGGTTTATTAGTGCGGTCTGGCTGATGGCAGATGTTCCCCCAGGACCATACAGCATTGTCGCTCTATTGTGCAACCAAGTGACTATTTTAGATCTCGGTGTTGAGTACATTATTTTGCTTGGTAATATAGATTATTTGTTTGTGATGTAAAACTTCAATAAAAACAGTTACAAAAAAAAACAATTATATTCGTACATGTTTAAATAGCGCAATAGCACTTCATGAGGAATTCCTAAGTTGTCTAAGCACTGGAATAACAGTTACCGTTGGTTCAAACTTTATTGTGTTAAACACAGATGTCAGATGTGAGTGTTTCATTTACTCAGCAATCCCCGAGGCTGTATTGTATTGTCTAAAAGCTCTGGCCTATGCCAGGCTTTGTGGGATACAGTAAGGGCTTGAAAAGAGGCCCTTACCGTTCATCGCGAGCCAGGGCTGTTCTCTCAGCATAGGTAACATATGTTCACCTAGTTGGGAAGTCAGTAACAATCCTAGCAGCAGAACCTAGAAGGACTTTGCATATGCCACAGGACAGAAGGATGGACTCAGTGAAAGAGAAAGTTGAACTAACCAAGCTTTGCCCCCTATGATACATTGTAATTTCATCATGCAAAGTTTCTGAAAGAACATACTATATCTGGCATCTGGAGGAGTCACTCGCTGACCTGAAATCAAGCGATCCCTCTTAGCCAACCCTTTAAACCTCATGAAAAACTCTCACTCGCTGTGGGATTTCAGGGCCCACTTATTGTTCATTCACCTACTTGGGAGCCACTAATGAAGCACAGGACTGGCTATCACATGTTCATTCTGATCTGCATCCTTCCTCATTAAATACTCCAGAGTGTTTATCCCCTCCCATTCTTCCCATCCTATTCTTCACCCTCCTTTCCCTCATCTCCTATGTGGTTTGTTGTACTCTATTTAAGATCTTACCATTAATATTTGCCCACCTGGCCTGAAATCCTGCAATACTCCCTGCTGAACGGTGCTAAGCTGTGCCATGCCTACTCTGAAACACATTGGCACCTTTGTGCCTTCACCCTTCGTACATAATCCAGAGAGACATTATAAAGAGCAGATGTATCCATAATGCCAGCCCTACAGTCTGCCAGCGCTTGCCCGTAGCACAGAGAGAGACCACTGTACAAATCAAGCCTCAAGATCCAGGATACTGTGCGTCTTTTAATCTACCCCAGTTTCTTCTAACAATGGTCTGCAGAGCGACTTCTTAGTCTGCTAGTGCATTGCACTGTACTTTCCGTGGTCTTCTGCAAAAAGCGCTACATCACAAGTAGACGGGCACTCGCACACGGCCCCAGCGGTAACGCTAATTGCATCTTATGCAAACAGCACTGGGAAGTGGCCTATCACCCGAAAAACCTGTGAAAATAATGCTACTACCACCAGAACCATTGGCACGCGGTAATAGCGCCAGTGGGAAATGCGTCACCATCGGAACGGGAAAGACTGCGGTGGCCGTTTTGGAAATCACAGTCCATTCAAAATCTGAGCACCTGGCTGTCATCCACACTTCCAGAACATCAAACATGTCACAGGAGAGGGCAAGGTGCTAGGCAGACCAAGGTTGGCTCAGGAAACCTATGTTTACAGAGGCTGAATTGAATGCACTGGTGCATAAGGTTTTGACAAATCATGCAGAGCTGTACAGGGCAAGACCAAAAAAGGCCTCCCAGCGGTGCACCAAGATCTGGCTGGCTGTGAGCCAGAAGGTGTCGACAGTTGGCCACATCCCCTGGGATGAGGAAGACTGCCGGAAAAGATGGATTTGCACTGCAGGTCAAGGGAATGCTGGCTCAGCATCGCACGGACTGCATTGCCTATGGACGAGGGTCGCCACCAGAGCTCGACCTGACGCCCTGGGCGGAATGCTGCAGCACCATGATCGACATGGAGGGGATAGGGGGAGTTGGAGGAGCAGAGGCTGGCACTGGCACCCAGCAGGGAGAAGGCGAGTCAACCCCACCCTTCAAAATGTAATGACAACAGCCCACCACAGCATCCCCCGGTGGAAATACCCATGAGCCGGGCATTGTGACTGAAGGCAGTGCGTGGGAGCCACCACGGGCACCTACAGCAGCACCCATGTGACAATGCACCTAGGCCACCCCTGTGAGGCAAAGCAGTGTGGAGGGAGCCCAAGGGACAAATCCAAGTGCCATGCACCACACAGCCATGGCAGGGGCACAGCAGTGCCCCATTGGCTGCTGTCAGTGACCAGTACCAGCCCCCCTTCCAATCACCATGTACAGCAGTCCAGCAGGTAATGGGATCAGGAGCTTGCGAGACAAGCAATGGCTATGATATGATATTTTATTTATATTGCACAAATACACAAGTGTTTCAGGGCCTGAAATGCACCCCTGCCGTGCCACCAGAGCAAATTCACATCCCCAAGTCCCCCCCTCTAGCATGTGGCCCCATCTCTGCCAATCCGCTACCAGATGCAAGCATGCCAGGCCCGTGAATGAGTCCAACAGCCACTTGCCACACCCCTCACATGTAATGACTGCCATGCATGCTAAAACATGTCAGAGAATGTGTCCTAACGCCATCCCCTATGTCCCCTACAGGCACACAGGCATGACCTGAGGAATCAGGGGAAGAGGACGTAGTGGAGCTGTCTAGACATAGGTCCTCCCAAACCTCCATCAGCATCACCGCCCCGCAAAGCGGCGCACCCACTGCCCAAGGCCAGCCTGCCAGGGTTGCACCAGTGGCTAGCGTGGAGACCACCCTGCCTGACAGTGAGAACACAGCCCCAATAACCGGCATCTAGGAAGAGGGAGGGGTGAGCAGCCCCCACAGTGATGGTCTGCATGCAGCCACGGCCCGACACAAGGATGCAGACAGCACCAGCCATCACAGACCCCGCCTAGAGCCCTGTTCAGGAGAACGAGCGCAGCCCAAGCACATAGGGCCAGGCACAGTGCTGACACACACACACCCGGGAACCAGATACCGACACCAGTTCCTATGTGTCCCCAGCCAGAAGGCCCATCAGTCAACGTCCCAGCTCCCCACCTCAGCTGACTTCCACCTTGAGCACTGTAATGGAGCACCTCAATGCCATGGAGGCACGCTAGCGCCAACGAGCATGTGCAGGCCATCAGTCGAGTCATCAGAGCGTTCACGAAGAGGATGGCCCGGGACAATGCGCGAACCAGGGCTGTAGATAAAGTGTGCACAGCCTTCCTGACTGGGTTTGGCCAGAGGGTGAGGGATATTTATGAGGGGCTCTCTGCCTTTGCGGAACAGATGAGGGAAAGTAATGCCCTCCACCGCCAGCAGCTGGAGATGGCAGTTTCAATTGCCTCATCCTCCACCACCCCCATGGAGGAATCCCAACAGGGAACACATAGGCAGATGTCCCAGCACCAGCTACGCTCAAGCTCCCCTGAGGCTGGGGCTCGGGGAAAGAGGGCACGGACTTCATGATCACCATGCGTACTGTTGGCCTGAGTGTGCTCCATATGGACATGTCGTTGGGTGGGGGTAGGGGTGGTGGTGTGCTGGCGTGTTGGTGGTGGGTGGGGCAGGGGGGATAATGTGCTGGAGTGCTGGTGGTGGGTGGGTGTAGGGGGGATTGTGTGCTGGGGTGTTGATGGTGGGTGGGGGATGGGGATGGGGTTAGAAAAAGTAACATTAAAGCCTGTTGAACTATTGCAAGGACATTCATGATTGTGTAGTTGTGCTCTTTATTCAATATGTGCTTATTGTGTACTGGGTCAGGTCACCGTGCTAAAGCAGTTGTCTATCAGTGCCTGTCGGCCAGTCTCTCTTCCCTCACTTCATCGCTGTGTGTGTCTGCTCTGGCTCTGTCAGCATCTGGGGGTATGGGCACATTCCTCCTGAGGCAAATGTTGTGGAGCATTGCACACACCAATACAATTTTCCCTACTTTGTCTGGTGCATACATCAGGGCCCCTCCAGTGCGTCTTGGCACCGTAATCGTGCCTTTAGCTGTCCAAAGGTGTGTTCTATACATATGTGTGTCCGACTGTGGGCATGGTTGTAGGCATGGTCATGTGGTTTCCTAGGTCACGCACCGGGGTCAGCCACGTCAGCTGCGGGTATCCAGAGACACCTGCATGGGGTGGAATACCGACATAAGTCATTTGTCTCATGCATGAGCCTGCAGTCTCAATGTATTTGGCCATTGTGAGCCATTGGTATTCTTGTGTCAATCTGGACCACAATGTGTATGTGTGATGGGTGTGCATCCTTTGGATGTCATGCCATGCATTCCTGTACATGCACCCTGTGTTGTTGTGGCAACAGTTCTGTGGCATGTGACGGTTGACTGCACACGGGAAGATGGTTGTGGCAAGGGTGGACATTGTTGTTGGGTGCTGCTGTGTGGATCTGCGCTGCAGCATATTCAAGGTGCATTGTGGTTGATGTAGTCTGATGTGGCATTGTGTTGGCAGTAGTGTGTGTCCATCACCATGTGTGTTTCCAGGTGTGGTAGACATGTGCATGCACCCTGGGATGCCCCCAGTCGATGGTGCAGGTACTGCATGGGTGCTGCCAGTGCCTCCTCTTGACATGCAATGCTTAATGTGGATATCCTCCCCCCTTTTTTACATGTGCTTTGGCATGCCTTTGTGGCTGGGTTTGTACTCGCCCACTCTCCAGGTCCATTGTCCTCTGTGCCTCTCCATGTATCCCGGTAGTGCGCGCTGGTGTGTAGGACCATGGAGTCGTGGGTGGATCTAGGGTAGCAGGTACAGCAGTGGGTGATAAGGTCAGAGCCGCAGATCACCAGCATGTTCATGGAGTGGTAGTGTTTGCGGTTCCTGCAGACTACGTCACGGGCCTGGGGCACCACCAACGCAACTTGGGTGCAGTCGATGGCTGCTATCACGCTCGGGCAGTGCTGTGGCATAAAAGCGTACCTTCATGTCATTCACCTGGGCCTGGGTGGTGGGCAGTGCGATGTGCTGGTTGACATGACGCAGAATGGCATCCAGCACCTGGCCAAGGACTGCACTGAATGTTGACTGGGCCATGCCATGCATCATGGTCACAGAGTTCTGGAAAGTGCCTGTTCCAAGGAACTGCAGGACTACCACCAGATTCACCAGTGGGGGCATGGCTGTGCGGATGTTAATCCTTCTCCCAGCTTCATCATGTATTGTGGCCAGCAGCTCTGTGATGGTCTCCCTGTCCAGGAAGTACTCAGTTATCAACTGGGTGCCACTGAGGGCCCAGGGTGATGGCCTGACCCTGGGGATGGGTGCTCGCCTTGCTGGGTTTGCTCTCCTTTCTCCTCCTCTTCATTCCACCTACCCCGTACTCCCTGTGCCCTGGTCTGGTTGTTCTGCATCAGAAGGGCCAGGCGCAACATGAGCAGCTGCCCCTCCCAGCATTCATTATATAATGGCAGCATGGTGTTGCAAACAGTGTTTGGGGCCTGCATGGGTCTTATGTAGCCCTTTGCTGTTGTGCATTTTGTTCACCTGTGGCTTGATCCCAGGCACCTGGGTTTATTTACCTCCAGCTATATGCTGGAGGTAATTCTGAGTTGTATTAGCGCTGGTTTTCGGCGCTAATACCGCAGAGAATGCACTTGTGATACGGTTGTAGCTGTGCTTTGTGTTGTTAGCGTTAATAGTGCTGGCTTCAATAGCGCCGGCTATAATTGCGCCAGTACGTTTTGGGTCCAGAGGTATTTGGGACACTCGTGATCTGGCGGAGCGTTATTGGCAGAGGATTTAAGGGCTACCATCCAACCTGTGATGAGGCCCTAAGACTTGACAAGCAGCTTTGTGTTCTTGCTTCCTTGCCCTCTTCCACTATCTAACCCTGACTCACGTCAGCAATGATACAAAGGATTTTGCAAGGAATGTGACCTCTCGATGATTTGCAATTCCAGCCACCTGGGCAGTTCCTTATTTACGGCAGATGGGATGACCTTTGGAAAAGGGACTTTTTAGTAGTTTTATGATCCATCAAGCCTCCGGATTCTAAGGATATCAGGGAGACAGTAAACCCATGAGTTGATTCCATGGTGTAAGGCTGGCAGGTAAATACCACCGATAAAAATGCTGCTGGTTCATACCCTTTCTTTTTGCCAGGAGGTAGCACCATTCCTCCTTGCCACTCCTTCCTCCCAAAATCTAAATTTACGGACCTTACTAAAATGCTGGTGGTAGAATCTTTATTGGGCGCATTCACCAGCTGGCTCTAATGACTGCGGACACCATGAGAGAGGGAACAAAAAACTGAATTACTCATTAATACATCAGGGCAATCTGATTTATTCGCCAAATGTGTGTGAAAGAAACAGTGTACTTTGGGCTGGCAAAGGTGAGGGGAATGTGGTTTGTTGAAACCGCAGGCTCACAATATGTATTTGACTGAGTACACACCCTGATTACATGGGTAAATGAAATCATCTATTTTATGTTTTCCGGTAATGGAGGATGCCATGTAAAAGAAGCAACATTTTGTTTCAAAGATACAATGAAGGGCTTTCTCTACATTAGATAGCCTTGTTCTACATATCCATACCTATGTCTAAGATAGTGGTATCAAAAATTCGACTATAATCAAGGGCACAATTAGCCACAGCTTAAATGGGAATTCATATTATGCATCTGGATTAGGGCGTTAGGAACACCTGGGATTGAAACACAAGTCGTTTAACAGGGCTACAATGTGTTCAGTGCCTTAAGTGGCACTACAAATCGAGCCGGGGCCCATCGAGGGGGCGTGGCCTAACAACGGGGTCTTGATGGGCCGTTAGGCCACGCCCCCTTGACGAGCCCCGGCTCAATGGGCTACTGGAACCCCTGCCAGGCAGCCTTTTGTAGAGATTAGCACCCCCTCCCCTATTGGGGAGAGGGTGCTGATCTCCGCATTTATTTTGTATAGGCTTGCCTGGCAGGGGACAGTGCCTCGCCTATTCAGCCTTAATGGTGGTGCTGCCCCTCGCTAGCTGGGGAGGGGCAGCGTCACCATTAAGGCTGAAAGGATGAGGCCACTGGAAGCAGAGGCCTTTTTCCTAAAGATTGAAACTCCCGCGAATCCGCGGGAGCTTCAGTATTTAGAAAGCACGGCCTCTGCTTCCAGTGGCCTCACGTTTCTCCATAATGGTGGCGCCGGCCCACGTGCATCCCTTGATTAAAGGGATGCCTCGCAGGTGCGGCGCCACCATTATAGCTGAAAGGCATTTTTTTCTGAAGCCTGAAGCTCTCGCACACGAGCGAGAGCTTCAGGCTGTAGAAAAAAATGCCTTTTCGTGTAGTGGCCGGGGCTGCCTGGAGAGATTAGTGGGCCCCGGCAGGGCCCCGCCTCAAAACGAAATTTCGGAGCCTGCCGGGGCCCAGCCCTGGCAGGCCCCGGCCTACTTAAAGCCCTGAATGTGTTACACCAAAGGTGGCGGTATTAGCAGGTTTGGACATGGGTGGCACCATCGTAACCAGGAACAGTTATGCACATGGTAACTTTAAATTAACCATACATTCATTGTATGAATCTCTCTCTCTTTCTCTTTCCCCTGTTGCCATACTCTTTCTTTTCCCTTCTCCCCTACCTTGGGAATGGGTGTTATCCCATGTTATATGATTGAACCCTTTCGGATTTTGCTTTTAATATGTGTTGACTATCAATGATTTTAACCAATGAACTTGATAACCCAAACTGCTGTTGGGCATGGAGTTGTTAATTCAATTTGGAACATGTTTGAATTATGCTTTGTGAATGTGATTCTTGATTCCTGTGAAATGATATTACCTGATGGTATATGGTCCAACCATTGTGGGTTTAATTTCATTATATGTTTATTACCAATCAACTCATTTGACTTTTGTTACACAAATTAATTTTGTTATGGTTTATGTCAATTTCTGTTATAATTATACGTTGATGTTGCATATGTGTAATTTCAATAATATGATGTTCATGTGAATGTTATCAATGTTGCTATCCAGCCCTGAGAAAGACCTTTAAATGGTCAAAACGGTTTATAGTCATAATTTAGAAAACAATAATGTCGAAAGTCATTTTTTAGAAAAAAAAATGTCGAAAAAAAAAAAAATCGAAATTTCAAAATGGGGGGGTTCCCCCGCAACCCCTTTTTTTTATTTTACCCATTTTTTATACTTAACAAAGCCAAAAAATACATATAAATAAAAAAATAATACATTCGACATTTTTTTTTTAGACATATTTTTTTAGACATTTTTGTCATTCGACATTATTTTTTCTAAATTATGACCGACCACCAGTCAAAACATGTGTTGGCTGATAATAGATATTAAATCTTCAAGAATCATAAATTGGATAAATGTATTTGTTAATTTGATTTACTGTGTAATACATTTCATTAATAGACTATTCAAAGGGAGTTATGAGCAGAGGTGTCTCAGCTACACAAGGAAATATATTGTAGGTATGAATCCAAATTGTAGGACCTAATAAGGAAATGTACAGTTGCAAAAAAATATATATGCATACTTCCCAAATGGATCACATTCAATTTGTATAATCATTCCCTATGATATTATCGATGGAAAATAAAACTATGAGTACTAGTCAAAAACAGGTGTCTTTCTTCAACATTGAAAAGTTATTTAGGAAAGGAAAATAGAAAATAAAGAAGTAGAGTAATAGAATACATAACGTATTTCAATCAAAATTCTTTCACTTGTAGAATTACATATAAATTATAACCCATGACCCATAATAAGCCTGTCTTTGATGTTGTTAGTGTGGTAAAAGACAGTGGTAAGACAGTGGTAACAGAGTTACCACTACATTGCTGCCACATTACCATCACCCCGAACTACAGGTTTGGAGGTAAGGCAGAGGAAACACTTTCAGCAGAAAACTAGAGGTAATTCCTCCACCGTACTGCACGAAAACTGCCAAATTAGCAGTATTACCACTGGTGGTAATACCATCAGTGGCAATACCACTGAAATCCCCATAGAGTCCTGTGGACTCCAATTAATGGAGTCTAACAATGCCTACCACCACTTGTTATCCAGTGTTGTTGGTATCTCGGTGGTTTTACCACCAAGATGCCTCCAAACTCGCAATGAGGCTGATACTATTTGCCACATATGCATTGAATAATATTTACAACAATTTACTTTGGAAATTAATGAATTCTTTTATCTTGATGTTAAAGGTATTGATCTTAATTTTCTTCAACTTATCTAGTGTGAATTTACATATTATAGATACACCACTTTAAAAAAAAATCTGTTGGAGTTTTTATGAAGTCATGTTCTGTTATTTACAACTAATTTCTGTAAATGACAGAGGCATTTGTATTCCTAATCATAGGATATTTAGTGTATACCATGGATGGGAACGTCAGCAATATACAGACCAATAACTGGGTCTGCTTTAAGAATCATCAAAATGTTTGTTTAGATTCAACTGTAACTTCAGTAAAATTCATATTTTTGTGCATTTATTACTACTGTAAGCACTAAACACTTTACAGTAACTTTATGTTTCAACAGTGAATGTTTTATTAATATCTTTTATTTTAAAAAGTGAATATTTAAACTGTATTTTTGTAATTTGTTTGGAATATTGCTTTTTAAAAATAAAGATGTGGATTTGTTATGATGGCATTCACATCCACCATTACCTACAGTTTTAGTAAAAATCTTAAAATAAAAAGCCAGATTTAAAAAAGTCAATTTTTAATTTCATTAACATAATTTTATTTATTTAACAAGTATTCTACATTTGGCAAACCATCTAATGAAAGTTTCTATCACTGTAAATTGAGTACTTACCAGTAACTTTATTTACAAACATTAATGTCTGCATATCAAATGGACAAATATTTTAGTACAAATGGTATATTTAACTTTTTCTATTACATATATTTAAGGTCAGATTTAATAGCTTGCTGAATAAAAACCTTATTAAATGCAATGCTGTTTTAGGCAGTCCACTATTTTTTTGCAATATAAATTGCTTTATTCAAAGGTCTTTTTACTATACCTGAATGTGGATATCTTTACTGTGCCACAGTGTCACAGAAAGACCAAAATAAATGTGATGTCAATAGCATTACATTATATATATATTACATGGCCACTGGATTCATCCAGGGGGGGCAAAGTTATAAGGGGGTCCCAAAACATTTTTCCCATAGACTTTGCTCACGCCTACAGCCCAAACCGCTGGACGGATTTTCACCAAATTTGTACCAGGAACAGCGGCTTGGTCCAGAAAGCGTGCTTTTGCAAATTTGGTGAAAATCCGTCCAGTAGATTTTTTTTAAATGACCGAAAAGTAGGTCAGAAAAAATGTGTGATATCTGTGTTCGGTCCGCGGACAGACTTCCCTGTTCGCTCCGCGGACAGGGTCCTGATTGGCTGAGTGGTGCGCGGGCAACCAACGTGCTCACCGATTGGGCGATGAAGAGCGTGAAGCGCGTCAGATTTTCGAGAACGCCCGCCATCTTGGATCTGCGAACGTCTGCGGACATCGTGGAAAAACTTGGTGGAAAAATAGTATTTATAGCATTTAGCAGAGTGTGTTGGTGTGTTAAACTGTTTGGGGAGGGTGGGGGAGTAAGAGGTGGGTGAAATGTTGTGTTTATTTAGGTGGTAGACCCCCCTGTTGTGTTCGATTTGTCAGTGGACCTCGTGATGTCCTGAAATGTTCTAAATAAACGAAATGGGTGTGTTCTGAAGACGCTATGCCTGTCCGTACTGTTCGGAAGCAAGCTGAAACTGTTCTAAGAACACACACAGTATCCTGAAATGTTCATTAATAAACAAAATGGGGGTGTCCTGAGGACGCTATGCATGTCCATACTGTTTGTAGGCAAGTTGAAACTGTTCTAAGAACACACACAGTACCCTGAAATGTTCATAAATAAACAAAATGGGGTGTCCTGAGGATTCTATGCCTGTCCGTATTGTTCGCAAACGTGTTGAGACCGTTCTAAGAACAAACGGCTCTCCGTAACTGCCCGTTTCACTTGTGATGCACTTTTAAT
The DNA here is from genome assembly GCF_040938575.1 of Ambystoma mexicanum. NCBI lineage: Eukaryota > Metazoa > Chordata > Amphibia > Caudata > Ambystomatidae > Ambystoma > Ambystoma mexicanum. The sequence goes on along the minus strand of NC_090925.1, from coordinate 140,099,400 downwards.
TAGTTTCAGGACCCGAAAAGTGTCCGTAGAACACCAAGGCGCATGCGCAAAACTGTCCCCGTGCATTTTTTTTTTAAGTCCGCGGACAGTCCACGAACATCTAAAATTTTGGGGTACTGCCCTATCATAAGCATTGCAGTTTTGTCTGGGAGGAAGTGGTGGCTCTGAAAGAGCCTTTTGGTGGTGTTTGTTTGTGTTTGAAAAATGTAAATACTCAACACCTACTACAAAATGGATGCAGTAATTCCAAAAAAGGTTGCAATGCATTTTGTACATTTCGTAGAAAAATCTGATTGCCAGCATAAGTAAGATGGACTCCATCTCTGCGAAAAATGTATGTACTACGAAACATAATATTTTCATTGTGAAAAGAAGACATGCCAAAATCTGTTAGAAAGGCACAAACAGCCTTTTTGACATTACGCCTTGCTTTCTCCATTTGAGGACCAAATGAAGAAGAACAAAGCCACATTTGTCTCTGCGCAATCCGTGAAAAAATTACTTGCAAATTTGGAAACATGTCCATGGCCTTCCCAAGTCCTTCTTTCATTGCAAATTGCAAAGAAATTCCATACACATGTCCTAAACTGTTCCCTCCACAATGAATTACAATTATGTCTGGATGTTGCTCTGTCTGCAAAGTTGCACAGAGAGGTAGCAAGTCCAACCACTTCATTCCATGTACTCCATGCCAGTGCACTTCCACAGGTGGGAATCCAAGATCTACAGCTACTCCACAGCTTTCTGCATGCACCTTCAACCAATGTATCCACGAGTGTCCCAAAATCCAAACAATCTATTTTCTGAAACACACAGCCATAGCTATCTGTTCTTCTCTCAGCAAAAAGAGTATCTGAGAAACTCTCTCCTGGCACAAAACACCCACTAAACTTTACTGACCAATCCCTTGCTCTGTTCATTCTCATTTGCATGCCTCCCCACCCCAAAATCCCCGGATGTAATACGCAATGTCCGCGGACTACCGCCATGTCCATGGACATATCGAAACATGGGTAGCCCTTCTACCATTTCCACTTCACTCTCTCTTCCATTCCCTGATTGGATACAGCTAAGCAGTCACATGACCATCCACCAATCACATCCAAGACCTCTACATCTAAATTTATCATCATAGATCAGCACTGCATATGCACTGTTAATCACTCTGAGTGCAAGTGTCATATCATTGGAAAGCACCTTCTACAATAAATACTGTACAAGACTCCAAGATGTGTACTTGCAGCTGGATGCATATCCATATGCATGAACACAAACTACAGGTATGCATACTTTCTGTGTAGTACATGTATAATTCTTATAGATTCATATAAACAGATTCACTGACTTTTAGCTTGTATAATCTATCAAATGAATTTACTGTCATTTTTTCAATCTCCTATAATCAACTGTCACTTCCAAACCTATCTGCTATTTAATTTCTTTTTATACACACATTTTCAAAGCATGTTGAACTAACATATTTAAAGTACAATATAAACAGTTAAGTTAACATAAAATTGCATGCACACAGTATGTTCAAGTATCAAACAACAATACTTGTACAAAAACATAAAAATGTATTTATTTATTTATTTATATGTATATAGTGTGCAATCAGCCCATAGCATCGAGGCACTGTTACTTGCAAGAGCTTAGTTACAGGAATAGTGGCATTCAGTGGTACATTATGAATTCCACAAGGCATAGAATTGATATTTTGGTTGGTACAGTTACTCATTACAATACGGTTTATGCATTAATAACATATGATATGTATTCAACTGGTGCAACGCATGTTATGTGAATAAGATAGTTTTCATGGTTTTGAGGAAGGTGCTGAGGGTCAATGTCAATCAAAAAATCAATGTCTAAATTAAAAACAGTGCTATATACAAACAAAATTACTAATTTGCTTGCTTTACAATTGCAGTGAAGACCATTCTCCTGAAAAGAAGCAGCTGAATTTGAAATACAAAGAACAACTAAGAATTAACCTGCCCATTCCAGAAAAAAAAGTAAGTTGACTACCACCATAATATTTGTACTATTACTCAAACACACTGTAAGGTTAATTCATGCTATTTCAGTGCCTAAAAATAGAGATTGTGCACCATTCTGTCCAAAAATCCCCATTTCAGAAACAGAGATTTGCGTGTAGAATGGCACAGAAATCCCCATTTTTCAGGGCACAAATGACAAACAGTTTTTTGTTCTACAATATTAACATTCTAGGGGCTGAGTTATAATTCTATACTATTAGATTTACCATGTGTGCTTCTCCTCACCACTAGCTTACTTTCTACTGTCATCCGAACCCCAGTATAGCAACACACAAATACAAGAAAACGCATTACAACTAGTTGTAGTTGCCCAATGCACAATCACACACCATCACATAAATCTTTACCAAAAAGCAAGTCCATAGAAAGCAACGCAGAAGTAGAGCAAATGAAATAGAAGAGTCCAAATAAGCATCCATCTCTAGTGGAATTTGTGCATAAAATTCAAACAAAACAGCTAATACAGTCATTTAGCGAAACAAAACAAGCTTCAAGTACAGAAACTTTGCCTACTCTATCAAAATGTAAAACGAAACAGAAAACGATTAACAATAATTCAGCTACCACTACTGCTAAAAGTGCTCCTATACCAAAAAAAGTATTTTAGCAAAAATGTTCCGCCACAGAGTCCTTCAGAATCTTATAAAAACAGGAGACAAATCATGCACAACCCTTAAAACCTACCGTAGAAAATTAATCTTAGAAGCTTTAATAGACAGTGCAATCCTTCTCAAAAGAAAGTTATTCATTTTAGTGTTAAACAGAATGAAAGCACTAACAAAACTAACTACTAAATTACAAAAAAAGCTTCTCAATAAACTGAATGTCAACAGAAATAACTTCTCAAATATCTGTGGAGGTGAATGGAGTCACACCACAAGCACAGAACCATATTTTAATGAAGAAGCATACAAACAAAAGCAAACAAATACAATTGCCATACATAGCAGTGGACGAGGTTATGAAAAAGTTAATACCATAATGGAACAAGAAATACTGCTTACAAAAAATATCCCCAGAAAACTTAGAATTACCTTTCCATTCGACTGAATCAGAATGTCTACTATACAAATGGCCATGCACGTAATTGTGTAACATTCCCAAAAAATCTTTCAAGTCTTTACGCCGATTCCTCAATCTGTACATGAAAGGCAAAGACAAAATCAAAATGAAACTGCTGCAAAATATGGATACCTGTCCAGTGCGCAAGTACACAGGACTACAAGGACATTTATTGGCCTGCATTTCAGGACCTACTTGTAAAACCACCTTCCATTATATCAAAAATATATCAACACATCATTCAACTATAAGAAATCTAGTCTATAAACTGTACTATGCTAAAAGTCCTGCTTTAGCACTAGCAAATTTAAATAACATTATTCTACATGGTACGGCAAAAGACCTACTTGAAGAAATTGACTATATCCAGAACAAATATTTTGGAAATGAAAGCCATTTACAGAATGAAACAGCTTTAAACCAAATTGGCAACAATTCTATGCATGGCAACCTTCTAAAACACACACCCAAAAAAGAAATATTGAAATTTAAAAGTACATCTGCTGAAGTACCAAACCATGTGTGTGGATGTTGCCGTAGAACGTTTTATAAAAGTAACACAAAAACTGTAGACCTAACATACAAAATAGAAGACTATGAAGATTCTAAATGGTTTGAATTAGCTCTCTACCTTATAGCACAAAACAAATACGAAATAACTGACCCCTTAATACTTTGCAGTTACTGCACTACAAAACTTGACAACTAAACTCCTTCACGTGCTATCACAAATCATTTGGAATTATTTCCACTACCAAAATTCCTACAACAACTCAATTTATATGAGAGCATCATAATTCAAACAGTGCACCCCTTTCAAGCAATAATATGCCTTCAACCAAAAACAGCAAAATTACCTCACTCTGAATTAGTGAAAGGTATTTGTGGAAAAGTAGTGTATTTACCATTAGATCTAAAAGAAAATGTGCACACTCTAGGAGTGCAACGTCCAATGGAGCAATCTTTAATTATCTTAGTAAATGGTGTACCTACAAGACACAAAAATTTGGCAACAACTGGTAGATTTACAGAAATTTAGACAAGCCTTGCAATATCTAAAAGACAATACTGAATATTACAAAGAAATTAATATTGAAGAAAACTTGAAGGATACCACTGAAATAATTCAAGAGACACAAGAAGCTGGTCAATTTGAGCTCCTAGATCCTGCTACAATATCCAATACTTTAGACCATTTTACAATTCACCCATTGCACTCTAATGACACCATAGAAGTTGCACTGCAAACATACCAAATGCGTCAAACAAAAGGATCACCAATCAGCATATGGGAAAAAGTATAGAAGCACGTGCTTTTCCTCTACTCTTTCCTACTGGCAAAGGAGGAAGCTACGATGATAGACCTATTCAAATAACAGCATCAGAATACCGCTCATTACGGATGTATTCTGAAGATCCCAGATTTAGACTAAATGTGGAATACATATTCCACCTACTCTTTGAATATGTTATGGAGTTGCACACACATTAAAATCAGGAACCCACATTCAAAATATGTCAGCTACGCAATTATTACAAAAATTGCAAAAAAAGATGAGGTTTTACAATCAAACATTACAAATCTATTAGCAAACATGCGTGGTACTAAAGAGTACTGGTTCCAACGTCATGGAGATTTACGTTGTATGATCAGAAACCTTGGCCCACCCACTTGGTTTGTTACATTAAGTTGTGCAGAATATGCATGGGAAGATTTACATGATTTCCTACGCATATCAAACAAAAACAAAACAAACATAGATATACTAACTCCTGGAGACTTTGTTCTATAGATCCTGTTAATGTTTCAAGATATTTGCATCATCATTTCATTGCTATGCTACACTTTATTTGTAATAAAACGGTTCCTCCCCTCGGAGAAGTGTAACACTTTTTTTGGAGAAAAGAATACCAAGCCAGAGGAGCACCACATATCCACATGCTTTTATGGATTAAAGATGCTCCTAAATTTGGTCAAGACAATGATGCCACTGTGTTACAGTTTATCAAAAAATATGTCACTTGTGAAATTCCATCGGAAGCAACAAATGGTGATCTTCATGCACAAATTTTACAATTTCAAAGACACAAATGTGACAAATATTGTTGTCGCAAATACAAAAACAAAGGGAAATACTACACCAAATGCCACTTTGGTTTCCCTAGTCCGGTTACAAAAACAGGTGAAGTGAACAACTTCATGTCTTCAGTTAGACATAGTGTTAAAGGTAAATCACCTAAAAATACATATTACATAAAAAGAACAGAAGAAGCAAAATATATCAATGATTACAATGCAATCATTGCCCTCTTATGGAATGCAAACATAGATGTGCAATACATTGCAGAAAATTCCACTGCAATTGCACGATATGTTACAGCATACTTAGCCAAAGCAGAAAAAGCTTCAAGACCTCTGGAATGACCTGTCATCAGACAAAACACTGTCTCAGAAATTGTACAGCTTGGCCATAAAAATGCTCTCCCATAGAGAATGTGGCTCCTATAAAGCAGCAGATCATTTAACCGGTACTGCTTTGTATGGAAAATCTGAAAATATAGTATGGCTAAGTCTTGGTCCTGCTAAATCTAGAAAAAGAGTTCTGAAATCATACGGTGACATAGAAACAATAGCCAAAAATGATCCCAACAGCCAAGACATTTTGAAAAACAATATGCTGGACACATACTACCCAAACAGAAGTACCACTTTGGAAACCATGTGTCTATATAACATAGCTCAAAACTTCACATACAAAAATAATATTAAACCCGATGAAAAAAAAGGTAGATAAAGAGTGACAAATTGTGAAGTCAGCTTAGTAAAACTCACCAAACCAAGTTTAATTGATCATATCAAATTGTCATTAAAGACTCCTCAACATAAAGAACTATATTACATGTCCCTGCTACAACTCTTTCAACCATGGAGAAAAGAAGAAGAAATACTAGATAACTATGACTCCTATGAAGACGCTTTCAAAGCAAATGAAAGCACTATAACTGATGCAAACTTTACACAGTATAAAACAATTTTGCACAATGAACAGCAACACGAAGAAGAACTCGAGGCCCAACTAAATAAGGACACTCCTGACAGTAGTCACCCTTCTGTAACAGGAAGCGAAGAACCACTGGGAGAACCATTAATAACAAATGAGGCAGAATTAGCTATGACAAAAGTAGAAAACACCATGTGTTAGTATGAAGATAAAGAAGACTTAACTATACTACAATCAAAACTAAACAATGAGCAACATAGCATTTTTCAAGAAGTAACAAAAGAAATTGCACATGGTGTACAACATGAAAACAAAGAATGCACCTGCCAAAATTACAAACCTATACTACTGTACGTCAGTGGTAAAGCTAGTTCTGGCAAAACATTCTTAATCAAAATCATCAGCAAGTTCCTTCAACAATTGACAAACAACAAACTGTCAGCTGTTGTAACGGCACCCACAGGTTTAACTGCCTACAACATAGACGGTGTCACTTTACACAGATTACTACTCCTTCCAGTAGAGCACCAAAACAAATTAGACTATTACAAACTTTCTGCAGAAGCTGCAATGGAACTATGCAGAGTATTAAAACAAGTGAAAATGCTACTAATAGATGAAGTGAGCATGGTCTCCAACCTAATGTTGGCTTTGATTCACCTCAGATTACAAGAAGTACTCAAAACAAACTACGAAGAGCTCTTTGGAGGAAAACACATTATTGTTTTCGGAGATCTACTGCAATTGACACCAGTGAAAGGTGAGCCTATTTTTAAAACCTTAGGACACAAACTCTGTCGTAAAACTGTTGGCAGCATTGGAAATGTCAACCTTTGGCAACATTTCCAATACAGAGTATTAACAGAAAACATGTGGCAATCTGCAGATCTTACTTACGCCAACATTTTAAAAAGTATTAGAGTTGGTATACTATCTTAAGAAGCACAAGCAATATTGAAAACCTGGCACATTCATGCACTTTATGGCGATACTGCATGTGCTACGGATGTTATGGAACAACTAGCCCAGAAAAATGTCAATTGTATGGCCTTAATGCCAACTCTTGCAAGCTGTTTCAAATTCAATGAAACAATGTTATAAAAGGAAATGCAACAAATTATTGAAATTAGCACCACAGACCAACTAGACATACATGCTATGACACTACCCATGTGTGAACAAGCCACAACAAGACTAAATACCTTAGAAAATTCTATCTCCAACACAGCTGGCTTGGAAAAAATATTAAAATTATCCTTAAACTACAGAGTAATGCTTAAACGTAACCTTGACATGGAGCAAGGACTAGTTAATGGAGCACTGTGTACAGTTGTTGGCTTTCAAACATACCCACGTGACAACAACATTCAGTTTGTTAATATTCTCTTTGACAAACTTTCAGAAGTTGAAAGGATAGGACGTTCAACAGCTCGATTCCTTCTCTTCAAAGACATGTATGTACGCAGAGAACAATTTTCTCTAACTCTTGCATACGCAGTCACCATTCATAAATCACAAGGTGTTACCCTAGACAAAGCATTGATAGACATTGGTAACACAGTCTTTAAAGAAGGCATGAGCTACATAGCACTATCACGCTTACGTACACTTGACGATCTATTTCTAATCAACTTTAATGTAAGTAAAGTAAACGCTGACATTCCTTGCATTTTAGAATACAATAGACTTTGTTCACTATACACCCCTCATCTAGAAACATATACTGTTCCACAAAAAGGAAAATGTTCTAAAAGAAAATTAAATCAAACAGAAATGCAACAGGATGTCACTGCAAATCCTCCAAAGAGAGTAAAAGAAACAAAAACTTCATCAAGTACCACAAGCAAAAAAGAACCAATTAGGGAAAGTAAACCAGGTACTTCGTCAAAGAAGGAAGACAAACTAAAAAAAAAATCACTCAGATACAGAACTACCTGGTCCATTTAAACTTAGAAATGAAATTGGTTTAAGTTGCTACGCAAATGTAGCAATTAATATTCTATTTCAATTACCGCCAATTGTTTACAACATTTACTTACACAGTACAGACCAATTGTGTTTGCAAATGTTAGTACTTCATAGAAACGCAACAAACAATCCTGACAACACGTACAGTGTTCATGGAATTAGACAAGAATTGGACTACTGTGCTGGAATGGTGAAATTCACTATAAACTCACAGGAAGATCCACAAGAATTTCTAATGCACTTACTACAAGTACTGGAAAACAAAAACATACCTATAAATGAAATCTTCCAGATTTCATACATGTGGAAACATACATGCACTCTCTGCAACAATGTGACACAAGAAAAAATCCCCAATGAGCGCTTTGTGTATGTATCAATACCTAATTGTGAATCCGTTCCATTTCAGCAACTTGTACAAAATGCAAACCATAGTAGATTATGTACTACCTGCAATTTGGATATTACTCCACCTTACTAATACAAACACATAGTAAATACGTAATACTAATGCTTCTACGTTACAATGCAGATGGTACCCAAAACAACTGCAAGCTGGCTGGATTCACACATGGTCAAATATCACTTGGTAAGAAAACCTTCACAACAATAGGTTTAATCTACGACACAGGAGCCACAACCAATGCAGGTCACTATACTGCATATATAAAAATAAATGTGGATGGTTTGAATGTAATGATAGTACCATTACTCCTCTAAAGCAGAGATTACCTGCAAATCTTACAAATGCTTATTTAATATTCTTAAAACCAAAATGTATTAACTAAACTGTACTCAAAACATGAACTAAACTTCAATTAAAAAACTATAAACTGTTACAATATGCCAACAGCTATATAACTGCCCCAAGATTCTACAACAACTAAACAGATAAATGAATACCACTAAATTATATCAAACAATAAACAGTTAGAATATGCCAACTGGTATCTAACTACTCCAAGATTTTCAATAACCAAACAGATAAATAATTTTTATTAACATTACAATAAGAATCCCTTGTACAGACTTTTCATGAAAGGCAAATGCACATGTAATGTCATCAGTGATGTCATCAATCACATTTGTGATGTCATCATTGATATCCTGGGTGTTAGTCTTAGCAGTGCACAGTGGTGGCGCGAGTTATGGTTGTTTAGCTTACCATAACTGTCGAATTTCAAGGGTTTTTCGGTTTTACTTGGAACCATAACGTCCCTTTAACATAGTTTTTTCAGTGAATATATATATATATATATATATATATATATATATTAATCAATGGTTATTTTAATTGAAAAGTTTTATTTTAGATTCCTTTACTTCTTATTGGGTTATAGTTTACTTATATGTGACTAATGTGTTCTTGAATGTTGTAAAGTAACCAACCAATGCTTTTTTATTACTGTGTGAAAACAAACGGTTGTGATAGAGCAGGTGTACATGTATTTCTTCTATAGCTCTGAGTTCCATGTTAGATGGGTTTATTGTTTTGCTTTTGTTTGGGAAGGGTCTGACTTTATTAAAATATATGTAATAAGTTGAACATAGTAAAAATACATGTAAAAAAAGAACGATTTGTAACATTTAAACTGTACTTTTGTTAGAATATGTTTTATTTGTAAGAATACATGTACTGTTACAAGTATATTACATGTCAATGTATTTTCTTTTGTCTTACATATATGCCATGTCTTTTTCGAAGATTCCCCAAACATTTGCTTTATTTTCCTTCTTCGTGAGGTAAGTATATTTTTTATAAATTAATGTTTATGGTAATTTAATTTGTATTGTTCTGTATTTTCTAAAAGTACATATGTACTGTTTAATGTATGACTACTACTAAACCTTAGATGTTTGAAAAACACAGTTATAATTTGTAACTAAAATCCCATATCCAAACTTAACAGTGTACATATCAATAGATGTAAAATGTGCATGGTTTATTTGCAATGGGGTTAGATATTTTCATAACAAAACTTTAAAAAAAACATTTCAACAACATGTGTATGTGGTTGAACATGTTTTATTTTGCCAGGATCTACTTTTGTGTTAATCGAATTTGTTTCATATTTATGTTATTAGATCTGCACACCATGGTTCTGTGTGAGGAAACTGTTCTGCAAAGTTGACCATTGGAAGATATGGCATATGGTTTCATATGGCAAGTTGATGTAATATACGTGGTGTATTTATGTGTAATATTTGAACTCTATACGTTTAATGTAATGTACGTATATATTAAATGCAACATTTAAAAAATAATTGTTACAATTACCATACATGCAGTATTGCACATAGTGCCTTTGCTATTTCTGAGAACAGTTCTTATGTTACCGTTATATACAATGTATAGAATGTGTACCATATGCACATATTTATGTGTGTTTTCATGCAGTCACCTGCTGTATGTGACTTACTTATTTCATTAATCTGCATGTGATTTGTTTTATAAAGCTGTCTGGATGAAGAAAAAAACTTGTTTCCCCACATTTTCTTTCTTTGTGGGTAAGTGGCACTTATATACGTTTTCAGAGTGGTTACATAAAGTGAACACAGTGGGGCAGATTCTCAAAACATAGCACAAATGAAAGGAGCACAAACAATGTGCTTGTTTCATTTGCGCTATTTTTAGAAATGTGCAGGCCACCTAATTCTCAAAAGTGACCAGTACATTTCAGGAGGCGCTGGAGAGTGGCACAAAAATGCACTCTCCAGCCCCATTACATATATTAGATATGGGTGGTGTCCACCGGACTCTAATGAATGAAAGGATCCCAGCAACCACATGGTTGCTGGGAGTGCATTTCTCCAAGATAGGCCATGAAAGGGCCTGTCTCAGTGAAATGATAAAAACAAATATTTCCATCCCTGTTTGGAAATGGAAATGCTAGTGTGGCAGCCATGGTTTAAAATGTGGCTGTCACATTTCAAAAACAAATTATGACAGGGCCAGAAATGACGCTGCCATGATTTTTGCCTCCACCATGCCTGTATTAAAGGTGCAGGGGGAGGCCACTCATTTCAGGCCATTTGTGAATTTGGGATGTGCTTATAAATGCTCTGAAATACCCCCTTATATGCGCAAATGTGAAAATGAGAAAAAAGGCCATCTGAATGAGTGTATCCAAGATGTGTTCATTCAGATGTCCTTTGTGAATTCGGGTGTCACCTTTTTTGGCGAAAGTGAGGAGACCCGCATCTCCTCACTTGCACCAACATTTTGGGGAGAACCTGCCTCAATGTCTCTCATGTCATTTCATATCCGTACTTATGTTTGTTTGTTTGCTTGTTTATTTGTTTGGTAATGTGCACCAAGCCCTTAGGTAGACGGGCGCAACAGAAACAAGAAATCTTAAAACTTAGTTACAGTACAAGGTAGCAATACATAGAGCAGTGATTGCAGTAGGAGCAAAAATACAGGTACAAGATACATTAAATACGAAGCAATGGTCTTGGTAAGTCAGGGAGGCATTATCGTGAGTAACAATATATGCACACATACATATACAGATATGTATGTACAACCTTACATGTCTACGTTAACGTGTATTGTAAGTGACTCCAATCAAGCAATCCCACTAAGTCAGTGCATTGTCTGGGATGCCCAAGGGAAGCCCTTATTTATATATTTTTATGGCAAGTTATAACCTGGATGATGAACCCTCGTATAACACCCCTCTCGCAGAATCCCCCTGACCCCACTGAGCCAAGAAGTAGGTTTGTTTTGCAAATTTAAAAGGTTTATTTGAAAAATTAAACAATATATATATATATATATATCACACCTTTATAATTAAATTGATAATTGATAGCACACTTGTGAATATGGGCAGTAATCAGCAATAGGTAATCCTACAGTAGCACAGTTCTTGGTTACTTATGAATAGGAACAGAAAAATAAGGTGGGAGAGAATGCTTTATATGGTTCCAGGAAATGCAATGATGAATGAAATGCAGTACAGAAAATAACTTGATATGGCTTCAACAAAAGACAATGTAATCACTTTTCTTTGACAATTCACTCCCCCCCTTTATGCAATATAAGGAGATGGAAAGAAGAGCACACAGTTCTCAGGAATGCAATCAAATACAATACAAAATTCAGTCCCCCCCCGGCAAGTTTATAGGAAAACAGGTGGAAGTTTGAAACACAGGCCCAAAATGCTTTGAATGTGATGACAATGAAGTGAGAAATGTGCTAAAAATGCTTTTAATTCCCTCTAGAGGTTCAGGGTGAGTGTTAGCTAGTTTGAATTAGTTCAGGCTCACTTTAGAAATGCTCTATGAGTAATTAGCAGGTTAAAACGAATTTTAGCAAAGGAAAGCAAGGAGCTGCTGATTTTTACACGTGGCTGAAATGGAGCAAAATGTCAAACCGCGGCAAATTAGTCACGCGCGTCAAACGTAATTATGGAGGCACTATAAGGAATAGGAAGTCGGTTCTAGGTTCATTGGAAAGCTTAGATTCTAAGCTTTAAAATGACACACAAACGGTTCCAGAGATACGGACGATTTTGTGAAGGTAGTTTTTCAGAAATGAAATCACAGTTTCAGCTTTAAAGATGACAGAATGACACGATTCTAGGATGCAGTTCTCAATAGGTTAAAATAGTTTGAATTATATTATTTTTAACTAAGAGATTGGGTTTTGCACAGTTCTGGCGGTACTCACACTCTATGTTGGACAGGAATGCGACTTCGTCATGGATCTGGTCAGGTTTGGACTGCGGTTCCCTCGCCACGGACGGTCTCTGCGCACAGCACTTCATAGCAATCTGTTCTGGGTCTGCTAGCGGCACTGCACAGTGGTCTGGATCTCTGGCTCTGGCAAAAGTTCTTGGCACTGCACGGATCTCTGGATACAGCGCTGCTTTCTGGGTTCTGGCCTAGGGTTCTAGCCAGAATCAAACAGCACAGCCAGGCTGTTAAAGAGTTCAGTTGCAAAAGATTTTGAGGCCTGCTTAGAATACTTTTGCTTGCAGTAGGCCTTCTTGGTTCAAAGTCCTGTAGTCTATGGGTCTCTGTCTGGATGGGATGTGAATTTGTCCGTCAGCGTGCTCCACAGAAAATGGGAATTGAGTCTCTACCTGGCCTGCACTGTCTCCTTTTATGTGTTTCGAAAATGGGTGTGTGCGTTGGTCATAACTAAGCCTGCCCCTCTCATCTATCATTGGCCAAGCTTTCCTCTCTCCCTTGATTGGGGGAACTGAGTTGTGAGTCAAATGATGGGGTAGGTTTTATGGTCAGACGATCCTCCCCTGTCAAATTACACACAAATCTAAATTTGATCCAGACACACATTTATCTATGTACCATTTTTCTAATATTACATGTCCAGTTAACCTATTTTCTGTAGCACCAAACCATCCGATACCTGTCTTTGTACGATGTCGCGTCCACTTTTGACAGAATTCTGCCCCTTTTCATCCAGATAACGACCTCTAAACTTTTTCAGATTTTAAACCAATGTGCACAAGGGATATACATTTCAGATGATAAGGTGTCAGATTTTTAACATACATACATTTTGAACAACAACCTATTTTCCGCTAATACACCCCCAGAACATCCCACAGAGTCCTGACACCTCTTAAAATGTGCACAGAAAAATCACAAGAATTATAATATTTTTCATATAATTTTGACAAGTCCGCTCTATGAATTATCCATCTTTTTAAAATTATGTTCTGGCCAACAGGGGTGTGGTTTTCCCCGAGCACATGGTGGAATTACTGGTTTATCCACTTCCCCCAACTCAGCTTGCTCACACAGGGGCACTTCTCCCAAGAGGAAGCCATTTACGACCCCCCTCAGTATAACATTTGCCTGAGTCAAGGAAGTTGCATTGTTCTGTCCCTTCCAGTCCCCAGGTGCTCCACCCCTAATTCAATCAGAGAGGTGTCATCTCCTTTTGGTGGGGGCAGCAGGATGCAGCCAGGCCTGGGAAGAGTTGTTGAGCCAGTTTCAACTCCTGTTGGGGGTAGTTGTGAGGCAGAATTCAATCTCTTTAAGCCAGGCTTCAGCTAAATGTCACCTTGTTCCCAGTTTTCTACATTCAAATCAAACTAACAATTTTTACACATGCAGTTAGAACACTGATTCTAAGTTCAAAACTCTGACATTTCAACAGTTACAAACTATGTGACACTCAACAGTAGGTCACTCATTTATTTTAAACCTTTAGATCTTAGTGGTTTTAAGTCCAATTTCACTCCAGCTGCTGACATCCACAGCTCAGCCAGTTTCCTTATGAACCTTATTTTAGGCTCTTCCTCTTTCCAGATTTTGTATGCACACAAGGCTTCATTCTGCCAGATGTCTGCTGGTGTTCAGTGAGATTTTTGGATATCTTGCAATGTTTGAAATGGGCATTTTGAGCTTGCATTCAGAGAAACAAAGGGTGATTTTTAAAGTGATTTTTAGCTAACAGGCACTGCTGTTTTTCTCTTTGGCACCCCATTTCACCCATGGCTCTTCTGACCCAGCACGCTCGCACTGGTGGGTGGCAGGTTAGGCAACCATTTTGGTGTGTGCACAAATAGCGCAGTTTTCATAGATTCTGGCGCACCTGTGGGCTTTTCGGCCATCTTGGATTTCCTAAGCCCACAGCACCAAATGTTGTAGCATGATAGCTCAAATGTGGGTCAGGACACCCAACAGTATCCATGGTGCATGCAAATATGATAGAACAGACGACCATGCGTGTATAGTTAACCAATCTACAGTGTAGTTTGAGGGAACAAAGGGTCGTGTAGGGGCTGGAGAGGTAGAAGTGTATTTCGGCAGTTAGGTGTCGTTAGTGTGTAGCCAATTCAGTATCTTATGTCTGAATATAGGGTATGGTTGTTCTAGTCTGAGGTCAACTGGTAATATGTTCCAACATTGTGCCGCTTTAACAGGGAAGCTGGTTCCTCCTGCTGTCGAGTGTTTGAACCTAGGAATCTCTAACATAAATGAGTTAGCAGATCTTGTAGGGCGGGTAGCTGTTCTCCTGGTAATTTTATCCATAAGGTATGGGGTTGCTAGGTTATTCAGGCATTTGGAGGTGAGGGATGCTGTTTTGAGGATAATTCTGTCCCTTATTTTCAGCCAGTTAACCTCCTTCCTGAATATGGTAATATGCTCTCTGCAAGGGATGTTCAATGCTGCCCTCAGGGCGTTATTCTGCAGTCTTTGGATTTTGTCTGTAATGTATTTGTTGGCTCCTAAAGTACAGGGCATTACAGTGATCTAATCTTGACATGATAAGGGCGTGGGCTAGTGTGGTGCAGCTCGCTCTCGAGAGGTATGGTCTGGAAGCTCTGATGAGTTTGCAAGTGTACATTGTGGATGAGGCAAGGGAATTGACTTGCTTTTTAAGAGTGAGAGAGGAGTCTAAATAGAATCCTAAAGTTTTAACTACAGACATCACCTTGATAGGTTTGTTATCAATGTTGAAGGATGTGTAGTTTGGGCTGGGTTTTGGGATATTAGCTTCAGAACCTAAGATTAGTAATTCCGTTTTTTCGTCATTTAGGCAGAGGCCATGGGATGTCATCCATGCCTGAATGAGGGTGTATATTTTGTTCACCAATGCTGAGTCAGTCTCGAAGTTGCCCGAAAGGGGTATGAGGATCTGTGTGTCATCTGCATAATTAGTGTAGGTGAACCCCAGTCTATCCAACTTGTCAAACAGAGGCTTGGTGAAGATATTATACATAGTAGGGGCGACGCAGGAACCTTGTGGGACCCTGCAGGTTATTTTAATGGGGTCGGCAGAGGCTGAAGTAGAGAAGACTCTCATGGTCCAGTTAGCTAAGAAGGATTGGACCCAAGCTATAGCATCTTCGGTGAAGTTGCCGGCAGATTGGAGGTGGTTGCATAACACTGCATGGTCCACCAAGTCGAACGCTGCCGACAAGTCCAGTAGGAGTAGCAAAGCTATTTTTCCATTATCCTTTAGTTCTTCAATTTGTGTCTTAAGGTCTAACAGCACTGTTTCAGTGCCATGGAGAGGGCTGAAGCCCGATTGTCGTAAGCCAAGTAGGTGGTTGGCTTCTAGATAGTCCTGAATTTGTATGTAAGCAGCTCTATCTAAAATTTTAAGTAGAAATGGCACAGTGGTGATGGGTCTGTAATTGGTAGGGCTAGAGGGGTCCAGAGTTTGTTTTTTAAGTAATGGTAGAACCCAGGATTCTTTAAGATTGGCCGGTACTGTATTAGTTTTAAATGATGAGTTTACTAACTTGGAGATAAAAGGGGCTAGGTCTCTAGCTACATCCTTTATTATCTGTGCTGGGCACGTGTCACCTTTACAGTTAGAAGGTTTGAGGGAGAGTATTATTTTTTCTGTTTCAATTATGGAGATAGTCTTGAATCTAAAGGGTGTGGTTGTCCTAGTCAGCGAAGGTTGACTAGTTTGTTGGTCAGTGAGTGGTAGTGAGGCCTTTTTTTGATGCAATTTTGCATTGTAAGGACAGGATTTTATTCAATAGAGCATTTTGTAAGTTAGTACACCATACTTTATCCTTTGGGGCATTGTCTACCGGTTGAATTGGGGATTCTAGTTCGCGGAGGATGGAGAATAATTCTTTAGTGTTGGATTTAGCTTTCTCAATCCTGTCATTGAAGGTGTTCTATTTGGCTTTGGTTATTTCTTTTTTGTACATTCTCGCAAATTCCGTTATTTTTGTTATTTTCAGAAGGGGAGTTACTTCTGGCAGGGAGAGGCGGTGCCATATTGTTAGGCTTGGGGCTGAGGAGGTCTAATGCGGCAGAGTAATTTATTAAGTGATGATCTGTCCAGGATTGTGGGACGATATCAGTAATGTTGATGTTGCAGTTTAGTTCGAATACCCAGTCGAGGGTCCTTCCTTTGATATGCGTTGGTGAGAGGACTTTTTGCGTAAGACCGTGGTCATTTAGTAAGGCAGCAATAGATTCAGCATGTTTGTTGTCAGTATCATTAAAGCCTAAATTAAAATCTCCCAGCTGTAGTGTTTGGGAGTGATCTTTGGTGTTGTCGGCTAGAAGACTGGTTAGGTCGTCTTCGAAGGTGCCTGGAGGCCCAGGGGGTCTATATATCAAATGGATAGTTAGAGTACGGTTGTTGGAGAGGGGAAATTTGGCGGTTAGTACTTCACAGGATGTAAAGGGAGCTGAGGTGGCAAGTCTAATAGGGCGGGTTGTTTTGAAGATGATGGCTAGGCCACCACCTCTGGCATTCGGCCGGTCCACTCTAATGATTTGTAAGTTGTCAGGAACTGCTAACATAAGAGTTGGTCCTGCGGCCTCATGTAGCCAAGTCTCAGTTATGGCCAGTAAATCGAGATTGTCATTATTTAAGATGTCTGCAATTTCAGTAGCATGGGCTACCATTGATCTAGAGTTTATGAGGGACCCTGTTAGCATTGGGGTACTGTCAGGGTTGGCAGTTAGCGAGGTTTTGTGAGAGAGGGTATCTCGGGAAGTGTGATCTTTAGGGAGAGTTTTATCCATGGTATTAGTAGTTTGCGTTAGTGTGGAGAAGGGGTTCTTAGACCGGATAGTCGTTCGATTATTGACGTTGTTAGGGAAGTTTCTATAAGGTTCATAGATAGGAGACAATCTAGACCTAAGTCTAAGGGTTTGTTATGATGGCAGTGGCCATAATGGTTATGATGGCACAGGTAAGTAGTGCCGTCTGGGCTAGTTTAGTCAAGTAGGCAGAGGTCATTGTCAAACTATGCTGAGGACATACTAAAATCTAAGTGTTGATTCAGTGTGGATGAAGGGGGACCGGACTTCTGTGCTATACCTAGCCTATGTTGTAGTTAGAACACATGTAGGCTAGTCAACGCAAAACACTCATAAGCTAAAAGCAATTATGGGCGCAAGGCACATCTAGGCTAGTCAAAGGAAACACACATAGGCTAAATGCAATTGTGGGTGCAGGGCACATCTAGGCTAGTCAATGCAAAACACACATAAGCTAAATGCAGTTTTAGGTGCAGGGCACATCTAGGCTAGTCAATACAAAACACACATAGGCTAAATGCAATTGTGGGTGCAAGGCACATCTAGGTTAGTCACTTATGACATAGAAGGTATGAAAACAATGGTGTACATGTACATGCATTGTTATACATTGTTCTCTAGTTCTTTTCTTAGAAATGTGAATTGAAAAGTGTTATGAAATGGATAATCCTATTGAAATGACCGGTTGTTTTTTTAAACCTGACTTGTAACATAAATGATGTGAAACATTTACACATTATTTTGCTTCAATTATACCTTCACCTATTATGAGTATGTTATTTTGTACAATAATGCACATGTTCATTGTTTTTTAAAAGCTCTTTCGGGGGAAGGCACAACTGTCATAACACACGCTGCACATTTAAGAATTGTATTACTACAATTAGGTTGTACATATTTCCTCAGTGGCTACATAAAATGTATGATTTGCTGGCTTTGTAATTTTACATCCATACATATCAAATGAATGTACAAAAGAAATGCTCCATCGTACAGTAGTGCTTTTTAAAATTAATTTGTAAAGGAAACTCACATAAAATGGCTATGATTAGTTTAATATACAGATGTACTTGTGTGTTTATGCTTTTTATTAATTTACACAAGAAAAATAAAGTAGTAATAGAAGCTGTACTTATTTCTAGAAATGTTGTAAAAGATAAATATGATATGAATGCATGAAGTAATAATGTGCTACAAAATAAATGAGATACAGAAACATGTTTTATTACATACAAATATGAATTTTTGCTACTAAAAAAATACATTTTGCAAAATAACATTATCACAAAATATTGTAAACAGAATGTATGTTAATTGCAGATCATTATAGAATTAAAATCCAGAAAATAAATAATGTATATATTTTAGAAACAAACCACACTTTACTTTCCCCAGCATGTTTGAACTCATAATATTTGAGTATTCAGAGGTTTGCTGCTACATGGACCTCTACCATAGCAATTATATCTCCACATTTGATGCAGCCCAATAATCTATTGCCATACTCAATGGTATTTGCTACTAATATTGTCAATTTGTAATGTTCATCAACCTTACATGTTTCACGCCTTTTTGGTGGTTTAATTTCATCTGTTGGGTTAACTTTAGTGGCTTTTTATGTTTCCTTTTTTGGGTATACTCTTTTAATTAGAAATGGTGTGTGATAGAAAATTTACACAAATCTGAAACTGTCCTAAATTGATGTATTGATGTTCATTTTTCGTATGGGGTACCATTGCTGAATTGCCAAGGGTGTGTTTTCTAGAATTCTCTTGTTTAATGTACACTTTACATACTTTGCACATTACTGAGGCTACATTTTTAACATCCCCCAGGCCTGGGTTTTCAAAGCAGGCCATTAACCAAAAGCTACATTTCCCAAATGGCAGTGTATCACACATGGGTAATGTTGTAATTTTCCCTGATTAATAGTTCTTGAACATTTGGAAACAGTTGCTGTTGTAAAGATGGTTATGATTGTTTTGGGTTGGTTTTAGTAGAACATTTTGACTCAATTTGGGTTGGCTTTTGTTCAGTTTTACAGGGTAATTCATAGAATTTCGCAGAAAAGTGTCGCAAGCGGCTGGCGCAGAGTGTCCGCGTGCGATTGTCTGCGCCAGGCACGTGCGCTAAAACCGATTTCCGCGCACAGCGTATTCATGGATTTTAGGCTCCCAAACCAGCCGTGGCGCAGAGTATTGCAGCGACCCTGCAGCAGCGCCAGTAACGCCCCCAAGAACGCCCTCGCGCAAGGAAAAGCCATCAAAATCGCTAAATCATCGCAAAGGGCTGCGCTAACCCTGGACCAGTTTACAGGGCTGCCAAACAAGGAACGCAAAGCGGATAACGTGCATATCAGGGGTACGCGTGAAGTTATACACGCGATTAGCCAGGGTGCCAGGGTACGTGTATTTCAGGGGTGCGCGGGAAGTTCAACACGCGATAGTCCAGGGAACGTGTATTACAGGGGTACGCGGGAAGTTCAACACGCGATAGTCCAGGGAACGTGAATTACAGGGGTACGCGGGAAGTTCAACACGCGATTGTCCAGGGAACGTGTATTACAGGGGTACGCGGGAAGTCTTACATGCGATTAGCCAGGGCACATGTAATACAGGGGTACGCGGGAATTATCACACGCGATTTGGCAGGGTACGTGAATTACAGGGGTGCGTGGGAATTATCACACGCCAATTTTCTGGGTACGTGTATTACAGGGGTGCGTGGGAATTATCACACGCGATTAGGCTGGGTGGGTCCTCACAGGTGTTCCCTGTACACCCTCCACGGCCCCTGCAGGCAGCCCACAAAACAGGGGACTACCCTGCACACCTGCTCATGTCCCCCTGCACCCCCACCCACCAGCCACCAGGGGCACCCACCACCAGGCCCCCACCCATGTCTCCTACCACCCCCACCCCCCAGCAGTGCAGGGGCAGCCTCCACCAGGCCCCCACTCATGCCCGACTCATGTCTCCCACCACCCCCATCCCCCAGCACTGTGGGGCACCTGCCAGCAGGCCCCAACCCATGTCACCCACCACCCCCACCCCCCAGCAGTGCAGGGGCATCCTCCACCAGGCCCACACTCATGTCCCCTATCACCCCCACCCCCCCCCGCCACCAGGGGCACCCTCCACCAGGCCCCCACTCATGTCTCCCAGCGTGCTACGTGTATTTCAGGGGTGCGCGGGAAGTCCCACTCGCGAATAGCCTGGGCGCGTGTATTTCAGGGGTGCGCGGGAAGTTCCACTCGCGAATAGCCTGGGCGCGTGTATTTCAGGGGTGCGCGGGAAGTTCCACACGCGAATAGCCTGGGCGCATGCATTTCAGGGGTGCGCGGGAAGTTTTACACGCGACTTCAGCAGGGTACGTGTATTTCAGGGGTGCGCGGGAATTCTCACACGCGATTTGGCTTGGTACGTGTATTACAGGGGTGCGTGGGAAGTTACACACGCGATTAGGCTGGGTGGGTCCTCACAGGTGTTCCCTGTACACCCTCCACGGCCCCTGCAGGCAGCCCACAAAACAGGGGACTACCCTGCACACCTGCTCATGTCACCCACCAGCCCCACCCCCCACCATCCAGGGGCACCCTCCACCAGGCCCCCACCCATGTCTCCCACCACCCCCACCCCCCCAGTCACCAGGGGCAGCCCCCACCAGGCCCCCACTCATGTCCCCTATCACCCCCACCCCCCCAGTCACCAGGGGCAGCCCCCACCAGGCCCCCACTCATGTCCCCTATCAGCCCCACCCCCGCAGTCACCAGGGGCAGCCCCCACCAGGCCCCCACTCATGTCCCCTATCACCCCCACCCCCCCAGTCACCAGGGGCAGCCCCCACCAGGCCCCCACTCATGTCTCCCACCACCCCCACCCCCCAGCCACCAGGGGCACCCACCACCAGGCCCGCACCCATGTCTCCCACCACCCCACCCCCCAGCAGTGCAGGGGCAGCCTCCACCAGGCCCCCACCCATGTCTCCCACCACCCCCACCCCCCAGCAGTGCAGGGGCACCCACCACCAGGCCCCCACTCATGTCACCCACCACCCCCACCCCCCAGCCACCAGGGGCACCCACCACTAGGCCCGCACCCATGTCTCCCACCACCCCACCCCCCAGCAGTGCAGGGGCAGCCTCCACCAGGCCCCCACTCATGTCTCCCACCACCCCCACCCCCCAGCCACCAGGGTCACCCTCCACCAGGGCCCCACTCATGTCCCCTATCACCCCCACCCCCCAGCCACCAGGGGCACCCTCCACCAGGCCCCCACCCATGTCCAACCCATGTCTCCCACCACCCCCACCCCCCAGTCAAAAGGGGCACCCACCACCAGGCCCCCACTCATGTCTCCCACCACCCCCACCCCCCAGCCACCAGGGTCACCCTCCACCAGGCCCCCACTCATGTCACCCACCACCCCCACCCCCCAGCCACCAGGGTCACCCTCCACCAGGGCCCCACTCATGTCCCCTATCACCCCCACCCCCCAGCCACCAGGGGCATCCTCCACCAGGCCCCCACCCATGTCCAACCCATGTCTCCCACCACCCCCACCCCCCCAGTCACCAGGGGCACCCACCACCAGGCCCCCACTCATGTCACCCACCACCCCCACCCCCCAGCCACCAGGGTCACCCTCCACCAGGGCCCCACTCATGTCCCCTATCACCCCCACCCCCGAGCCACCAGGGGCACCCTCCACCAGGCCCCCACCCATGTCCAACCCATGTCTCCCACCACCCCCACCCGCCCAGTCACCAGGGGCACCCACCAACAGGCCCCCACTCATGTCTCCCACCACCCCCACCCCCCAGCCACCAGGGGCACCCACCACCAGGCCCCCACTCATGTCTCCCACCACCCCCACCCCCCAGCCACCAGGGGCACCCACCACCAGGCACCCACCCATGTCTCCTACCACCCCCACCCCCCAGCAGTGCAGGGGCAGCCTCCACCAGGCCCCCACTCATGCCCGACTCATGTCTCCCACCACCCCCACCCCCCAGCACTGTGGGGCACCTGCCAGCAGGCCCCAACCCATGTCACCCACCACCCCCACCCCCCAGCAGTGCAGGGGCATCCTCCACCAGGCCCACACTCATGTCCCCTATCACCCCCACCCCCCAGCAGTGCAGGGGCACCCACCACCATACACCCCACCAACCTGGATGACTCCGTGCCATCTTCCCTCGTTGGGCCCTGTGGGGTCCGAGCTGCCTCTTCTGCTGCTGAGGAGTCCAACTCCGACCTCCGCCTCTTGGACCTCCCCTTGCCAGCTGCGGCCTGGGACGCGGCACCAGACTCCTCACTCCCCGACGAGATCACAACTTGGGAGGGGATCTGGCCCTTGCGTCTCCGGCTGGTGGTGCGACCCCTGCCGCTGTGCTCCACAGCACCTGCTCCGTCCTCTTCATCAGTTGACGGTGCAGACAGGGAGAAAGAAAGCACAGGCATCAGGGCACTGTAAAATGGACTCATACACACATGACAGTTATACATGAGTGGCATAGGTAAACCTCAGACATGGCATCACAATCCCCAACACACATGTCATTTCAACTTGCACACATGAGCCATACCACAGCCATGATGCAACAGCCAGCACCATCCATTCACATACAACAGCATGTGCAGCCAAAGGTCATCCACACATCACATGCAACATAGGGAGTACACTACACATGCACACACAACACCAAACCTGCATACATGTGTACACCTCCGCCAACTGTCGCAGTGTCTCCATCGACATCCATGTCACACCTGACAATCATTCCTCCACATCCTGTGCCATGCAAGCCCACACACACAAGCACCATCCATGTGTCACACATGAGACCCCTCGCATGTGTCACCCTCACAGCCCTGTACGCCCCCCCTACTTGGCCACATAAAAATACATGTTCAACCTGCACACTCCTGCACACCACCACACGCACAACTTACTATCAGTATGCATGTACACTTACCGCTCGACTCCAGACGGGTCTGCTTCTCAAGGACATGGATGTGGAGCGCAGGGGATATGCGTTCCAGGACCCTCATCTGATCTTCCGACAAGTGGCCCCGCCCGCCCCTTAGCATCTGCTGCCATCATGAGGCGCCGGGCCTTGTTGAGGGTGCTGGACCTGAAGTCCTCCCAGCGCTTCCTGACACATTAGTAGTCGCGGACTGCCACCTCCTCCGCGTTGATGGCAGTCACGACGTCCATCGGCGCGCAACCTTCCGAAGAGGGCATCATACTGCCCCACGACATGCTCCACCAGGACAACAACTTCCCCGGCACTGAAGCTGGTGCCCCTCTGCCTCCTTGGCCGGGGGTTGCCACTGGTGCCAGATGTCGTAGTGCCCGACATGGCAACCCCAGAGGCAGGAGTGGGTGGGCAACTGGGTCCTGGTGCTGGCCTGTGGGGTGACAGTCGGGAGCCTTTGGTTCCAGCAGGGGTGGTCACAGCAACAGCACCCCTGGCTGATGTGCAGGCAGCAAATGGCAGGGCACGTGGCCAGCAGGCAGTCAGGCAGCAGCAGATGGCAGGTGGGAGCGTGCTCAGGGCTCTGGGGGGCAGTAATTTGGCCTCCTGGGCAGGAGCGTGGTCTTTCGTGTGTGAACGCATGGACAGCCTGATAGGGAGTGATTTTGCACGTGAAAATCCCACACGTCTGCGTGTGAATCGAAGAAAGGCCCTTAGCGCGTAAACCCATCAACAGCATATGCGCGTGCAGGAAAATGTTGCGTGACACGTCCGAGTGTCAAAGCGTGTGATTGGAGAAAATAGACCTACACGCAGAAGTCACAAAGCGTGTAAATGGTTAAAATGGACCTACACGCAGAAGTGACAAAGCGTGCGATTGGTGAATATGGATCTACACGCAGAAGTGACAAAGCGTGTGATTGGTGAAAATGGATCTACACGCAGAAGTGACGAAGCGTGTGATTGGTGAAAATGGCCCTAGCACGTACACGCCGCGTAAGTGACGCTGTACGTGTGGGCCTGTATATAAGGTACGTGTAGAACACCATTTCCTTGTACGTGCTTTTCGTGGAGAGCGAGTGGGTGAATTCTGTACTTCTTGTCGTTTCACACGCGATTTACTTCACGGCGTTTCCAGTTCGTACTCCCTGTTACCTCTGACAGCTTTTTCTCTTTTTTCTCTCGTACTGGTTTACCTGGGCCTGTTCCCTCAAACAGTGTCCCCTTCTACTGTTGTCCTGTCTCCTCAGACAGTGTACATATCTTCTTTTGGCGGGGGTGTTGCCAACCAAACGCGCTCATTTTTCACGCTCTTTTACCTGGCAGACGGTGAGTCACGCACGTATCTAACTTCTGTGCTTGCCCCGTGTGTAGCCTACCCCTTCAGAGGTCATTCTAGGCTGCGTGTGACACGCATACGTTCATTCTTGTGTTACTGGGTGCCACAGCGTAGTGCAGGTTTTTCTTTCTGCACACGTGGTCTAGGAGGGGTTGCGTGCACGTCATCTCCCTTTTTTGGGCCTCCTGTGCGTTGCGTGACCCGTCATCTTTCCCCAGGGGTTACAATCAGCCTTGCTAGAGCACTAGGGTACAATTACCATCTGGTACCCAACCCCTTTGACCCCCAATTGCCCAGGACTATAGTCTACAGCCACTCCCATACGCACATTAATATCAGTGCCATGGCTGGGAGGCGAGGATTCCGTAAGGGTGGCAAAGGTGGAAGAGCCACAAGTGGTGGCCGTAACTTGCAGGGTGAGCCTGTCCCCCCATGTGCGGAGGACCAGTCAAGGGCACCCATTATCCTCACCCCTCCCCCCCTCCCCCCTTCCCGTTGAGGCTGATGTGGCTGACACCATCCATGCTCAGCCCTTGTTGGACCAGCCCATTGTGGCACCACACCTGGCTGACTCCATGGCTGACTTCCAGGTCAGCAGGGCTACCACACGTGCGCTGGTGCACGTTGATGCCATCATGCCACGTGGATCTGGGGCAGCAAGGTCATCTGCTGCCCCAAGTAGGCAGGGCGGAGAGGCTGCAGGGGCAGCTGCGGCTCCATCCACCCCAGCTCTCACACACCCAGCCAGGACAGTGTCCATCCTAGTCCATTCTGCTGACATTCCCCATGACACCATTACACTTGAGCCAATGCCTGCACCAACTCCCATGCTGAGTGTGCAATCCCACACACCTGATACAGAGCCCACCAGGGCTCCTGCCCCTAGTGTCCAGAGCGGCGCAGGACACTCAGGATCACCACCACCTTCCAAGCGGAAGAGGAAGAGTGCTCGTCCGGCACAGGCTGATGCCCCAGACACGGCTACACAGTCCGGTCCGTCGAGGAAGCCCAGCTTCACGGATGACAAACTGAATGCACTTGTCGAGTATGTGTCCGGACATGATAACGAGATGGTCATTGTTGCAGGATCAAAGACCACACCTGCACAACGTCAGGCACACTGGCAGACCGTTGCGGACATCGTAAGTGCCCTTGGAATCGTGAGGCGCACAGCCAATGATTGCTACAAGCGGTGGAATGACCTAAAGCGCAGGGCAAAGAAGAAGCTGGCCTCAAGTCATGCCGCAACTCTAGTGACTGGAGGTGGGTCTCCAGTAGAAGACATGGAACTCACTCCACATGAGTCAGTCGCTGGGACCTACGTCACGGAGGAACAGATCCAAGGCGTGGGAGATCTGCCTGATTATGAGGCATTGTCCGGTGAGTGCACATGCATGTGTGTGTCATCCATGTGCATGGTGTGTGTGTGAGGGCATCTGTTTGTGTGCCAGGTGAGAGTGTGTGCGCCTGAGTCGAATGTGTCAGCCATGTGCTTCATGCAATACATCCTGCACAGCTGCAATTGGCCATTGCAGTATCCCTTCTGCCAACAGTAGACATCTAGCCCAACAGCACCCCAGTTGCCCTTGAAGTGTCACCTTGCCACAACATTGTTGCTTATTTTCCTATGTTCAATCAGACAGATTGTATGCATTCCACCACTTATACTAGGCATTCCTCAGTCCTCTAGTCACATGTCTGGCATGGCCATGGTAAAGTGGAGTGACTTTGTTACCTGGATATCATATGTTGACACATGTCCCTGTGCAATTGGACCATATTGGACTGGCAGCTCCAGGTGATAAAGCAGACCTGTTTCAATTAGAAAAGCTATTGCATGTGGGAACTGGACAGAATGAATAAGTGCTGCCCTCCTCTCCATCTACACTCAATAGCAATGGCACATGCCATCTGTGTGATGGCATGTGTGTGTCACCTGGCAATCACAGGGCAATGCGTGATGCCACTGCCAGGCAGCATGCAGAAAATGTGTTCATCTTCCATCTTTGTGTAATGAGTGTGTGCCATTTGCCTGCCCTTCATACGCAGTGAGGGTGCATGCATGGGAGGGTCTTAGTCATGTGGGACATGTGTCAAACAAGTACTGGTTCTCTTGCTTCTCAGCCCTCATTGTGTGCCATGGTGCTAATGCGGGTTTCCATTTCTTTGTTTTTATGTCATTGCAGGGGAAGACGCACCTGATACTGCTGGGGTTGTGGAGATGGTGCAGAGCCAGGAGGGGTCCGAGGGCCGACCAACCACCAGTGAGGGACGTGGTGTGCTGGTGGGTGAAAACCCACAAGTGCTACAGGTTGTGCTCTCAAGGGGTGTCTCTGGCTGCACCTCCCCCGAGCTGTACTCAGCTGTTGACTCGGATGATGAGACCTACGTGCCGTCGCAGGTGAGTGTTCCAGGGAGGGAATCTGTTCTGTCCCACCCACCTGCACCAGGGTCAGAAACCTCAATGGGGATGTCAGTGTTGGCAGCTAGGCCTTTGGTGGTTACGGATGCAGGGTCACACTCCGCGACATCTGATCCTGTTCCTGGGCCAGCAGATCAGAGGGGGAATGCAGTCCTGCAGCCTCAGGCAGTGCCGGCACAGCAAGGCCCAGTCCGCCTTGCCCCAGACAGGTGTGGTGCCCGCCGACGTGGTGGCCGTACGCCACCTGGCAATACCGCATGGGAGCAATCCATTTACGGTATGGCTACCCAACAGGCAGCATCATCCGAGATGATGGCTCAGGCCATGGATAGGGTGGCCACTTCCATTGTCCCCCCTGAAAGGCTGATGGAGCGACTAGAGCAGGCAACCGACTCCATCTGCCAGTCACACAGGGAGGACATGTTGGTGTCCAACAGGGACAGGCGGGCGGCACTGGCGACTCTGCAGGAGGCCATCTCCATAGAGCCCCAGGGCCACAGGGAAGCCCTGAGGCAGGAGCTACATCAACTCAGGACGACTCTGGTTGAGCTTGAGGCTTCAACACACCAAAGGACAGAACAGCAGCTGGAGCGTCTCACCCGTACGCTCTCAGCTGAGATGCAAGCAACGAGGGCGGAGGTCCGGGCATCCCGTGAGTTGTTGCATGGGGACCTCCGCACCCTCATCCTCCAGAACGAGACCTACCACACCCGCATGCTTGCAGCCATGGAGGAACAGAGTAGGGCCTTGCGTGGGCTGCCTCCCATAGTGCAACCACCTCCGGATGCAGCTGCACAGGGTGATAATAGCGACAGCAGTGATACTCCCACAATAGGGTAGCCGTGTGGGCCATGAGCCCATGGAGGTGTTTTTTTTTCCCAGGATCCACACAGGTGGTTTCTGGTGTGCACCCTGACCTCGGACCTCCTGGGTGGCCTCCCCAACCTCCCCGGGCCCTTTAATGGCCATTTTTGATTTTTTTTTATTTTTATTTTTATTTTTATATTTATTTTTATATTTTTCCCAATTTTTTTGGGACAATTTGTTGGCTTCCGTGGTTCCTGTGGGCATACGCTGCATTGTGGCTGGGCACATGCAGGCTTGTCATGTATTAGGTTCAGATGCCTGGCTTTGAGTCACACACACCCCTCCTGCTTCCCGTTTCCATGGGCTTGCAAAGGGTGTGCCCAAGTGACATTGAAGTACATGGTGACATTGGACTCCCACTACATGTGTGGGTAGTCTAGTCAATACTGTGTATACATTCCTAGTGCATATTGCTGTTGTGTTGTACACTGCATGTTGCATTGATGTGTAACTCATCATCTGTGTCTGCCTCCCAATTTGCAGGTCCCTTCCTCATGTCTACACAAGGCCCTCTAGTCTGGAGATGGGGTCCTTGTTGGCAGCAGTGCACCTACAACTCTACATGGCACCAACACTGTTCAGTTGGAAGTGGTGGGAGTGCAGGCATATCCAGGTGGTGAGACAACTGATTTATTACATTACTGAAGTCATGTTAATGGTAGTACCTGCTCAAGTTTGTTGTTGGTCCTGCATTACAGTGAGCATTTCAGGTGTAGGAAGTTTCAATTGGGGACACTGTACATTGCAACACTTGTCATGTTGTGGGGATTACTTTGTTTACCTGCACATAGCATGACATGGCACAGTGTGTTGTGTGGCGGTGCTGGGGATGGGTTGGGTGACATGGCACTGTCCTCTTGTTGCATTTAGCAAGTGGGTATTCATTTTGGCTGCTTGAATGTGTTTCTTCACAAAACTGCATTGGTGTTGTGTGTGGGTAGGGATGCACACATTGTAACACTTCCAGGTGAACAATCTCAGGCTGATATGCTTTTCACGGTTGAATCTCCAGACATTCAGGATCAGTGTCAGGTTGAGTCATCATTGACTGTCAGATGGAATGTGCCAGGCCAGTGTGCACTCCACAGGGGAGTGAATACTATGTGAAGTAATTAGCCACTAGCTGTGTACGGGCTGCCTCCCCCCGTGCCCTTTCCCCTCCCATGCGCAGCGGCTGTGCATGTGGTTGGGGATGTGGGGCCACCACCATGTCCACGGGCAGGCCCCGGCGTGTTGCAACGTTGTGCAGGACACATGCTGCCACTATGATCCTGCACACTACTGGGGGAGCGTATAACAGCAGCCCGCCAGAACGGTCAAGGGAGCGAAAGCGTGACTTTAGCACTCCGAATGTGCGCTCCACTATGCCCTGGGTTGTAATGTGGGCTGTGTTATATCTTACCTGGGGTGGCGTGGTGGGGTTCCGAATTGGCGTCATCATGTGGGGGCTGAGAGGGTAGGCACTGTCCCCTGTGGAGGTGGTGATTGGTATCATTGGTGGGGTTGTGACCTTGCTCAGTATCCAACATGCATGCATGTGCAGTGGCATACATACTCACCAAGCAGCCATGTATCACCATGCCGCCCAGCATCTATGTCCCGGCATAGGGTGGACATTCGGTAAATGAACCTGTCGTGGGTGGACCCGGGATAGTTGGCATATACTGAGGTGATGATTCCCTTGGCATTACATACTACCTGCACGTTGATGGAATGCCAGTGCTTGCGGTTCCTATAGGTGTGCTCAGATGCCCTGGGGGGACGTAGAGCCACATGGGTGCAGTCGATGGCACCTAGCACTTTGGGGAATCGTGCCACACCGTAAAAATCCTGGGCCACAGCATGCCTTTCTGCAGGTGTTCTGGGCAGGTATATGTGCCTGCGGACTGATGGGCGTGCAGTGATGATGTCCAAGACCTGGTGTAGGCAGCGTGACTGGGTGGCCTGTGACACCCCACCCACTATGGCACTTGTCCGCTGAAATGATCCAGTGGCTAAGAAGTGCAGTACATTGAGGACCTTCTCCAGGGGGCTGAGTGCTTGGGAGCACAGGGTGGGTGATGTGAGGTCATCCTCCCACTCACTCACCAGGTCCAGTATTATGTGTGGTGGAAACCTGTACCTTCCATACACCTGGTCATCAGGCATCCCGAACAGGCTGGTTCTGGGTGTGAATATTCTGGCCCTGACTCTCCTCCTCCTCCTCCTTTGGTAGCCCACTGCCACTGCTGCTAGGAACGGTATGTTCATCCTGGCATCTGGCTTGTCATTTGATAAGTGCGCAAATTAATGCTTTGCGCGTGTACTAGGCGAGCGTGTGACCCGCGCACCCCTGGAATCTAGTTCCCAGTCCAATAGCGTGTGGAAATTCCCACGCACCACGGGATACAGGTGCGCTGACGTACTTGCGTGTGTAAGTGCCCGCGCACCCCTGAAATACACGTACATAGGCCAATCGCGTGTAAGCGCACTTTTGTCCAATTACACGCGATGACACTCGGACGTGCAGTATTTTCACGTGTGCTCCGTCATCACGTGCTGAGTGGGGAACACCCGTGCGGGTCACGTCACAGACGCGCTTACGCGCTGAGGGACTCTGGTCCAATAGAATCGCGTATGCGTGCTGACGCGCTCACGTGCTAAGGGCCTTTCCTCGGATTTCACGCTGACGTGCAGGATTTTCACGTGCCAAATCACTCCGTATCAAGCTGGCCACCCGAAAACACACGGAAGACCACGCTCCTGCCCAGAAGGCCGAGTTACTGCCCCCCAGTGCCCCGAGCAGCCTCCCACGTGCCATCTGCTGCTGCCTGCCTGCCTGCCTGCCTGCTGCCACCGTGCCCTGCCATTTGGTGCCTGCACATCAGCCATCTGCAGGGGTCCAGTTGCTGTGTCCACCCCTGCTGGAACTGAAGACTCCCAACTGGGATTACATCGCTCCACAGCCCAGCCCCAGGACCCAGTTGCCCACCCACACCTGCCTCTGGGGTTGCCATGTCAGGCACTTCCACATCTGGCACCAGTGGCAACCCCAGGCCAGAGGGGCAGAGGGGCACCAGCTTTACTGACACCGAAGTTGGTGTCCTGGTGGAGCATGTCCTGGGGCAGTATGATGCCCTCTTTGGATCGTCCCGCGCCAGCAAGGAAGGACGGGAGAGGATCTGGGCCGACTGTGTGGTTGCCATCAACGCGGAGGGGGTGGCAACCTGCAACGTCCAGAAGATCAAGAAGCGCTGGGAGGACTTGAGGTCCAGGACCCTTGTGAAGGCCCGGCGCCTCGTGGAGGGGGGCCGGGGCCACATGAGTTCCATCCAGAAGAGGGTCCTGGAACGCGTACGCCCAGCGCTCCACGCCCAGATCCTTGAGAGGGAGGCCCGTCTGGAGTTGAGCGGTAAGTGTCCAAGCATTACTGTGTGAGACAGGGCATGTTGCGGTGTGCTGGTTCTATGATACTTGCCTGTATGTGTGCCATAGGCCATGTATGCATGTATGTGTGCAGGGACATCATGGTAATGCATGTGCGACCAGTGATGTGTGACCCACGTGGTTGTTGCATGTGTCCAAATGCGGCATGGGGAGCCCTATGCAGATTTTGAACATGAGAGCATGCCAGTCTCTGTACCTGGACATGGGTGGGGGTGAGGGATGGGTGCTTATGCCAGGTATATATATGGTAGCCATGTCTGTGTGCCTGACCTGCGTGTCTGTGACTTGTGCATGCCATGGATGCATGACACATGTGTGTGACAATGCACAGATTCAGTGAAGCAGCCAACTTACCCTTGTTCTGGCTGTGTTTGGTGTGTTTGGGGCCAGATGGATGTGACTGTGGTGAAGTGTGTGCATGTGATATGCATGAGCCATGATGCATGTGAGTTGCATATCATTGAATGTTTCAAGAGTCCATTGGACATGCATGGAAATATCCATGGCATGCAGCATGCCTGTTACTGTGTGTGTTTTGCCTGGACTGACCCATGTGTTGTGGAGGGACATGATGGAACTGTACTTTGACAGTGGTGCTCATCTGCTATTGCTTCCTGTCTAGGGGACCATTGTGCAGTACCCTGATGCTTGTGTTCTTTGTCTCCCTCTATGCAGCGGCTAGTATAGAAGAGGGCGGAGACGGCGCTGTGGAGCAAGGCGGCGGGGATGCACCCACGGCTGCAGCGGAAGGGGTGGGTGAGCCCCCACAGGGGCCTGCTACAGCGGGAGACGGTGAGGAGCCATCCAGGTTGGTGGTTTGCACAGAGGAGGAGGAGGCCGCCACTGGGGCACACATGGGGCCTGGTGGGGGCATCCCTGCTGGTGCAAGAGGTGCAGTCCAGGGCCAGGGGCAGGAGGCAACACAGGTCACCGTGGAGGGGCCTGTGCATGTCGCTGTCCCTGACCCTGTGAGTGCACCACCATGCACCAGCAGGGATGCCCCGTCCCAGGCCCGTCCGCAGGTAGTGGGGATGTCCATGTCACCTGACTCCCCTCCACCTGCGGACGTGGGAACCCCTGGCCGTGTGGAGATGGTCCTGATTGGGGTCGCGATGCGCACGGCTGTGATTCGTGATGCCGTGCGTGCTTCCCGGGAGGAGCACGCACGTCATCACGAAGTGCACCGTGCCGACGTGGCCCAATTGGGATCGGCCATGTTCCGGGGTTTCCTGCATGTGTTGGCCAATGTGGCGGCCCTCTCCTCCTCTGTGCAGGCTATCCACCAGTCGTTCTCCTTGCCGTCTTCCGGGCCAGATGCCACCAGGGCCCCCTGTGGACCTGCTCCGACCAATGCAGCCAGCTCGGTGGGGATCCCATCCCTGCCACAGTTGGGAGTCGGAGGTCCAGCAGGGGTGGACAACACTGCAACTGGACCCCAGCAGATGGAAGATGTGACAGCATCATCAGGCAGGGCACGTGCACGACGGCGTCGGTGGTTTCCATCAGCCTGGATGCCGTCGTGCTGGCAGAGGCAGTGGCGTCGGAGGCAGCAGCGGGCTCGACGTGGGAGGCATAATGGCTCGGGGCCATCAAGATCAGAGGGGCAGCCATCGGCCGGAGGGCAGGGCAACCCTGGGATGGTGGTGTCTTCCGTGTGGGAGGAGTTGGTCCAGCGGATAGGTGCGGAGCGGCAACGGGCGGAGGAGGAGCGGCTCGCCATGGTCAGGGCGGAGTTCTCCATGCGTCGGGCATTGAGGCGGGCTGAGTGCCTCGAGGAAGCTCGCAGGGAGTTTGAGCTGAACATGGGGTTATCCCTGCGAGACCTCGGGGCCAGGACAGAGTCCTGCCTCCAGGACATCGACATGGAGTTCGATGATGCCCTGGCCAGCAACATCAACAAGTGAGCCGCAGGACTTGCCCGCTGCCTTTGTATATAGTTATTTAGTTAGTTAGTGTTAGGTTTCCTTTATTTTGTTTTATTATTTTGGACCGCTCGGACAATGGCCACTTTTTTGTATATATTTTTTAGATTAGGTAGTAGTAGGTTTCATTTATGGTGTTGGGCTCATGGACCCTGGAACATTCCTGTATATAGTTTGCTTTTTGTAGATACTTCTTTTTCATTTCTTATTGTGTTCACCATGAGGAAATGGTTTTTCCTTTTTTTTCATACTACATGATATTGCTTTGGACGACATTTTTTTTTATTCCTTTGTTTTTTTGATTATGACTTTTGTTCTCGGACATGGACCATTAATTTGCTTATCCACATAGTTGTATGTTTGATTTGTTTACTTATTTTGAATCTATAATACATTTTTTATTTTTACTTTCACTTGTGTTATTTTCTCATTGGTTTCATACATGTCATGATATGTGTTTTGACTTTCACTTGCACCCATTGTGTATGTGTGTGTGTCGGGCATGTGTCCATTTACATTGTTGCCATTGGGGTTGTATCATGTAATTGCATTCACTATGTGGGTGGATGCTATCCTTGCCTGGGTGTTTGTGCTGGGTATGCTGCCCATTACTGCCATGATTGTGTATCGTCAGGACCTGGGGCCAGGGGGACATGTGTGGGTGCCTGGTGGAGGTTGCCCCTGCACTGCTGAGGGGTGGGGGTGGTGGGAGACATGAGTGGGGGCCTGGTGGAGGTTGCCCCTGGATGGTGGGGGGTGGGGGTGATAGGGGACATGAGTGGGGGCCTGGTGGAGGTTGCCCCTGCACTGCTGGAGGGTGGGGGTGGTGGGAGACATGAGTGGGGGCCTGGTGGAGGTTGCCCCTGGATGGTGGGGGGTGGGGGTGATAGGGGACATGAGTGGGGGCCTGGTGGAGGTTGCCCCTGCACTGCTGGGGGGGTGGGGGTGGTGGGAGACATGAGTGGGGGCCTGGTGGAGGCTGACCCTGCACTGCTGGGGGGTGGGGGTGGTGGGAGACATGGGTGGGGGCCTGGTGGAGGGTGCCCCTGGATGGTGGGGGGTGGGGGTGGTGGGAGACATGAGTGGGGGCCTGGTGGAGGCTGCCCCTGGATTGTGGGGGGTGGGGGTGATAGGGGACATGAGTGGGGGCCTGGTGGAGGGTGCCCCCTGGATGGTGGGGGGTGGGGGTGATAGGGGACATGAGTGGGGGCCTGGTGAAGGTTGCCCCTGCACTGCTGGGGTTTGGGGGTGGTGGTAGACATGAGTGGGGGCCTGGTGGAGGTTGCCCCTGGATGGTGGGGGGTGGGGGTGATAGGGGACATGAGTGGGGGCCTGGTGGAGGTTGCCCCTGGATGGTGGGGGGTGGGGGTTATAGGGGACATGAGTGGGGGCCTGGTGGAGGTTGCCCCTGCACTGCTGGGGGGTGGGTGTGGTGGGAGACATGAGTGGGGGCCTGGTGGAGGTTGCCCCTGGATGGTGGGGGGTGGGGGTGATAGGGGACATGAGTGGGGGCCTGGTGGAGGTTGCCCCTGCACTGCTGGGGGGTGGGGGTGGTGGGAGACATGTGTGGGGCCCTGGTGGAGGGTGACCCTGGTGGCTGGGGGGTGGGGGTGGTGGGTGACATGAGTGGGGGCCTGGTGGAGGGTGCCCCTGGTGGCTGGGGGTGTGGGGGTGGTGGTAGACATGAGTGGGGCCTGGTGGAGGGTGCCCCTGCACTGCTGGGGTGTGGGGGTGGTGGGAGACATGAGTGGGGGCCTGGTGGAGGCTGCCCCTGCACTGCTGGGGTGTGGGGGTGGTGGGAGACATGAGTGGGGGCCTGGTGGAGGGTGCCCCTGGTCGCTGGGGGGTGGGGGTGGTGGGTGACATGAGTTGGGGCCTGGTGGAGGCTGCCCCTGCACTGCTGGGGTGTGGGGGTGGTGGTAGACATGAGTGGGGCCCTGCTGGAGGGTGACCCTGGTGGCTGGGGGATGGGGGTAGTGGGTGACATGAGTGGGGGCCTGGTGGAGGGGGACCCTGGTGGCTGGGGGGTGGGGGTGGTGGGAGACATGAGTTGGACATGGGTGGGGGCCTACTGGCAGGTGCCCCACAGTGCTGGGGGGTGGGGGTGGTGGGGGACATGAGTTGGACATGGGTGGGGGCCTGCTGGCAGGTGCCCCACAGTGCTGGGGGTGCAAGGGGACATGTGTTGGTGTTCATTAGTTCAAGGAGACATGTGCCTTTGCTGGGGGGCATGCCCATGTTGGGTGGGCTGCCTGCGGGACATGACCAGGGATGCAGGGTAGTCCCCTGTGGTGTGGGCTGCCTGCAGGGGCCGTGGAGGGTGTACAGGGTACACCTGGGAGGACCCACACTGTCAAATCACATGTGGGACTACCCGGCACCCCTGAAATACACGTACCGTGCAGAAATCGCGTGTAAAACTTCCCGCGCACCCCTGAAATACACGTGCCCAGGCTATTCGCGTGTAAAACTTCCCGCGCACCCCTGAAATACACGCGCCCAGGCTATTCGCGTGTGGAACTTCCCGCACACCCCTGAAATACACGCGCCCAGGCTATTTGCGTGTAAAACTTCCCGCGCACCCCTGAAATACACGCGCCCAGGCTATTCGCGTGCGGAACATCCCGCGCACCCCTGAAATACACGCGCCCAGGCTATTCGCGTGTGGAACTTCCCGTGCACCCCTGAAATACACGCACCCAGGCTATTCGCATGTGGAACTCCCCGCGCACCCCTGAAATACACGTGCCCAGGCTATTCGCGTGTGGAACTTCCCGCGCACCCCTGTAATACACGTAGCCCGCTCCTCCAGGCCCGATCGCGTGTGAAACTTCACGCGAACCCCTGAAATACACGTAGCACGCTCTCCCAGGCCCGATCGCGTGAGGAACTTCACGCAAACCCCTGTAATACACGTAGCCCGCTCCCCCAGGCCCGATCGCGTGAGGAACTTCACGCGAACCCCTGTAATACACGTAGCCCGCTCCCCCAGGCCCGATCGCGTGTGAAACTTCACGCGAATCCCTGAAATACACGTAGCACTCTCCCCCAGGCCCGATCGCGTGAGGAACTTCACGCGAACCCCTGTAATACACGTAGCCCGCTCCCCCAGGCCCGATCGCGTGAGGAACTTCACGCGAACCCCTGTAATACACGTAGCCCGCTCCCCCAGGCCCGATCGCGTGAGGAACTTCACGCGAACCCCTGTAATACACGTAGCCCGCTCCCCTGGCCCGATCACGTGAATAACTTCACGCGAACCCCTGTGATGCACGTACCCTGCAAATCGCGTGTGACACTTCCCGCGCACCCCGGTATACATGCACACGTATTTTTTGTCATCGGGTGTCCGTGTTTGTGGGTACCCCTTTGCACGTCATTTTTCCTGGAGGGCCACAGTATGGGACATTCATCATGGCAGTATATAGGTTCGCGTGTGGAACTTCCCGCGCACCCCTCAAATTCACGCGCCAAGGCTATTCGCGTGTGGAACTTCCTGCAAACCCCTGTAATACACGTAGCCCGCTCCCCCAGGCCCGATCGCATGTGAAACTTCACGCGAACCCCTGAAATACACGTAGCACGCTCTCCCAGGCCCGATCGCGTGAGGAACTTCACGCAAACCCCTGTAATACACGTAGCCCGCTCCCCCAGGCCCGATCGCGTGAGGAACTTCACGCGAACCCCTGTAATACACGTAGCCCGCTCCCCCAGGCCCGATCGCGTGAGGAACTTCACGCGAACCCCTGAAATACACGTAGCCCGCTCCCCCAGGCCCGATCGCGTGAGGAACTTCACGCGAACCCCTGTAATACACGTAGCCCGCTCCCCCAGGCCCGATCGCGTGAGGAACTTCACGCGAACCCCTGTAATACACGTAGCCCGCTCGCCCAGGCCCGATCGCGTGAGGAACTTCACGCGAACCCCTGAAATACACGTAGCCCGCTCCCCCAGGCCCGATCGCGTGAGGAACTTCACGCGAACCCCTGTAATACACGTAGCCCGCTCCCCCAGGCCCGATCGCGTGTGAAACTTCACGCGAATCCCTGAAATACACGTAGCACTCTCCCCCAGGCCCGATCGCGTGAGGAACTTCACGCGAACCCCTGTAATACACGTAGCCCGCTCCCCCAGGCCCGATCGCGTGAGGAACTTCACGCGAACCCCTGTAATACACATAGCCCGCTCCCCCAGGCCCGATCGCGTGAGGAACTTCACGCGAACCCCTGAAATACACGTAGCCCGCTCCCCCAGGCCCGATCGCGTGAGGAACTTCACGCGAACCCCTGTGATGCACGTACCCTGCAAATCGCGTGTGACACTTCCCGCGCACCCCGGTATACATGCACACGTATTTTTTGTCATCGGGTGTCCGTGTTTGTGGGTACCCCTTTGCACGTCATTTTTCCTGGAGGGCCACAGTATGGGACATTCATCATGGCAGTATATAGGTGCTATTTGTTGGCGCACCTTTTGGCGCACATTTCTTACAGCCGCAGACACGCTACCGCCTCCTTTCTTGTGGCGGTCGTGTTTGTGCCTGTGCGCTGGTTTGAGCGTGCGCTTTTTTCCCCTATTCTATTCCATGAATACGTGTTGTAGGCGAGCGTGTGGGCTTTCCGCGCACTTGTGTCCTGTACTTCCCCCGTGACGCCCACGTTTTGGCAAGTTGTTCCCCATTCCGAGTGTTACGCCCGTGTTCCGCCTACTTTTATTGCGTGCGCCGCGCTATGTGCGAATTTCGCTGTGACCTGTGCGATTTTCGCTGTGACCTGGCGCACGCTGTTAGATGGCCTGTGCGCCAACCTGCGCCAACGTGCGCCGCGCACTTTTTTATCGCACATCCGCTGGTTTTCTAGCGCACGGCCTTCCATGAATCGACGTGCGCTGCTTTTCGTGCGATTTTCGCACTTGCACTGCGATTTTCGCTATTCCACTGCGATTCGCACGTTTTTGCCCACTTGCGCCGCGCTAATTATTCCATGAATCGGCCTCTGTGTTTCCTATATCTATCAATGCTTTGTCTAGGGTAAGACCTTGGGATTTATGAATGGTGACTGCATATGCAAGATTTAGAGAAAATTGTTCTCTACGTACATACATGTCTTTGAACAGCAGGAATCGAGCAGTTGAGCACCCTATTCTTTTCCCTTCTGAAAGTTTGTCAAAGCGAATATTGACAAACTGAATGTTGGTGTCACGTGGGTATGATTGAAAGCCAACAATTGTACCCAGTGCTCCATTAACTAGGTTACCTTTAAGGATTACTCTACAATTTAAGGATAATTTTAATATTTTTTCCAACCCAGTTGTGTTGGAGATTGAATTTTCTAAGCTATTTAGTGTTGTTGTGGCTTACTCACACATGGGTAGTGTCATACCATGTACGTCTAGTTTTTCTGTGGTGCAAATTTCCATTATTGGTTGCATTTCTTTATTTAACATTGTTTCATTGAATTTGAAACAGCTTGAAAGAGTTGGCATTAAGGCCATACAATTGACATTTTTGTGCGCTAATTGTTCCATAACATCAGTAGCACATGCATTATCGCCATAAAGTGCATGAATGTGCCGGTTTTTCAATATTGCTTGTGCTTCTTGAGATAGTACACCAACTCTAATATTTTTTAGGATGTTGGCATAAGTGAGATCTGCAGATTACTGCATGTTTTCTGTTAATTCTATGTATTGGAAATGTTGCCAAAGGTTGACTGTTCCT
Source organism: Ambystoma mexicanum (assembly GCF_040938575.1). Lineage (NCBI taxonomy): Eukaryota > Metazoa > Chordata > Amphibia > Caudata > Ambystomatidae > Ambystoma > Ambystoma mexicanum. The sequence goes on along the minus strand of NC_090925.1, from coordinate 140,060,135 downwards.
ATGCTGCCAACCGTTTTGCAGCAGAGTTTGTGTCCTAAGGTTTTAAAAATAGGTTCACCTTTCACTGATGTCAATTGTAGAAGATCTCTGAAAACGATAATGTGTTTCCCTGGAAAGAGTTCTTCGTAGCTTGTTTTAAGTACTTCTTGCAATCTGAGGTGAATCAAAGCCAACATTAGGTTGGACACCATGCTCACTTCATCTATTAGTAGCATGTTCATTTGCTTTAATACTCTGCGTAGTTCCATTGCAGCTTCTGCATAAAGTTTCCAATAGTCTAATTTGTTTTGGTGTTCTACTGGAAGAAGTAGTAATCGGTGTAAAGTGACACCGCCTATGTTGTAGGCAGCTAAACCTGTGTTTTGTTACATCTTCAAAAATGGTGTGCTGATCTTTGTTAAGTTTTGCTTGTTGTACAGTTAAGTCTTCTATATTTTCTTGATAGTGACACATGGTGTTTTCCACTTCTGTCATAGCTAATTCTGCCTCATTTTCTATTAGTGGCTATCCTAGTGGTTCTTGGCTTCCTGTTAAAGAAGGTTGAATACTGTCGGAAGAATCCTTATCTAGCTGGGCCTTCTTCATGTTGCTGTTCATTGTGCAACATTGTTTTGTACTATGTAAAGTTCACATCAGTGATATCGCTTTCATTTGCTTTGAAAGCATCTTCATAGCAGTCATAGTTATTTAGTATCTCTTCCTCTTTTCTCCATGGTTTAAAAAGTTGTAGCAGAGACATGTAATATAGTTCTTTCTGTTGAGGAGTTTTTAATGACAATTTAACATGATTAATTAAGCTTCGTTTGGTAAGTTTCACTAAGCTGCCTTTCAAATCTGTGACTATATCTGCCTTTGTTTTCATCGGGTTTTATATTATTTTTGTATGCAAAGTTTTGAGCTATGTGGTATAGACACAGGCTTTCCAAATCCCTACTCCTGTTCGGATAGTATGTGTCCAGTAAATTGTTTTTTAAAATGTCTTCGCTGTTGGGATCATTTCTGGCAATTGTTTCTATGTCCTCATATGATTTCAGAACTCTTTTTCATAAATTCGCAGGACCAAGACCTAGCCATACTATATTCGCTGATTTTCCATACAAAGCAGTACCGGTTAAACGATCTGCCGCTTCATAGGCGCCACATTCTCTTTGAGAGAGCATTTGTATGCCTAGGCTGTACAATTTCTAAGACAGTGTTTTGTCTGATGATAGGTCCTCCCAGAGGTCTTGAAGCTCTGTTTTTTCTGCTTTTGTTAAGTAGGCTGTAACATATCGTGCAACAGCAGTGGAATAGTCTGCAATGTACTGTACATCTATGTTTGCATTCCATAAGAGGGCAATGATTGCATTGTAATCATTGATGTATTTTGATTCTTCTTTTCTTTTTATGTAATACGTGTTCTTAGGTGATTTACCTTTAACACTATGTCTAACTGAAGACATGAATTTGTTGACTTCACCTGTTTCTGTAACTGGTGTAGTATTTCCCTTTGTTTTTGTATTTGCAACAACAATATTTGCCACATTTGCGTCTTGGAAATTGTAAAATCTGCCCATGCAGGTCACTATGTGTTCGTTGTGAAGGGATTTCACAAGTGACATATTTTTGGATGAACTGCAAAACAGTGGCATCAGTGTCGTGACAAAATTTAGGTGCACCTTTATCCATAACAGCATATGAATATGTGGTGCCCCTCTTGCTTGGTATTCTTTTCTTCAAAAGAAGTGTCGCACTTCTCCGAGGTGAGGAACAGTTTTATTGCAAATAAAGTGTAGCATAGCAATGAAACGATGATGGAAATATCTTGACACATTAACTGGATCTAGAGAGCAAAGTTCTCCAGGTGTTAATAAATGTATGTCGGTTTTGTTGTTGTTTGATATGCATAGGAACTCATGTAAATCTTCCCATGCATATTCTGCACAACTTAGTGTAACAAACTAAGTCGGTGGTCCAAGGTTTCTGATCATACAACGTACGTCTCCGTGCCGTCGGAACCGGTATTCTTTTGTTATATTTGATTGTAAAACCTCATCTTTTTCTTGTACTTTTTGTATTAATTGTGTAGCTGACATATTTTCAAAGTGGGTTCCAGATTTCAAAATGTGTGCAACTCCGTAACATAGGGTTGCTAGTTCACTTTCAAAGAGTAGGTGGAATATGTATTCTACATTTTGTCTAAACCTGGGATCTGGTAATGAGCGGTATTCTGATGCTGTAATTTGAGTGGGTCTATCATCGTATCTTCCAACTTTGCCAGTAGGAAATAGCAGTGGAAGTGGGAGTTTTTCCCATATGCTCATTGGTGAACCTTTGGTGTGTCGCATTTGGTAAGTTTCTAGTGCATCATCTATGCTTTCATTGGAATGCAATGGATGAATTGTGTACTGGTCCAAAAGAGTGGATACTGCAGCAGGATCCAGAAGTTCAAATTGTCCACTTTCTGTTGACTCTTCAATGATTTCTGTCGTTTCCCTTAAGCTTTCTTCAATATTTATTTCCTTGTAGTATTCGTTATTGTCTTTTAGATATTGCAAGGCTTCTCTAACTTTATGTAAGTCCACCAGTTGTTGCCAAATCCTTTTGTCTTTTGTTGGTACACCATTTAGCAAGACAATTAAAGAATGCTCTATTGAACGTTCCACTCCTAGAGTGTGTACATTTTCTGTTAGATCTAATGGCAAGTAAATTACTTTGCCACGAATGCCTTTTACCAATTCAGAGGGAGGTATTTTTGCTGTTTTTGGATGAAGGCGTATAATTGCTTGAAATGGGTGCAGGGTTGCAGGGTTTTTGGTAGTGGGAAAAATTCCAAATTATTTGTGATAGCACGTGAAGGAGTTTAGTTGTTGTCTAGTTTTGTAGTGCAGTAACTGCAACATATTAGTGGTTCACTTATTTAATATCTGTTTACGGGTAAAAGGTAGAGAGCTAATTCAAACCATTTGAAATCTTCATTGTCTTCTATTTTGAATGCTACGTCTATATTTTTTGTGTTCCTTTTGTAAAACGTTCTGCGGCAACACACACACACATGGTTTGGTATTTCAGCTGATGCACTTTGAAATTTTAGTATTTCTTTTTTATATGTGTGTAATAGAAGGTTGCTAAGTGCAGAATTGTTGGTACTCTGTTCTACAACTATTACATTTTGTAAGTGGGTTTGGCTAATTCTGAAGCTGGACTTTTAGCATAGTATATTTTATACACTAGATTTCTTACATTTGTATGATGTATTGATATCCTTTTGATATCATGGAAGGTGCTTTTGCAAATAGGGCCACACATGCAGGCTAATGAATGGCCTTGTAGTCCTGTGTATTTGCGCACTGGACAGATATCTATATTTCGCAGCACTTTAATTTTAATTTTGTCTTTACCTTTGACATACTGATTGAGGCACTGACGTAAAGATTTGGATAATTTGTTAGGAATGGCACACATTGATGTGCACGGCCATTTGTACACTGGACGGTCTGTTTCAGTTGAATTGAGAGGTAATTCTCAGTTTTCAGGGGATACTTTTCTAAGCAGTGTTTCTTGTTCCATGATGCTATGATTGATTTTTTCATACCCTCGTCCACTGCTATGGATGGCAATTGTGTTTGTTAGATTTTGTTTGCATGCTTCTTCATTAAAATATGGTTCTGTGGTTGTTGTGTGACTCCATTCACCTCCACAAATATGTAAGAAGTTATTTTTGTTCACATTCCGTTTATTGATAAGTTTCTTTTGTAGTTTGGTACTTAGTTTTGTTGGGGGTTACATCCTATTTAATACTAACATAAACAACTTCCTTTTCAGAAGGATTGCACTGTCCGCGAGAGCTTTTAAGATTAATTTTCTACAGTAGGTTTTAAGGGTTGAGGATGATTTCTGTCGTCTTCTCATTAGATTCTGAAGGACTCTATGGCAAAACATTTTGGCTAAAATACTTTTTTTACTATAGGTTCTTGTCACTATATCAGGATCAATAGTAGCATTGTTAGGAGTACTGGTAGCCGATTTGCTGTGAAGTGTTTTGTCTTTCGTGCCACATTTTGTTGGAGGAGGTAAAGTTTTGGTAGTTGAAGCTTCCTTTATTTTTGCTAAATGACTGTGTTAGCTGTTTTGTTCCAACATTCTCTACAAACTCTGCTACAGATGGATGGTTAGGTTGGACACTTTTATTTTTATTGGCTCTACTTCTGCATTCCTTTCTACGGACTTGCTTTTTGGTAGGCATTCTTTGGGGTCTGTTGAAAAAAAGAAGGCATGGTTTGGTCTGTTGTACAATGCATGTGTGCTGTGTGCATGCGTGCATGAGTTTGATGGGGAAGCTCTTTGTGGTGGTGTGTGAATGTGCATTGGTCTCTTACAATGATTTGGGGAGGATATTTTTCGGTTTGTATACTACTACAACGTGCTTCAGATGTGAGTACAAAGAGGCCTAGTGGTGAGGAGATGCATTAATAGTAAACGTAATGGCATTAAATTGAAACAGCTATTTGTTTTCTAGTACTAACATTTTAAGGCGTCTGTATGTTATTTGGGTTCCAAACAGACATGGATTTGTGAGCCATTCTGCCTGTTAATCCTTGTTTAATAAATGGGGATTTGTGGGTAGAATGGTTCAGAAATCACTGTTTGCTTTGGTGCGCAAATTAAATACATAACCCACACACTCTGTTTCAGGAATAGTTAGAATATAAAGGTCGTCCTGTACTTACTTTTTTTGCAGAAAGATCAGGTTTCTTCGGATATGTCATTTGCAATGTAGATGCTGTTGATTTTCAGGACAGTACTCTTCACTGCGATTGTAAAAAGAAGAAGTTAGTAACTTTGTGTGTTTAAAGTAGTGATGTTACTGTACGCGTACATTTTGCATCTGTCGTCGGAGTATTCTCCTTTGTTATTTCACACAGTGCATGTGTGCATTTCACTTCACTGTGCTGCCTTTGTATGTTACTTGCAGTATGTTAGTTGCAAGTGCTTCAGAAATGAGTACAATTCTTAGATTATGAAAATGCCTTATTTCTTTTAAGCTGTATTATCTATAGCAGAGAGGTTTGTAAGCGATAGATCATTATAGTTGCTGGGAAAAATGTTGGTACTTTCATATTCTAAGTACGATTTAGAAAAATCGGGAGACCCTCAGAGGGCCATGTCACCACAGCAATCGGGAGCGTTTATTTTTCTCATACAATCGTATTGGAAGTAGCATTGATGTAGGCGGTATACAGTTAAAAATTGTGCCATTTTCTAATGGAAAATCGAGTTTCGCACTAAATAAGGAAGGTTGTAACGTATGTATATGTTGTGTGGGAGACAGTGAGAAGTAAAGCGGTTTGTTAATGAACAATCGGACATCTTGCACTTAAAGGGGGAGCGTTGGTATGTATTGGCTATGCAGATTTAGTGGCATTAATTTGTTTAAATGAAATCACAAGGGTTGTACATGGTCTCTGATTAAAATATGCATACCTGTACTTTATACGAATGCATGTGCGCATCGATGGATCTGTACATAGAAATCTGCGACATTTGTACAGTACTTTTCGAAGTAGGTGCTTTGCAATGATATGCGACTTGTACTTGGAGTGATCAATAGTACATTTGAAGTGCGTAATTTTGATGACAGAGTTAGATGTAGGGATGTTGAATCTGATTGGTGGATGGTTGTGGGACTGCTTAGGTGTGTCCAATGAGGGAATGGATTTGTGAGTGATGTGGAAAGGTTAGAAGGACTAGTTAAGAGTTACGTGCTGCACGTACACAACACTTGTGCGCGGGTAGAGCATGTCACATACAGGTTTCTACAGCAAATCTAGCATGGAAAGGGAACTGTAGCCATCAGCCAATCAGATGTTCACATTGCTTTTTTGTGTCGAAAGACGGTGCGTATACTGAAGATGGCAGAGGTGCAGAGGGTGAAGGTTTTGGTCGTTGGAGATATTTTTGTGCATGGTTTACAGCACTATGCCGAAAGTAGGAATGTAGCGCACCATTTCGATATGAGAGGAGTAGAGGTGGTGTGGAGCGCTGAGACTGATCGCAATGTTGCGGCAATTGTCTGAGTTTGCACCGAGATGCGCGCGATGACCACTCCTCATGTGGTACTTTTGCACTACGGTGCTTGTCATTTGGGCTACGTGAGTGCACGTACTTTGTTGGATTATTTGGAACAGTTGGTGCAAGCAGTCATGAACATATTTCCAACTGCGAAATTCATTTTTTCTGGGTTACTCCCTAGAGGAGAATGGGACAAAAGTTCTGTTTTCTGTCCTTATCAAAGAATTGGGAGGTGTACCATCAATCGTGGCATGCATGCTTTTATGTTCGGCGCTGGTATGTTTTTCTGCAGCCACGAGAACACTGTTCCCAGTAATGTGGCTTATTTTGAAGCAGATGGTGTTGCGTTATCTTCTTTGGGAAATGCCATGTTCTTTTGGAATGTGAGGCTTGCTTTGGAGAAGGTTCTGTAATGGTTGTAGGAGTATAGTAAGAAGAAAAAATATTTTAAAAAATACAAAATAACAGATGTCTGTAAGCCATCTGCACAAAAAATAAAAAAACAATGCGGTAGTTTGCAGGCGGTGCCGATTCTGGGGTGGAGACGCATGCGAATGAGAATCTGCGAAGCTAGGGATTGGTCAGTAAAGTTCAGTGGGTGTCTTTTGTACGAAGACATTTAGTGAGAACGTCTTTTCCCTGACAGGAGACCAGACAGCCATGGCTCTGTGTACTCGAAATCAGATTATCTGGATTTTGGGAGACTCATGGATATATTGGTTGAAGGTGCATGCTGAAAGTTGTGGTCTATGTGCAGATCTTGGATTTCCTAATGTAGAAGTGCACTGGCATGGCGTGCATGGAATGAGGTGGCTGGACTCGGTACCTCTCTGTGCAACTTTACAGACAGAGCGTCATCCGGACATATTTATCATTCATTGCGGAGGAAACAGTTTAGGCCATGTGTCTGGAATTTCCTTGCAATTGCAATGAAGTAAGGACTTGCGAAGGTCATGGACATGATTCCAAATTGCCAATTATTTTTTCCCGTCTTGCACGAAGACAGATATGGTTGCGTTCCTCTGCATTTGGTCCACAAATGGAGAAAGCGAGGCGCAATGTGAATAAGGCTGTTTGTGCCTTTCTAAGAGATGTTGGCATGTCCTCATTCCACAATGAAAACATTTTGTTTTGTAGTTCTTTAATTTTTCGTAGAGATGGAGTCCATCTCACATATGCTGGCAATCAGATCTTTCTTTGCAATGTACAAAATGCTTTGCGACTTTTCTTGACATCATAGTCACCTATTTGACAATCAGTTTTTTCTAACCTACATTTTTTGAGGAACACACACCACCACAGAGCCACCAATTACTCACAGGAAAAAGTCCATTGGTTTTGTTATGCTTACTCTGTGTGTCCTACGACTGTCCGCGGACTTTTCAAAAAATGCGAGCGGGCTTACAACGGTCACTTGATAGTTCTATTCTTTAACTGAGAAAGGCGGCTCTGAAAAAAGCCTTTTTATAAATTTTTGTAATTTTCCAGTTTACTACTTTTGATGACACAAGACACTAGGAGAGGAAGGCAAAGGAGGGTAACGAAGGGACACCAACCACAGGGATAAGAAGGGGCAGGAGCAGGGGGAAAGATATATGGTGGCCTTTACTTAGGTAGGGTGCAGTTCTTCTGGTGCTCTGTGACCGTAGCCTCAAAAGCACTTCAAAGACTCTCCCCCCTGCAGAGTACTGCGTCACAATACTCACACAATATTGTGACCCTCGAAAGGTAAGGGTCATCAGCATTGTGAATGGCTTGTGAGGCAGCTGGAGGGATGCGCTCCCCCACAGTAGTGTCTCGTGTGGTGAGAGGATCGGACATGGAGGATGCTGTGGAGGAACTCAATCTACTATGTTCTTCGCTAACACCACCTTGAGAATGTCCGCACTGTGGAACGAAGTTAGGTGTCGCTTCATGGTTGTCGTACCAAAGATGTACGCACCAGGTCTCCTGCGACTGAGCACCAACTGGCACCGGTTACATCTGACAAAGTTCGCACATGCTTTTGGTACGTTCCCTAAAACGGAAAACAACCGCCACACCCACGATTCTCGCCGAGTGTTAGTAGTGCGGAGTTCCTCCACCTCATTCTCTTCTTATTCTTCTTCCTCCATCTCTACATCCTCACCCGTATATCCCTCTGCAGGCCCTTGGGAGGTGGTGGCAGTGGAGGGTTTGGGGGTGGTGCTGAGGCTAAAGAAGCAACAGTAGCCATGGATGCCATATGGATTAGTTACCTAATGGTCGCTACAGCAGTAAAGGCAGCACACCTCTAACAGCTATAGCCAGAAGCACAATGCAGATGAGCTCGGGGGTGTGGCCATTTATAGGGGTGGAGGGGTGCGCCTCATGACCATATTGATCACTCAAAAGCGCTGCAAAAATTCTAAACGACACGTTCTCATGTAGATCTACTGCATGCAACATGTGAAATGGTGATTTTATACTGTAAAATATTTTCTTATGTATGTATAACTTCTTTTGCACTATCGCGGAAGCAGACAAACTGCGCAAATTAGTCCACACGCTCAGTGTGGGTGCGGTCACATGATGACGTCCTGAACATCCGCGTAGGAAATGCCTACCTGCTGGCCAGCAAATGCAGAGTAACAAACGTGCGCATGCGTGCCAGTGTTCTACGGCCAGTGTTCGGGTACTGAAACTAATTAAAAGTGTGACACAAGTGAGATGGACAGTTAGGGACAGGTGCGATGTTCGCTGTATTTATGGGTGTACTCTGCATGTGCATACATGATCTGATGACTGTACGGACAGGTCCAGGGTCTTTAGGACACCTCCATTTTGTTTGACTACGAACATGCCGGCCACCGCGTCTGTTCTACGGACGGTTCCATTTTGTCTGCGGACGATACGGACGGTTATGTTGTCCTTAGGACACTACCACTTTGCTCTTTTACAGACATTCCCGCCTCCTGGTGTGTTCTAGGAACATGTTTTATCTCGTTTGTGAGTGGTATGGAGAGGTACAAAGTACTTAGGAGACCCCATTCAGTTCATTTACGCATAACTTGCACAGATGGTGCATTCTAAGATCAGTTTCATCTTGGGTGGCACTGGTACGGGTAGCTGTATTGGCGACAGAACATCCATATTCTATTGCTTACGGCTAGCTCGAACAGGCGCTGTTCACAAACATTTTAAGTCTTTTAAAAAAAAAAAATTACTGAAACAGTTCGACTACAGTAAAAATACAAAAACTTTCTAGAAACACATACATACTTCAATCAACAGAAATACCGGGGGAAGCAGATACTGACACGAATATCGGGGAATTAGGGTTCAAAACGGGCTAATTGTCAGGAGATGATTTGTGAGGGGAAGAAGGAATGGATGTTTCATCAAAATGTCTATTTTCTCCTTGAAGGTTTGGGGATGGTTCACTAGGAAATGGAGAAGGGGGCAGTTACAGGTGGGACAGTGATAACGTATTTAGCCTCTCACAAATTCCTCCACAAATTGCCTTAAACTATTAAAATTGTCATTTTCCGTGTCCATTTTCAGTTCTATTCCTTTCAGCCTGTCTTCCTCTGTGTCGTTTGTTGGCCTTTCTTCTTTTTTTTCCTGGTCTGTTAAAAATAAATATATATACGTTAAATGACCATACAATGCTCAACATTAATTTGCATATGCAGAGCACTGTGTACCATTATTATCGCTATCTTCGGACATTTCCCCATGCGGGAAATTCTCCTCGAGCCACTCCAAAGTACTGCACATTTCTGTGTCAAAATAACAAAATTAAATTATTTTTTCTGTCCCTCATAGCAAAAAAAGTACACACACATATAAGAAGTTCACTTACTATTTTCTTGTAATTTGTGTTCGTTGTAGTGCGTGCATCTACTGTCGGTCCTGGCTGCAGAGTTTCTGTGAGGTAATTACGTTGGAGGCATAATATTTTGTTTTAATGGTATAATCCATTTCAATCCACATGGTCATTAAATGCATGTTTTTTGTTTTAGACGTTTAGGTTTCCCTATTTAATTACTAGTACTTATAATGTCTTTGTGTGTCCTTTTTCTAAGTTGCACATTTTGTTGTGTAAGACATTAGTACAATTTCAGATACCCCCTGAATGTTTGAGTACTGTTTGTCTCGTCCGCGCCTGACTTCAGACAGGCGCTCAGTCCGTGCCTTTCAAATATGAATAGCAAGGGGGTTCTGCATGTTCTATGTTAGATGTATATAAAGTAAGCAGATTATACAATATATCTCCTATGATCACATAATGATATTGTATATTGAGCCAAAAAACTGTATTAACACGATGTTATGATTAGGTTCCCCTTCAAAAATCCTGTGAAATTCCCTTAACAAAACTTTATAAACGTCACATCATCAAAGATGACAACACAAATGTCATTGATGACATCACTGATGATATGACATGTGTAGCCCCTTCGTTTTTCTTCACTGCCATATCTAGGCAAGGTGGTTTTATTTACTGACAGTCAGAAACTTAAATTTCAAAAGGTATTACATTTATAGGTATTGCTATTCTCACATGTTCTTGCAATACTTTCCTTACATTTCAATCCCATTTCATGATGTACATATATAGGGGAAGAAGCAGGCCTGCAACACAGCTATCATTTTTGTGTGTGAATACAATCATGTAGATTATACACAGTTGCTAATGACACTGCCCCCTGTTTGCTTACTTTTCTCTCCACATATAAGCCTCATATTTGCATGAATTGTACTCCATTTATGTTTTGTGGGTATTACTAAAAATATGTAGTATGTGATGAATTATTAGCAACTTAGTACATGTTTCACAGACCAGAAAAGTCTCATACTCAAGCATTCACCGTTTTATTATACAACTTTGGAAAATACAAACATAGCACCTTTGTGGTGTATGCTACAGCCTATACCTACATTTCTGTATTAGGTTCCTGTACTAGAAAGAACACTGTAATGGAATTTTGTTTAGAACACTACATTGCGTGATGAAGTATACAGTTTATACTTTTTTGCCAAACTTTCATTCACAACCCCTTATCTGTAAGGTAAACACACATGTCATGTCATCAGTGATGTCATCAATGACATTTGTGATGTCGTCTTTGATGTCAGTTAGTGGGTGTTAGTGTTAGCAGTGCACAGTGGTGCGGGCAGTTATGGTTGCCTTGGCTACCATAACTGGCGAATTGCAGGGGTTTTTCGGTTTTACTTGGAACCATAATGTGACGTTTATAAAGTTTTGTTAAGGGAATTTCACAGGTTTTTAGTAGCTCAACTTAACCATAACATCCCCTTAACAAGTTTTTTTTAGTGAATATATATATATATATATATATTCAATGAAAAAACATTGTTAAAGGGACGTTATGGTTAAGTTGCACTAATAAAAACCTATGCAATTCAGTAAAGAAACCTTGTTAAAAGGATGTTATGGTTACAAGTAAAATCGAAAAAACCCTGAAATTCTCCAGTTATGGTAAGCTAAGCAACTATAACCTGCGACACCACTGTGCACTGCTAAGACTAACACCCAGGACATCAAAGATGACATCACAAATATCATTGATGACATCACTGATGACATCAAATGTCTAGCCCCTTTTTTTTTCTTCACTGCCATATCTAGGCCAGGTGGATTTATTTACTGACAGTCAGAAACTTAAATTTCAAAAGGTATTACATTTATAGATATTGCTATTCTCACAAGTTCTTACACTACTTTCCTTAGAATTTTATCGCATCTTATGAAGTACATATATTGGGGAAGAAGCAGGCCTGAAACACAGCAATCATTTGTGTGCGTGAATACAATAATGTAGATTATACACAGTTGCTAATGATACTGCCTCTTGTTTGCTTACTTTACTCTCCCTATATAAGCTCCATATTTGTATGCATTGTAGTCTATCTATGTTTTGTGTGTATTAGTGGAAATATGTAGTAAGTGATGCATTATTAGCTACTTGGAAAATTACAAATATAGCACCTCTGTGGTGTATGCTGCAGCCAATACCTACATTTCTGTATGAGTAGGTTCCTGCACTAGAAAGAACACTACAATGGAATGCGCTTTAGAACACTACATTGCGTGATGAAGTATGTAGTTTATTACACATCTCCTGATAATCCCTGATACCTTTTTGCCAACATTACATTCACAACCCCATGTATGAAAAGTAAATGCACATGTGATGTCATCAGTGATGTCATCAATTATATTTGTGATGTCATCTTTGATGTCCTGGGTGTTAGTCATAGCAGTGCACGGCGGTGTCGCAAGTTATGGTTGCTTAGCTTACCATAACTGGCGAATTTCAGGGGTTTTTCGATTTTACTTGTAACCATAACATCCTTTTAACAACGTTTTTTCTATTGAATTTCATAGGTTTTTATTAATGCAAATTAACCATAACATCCCTTTAACAAAGTTTTTTCATTGAATTTCATAGGTTTTTATTAGTGCAACTTAACCATAACGTCCCTTTAACAAAGTTTTTTCATTGAATTTCATAGGTTTTTATTAGTCCAACTTAACCATAATGTCCCTTTAACAATGTTTTTTCAGTGAATACCATGGGTTTTTACCAGTGCAAGCTATTTTCCTACAATTTACTAATATCATAATTACCAAATATAACAATATTTCAACTAGTTTTGCATCCGTAGACGTCTACGAACATCTGACTTCATTGCGGACCTTCCGGACAGTGCCATATGACCATACGCTGGCACGGGGCATGATGGCGTGTCCGAGAACCCACCCGCATTTCACGGTAAGATCCGTCCTTCGCGGACAGTTCGGAACTGCATTTTCTACTGATCTAGGAACTTTCAACTTCAAAATTTCCCTTGCACACCCCTACACCTTTTCCTACTAATTATCCAATACCAATAACCAAGAATGTTATCAAAACAGCTATTTATCTTAAAAATGGCATCAGTTATTGCCATACGTCCTCCCCAAGAACCACTACCACCACCACCACCAGCTGGACGACCTTCACAACAAAAAAAGCGCAGTACTTTCAAAGACAATGAAGAGGTCCAAGAAGATGAGGTAGAGGAAGTGCCTACTTCTAGCACCAAGATAGAATCATGGGTGTGGCAGTACTTTGCTACTGTTAGGAGTGTACCAAAGGCTAAAGCTACCAAAGTGAAATGCACTGAGTGCAATTTTAGTCACAGACTACCTGGACAATACTCCTACGGGACCACCTCCATGCGCCGCCACACCAAATCCAATGAACGCAATGCTCTCAGAAAGGTTATCCCTGTCTCAGCAAGTAGTAAGCTGTCTTCCTCCACCTCATCTTCCTCAACAAATACTGTAATCACACAGCCTGATGTCTGCGGGCATTGGTGTGTTATAAATAAATAAATAAATAAATAAATAAATAAATAAATAGGGAGAGCTACGGACCATTATCGTCCATTGCAGCCCCTGAAATGGGGAAAAAGGCCATTAGCACCCCTGGTTCCCAAAGCCGGAACCCAGGGTGCTAAAACATAGATTTTTCTTCCAATAGCGGGGCGCCTGCGGGGTCCCACTGTAAGAAGGAAGGATTATTCGACGTCCCACTGTAGGAAGGAAAAATATTTTCCAAGACAGCCAACATGGAAAGAGAAGGCGGGGCTCCGTACACAGCCCCTCTTCCCTTGCCATGGCAGCCTGCAAAACCCTATGAACATATTACCACGACCACTTTTTTCCCTTTCAAACCTATCCTATATTCAAATAACTTTACCACATAACCGGTCCCAGGTAGACATAGCCACTTTAACACCATTTTTCATCCCTAGCGGTCATGGCCAGTAGCCAGATTGTCCGTGTCATAACCTTATGCCATGACCCAGACAATCTGGCTACTGCCTATACCTCAGTCACCAAAGGTATATAACTATTTTTTGTACCTACATTATTACACTTGTCAAAAAGTAAAACACGGGCACATTTGCATATCCATGCTTTAATGTCCTTGCCAATGCGCCTCACGAGTTTGCTCGAATCCACCCATGTTTTATTTTTTTAAAAGTGTCAAAATGTATGTACATACAATAGTCATATAACTTAGCCCCCACTTGACAAAATCCTTTCAGTCTTTACACAAACATTGAAGGTTGGTCCTATAATCTTTCTCAAACCTTTTGTCCACATTTGTCAAATAGCAACAAAGTTATAAGCCATCAAAAATTGTTGAGCCCCCCTCTAATTCCGCCCCCTCTTCAGAAAATCACACCAAACTTTACAAAACCATTTATATCTAGATCCAAAATCGTTTTGCCAAATGTTGTGCAGATTCGTCAAATGACACCACATTTATATGCCTTTACAATATTTTGGGACCTCCCCTCTAATTTTGCCTCCTCTTCACAGAATCCCAAAAAGTTTTGCAAACCATTCAGGATTAGTTCTAGAATAAAATTGCAAAATTACATGCAGTTTCATTGAGTGGCGCAAACGTTATAAGCCATCCAAAAACTGCTTTTACCCAACCCTGTAATGCAGAAATAGGTACAGATGTCCTAGGACATCTGAAGTGTCTGTGAACACCATAGGACTGCCCAAGACGTCCGGAGTGTTTGCAGACTTTCGGGGGGTGAAAAAACCTGTTTTTTGGCTTCTTACGGCCATATCCAATCCAATCCTCACCCCCACATCCCCAGAGTGCAACGCTGCTTTTTTAAAAAATGTTTTCGCCACGCTGTCCGCGGTCTCTAAAAAAGTCTGCAAATCCAGGATGGCGGGCGTTTCAGGAAAACCGATGCATTTCACGTTTTCACACCATCCAGTAAGCGGCCGTGTCCTGATGTCCACAGACCATGCAAAAGTCAGCAAATTTTTCTGGCCAGTCCGCGGACAGTGCAGCCAATCAGAGGGCAGTCCGCGGACCGAACAGGGAAGTGAGTCCACGGACCGGACATTTATTTATTTTATTTATTTGGTTTTGTATAGCGCCGGGTGGCCCTCGGGCATCGTAGCGTTTGTTACAGTAGGCGTGTCGGTTACATTGTTTAGATACATGTAACGTTACAGTCATGGGAGATTACAAGTTCCTTACAAGGGTTACAGTGGAGCAATGTGTTGGTGTTAGGGTGGTAATGCAAAGTGCTTAATTGAACAGTTTCATTTTAAGCATTTTTCTGAAAACAGTATCTGATTTATCATTTCTCAGAGCTGTGGGGAGGGCGTTCCAGTTTTTAGGTGCTAAGTGTTGGAAACTGACACCGCCCGCTTTGGATCTTCTGAAGGATGGGACGTAGATCTGGTTGGTGAGGTGAGATCTAGTGGGTCTGGATGATGTGCAGGGGGTGATCCTTTCAGATAAGTAAGGGGAGCATTGAGTGAGAGGCACTTGTGTGTAATAGCTAGTGTTTTGAAGAGAATGCACTCTTTGACTGGAAGCCAGTGTGCGTCTTTCCTTGCTTGGGATATGTGTTCCCTTTTGGGGATACTTAGTGCAGCTCTAAGGGCATTGTTTTGCATCACTTTTAGTTTGTGTAGGTTTTTGGCGGATGTGCCCAGGAAGAGAGCGTTGCAGTAGTCAAGTTTGGTGCCAACAGTGGCTCTGGCGATGGATAGGCAGTTCTGTATTGAAAGGAAGGGTTTGACTGCATTGATGATTTTAGTGGTGAGTGCTGCAGATGAGGCTATGGCATTAACCTGTCGGGTCATGGATAGGGAGGAGTCCAGATAGACCCCTAGTGTTTTTACTGCTGAGGATACTGTGATAGTAGTGTTGTCGATAGTGAATGAGTTGTATTGTGATGATAGTTTGTTTAGCGTTTCTTTAGTGCTTACTACAAGGATCTCTCTCTTGTCTCTGTTGAGACAGAGATTAGTGACATAGATATCACTCATTCTTTTGCCTTACATTTTGGTCGTTTAAAAAGAAACGACTGGACGGATTTACACCAAATTAACAAAAGCATGCTTTTGGGACCAATCCGGCGCTCCAGCAGCAAATTTGGTGAAAATCCGCCCAGCGGTTTGGGCTGTAGGCGTGAACAAAGTTTTTTCCCATTATGTCTATGGGAAAAAATACATTTTGGGACCCCCCTATAACTTTGCCCCCCCTTGGCCAAACCTCACCAAACTTTGCAAAAAAATTCAGAGTGGGCCATATATTTTTTTGTAAAGTTTGGTGAAGAAAGTTATAAGCCGCCCAAAAAGTGCTCTTCCTATGAGATGAGCAGCTTAACCATAACTACATGGCCGCTACCGCAGGCCATGTAATATATTACACAGCCACAATAGTGGCTGTGTAGTTATGGTTAAGATGCAGGAGCAGGAGCAGCAGCTTGGTCCCGAAAGCGTGCTTTTGTAAATTTGGTGAAAATCCGTCCAGTAGTTTTTTTTTAAAATGATCAAAAAGTAGGTCTAAAAAAATTAGTGATATCTATATCTGCTCCATGCTAACACTTCCCTGTTCGCTCCGCGGACAGGACACCAATTGGCTAATCGGCTCACGTCATGTCCACGGACATGTGACGTGTTCGCTGATTGGATGGTGAAGAGCGTGAAGTGCGTCAGATTGTTCTGATGCGCCCGATATCTTGGATCCGCCGACAGTGCGGTGGCGAACAGAGGCAAAATGCAGTTTTGGGGAAGGTTTAGGTGTGCAAGAGTGCTTAGGGAGTTTGGGAAGTAAGAGATGGGTCAAATACTGTATTTGTTTAGGTGGCAGGAGCCCCTGATGCATTCGCCATGCCCGCGCTGTCCGGGATGTCAGTAATTATTCAAAATGAGGGGTGTCCGAAGGACACTATCCCGTCGGTGCTGTCCGCAGGCAAGTTGAAACTGTTCTAAGGACACGCACGGTGTCCGCGGATATAAAAAATGCCCATATGGCACAGTTAAAATGTGATTCTATGGGTGTGATCTATGGGTGTGATATGCTGCGGTGGTTGTGGCCAGGGCCTAGAGTCTTGTTTGCATGGCCAAAGGCCGTAGGTCCCCATACCACAGCGGGCTCGCCTACAATCCCCCCATGCCCTGCAGACAGCCCACATGCCACCATGCACACCTGAGCACACCTGTGAGCCCCGACTCATTTCCCCCCACCCACTCACCCACCCAGCAGTGAATGGCACCTGCCAGCAGGCCCCGACTCATGCCCCCACTCACCCACTCACCCACCCAGCAGTGACAGGCACCTGCCAGCAGGCCCCGACTCATGTCCCCCCACCCATTCACCCACCCAGCAGTGATGGGCACCTGCCAGCAGGCCCCGACTCATGTCCCCCCAACACGTCATCATAATCCACAATCATGGCCCTCATGGCCACCCAAATCCCACCACACACCACCCCTGCCCAAAGAACCAACCAAGTATTACATCCACCCCACATTGGAATGCCCATTACATGATACAACCCAAATGCCATGTATGTACATCAACACATGTCCGTCACACACACACAATGGGTGCCACTGAATGTGAAAACCCACATCGTGACATGCATGAAAAAAATGAGAGAATACCACACATTGAAGTATGAAACAAAAATGTATTCAACACAAAATTAATGGAATTAAATTAAAACACACAATAATGGAAATAATAAATAAAATGCAGCATGTCCCAAAAAGAAAATATTATATGAAATGAGAATCCAAATAAATCCAAATGAAAATATGTCCAAAGTCTCCGGGCAACAAAGCAAATCCAAAGGGAAAGAAATAAGTAAAATCCATTGCTCCATGGTGAACAAAAATAAAAATATGAGCCCAATGATAAAAATGAATCCTACCAAAAAGCCTACATAATAAATAACTATGTAGAAAAATGTGGGGCATAGTCCATGCGCCCCAAATGAAAGAAAAAAGAAAGGAAACTTAACAATAATGAACTATATACAATGGCAGCGGGCAAGTCCAAAGGCTCACTTGTTGATTTCATGGGCCAAGGCATCATCGAACTCCTGTTCAATGTTCTGGAGGCGGGCCTGTTCACTGGCCCCGAGGTCTCGCAGGGATAACGCCATGTTCACCTCCAAATACCTGTGAATTCCCTCGAGGCACTCAGCCCGCTTCAGCGCCCTGCGCATGGAGTTCTCTGCCCTGACCATAGTGAGCGGTGCCTCTTCCGCCCACTGCTGCTCCACATCTATGGCCTGGCCCAACCGCTGCCACACGGAAGACACTACCAATCCAGGGTCCTCCTGCCCTCCGGCCGATGCCTGCCCCTCTGATGTTGATGTCCCCGAGCCATCATCACTCCCACCTTGAGCCTGCTGCTGCCGTGCATGTCCCCTGCTTTGTGATGCCTGCACGTCCTCCTCCTGCTGGGGTCCAGTTGTTGTGGTGGCCACCCCTGCTGGACCTCCGACTCCCGACTGTGGCAGGGATGTGTCCTCTGCCAGCCTGGCTGCTGTGTCAGGGCCAGCTCCAAAGGATGCCCGGGTGACACTTGGGCAGGAAGATGGCATGAAGGACGACTGGCGCATAGGGGGTTCAGTTGAGGAGGGGGTCAGTAGAAGCTCCAGCACACGGAGGAACCCAGCACCATTGATCCCTCCTAGCCGGTCGACGCCGTCTTCGAGGCATTCGAAATGACGTGCATTGTCCTCACGGGAACCCTGCACGTCACCCCGAATGTCACGAACACACAACGCTACCCCAGCCAGGACAGGCTGAACATGGTCCCGGATTGCCACATCTGCAGGGAGAGGAAGGCCAGTTGTTGTGCGGCTATCCCCTCCCTGAAAATGGGTCTGGACGAAGGCATCCCTGCTGGCGCCGGATGATGCAGTCACAGGATCGGGGACAGGATTACACACAGGCACCTCTGTGGCGGACTGTGCTGCCTCCTGTCCCTGCCCCTGGACTGTGTTGTGAAGACGCAGGCGCAGACAGGTAAGATTTAGTATAAGTATTTATTGTAGATCATAAGAAGAAAAGACCCCCAGCAACAGCAGAGGTGCCCTTCCTCACTGTAACATCACCAACTGACACATTTGGAACGTAAACAAAGGAACACAACTAAGATTCCATGACATCATATAGAACGCCATGTAGTGGGGATTCTACTTGCACTTAGTACAAGCTCCCTGCTACCTGGGGAAAGCATCACAACACATCTTCCCCTTTTTTTTTAAATCACATCAGCAGATTAAACTTATCTCCTTAAACATATATCCTACTTAGCATCTCACACATGACTGCTCCTCACTGTGGCGATTCTATCTTTATTCCACACTTGCCCTCCAGTCACACGCACAGCCCCTTTCATGACTGCTACAACTCTGACGGGATCAGAGTAAAGGGAATCCCCTTTTTTCTTAACTACCGCCTTCTTTATCCTGACCCAGTCGCCACATTCCACACGCAATTCTTTCCTTCCTCTCCTCTTATTTTCACGCATGACCCATTCAGTCTTCTTCTTCACCAAAGCATTCCTCACTTCCTCAATAACCACATCCATCTCTCTACTCCTACCAAGCCATGGCGGACACGCCAAGGAATACGGCTTTCGTCCCCTCATAAGTTCAAAAGGACATAGACCAGATGTGGGGCCATCCGCAAAGCCCATATCCTGTTTTGTATTGTAGCTAGTTTATCAAAACCACACTCTTCCCCCATGCGGATGCTCTCCATCACACACCTACTCATCCTCTCAACTACTCCATTGGTCGCTGGATGGTATAAAGCAGCCTTTCTGTGACCAACTCCACACTTTCTTAAATAGTTTGAAAAACATCCACCTATAAACTGGGGACCGTTATCGGTCAAAACACGTTCAGGCAGACCCTCATTGGCAAATATTTCCTGCAATACTTTAATCATACTTTCTCCAGTGATATCTCTCACAATTTTAAAGTCTACCCACCTGGAAAACAATTCCACAACCAAAACAATGAACTAGCCCCATCCATACCCTAAATCCACAGGGCCTAATATGTCCATGGCAAGATCACTCCATATCCTTGATGGAAGTCCAACATCCACCAATGGCTGTTTCTTAGCCACAACTCCCTTCCCACTTTTGATACACAGCTGACAATCCGCTAAACGTTTTTCAATCTCCTTATCAAAACCCGGCCACCAATAGTCCGCTCTCAATACTGTCTTGGTTTTGGTAACCCCAATGTGGCCACTATGAGCTAGATCTATCACCCTTTTTCGCAAACCAACAGGAACCACTGCCCTTTCCCATCTGAACAACATGTCATCGGCAACAGATAATTAGTTTTTTACCTCCCAAAATGGCTTCACACTCTCCGCTAACTCCGACTTATTGGGCCATGACGTGGACATCACATATGGTATTACCCTATTGATGACTTCATCTCTTTTTATCTCATCCAACCACTCTTGCTTGGACACAATACCATCAGTGTTCACGAACACCAACTCCATCTCCTCATTTTCCACAACATCTGAGGAAATCACTCTTACTCTCGATAAGCTATCAGCCAGAATGTTATCCTTTCCAGATATAACCTCCATTCTAAAACAGTGCGTTTGCATTCTGGTGACCCATCCTGCTACTCTATGTGATACTTTGTCTAGGCCTTTATTTTCAAATATAACTTTCAAAGGTTTGTGATCAGTCCGGATCACAAACTTCACACCCCACACAAAATTTCTGAAGCGTTCAATGGCCCAAAAACATGCCAGGGCCTCCTTTTCGAGAACAGAATACCTCAGCTCAGCTCCCTTGAGACGCCTTGAGGCGTGAGCTATCACCTCTTCCGACCCGTCTTCCTGCTTCTGGGATAAGACGGCACCCAGACCACCTTCACTAGCATCTACTGTAATAATCAATGGTTTTCTTGTGTCAAAACACCCTAAAGGACGGGCCATATTTATCTCTTCCTTTATGCTGGCAAATTCCATGTCACACTGTTGATTCCATACAAAATCTGCACCTTTCCTCAAAATCTTCCTCATTTCCTGTACTTTGTCTGCAAAGTTCACCACAAACTTCTGGTAAAACTCAGTCATACCAAGAAAAGAGCAAAGTTCACTCGTACTCCTCGGCTTCTCAATATTCTTTATGGAATTTATCATATCTTCTTTGGGTCTAATACCATGGCCTGATACCTCGTGACCTAGATAATCCACTTTTGTCACCACAAACTTACATTTCTCTTCTCTCAAAGTAATGCCCCTCTCTTCAAATATCTTCAACACCCTACTCAAATTTTTATCATGCTCTTCCAACGTCACTCCACTCACCAACCCATCGTCTTGGAAGCAAAACACACCCCTCAATCCTCTCAAAAGACGATACATTATTTTCTGAAATACTGACGAGGCTGACGCCAAACCAAAAGGCATCCTTCTAAACTAGAACACTCCTTCATGCGTCACAAAAGCCGTGACCTTCCTACATGCTTCTTCTAATTCAACCTGATGATAAGCCGATGTCATATCGAGTTTCGAAAAATACTTTCCCCCACCAACCATGGTTAACATCTCACCCATGTTGGGTAGAGGGTGTTTGTCCACCATCACACACTTGTTTAACTCGCGCATGTCTACGCACAACCTCAAATCTCCTGAACTCTTCTTGACAATCACTACTGGGGAGATCCACTCAACCCCCCCAGCTCTTTCAATTAAACCCGACTGCAACAATTTCTCTATTTCTTTCTTTACATTATCCCGTAAGGCAAAAGGCACCAGCCTGAGTTTTGCCACAACGGGCGTACTGCCCTTTCTTAAAATTATTTGGTGTTGAAACCCCTTCACTTTTCCCAAAGTCTTATCAAACACTCTAAAATACCTTGAAGCATACTTGCTGGAAACCGGGGACAACTCTGATACTTGCAACACTTGTTCTGGGTGATTGGGATCAAGTCTGATACCAAGATTCTTCTGTTCCCTCCATCCCAATAAGGATTGGCCCTTCTTGGTAACGTACACTTTGCCTTCACATTTACGTCCCTTGAACTCGAACCTGCTCCACACATATCCCAGCAGCTCAATTCTATCCTGATTATAACCACCCAGATTGATGTTGGGTTCCGACAATTCCGACAGCACCCCTTTCATTTCACTCTCAAATGCACTCCTGGACAATAGAGTAATTTTTGAACCAGAGTCAGCCATCATCGATACCTTACATCCATTCACAGTCAACACGGCATAGGGTCGTTCGCAATCATCCGAGCTTTCACTATTCATAACAACATTGATAGTTTTGACAATGACATTCTGCAATGACATTGTTATTTCCTCTTCCGACGATCTCCCGTCTTCTTCTTTATTTACATAAAGGACCCTTCTTTGGCCTGCCTGGCCAAATTGGTAGTTTTTGCAGCACGTCGCAAAATGTCCTCTCCTTTTGCACTTGGTACATATGGTTTTCCGACCTGGGCAAACCACAGAAGACGCAAAATGTGATGCACTAGCGCAGCGAAAGCAGAGTCTCTCATCTTTTCTTTTGTCTTTCCTTTAATTTCTCTGCGCTGGTTCTTGATTCCTCTTTTCTTCAGTATTACTCCGACTCGTCTGTTTGTTTCTTCCTCTTCTTTTGTTTTTCGCTTTGCCCACATTTAATATTTCCGACATGGTTTCCTTTGGCTCACCCTCCTCTGTTCTTGAGAGTTTGGCTACACACGCCAGAGAATGTTCCACTCACCAACCCATCGTCTTGGAAGCAAAACACACCCCTCAATCCTCTCAAAAGACGATACATTATTTTCTGAAATACTGACGAGGCTGCCGCCAAACCAAAAGGCATCCTTCTAAACTGGAACACTCCTTCATGCGTCACAAAAGCCGTGACCTTCCTACATGCTTCTTCTAATTCGACCTGATGATGAGCCGATGTCATATCGAGTTTCGAAAAATACTTTCCCCCACCAACCATGGTTAACATCTCACCCATGTTGGGTAGAGGGTGTCTGTCCACCAACACACACTTGTTTAACTCGCGCATGTCTACGCACAACCTCAAATCTCCTGAACTCTTCTTGACAATCACTTGGCCAGTTTTAGCACTTCGTCCAAGTTTGGCTTGCCCCTTAACCAAAGTTCCTCCCGTATTTTATTGGAGCGACAATGGATCATGAACTGATCGCGAATATGTTCAACAAAAGCCTCTTGGAATTTACATGTTAAAGCCAGATGCCGAAGTGCTGTAACATAATCTTCCACGGACTCTCCATGGCCTTGTACTCGCATGCAGAAATTATATCGCTCCAGTATAGTACTGGTTGTGGGGTTGAAGTGTTTATCGAGCTTCAATAAGGCCACGTCAAATTCGTTTAGGTCACCACTGCCTTCACCAGTCTGCTGAGGGAGGGTTTCGAAGATTCTTTGACACTCGTATCCAAGAAAATGTAATAATAAAGCCACTTTTCTCTCACTGGAATACGACGTTCCCCCAGCAGCCTTCATATAGTGTAAAAAACCTTTACGCCATTGGGGCCATGCTATTTTTGCCGGACCCCGGCATTGGCATGAAAATAGGCAGGCCCGCTATGCCTGGTAAAGCTGCCATAACTTTGTGCGTGAGACTTTGGTATCACAAAGCTTTCTTTAACGGCTTCCTTCCCTTCCAAGTCTGACTATGTTTCCTTGAAAATCTGCACAGTTGGGTACGTAGGGAAATGCTGGGTTTCAAACGAACTCACAATCCTCTATTATGACATCCACCAATGTTCCATGCGCACGCATCTGGCAATAGTCAAAATGCTTTCCTTACTTCGCTTTACACCTCTGTATAGAGTTGGTGGTATAAAGTCATTAAAATGTCACATAAGAATGTTGTAATGTGTGCTCCTATGCGTACGCACCCAACATCAAACTATTTGCCACTTGCATGTTAGGCTTGCATCACATCAAGCAAGTTAACATTGGTTGCCGTCCTCCAGCCCCATTTGCCTTGCACCTCTATGAGGGTGTGCACGGTAATCTGCGTGCGTACACTTCCCCTCTCTTCCTGAGCAGCGGCGGATCTTCAGGTCCGGCAGGTACGGGAGTGGGACGCGCAGTCACATAGGGGTTTAAAAAAACACTTACTTGTGGGGTGGACGGCAACGTCAATTGGCGGCTGCTCGACGCCTAGCGGAAGCGGAGCGGCCTGCAGAATACCCAGTCCTCTCTCAGTCTGCGCGACCCCGCACATGAATCAGGCCGCTCGACACCGCACACGGGTGGAGCAGCCCGCAGGGGAACACGACACGTCGGGATAGCTGACGGTCTCTTCTTCGGCCGGCGTAGCTGAGGCTCTTCACACGGGGCCGCCGCTTTGGCGCCTGGGGTAAGGCGGAGTGGGTCGGCGGATCACCTTGTGGCTGGCACAGCTGATCTTTTCGGCTGACCTTCTCATCTTCGGACCGCTGCTTCAACGTCGGGCGAGGCGGAGCGGGTCAGCAGGGCAGCTTGTAGAGGAGCAGGCACAGCTGGCGCAGCTGGTGTTTTCTTCTTCAGGCCGCTGCTACAACGCCGGGTCGAGGTGGAGCGGAGCGGCAATATAGCTGCCGGGGGTCTCCTGTCTCCACTAACATCCCATCCTCGTCGCCATTGTTGTGAGGACGCAGGCGGAGACAGGTAAGATTTAGTATAAGTATTTATTGTAGATCATAAGAAGAAAAGACCCCCAGCAACAGCAGAGGTTCCCTTCCTCACTGTTACATCTCCAAATGACACAAATGGAACGTAAACAAAGGAACACAACTAAGATTCCATGACATCATATAGAACGCCATGTAGTGGGAATTCTACTTGCACTTAGTACAAGCTCCCTGTTACCTGGGGAAAGCATCACAACAGACTGCACCACTGGCACCAGTGGAATCCCCCCCTCCAGGCCCCGTGCATATGACTTCCACGGCCTCCTCCTCAACCAAACCCCCCACCAACTTGGATGACTCCGTGCAATCTTCCTCCGTAGGCCCCTGTGGGGTCTCAGCTGGCCCTTCTGCTGCCGAGGAGTCCACCTCCGACCTCCACCTATTGGACCTACCCCCGGCAGCAGTGGCCGCGGACGCGGCACCAGACTCCTCACTCCCGAAGAGATGTCAACCTGGGAGGGGAGCTGGGCCTTGCCTCTCCGGCTGGCGGTGGGATCCCTGCGGCTGTGCTCCACAGCACCGTCTCCTCCCTCTTCATCAGTTGACGATGCAGACAGGGAGAGACCGAACACAGGCATCAGGGCAATGTACAATGGTCTGATACACAATGACAGTTGCAGATGAGTGGCAGTCACAAACTTCAGACATGGCATCACACACCCCAACACACATGTCATTTCAACTCACACACATGGGCAAAACAACAGGAATGTAGCAACAGGCAGCACCATCCATACACAAACAATAGCATGAGTAGGCGAAGGTAAGCCTGAGATCACATGCAACATGGGGAGTGCAGAACACATGCACACACGCCAACAGACATACATGCATCAGTACATCTCCACCACCTGTCGCAGTGATAACATCACCACCCATGTCGCATCTGGCAATCAGCCTCCTACATGTCAGTGTCACATGCATCCATGGTGTATCACAGTTGCACGCTTGTCATATACACACACATGCACATGTACATAGTGCAGATACATGCAGGTGGAACCAGCATCCATGTGTGACACCACAACCATGCCACAGTACATACACAGAAATTCAAACATGTGTGCACACACACCTGCATTTGGCCAGCATGCTTACCAACACATACACCATCGATGTGTCTCACACATGAGAGGACTCACATGTGGCAGGCTCACGTCCCTGTACATACACATCCATACATGGCCCTACAAAGACACATGTGCAACATGCACACTCCTGCCACACCTCAACATGCACAGCATCCAATCAGTATGCATGTACACTTACCGCTTGACTCCAGACGGGTCTGCCTCTCAAGGACCTGGACGTGGAGCGCTGGGCATATACGTTCCAGGACCCTCATTTGGTTGTTGGTTAGGCGGACCCTGCACCCCTCAGCATCCGTTGTCTTCAAGAGGCGCCAGGCCTTGTTGAGGGTCCTGGACCTGAAGTCCTCCCAGCGCTTCCGGACGTGTTTGATGTTGCGGGCTGCCACCTCCTCCACGTTGATGGCAGCCACGATGTCCATCCAGATCCTCTTCCGTCCTTCATATTCAGCGCGCAAACTTCCAAAGAGGGCATCATACTGCCCTAGGACTTGCTCCACCAGGATACCAACTTCATTGGCACTGAAGCTGGTAGCCCTTTGCCTCCCTGCTGGGGGGTTGCAACTGGTGCCAGATGGTGTTGTGTCCGACATGGCAACCCCCGAGGCAGGTGTGGGTGGGCAACTGGGACCTGGGGCTGGGCTGTGGAGCGATGATATTCCAGTCGGGAGTCTTCTGTTCCAGCAGGGTGGTCACAGCAACTAGACCCCTGCAGATGGCTGACGTGCAGGCACCAAAGAGCAGGGCAGTTGTTTTGTAGGCAAGCAGGCAGCAGATGGCAGGTGGGTGCGTGCTCGGGGCTCTGGGGGGCAGGAGATTGGTCTTCTGGGCAGGAGCGTGGTCTTCCGTGTGTTTTCGCATGGCCAGCTTGATACGGAGTGATTTGGCATGTGAAAAATGTGCATGTCAGCGTGTAATTCGAGGAAAGGCCCTTAGCACGTAAGTGCCTCTGTGACATTACGCGCGCGGGCGTTTCCCTGGCACGGGTTGAGGGTCCCACGTGGGTTTCCATCGCTCTGGACGTGCTTTTCATGGAAAGCGGTGTGTGTGTATTGCACGCGTTGGGGTTCACACGCGATTACTTCACAGCGGGTGGGTTATTCTTGGATACGCAAGGCAGACGGTGAGTCGCACACGCTATTTTTCCAACTGCGGGTGTCCCCGTTTGTCACGTACCCCTTTTCTTCCGGGCATACTAGCCTGCGTGTTGATCGCGTACGTATTTTGGGGGTTCCTGGCTGCCACAGCGTACTGCGTGTGTTTTTTTACATGCATGTGGGATACAGGGGTTGCTTATCTGTTTTTATTTTTTTATGGGGTGCCTATGGGGTGCGTGAAACGTCACTTCTCCTAGGGGGACACAGAATGGGACATTCATGGAGCTGTATGTACGTGTTTGTTGTTTGCGCACACTTTTGTAATGCGCAGGGACGCTATCGCCTGCCTTCGTGTGGCGGACGTGTTTAGGCCTGTGCGTGTATTTTGCCATGCGCGGGTTTCCCGTTTTCGATTCCATGAATATGTGTTGTTTGTGTGCGTGTGGGCGTTCCGTGTATGTCCCTGCAGTACTTGCCCAGTTACGCCTTCTTTTTCATGCGTTGTTCCCCATTCCGCACGTTACGCTGCGTGTTCAGCCCACTTTATGGTGTGTGCGCTAAAGTTGTGCGCATTCGCTGTGTGCGTCGCGCACGGCATTCAGGATGTTGCAATGACGTGTGCGCCCGTGCGTGGCACGCACGGGTTTGGCGCTCATCCCCAGGAAAACATGAGCAGGGACTTCCATGAATCGCACGCGTGTGCCTGTTTTTTCACGCTTGCACCAGCTTGCGCCTTCTTGCGCCATTATTTTCGGCGCACATTTATTCCATGAATCGGCCCCATAATACATTGCAAAATAAACATTTCAGCTTTTTTTCGACCCTCATATTTAGTAGTTTACAAACCAGTGTACTGTGCAATTTGCTCATTTTCTGTGTTTGTTTTTTAAATCATTGGGTCTGTGGGAAAAAAAATCCATGTTGGATTAACAAAAAAACTTTTTTTGTTATGCTACAGTCTATTTGTTTGTTTTCAGTGCTCACTTGTTGTTTCTGGCTAATGGTCTATCTGTTGGCTTGTTGCAGATTGTTACATAACTGTTGTTCAATTTTAACTTGTTATAGTTTTTTATTCATATTCTCAAGTTGCTGATCTATCTGTTGGGTTGTAGATTTTTGAAACAGTTAGATACATGTTGGCATATTTTAACTGTTTATTTCTTATTATAACTTAGTGGTATTGATTTATCTGTTTGGTTGTTGTAGAATCTTGGGGCAGTTAGATACCTGTTGTATTCTAACTGTTTAGAGTTTTTTAATTGAAGCTTTATTAATGTTTATCCACAGATTAGTTATTAGTGGAATTGATTTATTTCTTTGGTTGTTTTAAAATCTTGGAGCAGTTAGATACCTGTTGGCGTATTCTAACTTTTTATAGTTTTCTAATTGAAGTTTTGTTTATGTTTAAGTACAGATTAGTTATTAAATTTTGGTTTTAAGAAGATTAAATAAGCGTTTGTAAGATTTGCTGGTAATCTCTGCTTTAGAGTAATGGTACTATCATTACATTTGAACCATCCACATATCTTTTTTATATATGCAGTGTAGTGACCTGCATTGGTTGTGGCTCCTGCGTGGTAGATTATACCTATTGTTGTGAAGGTTTTCTTACCAAGTGACACTTGACCATGTGTTAATCCAGTCAGCCTCCAGTTGTTTTTGGTACCATCTGCATTGTAACGTAGAAGCATTAGTATTACGTATTTACTATGTGTTTGTATTTGTAAGGTGGAGCGATTATTTGAATTGCAGGTAGTACATAATCTACCCTGGTTTGCATTTTGTACAAGTTGCTGAAATGGAATGGATTGACAATTAGGTATGGATACATACACAAAGCGCTCATTAGGGATTTGTTCCTGTGCCACATTGTTGCAGAGAGTGCATGTATGTTTCCACATGTATGAAATCTGGAAGATTTCATTTATAGGTATGTTTTTGTTTTCCAGTACTTGTAGTAAGTACATTAGAAATTCTTGTGGATCTTCTTGTGAGTTTATAGTGAATGTCACCATTCCAGCACAGTAGTCCAATTCTTGTCTTATTCCATGAACACTATATGTGTTGTCAGGATTGTTTGTTGCGTTTCTATGAAGGACTAACATTTGCAAACACAATTGGTCTGTACTGTGTAAGTAAATGTTGTCAAAGATTGCTGGCAATTGAAATAGAATATTGATTGCTACATTTGCGTACACCAGTTATATTTCAAAATTTGAATGGACCAGATAGTTCTGTGTCCAAGTCATTTTTTCAGAGTATGTGTTGCTTCTTTGAAGAAGTACCTGAATTACTTTGAGTAATAGATTCTTCTTTGGTTGTGGTAATTGATGAAGTATTAGCTTCTTTTACTCTCTTTGGATGATTTGCAGTGAGATCCTGTTGCATTTCTGTTTGAATTAGTTTTCTTTTACAACATTTTCCTTTTTGTGAAACAGGATATGTTTTTAGATGGGGGGTGTGTAGTGACCGTAGTCTATTGAATTCTAAAATGCAAGGAATATCAGCGTTTACTTTACTTGCATACTTTACTTGCATCAAAGTTGATTAGAAGTAGACCGTCAAGTGTATGTAAGCATGATAGTGCTACGTAGCTCATGCCTTCTTTAAAGACTGTGTTCCCAATATCTATCAATGCTTTATCTAGGGTAAGACCTTGTGATTTGTGAATGGTGACTGCGTATGCTAGAGTTAGAGAAAATTGTTCTCTGTGTACATACATGTCTTTGAAAAGAAGGAATTGAGCTGTTGAGCACCCTATCCTTTTTACTTCTGAAAGTTTGTCAAAGAGAATATTGACAAACTGAATGTTGGTGTCACGTGGGTATGTTTGAAAGGCAACAACTGTACCCAGTGCTCCATTAACTCGTCCTTCTTTTTATGTAATATGTGTTCTTAGGTGATTTACCTTTAACACTATGTCTAACTGAAGACATGAAGTTGTTCACTTCACCTGATTCTGTAACTGTTCTAGGGAAACCAAAGCGGCATTTGGTGTAGTATTTCCCTTTGTTTTTGCATTTGCGATGACAATATTTGCCACATTTGTGTCTTTGAAATTGTACAATTTGTGCATGAAGATCACTATTTGTTGCTTCCGATGGAATTTCACAAGTGACATATTTTTCAATAAACTGTAAAACATTGGCATCACTGTCTTGACCAAATTTAGGAGCATCTTTAATCCATAAAAGCATGTGGATATGTGGTGCTCCTCTGGCTTGGTATTCTTTTCTCCAAAAGAATTGTTGCACTTCTCTGAGGGGAGGAACAGTTTTATTACAAATAAAGTGTAGCATAGCAATGAAACAATGATGGAAATATCTTGAAACATTAACAGGATCTAGAGAGCAAAGTTCTCCAGGTGTTATTATATCTATGTTTGTTTTGTTTTTGTTTGATATACGTAGGAAATCATGTAAATCTTCCCATGCATATTCTGCACAACTTAATGTAAAAAACCAAGTGGGTGGGCCAAGGTTTCTTATCATACAACGTACATCTCCGTGACGTCAGAACCAGTACTCTTTCGTACCACGCATGTTTGCTAACAGATTTGTAATGCTTGATTGTAAAACCTCATCTTTTTCTTGCACTTTTTGTATTAATTGAGTAGCTGACATATTTTGAAAGTGGGTTTCTGATTTCAATGTGTGTGCAACTCCGTAACATAGAGTTGCTAGTTCACTTTCAAAGAGTAGGTGGAATATGTATTCCACAATTTGTCTAAATCTGGGATCTTCAGAATACATTTGTAACGAGCGGTATTCTGATGCTATTATCTGAATAGGTCTATCATCGTACCTTCCTCCTTTGCCAGTAGGAAAGAGTAGAGGAAAAGCACGTGCTTCTATACTTTTTTCCCATATGCTGATTGGTGATCCTTTGGTTTGTCGCATTTGGTAAGTTTCTAGTGCATCATCTATGGTGTCATTAGAGTGTAATGGATGAATTGTATAATGGTCTACAATATTGGATACTGTAGCAGGATCTAGAAGTTCAAATTGACCAGTTACTGGTGACTCCTGAATTATTTCAGTTGTTTCCCTTACGTTTTTTTCAATATTTATTTCTTTGTAGTATTCATTATTGTCTTTTAGATATTGCAAGGCTTGTCTAACTTTATGTAAGTCTACGAGTTGTTGCCACATTTTTTTGTCTTTTGTAGGTACACCATTTACTAAGACAATTAAAGATTGCTCTATTGGGCGTTGCACTCCCAGAGTGTGCACATTTTCTTTCAGATCTAATGGTAAATAAACTACTTTGCCACGAATGCCTTTCACCAATTTAGAGGGAGGTAATTTTGCTGTTTTTGGTTGAAGGCGTATTATTGCTTGAAATGGGTGCACTGTTTGAATTATGATGCTCTCATATAAATTGAGTGTTGCAAGGGTTTTGGTAGTGGGAATAATTCTAAGTTATTTGTGATAGCACATGAAGGATTTTGGTTGTTGTCAAGTTTTGTAGTGCAGTAACTGCAAAGTATTAAGGGGTCAGTTACTTCATATTTGTTTTCTGCTATAAGGTATAGAGCTAATTACAACCATTTGGAATCTTCATTGTCTTCTATTTTGTATGTTAGATCTACAGTTTTTGTATTACTTTTATAAAAAGTTCTGCGGCAACACACACACACATGGTTTGGTACTTCAGCGGATGTACTTTTAAATTTTAGTATTTCTTTTTTGTATGTGTGTAGTAGAAGGTTGCCATGTGTAGAATTGTTGCTAGTCTGTTGTAAAGCTATTGCATTTTGTAAGTGGCTTTCACTTCCAACATATTTTTTCTGGATATGCTCGATTTCTTTGAGTAGGTCTTTGGCTGTACCATGTAGAAGATTGTTCTTTAAATTGGCTAGTGCTAAAGGAGGACTTTTAGCATAGTACAGTTTATAGACTAGATTTCTTATAGTTGAATGATGTGTTGATATCATTTTGATATGATGGAAGGTGCTTTTGCAAATAGGTCCGGAAATGCAGGCTAATGAATGTCCTTGTAGTCCTGTGTATTTGCGCACTGGACAGGTATCCATATTTTGCAGCACTTTCATTTTGATTTTGTCTTTGCCTTTCACATACTGATTGAGGAACTGGCTTAAAGATTTGAAAGATTTTTTGGGAATGTTACACATTGACGTGCACGGCCATTTGTATACTGGACGTTCTGGTTCAGTCGAATGGAGAGGTAATTCTGAGTTTTCTGGGGATATTTCTGTAAGCAGTATTTCTTGTTACATTATGCTTCTCTGTGTTAGTCTAAGGATTTTCATTCACCCGCATGGACTGCTGAGCCCCTTCAGGTTCAAGCACACGGCACTGCGAGCTCCGCTCTTGCCGCATCAGATCCTGCTTCCTGGAGGAGGCGGGCCTTTACAGCGCCACGTGACGGATCAGGTGACCACCTTGCCGTACTTTACTGGAATCAAACCGCCTGAGCGGTGCTTCTCTGTATTAGTCTAAGGATTTTCATTCACCCGCATGGACTGCTGAGCCCCTTCAGGCTCAAGCACACGGCACTGCGAGCTCCGCTCTTGCTGCATCAGATCCTGCTTCCTGGAGGAGGCGGGCCTTTACGGCGCCACGTGACGGATCACGTGACCACCTTGAGGTACTTTACTGGAAGCGAACCACCTGAGCGGCGCTTCTCTGTGTTAGTCTAAGGATTTTCATTCACCTGCATGGACTGCTGAGCCCCTTCAGGCTCAAACACACTGCACTGCGAGCTCTGCTCTTGCCACATCAGATCCTGCTTCCTGGTGGAGGCGGCCCTTTACGGCGCCACGTGACGGATCATGTGACCACCTTGCCGTACTTTACTGGAGGCGAACCACCCGAGCGGCGCTTCTCTGTGTTAGTCTAAGGATTTTCATTCACCAGCATGGACTGCTGAGCCCCTTCAGGCTCATGCACACGGCACTGCGAGCTACGCCCTTGCCGCATCAGATCCTGCTTCCTGGAGGAGGCGGGCCTATACGGCGCCACGTGACGGATCACGTGACCACCTTGCCGTACGTTACTCGAAGCGAACCACCCTTGCGGCGTTAAGCCCGTTGGGGTCAAGGCCGCTTGCTGTTGTGCGGCTGTTAGGCGGATGGTGGCGGGCAGAATAATTGGTATTTAATTATGTTGCAATTGCTGCTTGTGGTTGACTGAGGCTCCATATAGGTCTAATCGTGAAGTACTTGATCCTAGGAGCACTTATGTGATCCAACATATGTGTGTGTATTAGCTAAAGATTTGTGAATTAGCAATTGTATTTATAATTTTATTCTTAATATCTATAAAGACGACTTAGATCCAGCCGGATTTGTATATTCTACTATGGCTGCTAACTCAGCCACTGGTAAGAACGACGAGTACGCAAGCGAATTAGCAATGCACAAAAATCTCCGGAATAGACGGATATGTATCCCAAAGGTCATATCCAACCCAAAAAAAGTGATACCAAACTGTAAACAAATCACAGAATATTATAGTAAAACAACACTATGCGAGTCGCATAACTCTGTCTTAGAGTCTGCGAAAGATGATCTAGTGATTGACCTCACAAAAAAAATTTAGGGTGTGTAAGCTCTAAACTTTTAAATGATGTACTAGGAGCCCATGCTTTTGTGGCACCACCACCT
Source organism: Ambystoma mexicanum (assembly GCF_040938575.1). Classification (NCBI taxonomy): domain Eukaryota; kingdom Metazoa; phylum Chordata; class Amphibia; order Caudata; family Ambystomatidae; genus Ambystoma; species Ambystoma mexicanum. The sequence continues at coordinate 140,026,755 of NC_090925.1, read as the reverse complement.
AACAATAACGTAGTATACATGGAAAATAATACTATTGAATACTCGCCTTGCAGTGAGCCGGGTGATAAGGCAAGAGGTAGTCTTAATCCCATCGACCCTGTCTTCTCTCCAAAAATAAGAGTTAATAATGACGTAGCCTTAGTGCACGATAATGGTCATATAGCCTTAGTTCATGCGTCACCTGTCCCAGCTATAGGAAAATGTCCACCTATTGACCTTCCTGAATCTCAATTGTGTGATTCTGAGGTGGAATACATGGGTCTTGACCCCGAGCAATCTCTTATGGAGGCCGCAGCAACACCCATGTATGTTACTCCCCCTAGCAAACCCTGTGGTCCCTCGAGTGACGTCAACCCCAGGACTTCTGACATGCTTACCGTGTCACCTGTACTAGATGAACGCCCACCTCCCTTGCTCTCTTTCTTTCCGCCACATCCTATAGACACCAAAACCCCGAGCGTATTTAATTTTCCCTTTAGTGAGGCATTGCCCATAATGAGTGAGAATGCAGTGCCTAATCTTACAGATATTAGTATGAATTCTGATGATATGTTTTACGCACTCGAAAACTTGTTGACACTATTAATCGGCAAGTGTGAAACTCTACAAAAAAAGATCAATATTCAATCCTTGATTATGCGTGGCATATGCGTGGCAGTTGTCACACTAGCAACATAGCAACAGACTGCCGTCTCGGACATCCCCACGAAAAGCAACCCCACACAAGGATACTGTATATAGGAATAATAAATTGAAGAAAAATAAAAATAACGCTCCACGATTAGCACCTGTACACCATGCTTTTATGTATGGAAGCAGACGCTCTCATGGACCACATAGATACAGGAAAGGATTGCTCGACCAAGACATAGTATGCGGTGCTAATGTGGGATCTTGCTCTCTATGGGTCTCTATGCTCTCGATAGCATCTCTTGACATATTTTTAGTGAATGTATATGATCCTCTGAACATGGCACAAACGGCTGTGAATGTCAAGATTGTTGATGCACTGCTACAGAAATATAGCCACGAAATCCCAGTGTGGTTGGTTGGGGATTATAATGGGAAAATTGGTCATCTCCCGCTCACTGTGGCAGGTATCTCTGAATCCATGTCTATAGAACTGCCCAAAGTGAAACCCAATAAGCAGGGGGCACAGTGACACACCATGCTTGCTGCACATGGAATAGTGAAATTGAACGGACTGACACAGGGTGATTCCAACATGGCATTCACTAGAATTGAGGGTCATTCGGATTCCACAATTGATTACGCACTATCGAATCCAAATGGCATATCCTACATAATGGACATGAGCACGGTCTCGCGTCATGAAAGTGACCATGTTCTATTGTGTTGGTTATTAAAGATGCCACGCCAGCCAATAACCCCCGCTGAACATGACAGGAATGGCCAACTGTCCCTAAATGAGGGTGGAAACCGAATTAGATGGAATGAACGTAACATCAATTGTGCGGATATCATTGTGTCCGAATTTTTACCAAATTTTATACAAATTGGCTCCGATGGTGTGAATGAAGCGGATGCTATGTTGTCGAATTTCTCAGAAATGATGCTGAAAATAAGTGAAAAAGATACCCAAAGACGGTACCACATTAGTAGTGCAGAATACACGAATTTCCCGAATAAACGTCGGGAGGGATTTGACACTGACATTAGCGAGGACAAAAGAAAATTGCGCAGGGACATACATAAGATCCTAGACGAGCATGTTCATTCCACACTTGCACCAACTGTTTCATTATTAATTAAAACAGCCAAAATAAACTATAGAAAATGGCTATCACACCATAAACTGTTATGTGGCGTCAAATTATGGAAACAAATTGCCGAAAAAGTAAGCAATGGTAATACTGTTGGTATATGGCATCTCTTACAACAATCTCATCCTCGACCATTGACGATTAACTGCATAACAGAAGAACAATGGTGTAGACATCTAAGAAGCACTTTGGGACGTTTAATTACTAATGATAACATACTACAAATCCCAGTTGACTGATGCATATGCCAGACTTCCATACATGACATAACTGTGATAATTACAAAGCTAAACAACTCACGAGCTGCAGGGCCAGATGGCGTGTGTAATCTGCTAATAAAAAAACAGCCCAAACCTTGGGCAACTGCCCTGCATTTACTGTTTACACAGATCGGTGTAACCGGATTGATTCCCCAGTCTTGGCAATCCAGCCATGTACTTACGGTCCATAAAAGGGTGCCTGGGACTCCCCCAATAATTATTGTATGTTAGCTATGCTTGACACGTCATCTAAGATCTTTGCTCGTGTCCTGTTGCAAGAACTTAATGAATGGATAACAGACAAAAATATACAACCCCGAACCAGATTGGTTTTCGTAAAGGATCCGGCACAGTACATGGCTTGTTATTATTGACCACCGCAGTCGAGCATGCTTGGCAAAAACACAATCTCGATGTGTACTGTGCATACATCGATTTCTCTGCGGCATTTGATACGGTGCAGAGAAATCGCTTGTGGCAAAAGTTGCACAACTGGGGAATCCCATTAGGTCTTCTTCGTATGTTGATGCTGTTGCATACCAATACTACAGTACAAATTCGCTTAAACGCTGAGGGCAAACTATCAGCTTCTATGCCAACGACTAGTGGTGTAAAGCAGGGTTGTATGGTTGCTGCTGTGCTCTTTAACCTTTATCTTGCAGACATGCAATTGGTGTGCTGCCTGAGCAATGCGAATCCAGTGAACATTTCTGAAGTAGTTGTTGGTTGGTTAGCATATGCTGACGATCTGATCCTGTTGGATTACACTCCTGCTGGTCTTCAGCATATGCTGGACGCACTCGACAAATACTGCTCGGATAATGGTTTACACATAAATGTTGACAAGAGTAAAGTGATGATATTCACTAAAAAAAGAAATCCCAAAAACTATGTGTGGCAGATGAACAACAAAAAGGTGGAACAAGTAAAATCTTACAAGTATTTGGGCGTTATTGTGGATGACCATCTGAATTGGAATACCCAATGGACATCTATTCAAAGCCGTTGTAACATCGCAACCAATGCTCTGAGTATCTTTATTGGCAGAAACTGCGGCTATTCTGTATCCGCAGTTCTGACCATATATACAGCCAAAATCAGAGCTATATTATTGTATGCAATAATAGTTTGGGGACATAACCTTATTAAGCTGGTGGAACGGTTTGAAGCTTGTTTACTCCATAAACTATTCCGCTTACCCACCACTGTCAGCATTGAGTATATTTATCTAGAATTTGATTTGCTTGGGATGCCATATGTCTTCATTAGTCACTGTGTCTTAAACTTTGTAAAATTACATCGATTGAATGTTGCCACTATAATCGCACCATATGTTGCAGCAATAATGAGTCTAGACGGGTCTGCCTCGTTTGGAATAATGGGCAAATTGAAAAAGTTACACTCACATTGGATTGGTTTTATGCCTATACAAAGTATTTTTAGCACCCTATGTATAAAATCAACACTGAAAGGAGTAATGAAAGAAATCTGTTATGAACAACACTTAACCAATCTCGCTTCTAAATCTCATAGTGGTTTTTACTGTCAAGAGCGAATAACAAGCGAACGCACACTCCAGGATACATTAATGCATATCCAAGTCCGCAAACTGTGCGAGTATATCTTATACTCAAATTTAATAAGTCATTGGCTCTTGACACTATGGGTGCCCAAATGGGTTTATCCCATATGAAGCGTATGTGTCGACTAGGTGGAAATAACATAACTGAGTCATTACATCATCTATTAATTACATGTGAAAGTCTGAATGCTGTCCGAAACTAACATATGAAGTCTTATGATAATTGTTATGATTCTAGTGAAATAGAAGACTTATGGCGCCATTTTTTGCGTGGCAATGATTTTAACTTGATATATTTTATGACTGCCTTTTATAAACAGATTGTATTGATTCTAAACTGTATTGTGTGATCACGTAATGAACAATAGGGTATATATATGAATTTTGAGAAATGTGTTTTTAAACTTGCATTTTAATTTATGTCTACACGTTTTGATGAATTGTAAACGTTATACAAAGCATTTGTTTTGCTAAATGTATAAATAAACTGAAACTGAAATTGTTACATTATGGTATTATTAAGTTTTTCATAACCTCGTCCACTGCTATGTATGGCAATTGTGTTTGTTTGGTTTTGTTTGTATGCTTCTTCATTAAAATATGGTTCTGTGCTCGTGGTGTGATGCCATTCACCTCCACAGATATTTAAGAAGTTATTTTTGTTGACATTCCGTTTATTAAGAAGTCTTTTTTGTAATTTAATTTAATTTTGTGTTTTTATCAACATTATAATAAGAATCCCTTGTACAGACTTTTCATGAAAATAAAATGCACGTGATGTCATCAGTGATGTCATCAATTACATTTGTGATGTCATTTTTGATGTCCTGGGTATTAGTCTTAGCAATGCACAGTGGTGGTGCGAGTTATGGTTGCTTAGCTTACCATAACTGGCGAATTTCAGGGGGTTTTCGGTTTTACTTGGAACCATAACGTCCCTTTAACAAAGTCTTTTTACTGAATTTCATAGGTTTTTAGTAGCACAACTTAACCATAACGTCCCTTTAACAAAGTTTATTTACTGAATATATATATATGTTTATATTTATATCAACTTAATAAAGTTTTTTTGGCGTGGGTTGCTTATCCTAATTCATAACCTTCTGTGTAAGTTACGTTATATGATGTTTTTATCAATACTTTGTGTGTGTGTGTTATATTAACAGACAATATATGTACATTCATGCATTGTATCATGCAGATGAGGGATGACTTTTAGTCATTACGTACATACATACATGAACATTACCATATCCACATAAACAATAATAGTGTGGAATGAATTAAGATTAAAATCACACATAAAACAATGAATGTGGTCGTCACTGGGTAGTTCTCAATACCACAATAATGTATGAGTTTTTAAAATTGGTATATGTTCATATTCATATGCCAAACAGTAAAAGGTACACCCATGTGTACCTATTATGCTGTATGAAAAAATGGTATGTGCTACATTTAGTTTGTATTGTTTTTGTTTTTAAAACCGATTTATTGACATTTCCAAAAAATAAATAGATCGATATTATAACATCTCAATAGCTAACATCAATGAAGCAAAAACAAAATGACCTAAAAAGAAGAAACAAAACAAAACAAAAAACAAACCATAGATAAAAACAACAAACCATAGATAAAATAATAAATTCTGCATATAACTTGCATATAACTTAAGACATCCAGCAAATGCCAAAGATTGCAATGAATAAATAATATTATTAAAATATCTATATAAATATATAAAATTAGACTATTTAATTTCTTGCAGTTGTCTCTCGTCTAATTCATCTTCATAAATAGTCTTTTTTAATCCACATTTAGGAAGCCACTCTAGAGTCTATCAAACAACTTTCCTTTTTTTGCATGTTCAACACAACTCTTTCAACATTGCAGACTGAGTACCTTTCTGACACAAAAAGTCTTTTTTTGGTGCCTCAGTCGATTTCCAGCTGTGCAGGATTCACTTTTTTGCTGTGAACGATGCCTTCAAGATCCAAGATACTTGATGATAGGACAGATCTTCCAGATCTGTATCTTCTCCCAGAATCATTGTTTCAAAAGAAATTCTCTTTTGTCGTTCAGCACCTTGTTCATTACTTCTGAGATCACAGACCAAAATGGTTTTACTCTGTGACATTCCCAGAGCATATGTTCAAGAGTACCTCTCGAGTGGCTATAGCCCTAGCATGCATCAGTTGAATTCAGCCCTTGACTATATAAGCAATCTGTTGTCCAGAAAACTCTGTTTAATATGTTAACTCATCTTGTTCTTTCACCAATGTCTATAGACATTCTTGGGATATTTTTGCATAATGCTTCCCATCGCAGAGGTGTCATCTCTTCCTCCAGACATAACAACCAGGATTGCAACAACCTGTTATTTCCTTTTGAGGATACATATAGTAAATTATACACCTTAGAAGTCAAATGATCTCGACCTCATATGGATTTCATAAGGTTCAACAGATCGGATGAGTCAAGTTTTTCCAGGTTCCCAGCAGATCTGAGTTTCCTGTAGTCTCCATATCGACAACTTCTAATGTCAACTTTTGCCTTTTATCCTTTAAATGATAGCCATGAACCTTTTTCAAATAGGTTATCTATTGTCTCAATCCCTGCCATAAACTAGTCAAGCCAGAATATAGTTTTATTGTTGATTTAGATCATAGGGTTAAACCAAATTGACAAAGAGCCCATCAATCCCGGCAACATATTGAGGGAGGAGGCTATTCCATGCCAGGTTAATCTCAAGAAGTCAGTAAATGTAGACTTCCTGCCCCAACAATTAATAGTTTTGGACAGGCGAGCTGATGGGTGTAACGGGCCAGCCAAACCAATCTCAGTGCCGTCAGCAACAGCCCATTCATCTAATTCTTCTCCGATGACTGGTAGGAAGTGTCTTGCCGTGAAAGCCTGATGGTATCTTTCAAAATTAGGGACATTCAAAACTCCTTTTTCATTCTAGAGTTGCAATTTCCAAAGCTTAGTTTGTATTGTTAAGCAATCCGTATATCAAGGATTAGCTTGTAGAATTTATCTTTAGTAATGCTTGCAAATGTACATCTTAATGAACATGCATGCATGTTGAAGCATTGTTTTTTGCGTGTGTCAAATGATCGTAAGTTTATTATTATGTAAACACATTGCAGTGTACAGTGAACAAACATGTATGAGTGCAATACATTGTATAGTGTATACTTTGTGAAGATTGTTGGCGCATAGCAAGTAAATAATGTGTTTGTCATCCTCTATTAAATTATGAGTCTGTTTAAACAGATATAAGTACATCTAAGTATATAGTACAGTTAGAAGTACAGTTAGATGTACATACGTCTGTGCATGCAATGCAGTCAAGAATATGTTTTCAATATTTTAAAATGTTTTATTACATCTTTAATGTATGAATTTCCTCATATTACATAGTAAAATGTATATGTTTGTACACTATAATATAAGTACATATGAGAAAAGAAAGTCAGTACGATATATATATAATGTGTTCACAACAATTTTGTGAACTGAAAGTGAGACTTATCTTTTGAGATTAAAGCAGAGTGTGAAGTAACACATTTTATCAAATAAATGAAGGTACCAACACAGGAGTGTGGTCACGTCAAATCAATATGTCCTTTCTGCAGGTGTGACAGTAGCTTCCTACGCCTACTCAATAAAAGACAGTGAATTACCACGTATCTCTAAATAGTCATTTTTCACCATCCCTGTGTGTGAAACAAGTTCAGGTCAGTAGCCTAATCTGGAGGAATAGACTGGGTAAGGAAACTAATCACAGGAAACCTCACTCATTAATTGTATGTTTATATTTGTAATCCTACAGATTCTGTAAAACAGACGAAGGGGTAGTCTAACGATTTGCATATCATGCATTCCAATGAAATAAATGTCCTGATGAAGGCCCAACTGTAAACCATTTAAGAAGATTGCCAAGAAGGGGTAGATCACCAATAAAGGGCTCAAACATCTTGTGTTGACCAAATATTGTATACTACTTCCTTCTTAGAAGCAGAATTGAAAAATAGAAAAATCTAACCGTAGGGAAATGCATGCATACAGATACCACTGTTAGAACTGGTGGTCAAATCAATCTGTTACGAATATCTAGATTCAGATCTATCAACCAGGCAGTTCATAATTTAGGTTTTGTCTGTATGCGCATACCAACCTGTATGAATAGAAACATTATATAAAACAGATACTTTGCATATATAGCACTTTAATGCAGTAACCCCACTTGTTTGCACTTGTGCACTTTAACGAGTAGGGAAAATCTCCATTGCCTGTCGGTTGGAAGATTTCTAGACTTGCTGCTATTTGTTATGTAATTATTCTGTATGAATTCTGAACACCAAACAATGTTTTGGTAGTTTTGTGATGTTTTAAGAATTGTGTAATGGTTTTATTGTTTGTTGAACTATACACCACGTGCAATAAGTATATGTTTTGAATACATTGGCTTGTATGAGAAACAAAGGTTTGAGGTACTGTGCAGCATTTCCTCCACATTTTCCACAGTTCGCTGACTGGTCAATACAGTAGAGGGAGGGGTAGCCTAACACTTCCTTGCTTTTTCTCTGATTATAACTCCCCTTTCTTCCATTGAGGCCCCGCATAAACAAGAAATTAAGGGGTAGATCCATTTGGTTATAAAACAGTTCATATATGTACATGTGAACATAAAGTGATGTAATCATTCATTTTATTTATTAATAAATTGTATTGGTATTTGAAACATTACACTTTGTAAGTATTTCACCACCAGAACGTACATGCTATAATTGTCAGGGGCTTGAGGGCAGCCCCGTGTCCACAAAGCCAAGGGGACAAAAGTGTACACGAGACAGGAGTGTACGGAATCCTGCAGACAAGAAAGGATAGGCAAGTATTACAGACTGGCAACAAAGGCAGTGAACAGAAGGGTCAGGGAGTACAAGTAAGACCAACACTTTAGGTTCCCTCTTGGGGTGTGTGCAGAATGGGTGAAGAGTTTCCCACAGTGCTTGAGAAACTTGAGCATTCTGAGCTAGTTACTATTACAGGGCCTCACTCTGAATGCTCATGGAAAGAAGAAGCAGCATTGGGTGTCCGTGTCTGGACCCTAAGGTAAAAACAAGTAAACAGTACTCACAAGACTGAAGCCTGTACGGGTCCAGCATGAACTGAACAATGACTGCCTCCTGAAACAGGAGCCAGCACACCGTTAACAATATGAGACAAGGTACATCAATGTAACACAACAAAGGAAAGGGACAGAAATTGCCTGCTGGAAACCCAGCAGCCAAACTCTGAACAAAGGATTTACACTAGGACAAGTGAGGATAAGAACAGTAACAGAAATGTCCAGGGAAAATATAGGAAGTCAAAGTGAGCAAGGTTCAGGACAGAAGAGGAAGAAAGACGAAAAGCAAGAAGGCAACATTGTAAGTGAAAGGAAACAGGAGACTAGAAACTAAGGGCCGGAATCAAGGAACAGCAGACTGAACGATAGACCAGGAACACAGAAACTCTGGACTAGGATAACAAGAACTGAACTGCAGACTGGTAACAAGGAACTATAACTATGAACTGAAATAACAAGGGCAGGACTGCAGACAGATTACAATGAAAACCAGGAGTGGAATCTAGGAAGCTAAAGCCAGGTAACACAGATGATGAGCACAGAACAAGGAAATGCAGGCAGGGAACAAGATAATTGGTGATAGAGAGCAAGGGGCTGCAGACAGGGGACAAGCAGAGGAGCAGGGCTGCAGTGCAGGAACCACAGAGGTGCAACGGAGTAAAATCAGAGTAGCACAATTGCACGGCAAGGAGCACAGGGCACTGGAAAAGGAGGAGGTTCTGGCAGCAACAGGACACAGCAGAAATCCAACGATCAAAGCACAAAGGGTTGGCAGCAAACCTATGCAAGGGCACTGTGCTCCTGCAGGCAGCTGCTTAAATATTGACCTACCCTGCACAGAAGCAGGCTCTTAAGCAGCACCTGGAGCACCACACCTGAAGGTGATCTGCCTCCTCCCTCTCTGGCCTGGGAAAGTGAAAGCAGCACTGATCTATAAGGCTTCTGGGGATTGTAGTTCTAAGGCTGCTGCATTGGAATAGCCAGGACTGAGAAATGCCACAAGGAGCATTATTGCATATGTAGTTTGTGAAATCAAATAAGGAAGTACCCAAGTCTTGCAAACGAAGGAAGTACCCAAGTCTTGCAAACGAAAATAAAGACAAAAACATGAATAGGCATTGTCCAGGGAGGAGTATGGTGATGAATGAGCCCCAGATATTCCACAACGGGTGCCAATTGACGCTCCATTGGGGCAGTCATGACAATAATGCTGCACAATGGTGTTGCATGTACATCTGTAAAACTGAACGGGTTTAAAAATAAACTCATCTCACTGTGCATCGGCTCTGCAGATCATTTGTGTGTTCTTGTTTATTTCTAAAATAACAATGGAAAACAAGTTGAGCTTATTTAAGGATATGTATTTTATTGTGAAAGTGTATATGAACATATAAATAATGTTTGTGTAGTTGATTAATGTTCAATAGTTTTACTTACTTCATGCCTTCCAAGTCCTGCTGTACAGTGTGTGGTCCATGTAAGTGCCATGGCGGTTTAACCTGTTTTACATGTATATTTCTGAAAAAATAAGTTCTGTAGAATGTTTCTTTATGTGTATTGGTTATTTTTATAGCAGGGTCCTGATGTTTTTGTGTAGCATGGCTAAGTTTTTGTGTATTGTATTAGATATGATTTTAACTACTGTATATTATTTTCAATTATGTGTAGGTTAACTGTTGCTATAGGTTTGACAACTGTACAGATGTGTATTATGAAGATAAATGAATCTGTATTTTGCTACTGTGCGTATGGTGATAGTTGTAAATGTTGATGTTTCTGTGCGCTATGTTCTACATGCATAGTACACACTGTTCAATTCTTCAGGTGTTTATCATTGAAATATACAAACCTGCATTTTGCTAATGTGCGTACAGTAATGCATTAGTATTAAAGATGGTGTATTTCTTTTGGTGCAATGAGTGGTATAAGTATATTAAAGGCTGTATGTTCATCATTTTTCATTTTTCTTTTATTTTGCTTGGAAAACTACGTAATGCGAGCGCTCATGATGTTACCTTTATCTAATGTTACACTCCATTGGCATGTGCGTCACAGAGGAAAGTGAGTGAATCATTTGAAAGGCTGTCACACATATTCCTCACATACTTTTTTCTACATGCTGGTGTCAATAATCTTGGATATGCAAAAGGAATTGAACTTATCCACAAGTCAGATTTATTAAAGTGAAGTCAGATTTATTAAAGTGAATTCTTACGTTTCCAAGGTGCCACATCGTGATTTGTGGCTTGACTGCACCCAAGACATGGATGCACAGATCCTCAGTTCACTGGAAAATTAATCGTGCATGATTAAGAGTGGATATATATGTTCACATTTATGTCAGAACATAACATCTCTTCGATTTCACTATACAACTTTCAGAGTAATAATAGTGAGATACATATCGCCCTGATGTCGTACATTTAAATAATCTTGGGGCTGTGTATTTATAGAACATGTAATGGAAGCCTTATCATATGTTTATAATAAGTATTTTGTAAGGTTCTCTGTGTGAAATATCACTTGAAAATGTTGTGTATTTTACTGCATATGAGAAAGGTTTGTGAAACATAATAAAGTAGACCATTTTATGTTATTGCTTATTGCACGAATAACGAACCTGGAAGTGGGACAGTGTTCGGCTATGCATTTTATACATTAGCGCAGTACTGTTGGTGGAGGCAATGAGAGATTTCAATTCTCCCTCGCAGGTATTGTTGCAAGTGTGTGATTGTTAACAACAGTACCTCAACTATACAATGCACTGGCGTGAGGGCATACTAAATATGTACATTTTTGTTCAGTGCAAAAACCTTAGTTAAGAGAGAGTTAAGGTGATCAACTTTAATGCAACAAAACCCTTGAAATTCAGCAGATGTGGGAAGTGATGACCATCTTAACTCAGCGTTTCCCCAAAATGGAATTTTGTATGTCATTCTGAATCCCTTATGTTATATTATGTATGTGCTCTTGGCAACGGGAGAAGGCTGAGTTAACATAGTAATCACTTCCCACATCTGCTGAATTTCAGGGATTTTGTTGCTTTAAATCTGATCACCTTAACTCTCTCTTAACTAAAGATTTTTCACTGACTGTCAAGTGTTTTGTTGTATTATAGTTTCTTCAGGTCCCACTGGCCATGGCCTTTGACCACTGTACATGTTGCACCAATATGTTTCTTCGGGGCACACTAACCATGGTCTTCAGCCGTGGCCAGTGGCCACAGACTCCGGCAGTGGAACCATTCATGTTGCACCAAGATGTTTCTTTAGGCCCACTAGACATGGCCTTCGGCTCTGTTCTATAACCTTTTTGTGCTACCTCAGCACAATGGCACCAGTTAATGGTGTAAATACGTGGGCATTGGATGAAATGGCATAACCAACTCATGTTTTGATGCCAGACATTGATACTTATCTGAGTACATGGGCCTGTGATTGCAGTATGTGCTAGACGATTGAAGTATCAGCCACATGATTTGACTACCAAATCAGAAGGATGTGCTAGCTGGGCTGGCTGAATCTGAAGACATTGTGAAATCAGGCCTAATGACAATATGTCACACTTACAGTTAAGTACAATGACAGAACCAACAGTTGTCATCCTATTCTGTCCAATATTGAGTTATGGGAACAAGGGTGAATTGCTTGAAATATTAACGCAATGGGCAATCTACCTGATGAGCCGCTGGAATCGCATTCCTGACCATGAATCTTTATGTTCGGGGTCTCCTGGTGTAATTTGAAGGCTGATGCAAGAGAGGAGGAAAGTGAGAAGAAAAGAAAACCATTAGACAGGAAATAGCATAAACCTAATTCATCCAGGTCACGTGGCTATTTACTCCTCATACATATACCCCATTTTTAATAAATCATTTGTGACGCTGTGCATTTCAAGCAGGAAATAGGGCCTGCTGTGCCACACTTGAGACCAAACGCCACATATTAGTGCACTACAACTCTGAACATCCCTTGTGAAAAAGCAAAGCTCAGGTCTAACTTGATATGTAAAATGTGTCCTTGAATTGTCCTTGTTTTGGCTCTTAGCAGTCCCTCCATTACAGCAAAACCATTCAGGCATCAATGCCCTCCAAATATTTCTGCTGCTTACAACTCCCAACACACTTCTTATTTTGCTAAAATACTGTGGGCCTAGTTACGAGTTACTGCATTGGCTTCCGTTACCGGCCGGTATTCTTTACAAATGAGGCTGTCTGACTATTAAAGATCTTCGTTTAGGTCACCCTGCTTATCTTTCTCAAACATTTTGTATTTTAGATAGAAATAAGAATTCCCAAATAAAGATAAGCTGACACTTTTCTCCCAAAGGCAAAGAAAGTAAAGACAAAAAATCAAGCATTCTTGATTTCTGCCCCAACTTTTGCGAATTCTCGTCCACTTCACATTCGTAAAACTGATTCTTTACGGCATTTTAGGAAGCCGCTGAAAACATACCTTTTTTCTAGGAATTAATGTGTTCCTACAGTGAGGTTTTTATTAGGTTGTATTAAATTATTTAGCATTTTTCTTGCTTTTCTTTTTGGAATTGTATCTCCAGGAATTGTATTTTATTACCACATTTTCTTTTGAACAATGTAATGTTGTTATAGTACTGTCGGTAAGGCCCTGGTTTCGTTTTTGGAATCTTCTTGTTTTTATTTGTATATGAAAAAGTGTGTTTCTTTTTAGCTTTGTACAGGGCTCTGTATATCATCTTTTGATAAGGTTCACGCTATATAACTAAATAAAATAAAATAAAATAAATATGAATTTAGCGGTAGTGGTAAAACATCTGCTATTTCTGAAAGCTGAATACTCTTTCACTCCACCACACAGAAAGAATTAACTCATGTGGTAGTACACCATCCCCCTGGAATGCTCTAGGACTCCAAAATGGGGAAAACCTTTAGGGTCACATGATTTAGAATCATGAGGAGCCATAAAGTTCCCGAAATGTCGTAACCCTATTACCGCCTTGCAGTATTTCCAGAGGAAATACTGTCAAGCTTGCAATCAAGCCCTTTGACCTGATGGTGTTGATGATTTCATCCCTAGTCTACATGGAGCTGTCACCATTGCAGAGGATGGGTGCAGGTCAAACCACTACGGGCAGTGCCTGACTGGGGCAAAATCTAGTCTTGGGTACCAAACACGTGTCCTCAAGCACAAATTGCATTTCGTCACTTTTCAAGACAAAGGGCCTCATTACGACCCAGGCGGTAAGTTACCGCCTGGGCCGTGACTTTACCACCATGGCGTAAACTACGTTTACGCCATGGTGGTTGGCGGACTTACCGCCCCATTCCGAGGTCGGCGGGGGCGGTAAGTCCCCAATCCCCATTTACCCTTCCCCATTCCCATTTTTGCCCCATAGGGCATAATGGGAGTGGGGAAGGCGTTAATTACGCCACCGTAAATTACGGTGGCGTAATTAACTCCATGGTCCCTTAGCGCCATGGATTTTAACACCCGCTAAAAGCAGGTGTTAAAAGCGCCATGGCGCTAAGGGACCCCGTAATTGGCGGTAAGGGGTCGGCGCAGCTAACGCTGGCGCTAACCCCTTACCGCCAGGGTCGTAATGAGGCCCAAACTGTTTAGTATCTGCTGACGCAGTCTTGGAGAAATCATGTGGGAAATGTTGCATTTTAAATGCTACGCTATGTTATGTTATTTGGTCTTTGAAAGTACCAACTGCTACGTATACAAAGTCATTAAAGTTGCCCCCATCGGACCAGAACAGCTACCCATATTGGACGGTCAGGCTTTCCCTTTGGGGATTGCCCTGTGGGCCAGTCGGAGCCAGGCTGTGCAAACAGAGTTTGTGACAGTCCAGAGATGTCCGTTGCTGGGTAACCAGCGTCTTTTCTAACACTCTCCTGCAGAGAGAGAGGTTGACTATGAGGGTAATCTTGGGGGAGTCTAGAGCCTCAAAGGTGTTTAAACTGTAATATCACTGTGTGGTTTCAGGTATTCAAGATGGTTAGTAATAGATGTCTTCTGGGATATGCTGAAATGCTGCAAACACTAGTCCGTGGCACGACACAATGGACGTCTTGAACCAGTGGGCAAGCGCATATTGACCACAATGCAATTTATTTGGGCCCTACTAGCAAAAGCTGAGAAAAAATAGGTTTCCCATAAACATGCTGATAATTCAGCAGTATTCACAATTATACCTGAATTATCTGCTTACTGGTAAAGGTCAGAGGGGGCGATTCATGTGCACATTAGTGTACATGGGAATTCACCTCATTAAAGCAGCGTACCCGCACGTTGGGGGCAGGGTGCATGCTTGTGGGGGCAGAGGGGACAGGCCCATTTGCAAATGCATGTTTTGATTCACGGTGGCTGAACTTGCGCATGTGCCGACCCCGCTGTCATTACCCTGTTCCTGGTGTCCCCTGTTCCAGACGGGTGCAAGGAGTGGGCTGGGTTGCCTGGGTCTTTCCAGGCCAGGTAGAGCTAGCATGCACTTGGAAATGCAAAGAGGTTCTGATTGTAGGTCTTGTGTCCAGAATCAGCACCTGATTATTCCTGTCAAATCCCATGTTTGATGTGAAATGTACAGGGTGATGAAACGGGGAGGGGTGGGGGGCAAAGTGCCCCAGCATCTCTGCACCCACATATTGTGTTATTTGTTCCCAGAGACTCGCTTATAGGGCTGTGTGAAACAGGTCAAATTCTGTGTTGCTTATTAAAACTATTGAATACAAACAAACGTAAAAACAGTTAATTAAATAAGGTAAAGCGAAACGTGCCTTAAAATTACAAGGGAATCATTATAGTGTATTATTTTTTGTTTGTTTGTTTGTTTATTTATTTTGTTTAGCGCTCCTGACCCAGGGGTATATGGGCGGTTAAGCATCTGGTTACAGGCAGGTAAGAAACATTAGTACAGTTGTGCAACATATATACAGTAGGCAGGAAAGCAGTCATTACAGAAATAGTAGCAAGCAGACATAATAAAGGATACATTCATACATTAGGCATACATATTTAGTTGGTCATTTATTGAGTAACCAAGTGATAACCTTAGTTCTGAATGGTTGGAAGGTGGGGGTGCATTTGATAACCAGTGGAATGGTGTTCCACAGTTGAGAGGCTAGAACTGGGAAGCTGGATCCACCGGCTCTTTTGAGGGAAAATTTGGGCACCGTCAGTTGTAATGTATTCGAGCATCTAGTAGTTCTAGTATTCTGTCTAAATGTGAATTTGTTGGTTAGATAAGGCGGGGCTAGGTGGTTGAGCGCTTCGTAGGTGAGGCAGATGGTTTTTAAGTCTATTTTTTGTTGGATGGAGAGCCATTTGCATGAAATTCTTGTGGCTGAGATATGTTCTCTTCTGGGAATATTTAGGGCGACACGGAGTGCATTGTTTTGTAAAACTTGCAATTTATTGATTACCGTTTTGTTGGCACCTACATAGAGGCTGTTACAGTAATCCAATTTGGATTGTATAAGTGCTCTGGCTAAAGTGAGGCAGTTGTTGGGGGAGATCAGAGGTCTGCAGGCCCTGATTAATTTGCCAGTGTAGGCAGTGGCTGAGGCGGTCATATTAATTTGTTTGGTGAGGTTAGTATTCGTGTCTAGGTAGAAGCCAAGGGTTTTTACACTTTTGGCGATGGGAATAGTGTTCCCGTCGATGGTGAAGCTGGTGTAGTTGGGGCTGAGTTTCCGGATGGTGTTAGGTGAGCCGACAATGAGCAGTTCAGTCTTATCATTCAGGCAGAGGCCGTGTGTGGCCATCCATGCCTGAATGATGGAGAAGACTTCACTGATCCGGTTGGCGTCACAGTTGTAGTTACCGGATAAGGTGAGGAGTATCTGGGTGTCATCTGCGTAATTAGTGTAGGTGACACCCAGATGGTCCAGCTTGTCAAATAGGGGCTTTGTAAATATATTATACAAAGTGGGTGAGACACAAGATCCTTGTGGGACACCGCAAGTAATAGGGATAGGGTCGTCCGCTGCTAGGAGTGAGAAGACCCGCATGGTCCTATTGTCCAGGAAGGATTGGATCCATGTGACCGCAGAGTGGGAGAAGTGTGCTGCCCATGACAAGTGGTTGCACAAAATTTTGTGGTCAACCAGGTCAAAGGCAGCGTATAGGTCGAGGAGAAGAAGGATGGCAGCTCAACCTTTGTCTTTGAGTTCGTCTATCTGGCATTTGAGATCAACAAGGGCCGTTTCTGTTCCATGTTGAGGACGAAAGCCAGATTGGTGAGATCCTAGTAATTGGTTAGTCTCAAGGTAATCCTGAATTTGTAAATAGGCTACTCTGTCAAGAATTTTTAGTAAGAATGGGACAGTGGTAATAGGTCTATAGTTCGTGGGTATATCTGGGTCAAGAGTTTGTTTTTTTAGCAGTGGTAGGACCCAAGATTTTTTCAGATTGCTTGGGACCGTATTATTGGAGAATGACAGGTTTATTCATTTGGTAATGAAGGGGGAAAGATCCCTGGCTGCATCTTTTATGATCTGTGCGGGACAGCTGTCCCCCTTACAGTTCGAGGGCTTCAAAGATGCTATTATTTTTTGAACTTCAGGTATGGTTACTTTTTTGAAATTGAAGCCTGAGCTAGTGGCGGTGGGTGAGGGAAGGGTGGAACTTAAGGTAGGACCATGAGTGAATTGTTGCCCGTTTGTTTTCAATTTTAGTTTGGAGCCCGGCGATTTTGTTAGCAAGGGCCTTCTGGATCTCTGCGCACCATGGTTTATCCTTAGTGCATGTGTCTGTGGGAGGAATGGGGTTTTCTAACTCCTTTAGGATGTTAAAGAGCTCCTTAGTGCTGGAGCATGCCTGAGAGATCCTGGAATTAAGAGATTCTTTTTTTAGCGCGTATAATCTCATTTTTGTAGAGAGTGGAGATATTGGTGAGATTAGTTCTATTAACTACTGAAGGCACTGATTTCCATAGCGATTCAAGTTGACTTTTTTGTTGTCTGAGAACGCGTACCATGTATTCAGGTGCGCTTTTGGTTTCCCCTTGCGCATTTTTAGTGGGGCAATGATGTCAATAGCTTTAGCCATGGAATCATTATAGGCGTTGACCAGCAGGTTCAAGTCAGTTGTGACTGGTTGCATGATGCGGCGGGACCATCTCTTACCCTAGCTATCCCCGATAACTACACCATCCTCCGAGCAGACAGACCAAACGCTCGAGGAGGTGGTGTAGCTATCATCTTTAAGTCCTCGCTTGATATTAGACTAGCCTCCTCTCCTCCTCTCAAATCATATGAGCATTTCACAGTTAAATTACAAACTTCCCCTAAGAGCACAATTACGATGCATCTAATTTACAGACCCCCGGGCCCACCTGGCTCTTTTGAGGAAGATATCACCTCACTAGTAGTCAAAAGCTCCAAACCTTCAGCACAAATTATTATACTTGGAGACTTCAATCTTGGGTTTAATGACCCTCTTGACACCCCAGCCATTGCCCTGGCCACGGCATTGGAGGAGCATGGCCTCCTACAACTCTGCTCCAAACCCACCCATTGGAAGGGCAGAATCCTTGACTGGGTAACCACCCTTAATTGTAACATCATCCTGAAGGAACCTGTTCAGCTCATCTGGACGGATCACCACCTCCTCCCATTCGACATTAATATCAGCAACCCATTGCATAAAAGGCCTGTTATTGCACCGGCCTGCCTAACCAGGAAAAAGAGCGACATCACAGCGGCAGCCTTAATACCCCTGGTGACCCCCATTCTGAACGCACTACCAGTCACAACTGACTTGAACCTGCTGGTCACCGCCTATAATGATTCCATGGCTAAAGCTATTGACATCATTGCCCCACTAAAAATGCGCAAGGGGAAACCAAAAGCGCACCTGAATACATGGTACACCCCGGAGCTCAAACTTCTCTGACAACAACAAAGTAAACTTGAATCGCTATGGAAATCAGTGCCTTCAGTAGTTAATAGAACTCATCTCACCAATATCTTAAATGAAACATAGTACATGTGTCAGAATAAAAGTGTTAACCGTTTATTATAAGAAAAGTGACAACAAATTAAAATATAGGCTTATTAAAATTGCAAAAAATCATTATAAAATGTAGGAGGATTCGGCATAGCATAATACATTTTTAGACATCTGTTTTAGAAACAAACATTTAAACGAGACTGGCTGTCAACATTTCAACATATTTATTTATTTGTTTAATAGTTTGAACGTTTCTAAAAATGTCTCAAAAATATATTGTGCTTTTTTAATGTCTACATTTTTTATAATGTTTCCTTATTTTCTATGAAATTTTTATAAGTTGTTATTTATTAAAGGTAACCGTTATTAATGGTTTAGATATGCATTTGTGTAATTGCTCAATAGTATTTAAAAGTTAAACTGCGTATTTCAATATGTTAATTATTTTGCAATTTTAACAGATTTGTAAATGTTACAGATTTTGGGCTGCTCAAGAGGACTGACCAAAAAACAAATAAATGAATTGCAATTTGGTGAAGCAAAAATAAGTGAAATGTTGCCAGTACCACCATCAGAATGTATATCTGTTACACCCTTAACTAAAATGTTAAGATGATCCTAAAGTACTTTGGAATTGACAGTTGTGTTGCTGCCCATTGCACCTCTGGTGAACTTTTCAATTACTTTAATAGGTGCATCAGCCTGTTGGCACTAATATTGAGCAATGAAGTGAGCAACGCTTTTTAGTAACAAATCAACAGCTTGGTTTGGAATTTTTCTGCATAATCAGAACTCACCCCAAACACCAAATCTTATAATAGCCAGGAACAACAGAATATTCAGCACGCCAACTATCCAGAGAGCAGGCATGTGCCAATTCGGACACTGTCTGTCACCTGTAAATGTCAAAGATGGAGAAAGTAACTTTAATACATATGTTCAAATTAACTCATGCTGCTATAGTAACTCTTCAGATTCCCAGGGGAATTGTGGCTGCATTCAAGGCACCCTTCTCGTACAGCACCAATTAGTCATGTTTTTCAGTTTGGCAGCGCATATCTAGACAGATTTTCCTTTCATAAATTTATATTTGAAAATGACAATATGACATGTACAATAGGTCCATCAGTATATGAAGAAACCTAGTGTTGTGATAATTAAACTAGTAATCCAACAGAACATAGCAGTCAATATGTTCAGAGCTCTTGCGTTTTCAGTGGTCATGTGTGAGAAGCGGGGGTGTAGTAGAACTGTTTTCATCTTCCAATGTTCTTATGTCTCCTACTTTCCTATCTTCCACTAATTACCCTCTTTTGAATACACTTTCTCCACAATGCCTTGCCACTAGGGCATACATATTATCTCTCTCTCTATCATACACCTGGTCCGGTAGGCCAATTCTTCTACCACCTCTCCCAACTAATTGACTCTCCCTCCCAATCACCACCTCATTGTCATTGGTGACTTTAACCTCCCTTCTCCTTAACCACTTACTCTCTTCTTTCCACTCTCTGCCCACCCATTCAAATGGGAACTCACTCAACCTTATTCCCATCTTCTCACAACTATCCCCCTCTAATATCTCCACCGCTCCTTCCTCTTTGCCTCAATTTAATACTAGTGTTCCTCAGCACAAGATTCCCTCCTCCAAACTCCCTGACTACCTCTCTGACCTACACAACTCTCTCCTCCTGTGTTGAACTCACTTTTCCATCCACCGAAGACTTCACTAACCTTTACTCTGCTCTCTTTGCTCCCTTCTCCTCACATTTACTCGCAAATCCTCCCCTCCATGGCCCTGGATTACACCTCTCATTCGCACCCTGAAAACAGCAATGCAGAAAAAGCTTCACACTTGGCAAAGGTGAAGACACTCATCAGATCTCCAACTCTACCTCACTGCTCTTCAAAACGACTCCTTGGCTCTTGACTCTGCCAAACGTGACTTTTATCTCTCTTTCATTTTGTCTCATCCCTCCAAACCCAGACGCCCTTCAAAAATCCCTCAACTCGATTCCCTCACCTTCTAAATGCTCCTCCATCTCCTATACTCTTTCTGCTAATGATCTTGCTCTCTACTTTGCTTCTACAATGTCTACCATTCAGAGTACTCTTGCTACATACCTTCTATCCCCTCCTCCTGCTCACCTTTTTCCACCACTCCTACCTTTCTATCCCACTACTATTTATTCCATTGCACCTACCAACCCTGATGTGATTCTTGCATTACCCCTCATTGCTAACCCTTCCTGTGCCCCCACTGGCCCTGCGCATTGTGAAGCCATAGCTCCCAAAGTTGTTCCAAATCTTACTTCCCTCTTCAATTCCTTTCTTGATAATGCTACTTTTTCTTCATCCCATAGGTCACCTGGTCTTGGTCCTAACTGCCCTGCCAATTTACATCCTGTCTCTCTTCTGCCACACTATATCAAATTTCTAGAGCGAGTAGTATTCAATCCACTCACTGAGTTCCTTGCTACTAACAATGTCCGGGACCCTCTTCAATCTGGTTTCCAACCTCTGCAGTCTACCGAGACAGCTCTCCTCAATGTCAGCAACTTCATCCCGTCCACTCGTCATACAAACCTTTCATCTATTCTTTTTCATCTTGACCTCTCTGCTGCCTTTGATAGCATCGACCATTCTGACCTTCTCTCTACACTCTCTCTCCCTGGCATCAGAGATAAGTCCCTTGCTTGATTTGCTCAACAACTTGTCTCTAGACATTTTCTGAAGTCCTGGAACAGCCTCACCTCCCCACTCATACAGACACCCCTTACTGTTGGAGTTACCCATGGGTCTGTCCTTGGTGCACCTCTCTTTACTCTCTGTAGTGCAGCTCTTGGTGCCCTGATCTCTGCTTACGGCTTCTACTATAAACTCTTCACTGATGACACTGAAATCTTCCCCTTTCACTCCTTATCCGACAAGCTGTTGTCAAAAATGTCAAACTGTCTCTGCACCATCAAATATTAGATAGCGTCCTACACGCTCATGCTCAGCTACACTAAGACTGAAGTTATCTACTTTTCAGCCAACAAACAATCTCTTCCTCTCCCTCTCTTCTTCTCTTTTCTCCTGACTACCTTCCTTACTCTGATTCTACTCTTAACCTTGGTGCCATCTTTGACCAATCTCACAAATTCTTGCTTTCCATCTCCAAATCTGCCACGGCAGCCAGACTCAACCTTCACAATATCAGAAAAATCAGTCGTGTATTTATTTATTTTGACATTTCTAGAGAGCATCTAACCCTGAGGCATCTGAGCGCTAGTGTTTCTTTGAAAGAACATACAGTATGATGAGGTATAACTTAGCAGTTAAAGGTACAATTCAGTTTGGTAGTACAACACATATTCATGCTTACATACATAACAAGGTCTAATATAGCAGTTCAATTTCAAAAGGAAGCATATAGATGTGTAGTAATGAGAAGCATACAAATTAAGAGTGGTATGAGGGAGCTTGAGGTTAGTTTGGCTGATCCTGTGTAAATAGCCAGGTTTTCAAACTTTTTTCGGAAGGCCCAGAAGGAGGATTCAACTCTTAATGAAGATGGTAGTGCGTTCCAGTGTTGCCCCCTGCTTTCTGTAATTTGTATTTGGGGATGGTGAGTAAATGCGTGTAGGCTACGCGGGTAGGTCTGTTGGATGTGTTCTTTGCGAATTTGTTGGATAAGTACTTGGAAGCTGTAACCATTTGTGTGTCAGGGAGAGGGTTTTGAATAGGATTGGATCGTGGTGTCGGGGTGATTTTCCCGGGACCCGGCAGAGCCGTCCGCGGACCTCCGGGGCTGGGGAGGCCTCAACTCCTCCCGCGTCCCAAAAGGAGTATGAGACACACCCAAGAGCAATGTAATAACTGCTGTTTATTAGAGTAACGGCAGGGATTCGCTTAGACCGTATGCATCCGGTGAAGCTCTCTCCGCATCAGTGGGCTTGCAGGCCCTTTTTACTGTAGTATGACGCTCTACTTGCGTCACCTGGGAAAATTGTCACAAAACCTAACGCCACTTCGGGTTGGCTCCCCGAGTGGTAGGGTTAGTATAGTTACCTATAGGAGGGAATATTAGTGGATAAGGACGGTCAGGTGGTACACTTGGGCTGTCCCTAACAATTGCTACACCAAATTAGTTACAAGGGGACACTTGGTGATTGGCTAACTAAGATGGCGTCAGTGATGAGCCAGTCGTATTCTGATTGGTTCCCTCGCGAGCCCCCAAGCCTGGGACCATCGCCATTCCCAGCTCGCGATGTACCTGGCGCTTGCAACAATGTGCAACTATGTGTTAGTGGTGGACAATGGACAGGTCTGACTAATGGCTGGTGTGCATGTCTTTCCCATCGCCTTAGGTGTCCAACTTGTCGCTTCGTTGTTGCAGACTATGTCCCAGACGTGGGACCGTGGCGACTTTCTGTCTCGTGAGCTTGGCATCCTGTCAGTTCGGCCTGGTCACTTGTGGAGAGACCGTAGCTGAAGCCGAATTATGAGCATTAGATTTGTATTTCGGCTCTTCGGAGCGTTTGGCATTGGCAGGTGTAACCTTGGCGCTGGGAGCGCGGCGTGTGGGTTGCAACATTGCGGCCTTGGATGTGAGCTCTCGTTGGGGCTCGTTCTGCATAATCAGTGCTTTGCTTTTCGTCTTGGGAGGATTTTCGTCTGAGAGGCTCCTGCTTGGGGACTCTTGCTTGCGGCCTACTTGGGCCTAGTTTCTGGGTGGCGGTACATAGTCCATAAGATGTTGGTCGCGGGGCGACAGAGTGTCACAAGTAGCATTAGGTATATATGGTGGCGTCTTCATAGGGATAGGTAGCGAGAAAGCATCAGCAAGGATATACACGAGCTCTTCGGACGTCTTGCGTTTCTGCGGTGCTGTAGATGGCCTATGTGAAAAATAAAAACGATGCATGTCTGTGGGTGTGTCAGTCACCTAAATCATAGCACTGAGTATGTTCTTCGTGTGGGTTGGTGTGTGAGTGACCAGTGTGCATGGTGACACGTGTGTCCTTGTCTGTTGACTATGTTGTCATTGCATCTCTAACGATGACAGTGTTTTGTGGTTGCTGTCTAATCAAGCTGGTCCATGTTCCAGGCATCAGCTTGACCAGGGCGTACTAGTGGGCATGCTCCTTGTGTGTGTATGCCTTTGAAACAGGATACTTTGTCATCTGGTAAGGAAGTGGATTGGTTGAACTCCTCTCGTGGGGGGTGCTTGGGCCATGATCCCCTAGGCCATGGTCTGGATGAGATTGGGGGGAGGGTATTTTCCCATTTTCCCACTTCAGTCCCCCCTCTGGTCGACTCGTCGACCACAAAATTGTTCCCTCTCTTGTCTCTGCGTGCTCTCCATACCTTTGTTATTCCATCCAGGTGTCCATACTGGTTCACATGATCTTCAAATGACCAGTACATGTAAACGCATCCACCACCAGGCTTGCAGTAAACCCACTTTCCAACATAACTCTTCGGGTTCCTTGGGTTCTCTACCTTCACTGATGGTGGGTACAAGTCTGCTTCTAATATCTGCTGGCGCAACCTTTCACGTTCCTTTATAATCATGTCTGTGTGCTTGTCGTCTCCAGCTGGTAGTAGGGAGTGCATTCCGATCATTTCCATCATGTCATCCGTTGTACGTGCTGCCCTTGCTCTCCATAACCTTGTTCCTAGCAAAGCAGCCATTCCCAGTATTATGCATCCTGCTATAACTTTAAGGCCATCTGATAGCCATGATGGCATCCATGACCATAAGTATGACCAGGGATGGTACGTTGATGTGTACCATAGTGCATATTCCATTCCAAGAAGGCGGCAAGCTGTGATATGCCTTTTCTCCGCAGGCCCAATAGTGGTCCATTAGAACTGCTGTACCGGCACCCCCCTGAGCTATTATTACTATTCTTTTACAGTTGTTGTTTCTTCCAACATCAACATCCCCTTTGTGTTGATAACATAGTGAAGGTGCAGTTAGCGGTAGTATAGTTATTGGGTCCTCGTCCTTCTCTAGCTATGTTACCAGTGCTACGCTCCTTAACCACTCTGTGTAACATTTGTTGTTTGCTTCATCCATTGTCCTCACATTTGCTTTTGCCGACGTTACCATATTGCTCCCCACAACTCCATCTGTCCATCCGTCTTTCGTGTGCACCTTTCCATATATTACTATCAGTGGTCTTTCCCAGCACCCTAGTTCACCAGCAGCTTCGCTTGCATGCCATTCACATGGTAGGTAATTCAATGTTACTTCCTTCGTTTCCCTTTTTTCAGGTCCATCTGTCACATATTGGAACCCTTGTATATGTTGTTGGTAGTTATTGTACATCATAAGTGTTTTGATGAAGTTATTTTCATATGGGTATGTGTCCCTTGTCTTCCATTGCAGTATTGCTAGTCTCCCTTGAAATTGTCCTTTTGTTTGGAACAGGGCCAGGTATATAAGGCACTCTATTGTCGTTGCAGGTACCTCAGTAGCCACACATGTTCTTGACACACTCATGGCGTATGGGATCAATGAGCACACATAGCAGTTGTCCTTAGTTGTCCCCTTAACAATTTTGGACATGTGCTGGTACCACATGTTATTTGAGATGTGTGCGGATGCTGTGAGATATGTGTCTACCCAGTTGTTATCCATAGAGGTAGTACGCTTATCCCTCTTCCCATTCCCTCTTGGGTTTCTTGTACCTCCTGACACCGTACCTGTTGCAGCCGTGGTGGGGGATGAATTAGTAGTAGGTGCAGCCATGACATAGGAAGCATAGTGTGTCTGCCAGACAGTGGCAGCAAGTAGACCAGTGATAACCAATAGGCCTATAATCTTTATTACAATAGCTAATATCACTGGCATATTTACTCTTACCTTTGCTGCGGTCCTGCAGCTAATTTTACTTTTGATGGTATAGATGCCTGCCTGAAAATGTCTCAAAATATGCGTTCATTTGTTAGTTTCTTTTATTCAAGCTCTCCCTATCATGTAGTAATTCAGTGCCCAGGCGAAAAGCTGTTCCCACGTTTTCCTTAGCGTCCTATCCCTTAGGGCTGGTAAGTTCTCGTGTAGATGTGGGAAGGATTGCTCTATAATCAAAATGAACGTGTTGTAATACACACGTAATCTTCTTTTCTTTAGGTATTTTGGTCTCTTTATAACATAAACAAATTGGTGTGATAATGCCTCTGGTGTGTTGTCGTCCGTGAGTAGCATTTACCTCTGGGCACTGATGTAGGCATTAGTTTACTAAGTTCAATCTCTTTCTATAACATATACAACATTACTTTGCGGTACCTGCGTGTGCGAGACAAAAGAGAAAGAGAACATGCACGTGTCTACACAGTGTGGTGTAAATTTTACATATTTTTTACAAAGTTCTTTATTCAGGTAGTGGCTGGGGGGGCGGGGCTTGTAAGGGCAGTGTTTGTTTTAGTCTGGGATCTCGTGACCATGGGGTGGGCTATGGGCGATTGTCCACTTGTGTCCTCAATGGGGTTTGATGTTTGTGCTGTGTTGCCGTTGTCGTTGGCTGCTGTTGCTGCTGCGTTGGCCCTGTCGTCGACGCAAGGGCGGGTCTGATCTTTGTAGGGCTTGATGTCGTGCAGATGAGTCCACACGTTCTTATCTCAGAGCTTCACGGCTCTAGGAGCCGTTTTTTCCACCAGGTGGGGCCCGGTAAATCGAGGGATGTTCCACCGGCGGTTAAAATTACCGAGAAGGACGTGGTCCCCCTCTTTGACTGTCCACTGTGATGGTTGTTCCTGTTCTTCGTTTGTTTCTTCTTGTTGGGTGTTCTTTGACCAGCCCCACGTTCGCTCGAGCTGTTGAGAGATAAAGGTGACACTAGTAATCAAGGAAGACACATATTCGTACATTTCTTCAACAAAAACATTTGCGGAGGCATGGCAGTCTGTTATAGCCCTTGATGGTGGTGTGAGTGGAAGGTGCATCTGGCATCCAGTCACCACCTCGTCTGGCATGAGGTGGTGATCTGACCCTGGCCTATTCCTTAATTCAAACAGGGCCAAGGGGAGGCAGTACAACCAGCTTTTCTTGGTGGTTTGCTGAATCTTTGCTATTTCTTCTTTTAGGAGGCCGTTCAGGCGTTCGCAGATACCATTAGCCTGTGGGTGGTATGCACATGCAAATTTGTGTTTGATGCCAAGGAGGGTAGTTATGTGTTGGAACATTTCATTGGCAAAGTGTGGGCCATTGTCTGACCGTAGCACTTCGCAAACCCCCCACCTCGGGAACACATCTCTCACCAGGAATTTAGCTGCTCTGAAGGCATCTGCATGGGAGCAGGGTCCAGCCTCGATCCACCTTGAAAATGGGCATACTACTACAATCATGTATCTGTGTCCTTGACATACATTGACCATGTAAACGTAGTCAATGTGCAGGTGCAGAAAGGGTCCTTCTGGCCAGGGTATGGTACCTTTGATCACTTGCAGCGTGTGACCGGCCATAAACTGTTGACAAGAAAGGCAATTGCTGATGAAGATTGCAACATGTGAATTTAGCTCGGGACAGAACCATGCCTCCTTAATCCGTGCTGCAATCACTTCTTTCCCCGTGTGTGTGGGATGGTGCAGTTGGGCCAATGCAGTTTTCAAAAGGGCTAGGGGCATCACTATTTTGCCTGTGTTATTCTGTCACCATAGTGCATCTGTGGGGGATGTTGTGCACCCTCTTTTGACCCATAGCGCTTTCTCCGCCATAGGTGCTGCTGCCTGCAATTCCATTATCTGGGTTTCAGGGATGTGTGTGTACTCATCCTTCATCAACATTAGTCTTGCCCCCGCCCTCCCCTTATCTCGCCAAAGTACGCAGCATATCTAGCATGTGTGTCTGCTGTTTCGTTACCTTTTGAGATTGGGTCATCCCCGTTAGTGTGGGCCTGACACTTCACCAGGGCTATTTCTCTAGGGTCATTAATTACTTCAATCAGTTCAGCAAGTAGGAGGGCATGTTGTACCGGGGTACCGTCTGCTCTTCTGAACCCTCTTCATTGCCACTTTATTAACCCTGAGTGTACTGTTGATGTGACGTATGCACTGTCAGAATAGATGGTCACTCTTTTGTCATTGCTCTCTTTTAGTGCTAAAATTAGGGCCACTAGTTCTGCTGCTTGGGCTGAGTAATGTTGTGGTAATTGAACACATTTTACTGGTACATGTGTCCAATCCTCAGTCAAGCGTACCACTGCTGCTCCTGTCCTTCTTACCCCATCACTCTGGTCAATTGTTGAGGACCCATCAATGTACATTATCTCTCCCCCCTCTAGGGCATTTTCCTCAACTTTTCTTGTGCTGGTGTAAATTTCAATGGCTTGTGTGCAGTCATGAGCATAGTCACCATCTTCAACTACCTCTTCTATAAACCTGGCAGGGTTTACATTACTGCACCTCACAATCGTTAGTTCTGGTCTGGATAAAATAATCTCATATCCTGATGCCCTCTGTGTGGTCAATGTTGATTTGGGTTTATTCAGTATTGCAAAAAGGGCGTGTTCCACGTACAGTGTGGTGGAGCACCCCATTGTTATGGATGACGATTTTTATACTGCAAAGCCTGCGGCAGCCAGGCTCTGTTCGCACGGGAAGTGCCCTAACATTACAGGGTCAAGTATCCGCTTTATAATGCTACAGGCTTGTGTCCCATGCTAGTTTTCTGTGTCAGTACTGCCTTCATTACTGCTTAGTCGCAATGTGAGAAGATGGTTTGGGGTGGCCAGTACTGGTGCTGTTGAGATGGCACGTTTTAATTTGTCAGATGCCCCTTTCATTTCTCTTGTCCATCCCAACTTCTTTTCCCCATTCTGTGCTTCTCTGAGGGCCTCTAGCAGTGGTCCTATGTATGAGCTGTAGTCAAAAACCCATGCCCTGCAGTAGTTGCATAGGCCCAAAAACTGCTGCAGTTCTCTCACTGTCTGTGGTTGTGGTGTGTTTGTTATGTCTTGTGCCCTTTGTGGTGCAATGTTCCTTCCATGTTGTGAAATGAGCTGACCTATGTAGAGCACTTGTTCTTGGCAGTACTGCAACTTCTCTTTGTCTACCTTGTATCCTTTCTCAGCTAACACTGTGAGCATCTTGACAGAGTCCTTCCTACACCTTTCCTCTGTGGTGCTGCAGATGATGATGTCATCCACATATTGCAGCACCGTGCTCTCCATCTCGATGTTGCCCAAATCCATTTGTATCACTCTGCTAAAGATGGATGGTGACTCACAGTACCCTTGGGGCAGCCTTGTGTGTTTCCATTTTGTGTTGCAGTATGTGAAGCTTGTCAGGTCTTATGAATCAGGGTGCAGAGGTATCGAGAAAAATGCGTTTTGGAGGTCAATCACGGTGAACCGTGATGCCTCTGCTGGTATTCCACATAGTATAGTGGCTGGGTTAGCCGCTATAGGGTACTCTGCTTCTACAATGTGGTTCAAAGGTCTTAGATCCTGGATAAAATGCCAAGACCCTCCTTTTGCTTTGGGCACAGGGTACACAGCAGTGTTGCATGGTGACTCCGATGGTACTAGTATACCTTAGTTTATTAGGGCTGTTATTGTTTCATATGGTTCTACGTGATTTCGCTGAACGATTTTACATCGTGGGGCTTTTCATCGTCACCCTTTCATCGACAAAAACCCTGTTTTTTTTTATTTATGGGGGGGTTCCCCATCCAGATCCCCCCTACTTTAATAATCATACCACAACCTGCACAAAACTCCCCCCCACCAAAAAAAGTTTAAAAAAAAGTTTTTGGCGATGAAAGGGTGGCAATGAAAAGTCCCACGATATAAAATCGTTCAGCGAAATGCGTGTATACCGTTTCATATATGCCCTCATCTGCTTCCTTTGATAGTGGGTATTGTTTTACTCTTGGTAACATTGCTCCTCTTTTCAGTTTTATTTTTACTCCTCCAATGCTTTTGATACAGCCAACATCATATGGGCTGGTGGTCCGCAGAGATGTTGGTACTGCTTCCAGGTCATCCTCGTAAAATGGCACTGCTGTAGGGGCAGGTGCTTCTAGTGCCATTGCCATTTTTTGTGCCACTTGCTTGTATGTTACTCTCAACCAGATGTTAACACTCATCCCAAACGCCATCTCCCCCTCTCCATTATTGTCAGAGAAGAGCTCCTCATCAGATACCTGTGTAAGCCTGCACCCTTCTGCTAGTGCTATTACAGCTCTCCATGACCTCCCCTCCTTGTCTTGGGCATGTACTCCGATGTAGTCTGCTGTTTCCACAATACTCTCAATGCTTACTGAAATAATTTTCCCCTCCTTTTCACTAGCCAGTGTTTCTGGTCTGAAGAGGTAAGCTGCTGGCCTCCTCCAAATTGTGCCCTCAATTCCTGGGAGCCATGCTATTGCCATGCCTGTCCCATATTGGAAAAGGTCCCCATCTACTGGTTCTGCCCGGCCACTGTTTTTCCACAATAAGCCTGCTGTATTTGTCATGCTGTGAGCATGTTGATGCCTGGTGTGGAGCAAATTATGCCCTTCTCAGTAAAGGAGATGGTCATATTCAATCTGCTCATGATGTCCCTCCCAAGTATGTTCACTGGTGATTCTTTCGAATACAGAAGTGGAAGAGACATGTTGTGATCTCCTACAGATAAGGAGATGATATCAGTGAAGGGAACCAACCCTCGAGCCCCAGAGAATCCTTGAGTGTTCATAGCTTTGCCTGACAATTTAAACTTCCCCTCCCTGATACAAGACCTAGTGTCCCCTGTGTCAACTAAGAAGGAAACATTTTTGTCACCTATCGCCACCTGTATGCGTGGTTCCTCCGCAGTATTAGGTGTTACTGATAGGATGGGACACATCAAAGACATCTGTGGGCTGTCCTATTGTGGGTATAGTGACTGACCGCTTCCTGTGTAAGGGTTGTGGCCCAATATTGTCACCTTCCACAGCTGTCTCTGCTGTATAGGTGAATCAGTTGTTGACACTGCATTGTCCTGTATTTGCGTGAGCTGCTGTGCCGTTTGTACTTGATGTTGTTGTGTGGCTATCGCCTGTTGCTGTGGTGGCGTGTATGCTTGTACCTGTAGCTGTGGTTGTGCCTGCCGTACCTGTTGTTGTTGTTGTATTTGTGGTTGTTGTATGTATGCTGGTGTTGTTGTAGTGGTGCTTGCTGTTGTGGTAGTGATTGCTGTGTTCCTTGCTGTTGTTGGTAAAATTGTTGTTCCCCCATAGGCCCTTGCTGCTCTTGTTCTACCCAGCTGCTTGGGGTGGTCTCATCCTGCAAGTGCGTGACATGTGTCCCACCATTCCACATATCCAACATACCGGTGGTTCCCGGGCCTGCCATGGAAAACCCCCCTTGTTGTCTTGGTATCCCTGCTGTCCATTTGGGTTGTAGCCCCGGAGCCCTCCCCCTTGTTGTTGTGCAGGTGTGCCGTAACCCCTCCCTCTCATCTGGCCGCCCCTCCCCCTGTAGTTGTTTGAGTATCCATTTCCCATCTGCATATACCCTCCCCCTGTGTATGCCGTGTATGGTGGGGGTGGGGGCATCTGTTGTGTCATTATTTGTGCTGGCTGCTGAAATGGTGCTACCTGCTGCTGTGTTGTGTCTTGTGTGGCCGTGATCTGTGTGGGGGCAGGTGCTGTTATTAGTGCTCCTTCCATGGCATATTTGGACAGTTTCTTTTGGACCAATTTTGCCTCGTCTGCCTTTCTAGCTTCCTCCTTTTGTTTCATCTTTTCCTGCCACAACCTGCAGTGGTGTACTATGGTTAGTTGTATTTCTGGCCAGGCCTTAGCTTCCATCCCCACTATTTTTTTAAATTGCTTTTGTGCCTGTTCTGGGAACCCTTGCACCAGTATGTGATAGAAAATTGCTAGTGTTTTGTCCCATGGTTCCCGCGTTTCCAAGCGCCACTTCTCCTGAATCTCCTGGATGTAATCAACAGGATCTTCATTCTCGCGCATCTTGCGTGACGTTATTGCTCCTATGTCTGATGTGTCCGGGTATCGAACCCTTAATGCCTGCCAGAGCGCATGTCTGCAGTTGGCAAACGGTGCTCCGTCATGTGACGTGTCGCTTATTGTGACCCCTGGGAAGCCCGCCCTCTTCCAAATGTCATCTGCAGCATCCCCCAGTATTGAAATTAGTAGCCCCTTCACATCCCCCAGCGCTAGTTTTTGTCCCGCAGTGTGTTTTTCCATCTCGTATATCCACTTCCCAGCTCCTCCACTTAGCGATGGAAGTCTGCATTTTATATTTTCTTTATCGGTATGCTTCCAGGGGACATATTGTGGTCTGGCTCCTCCCCTTTCTAGTAGCGGCATTAAATTGTACTCCCTCACCTCCCCCGGAGTCTGTGTGGTTATGTTATATTCAGCATCTTCCTCCATATCAGGTAACTCTTCAATGCTATCGATGTGACAGTAGTTTATTCTGTCACCTCCTGTGTCCTTCCTCCCTCTCCTGTGACCCTCTTGTCCCATCGTAGGCGTGCTTGCCCGTTCTTCCTGCCTGCGTCTTGGGAGGTCCCTAAGTCTGCCGACATATGGGGTGTGTGCGGGGGTTGGTGTCAGTGGGCGTGGTGTTTGTACTGGTGTTGGTGTCAGTGGGCGTGGCGTTTTCCTGGTTGCCTCCCTTACCTGTGTTTCTCCTGTGTTTTGTTCTCCCCATCTCTCGCATGCCCATGGTGATTCGCAGTTAGTGCGCGTTATGTATAATTTGTCTAAACTCTCCCTATTGCCATCTCTTCCACTGTTGCTCAAACCCTCCTCTTCCTCGCTGCAGAATCCATCTTGAAATGTCAATCCCCACTCTGTGACTTTTTCCCCCACTGTCACTGTCCTTAAATCTATTAACTCCACATCTTTGTACTCGCCTCCTTTGACTGCAGCCCCCTGTGTTGATGTTGTTGCCACCTCCGAGTCCTGGCATGTATACTTTTTTGCTCCGTGTTCCACTCTCCTCTCTCCTCATGCTTCTTTCCTACTACTTTGCCGCCTATTTCCGCTTGCTTCCTGTGAAGTTCTTCCAATACCTCTGCGCTCACCTTTGCTAGTATCTTGTCCCCTTCTTCCTTTCTTCCCCATATTCCCCCTTCCCTCTTTAATATGCTTTCTATAACCTTACCTTCTTCATACTTCTGGGCGCTTTTAGATATAATCTTCTTTTTCCACAGTCCCATTTCCCTATCCTTCACTTCTCTCTCCTCCTCCTTCCTTCTCATCTCCCGTTGCTCCGCGCGTGACACCCTTTCTGCTATTGCCCGTATGCGCTCCTCCTCCTTCTCCCTCTCTTCTGTTTGCTCCTTCATCCTCGCCTGCTCCTCCCTATTTGCTTTTCTGTCTTCTTTTCTTTCTCGTGTCTCTTGCTTGAACTGTCTGAGCAGTGCGCTTCGTACATCCCTTAATTCTGCCAATCTTTCCTCCAGCATCTCTTCCTCTTCCTGTGATAGTCTCCCTTCTCTTGCCTTACTCACCTTGTGCCCTGTCTGTACGTAGTTCATCTCTTCCTTGCTCACTCTCCTCCGTGCCTGCCTGTGCTGTGTTTGAGTCTACCGTGCCCGCCACCGCCACCCCCGTCTGGTAGCTATCTGTATGGGCGTATGGTGGAGGGCTGTACCCGGGGTTTGAGTACCCCTCAGCGGCTGTTAATTGCTGTCTGGCGGCTTCCCTTAGTTCTGTTAGTGGATATAACCCCCCTTCCTCCTTCTTCACTACCTTGGCCATAGGCAGATCTTCTGCCCCCTCCTTTTTCACTTTTGCTTCAGATACCGCAAACGATCCTTCTGTCTCTTCCTCGCTCCCTTTGGTGCTGGGTGGGTTTTTTTGCGTCGTACCCCCGCCCCCTCCTTTCACCGTCTCCTCTTTTACCTCCTTCTCTTCCCTCATCCCCTTCTCCTCCTTTACCCCCTGTATTGCGAACATTCCCATGTCCCCTGGTCTGGCTCCCTGGTACGTTTTCCATGAGTTAAAAATCTCTATATGGTGTGCTAATTTCTTTCCTTTGCATGTATTGTGTTAGTATGTCAAAAGTGAGTGTTGGGCGAATGTATCAAAGCTGCCGTTAGGCGGCCATGGTGTTCGTAATTTGTTGTCTGTCCCTTGTGTCCAGTCAATGCTGTACTTTAGAATTTTCTCCTTGTGTGGTGATAGCGATGTACAAATGTGCTGGAGGGGTGTAGTCAAAGCGCTTCCTCTCATCCCTAACCCAACTCCTGCCCCCGACCCATAGTACGTGGCCATATTACAATTTGCTTTTCCTCAATATCAACCTTTTACCTGGCCCCGTAAGTTGGGGACTTCCGACTGTCCACTGAAAAGGAAGGCAATTGCAACTGTACAATTCTTTCTCTTTGTTCTTCGTTTCCCTTGATGTGACAACTATGGCCCCCTTCGGCCGTGGCGCATGAAGCCCCCTGGGGCTGCGTGTCCTGTGTGGCGTGCTTTTGAGCCGCCCCACCTTGCGTGACCACCTCTCCCCATTTCACCCCTCCCCTGTCGAGTGCGGCTGGCGTTCTCCGTGCGTGGCCTCCTCTCTTCCCTTGCCCCTCCTTTCCCCACACTACCTGTCCCCGACCACCATGGGATGAACGTGAGATGTTCGTTGTCCTATGCAAATTCTACAAGATGCTACAAGTACGTACAATTTCTCAATTAATGAATGGGCGATACCTTTGATACTGTTATTCCCTGTTAACCCCACAGCTGTCTTCCCACTACGACTGGAGCGGACTATTCACAATTAATTAGCTATTATAAACGGACTGCTCCCGCTGCGTCGCCTAACGTGTGATACGCCCCCTCCCCAGGGGAGCTTAACCAGCCAATTATCTTCCGCACTCGGAAACAATCTAGCTACCTCCTGCAGGAAAACAGCATCTACCGAACGAGTTTCAATACTCAATCAGTAGGGATCCTCATCTATTCATTGATCTATAACGTCAATTCATAGGAAAGCCACACCTCCCCATTCAGGTGCCTGCGATCTGGACAAATCAGTGCCTTCTAACAACCACACGTGGTAGCTTTAAGCTCCACCCAATCTACTTCACTTGGCGTGGTAGGAGGTGGCCCTCGTGCCTGTCCCACTACCACTCACACGTCTATCACCACTTATTAATCAAATCTTTTACAACACACTGTAAAGACCTCCCGCCACCCTTGTTACAATTCCTCCCCCCTCCCACACAACATTGCATTGCTGGTTGGGCGTGTCATACTCACTCAAGTCCTCGTGAGCTGGGGCCGCTCGACCGCGTGCACCCCTCCAAAGCAGCTCGCTGCCTCGCCTCGTCTGGACCACGTCTGGACACTTGCCAACCGCGGGCGGGATACTTCCCAAGTCTGCTCCCTCCAGCGAATATCTGGATTGCGCTGTCCGGTTGTCTCGCAGTTCCGCGATGGTCCTGTAGTCCTCAAAAGGGGGCAACAGCAGAGGGGGCCGCGCTGCCGGGTTGCCTCGATGCAAGAGGACTTGTAGTAATGTCCTTAGGTTAGGTAGACCTCAAACAGATCTCAGCAGTGCCTCCAACTTGTCGGGGTGATTTTCCCAGGGAACGGCAGAGCCGTCCGCGGACTTCCGGGGCTGGAGAGGCCCCAACTCCTCCTGTGTCCCAAAAGGAGTATGAGACACACCCAAGAGCAAGGTAATAACTGCTGTTTATTAGAGTAACGGCAGGGATTCGCTTAGACCCTATGGATCCGGTGAAGCTCTCTCTGCATCAGTGCGCTCGCAGGCCCTTTTTACCGTAGTATGACGCGCTACTTGCGTCACCTGGGAAAATTGTCACAAAACCTAACGCCACTTCGGGTTGGCTCCCCGAGTGGTAGGGTTAGTATAGTTACCTATAGGAGGGAATATTAGTGGATAAGGACGGGTCAGGTGGTACACTTGGGCTGTCCATAACAATTGCTACAACAAATGAGTTACAAGGGGACACTTGGTGATTGGCTAACTAAGATGGCGTCAGTGATGAGCTCCTCGTATTCTGATTGGTTCCCTTGCGAGCCCCCAAGCCTGGGACCATCGCCGTTCCCAGCTTGCGATGTACCTGGCGCTTGCAACAATGTGTTAGTGGTGGACAATGGACAGGTCTGACTGATGGCTGGTGTGCATGTCTTTCCCATCGCCTTAGGTGTCCAACTTGTCGCTTTGTTGTTGCAGACTATGTCCCAGACGTGGGACCCTGGCGACTTTCTGTCTCGTGAGCTTGGCATCCTGTCAGTTCGGCTTAGTCACGTGTGGAGAGACCGTAGCTGAAGCAGAATTATGAGCATTAGATTTGTATTTCGGCTCTGAGGAGCGTTTGGCATTGGCAGGTGTAACCTTGGCATTGGGAGCGCGGCGTGTGGGTTGCAACATTGTGGCCTTGGCTGTGAGCTCTCGTTAGGGCTCGTTCTGCATGATCAGCGCTTTGCTTTTCGTCTTGGGAGGATTTTCGTCTGAGAGGCTCCTGCTTGGGGACTCTTGCTTGCGGCCTACTTGGGCCTAGTTTCTGGGTGGCGGTACATAGTCCATAAAATGGTGGTCGCGGGGCGACAGAGTGTCACAAGTAGCATTAGGTACATTAGGCTTGTCTCGGCAGGATAGCTCAGCAGCAACGTGCACGCCTTGGAAGCAAGACGACACGAAGCAACACAGGTTCGATCCCCGGGTCCGCGCTTAGAAACCTCTGGGTATTAAGCTTGTTATAAATAACCTATCATATCATGTCATATATGGTGGCGTCTTCATAGGGTTGGTAGCGAGAAAGCATCAGCAAGCATATACACGAGCTCTTCGGGCGTCTTGCGTTTCTGCGGTGCTGTAGATGGCCTATGTGAAAAATAACAACGATGCATGTCTGTGGGTGTGTCATTTCCCTAAGTCATAGCACTGAGTATGTTCTTCGTGTGGGTTGGTGTGTGAGTGACCAGTGTGCACGGTGGCACGTGTGTCCTTGTCTGTTGACTATGTCGTCATGGCATCTCTAACGATGACGGTGTTTTGTGGTTGCTGTCTAATCGAGCTGGTCCATGTCGCAGGCGTCGGTTTGACCAGGGCGTACTAGTGGGCATGCTCCTCGTGTGTTTATGCCTTTGAAACAGGATACTTTGTCATCTGGTAAGGAAGTGGATTGGTCGAACTCCTCTCGTGGGGGGTGCTTGGGCCGTGATCCCCTAGGCCATGGTCTGGATGAGACTGGGGGGAGGGTATTTTCCCATTTTCCCACTTCAATGGAATGGCAGCCAATGGGCTTCCCGTCTTGCCATGCTAATGTGGTTGTTTTTTGGGATGTTGAGCGCTGCTCTTAGGGTGTTATTCTGGATCACCTGATGTTTTTTTATTTTGCGTCTGTTAGTACCAGTGTAGAGGGCATTACAGTAGTCTAGTATGGATAAAATGAGGGCTCTAGCCAAGGTGATACAGCCGACTGCGGACAGGCAGGGTCTACGAGCGTTGATGAGCTTAGATATGTAGGCTGTTGCCGTAGCTGTTGCATTGACTTGTCTAGTTAGGGTAAAAGCAGAATCAAGGTAAATGCCCAAGGTTTTTATTTCCTTAGAGACATTGGGCCTCATTACAAGTTTGCCGGGCCGGTAACAATGGTACTGGTAAGCTTGCCGGTACCATTGTTACTGGACTGGCAGACTATGAGTTCTGCTCGCCGATGTGTTCCCGGCCACCAGGTCTGACCTAGCGGGCTTACTGGCACCCGCGAGCAGACCTCGATGGATGCACCGGCGCCATTCATGGATGGTGCCGGTGCATCTCGGCTCCCCATTCCCATTGAGCCCTATGGGGCTCAAAAGGGAATGGGGAGTAATAAATACCGGCACCCAGCAATGGGGATGTACCGTGTCCGCCAGGGCTGGAATGACCCGGTACGTCCCCATTGCCAGGTGCTGGTAAATTCATGACACCCGCAGCAAATTACCGCCACTGCTACTGCCACAGTCGGAACGAGGCCCATTGATGGTAATGCCATCAATTGTAAAGGATTTGACAGCGTTGTCAAGTTTGTTTAGGCAGTGTTGTGAGCCGATAAGGAAAAGTTCTGTCTTTTCATCGTTCAAGCAGAGGCCATGTTGGGCCATCCAAGCCTGGATCATTTGGTAGATTTCATTTAATAATTTAGTGTCATGGTTGTAGGTGCCTCTTATGGGTATGAGGATTTGGGTGTCATCGGCGTAGTTGGTGTAGGTGACACCCAAGTCCTCTAGAATGTCTAACAGAGGCTTTGTGAAATTATTTTAGAGAGTAGGGGAGACACAGGATCCTTGCAGAACTCTGCAGGTCACAGGGACTGGGGGTGCTGCTGCAGTAGATGAAAAGACTCTCTTAGTGCTACATAGGGTTTTAAGATTATGGGTGTACCATGAGTTTAGATGAGCAAGTGGTTTGGCTTTGCGTAAACTCCGTGGTGCTACTTTGTCAATGTCAGCTAGGAGGGTTTGATTGTATAGCTCCACCATCATGGATGGGTTAATTGTATTGTTCTGATGTTCTATGATCGGAAGCATCAAAGGTGGTAGTTTCTCTGGCGTTACATTACGGGAGTTTCTGGCTAGGGCAGCTGGGGCTTGGGAATGAGGTGTGCCTGTGGTCTTATTTTTAGGTATAGTGAATGAGATGGGGTGATAGTCAGACCAGGGACATGGTGTGTTAGACAAGATCTTAATATTGCAGTTAAGCTCTGCCAGCCAGTCGAGTGGATGGCCTTTATTATGAGTAGGGTTAGTAATGCAGTGTGTGAAGCCTAGCGATTTGATTGTGTTAGCGAGGATAAAGGCATTGGGCCTCATTACGACCCTGGCGGTAAGGGGTTAGCGCCAGCGTTAGCTGCGCCGACCCCTTACCGCCAATTACGAGTTCCCTTTCCGCCATGGCGGTTTTTACACCTGCTTTTAGCGGGTGTAAAAAACCATGGCGGTAAGGGAACTTGGTGTTAATTACGCCACCGTAATTTACGGTGGCGTAATTAATGCCTTCCCCACTCCCATTATGCCCTATGGGGCAAAAATGGGAATGGGGAAGGATAAATGGGGATTGGGGATTTACCGCCCCGCCAAGGTCGGAATGGGGCGGTAAATCCCCTTACCGCCATGGCGTTAACGTAGTTAGCACCATGGCGGTAAAGTCACGGCCCTGGCAGTAACTTACCGCCAGGGTCGTAATGAGGCCCATTGTCATCATTGGGATCATTGAGACCCAGGTTTAGGTCATCCATCAGGATGATTTGGGAGGATGACTTGGTGTTGACTGAGAGAAGTTGGGCCACGTCTTCTTCGAAGGAGTGAGCTGGACCGGGAGGTCTGTATTTGAGGAGGAGGGTCAGAGTGCTGGAATGGGTTAAGGCCATTTTGATGGAAAGTAATTCCCCTGAGTGGAATAATTGGTTAGGGATTTCCCTTATGAGGAGTTGGTTTTTAGAAATGATTGCTACTCCTCCTCCTTTAGCACCCTGTGTATCTGTTTTGAAGATTGTGTAGTTTTCAGGGATGGCAAGGGATAGTGAAGGACTGGCTGCGGCGTGAAGCCAAGTTTCGGTAATGGTTATGAAGTCTAAGTTATTTGTAATGATCAGGTCAGTGATATCTAAGGCATGTGTTGGGGGTGACCTTGCGTTGATGAGTGCGCCCTTGAGTGTGGAGGCTTCTAGGTTGGCGATGTCATGTGGGGCTGGATTGAGCTCCCTACTTGAAGGCAGCATCGCCGTAGGTGGGTGTGGGGTACTTAGAGTGGTGGGGGATGCAAGGGTATTGGTAGTGTTGATGGAGCTGAGTGTGGAATCTTTTGGGTTCAATCTGATATAGAATGAGGCCTGGGTGGAAATCTTAAGATTGCGGTAAGTAGCTGTGTGCGGTGGTTGGTGCAATCTCCTGGTGGTGGGGTGTAAGGTTTTTGAGTTGAGGTGTGCTTTCCTCCATGTGAGTGACAGGATGGTAGTTTGCTGTGGTAGTGGGGCTGTGACTGTTCGAGATATGCGCCTGGAGTTCCATGTGGCCAGTGGGCATGGTTGGCAAGGCCCATTAGTCGTTGGCTTGACTGTGGTATTCTGTAAGACAAAGGCTTAAGTTGGCTGAGGCAGGACATGTGCTTTGGTTCACTAATCACTGGGGAACAGAGGGGTTGATAAGGTAAGTGTGTGGCAAGAAGCGAGTGGGAGGAATGGAGATCATGTCTGGAAGGATGATGCCCATTTTTAGGGTCACAGTGTGTTTGTAATTAGGTTTGCTATGTTGATGAGGGAAGGCTAAGTGAGTAGTAGGCTTTAGGTAGCCCAAGTCTTGGTAGTGGCAGTCTGTGTTGGGTCCAGGCATAGTGATGCAATGCTGCCTTGAAACAACAGCATGGATTGACATATTGAGACTGACTGTAGGGCGCATATACTGTGGTGCTAGGTGGCGCGTGATAGTAGTGGCTCGGAGGCAATTCGAGTAGTTGTGAGGTCACTTCTGGGTGAGGAACGTTAGCAAAGTAGTATAATGTAGTGGCCCAATACACATATAGGAGCATAAGGGCATCTCTAGTATGGAGCACTAACAAGGTGGCATAATAAAGTGGACTAGGGAACATTTAAAACGGCATATGGGCACCTCTGGTGCAGAATGCTAGCAATAAAGCAAAAACAGTAGTTTGGGGCACATTCCACGATTATGCTGGCACATATGTGTGCTGGTCCTTGGTGAAGCAGCAGTGAATGGGAGTTAATCATGGTGTGTGAAAAAAAGCATTCAGTTTTGGGTATTGGATGAGGTTGAGTGTGCAGCTTGGAATCCACTGACTCTGGCTTGCTTGTGGAGGGAATGTGGGCTCACCTATCCAAGAGAACACATATTGATTTGACTATGGTGCAAGTTAATGAGTAGCAGTCAGGGGGTGGGAACCTTTGGTATGCAGCGGTCTAGGGAGCTGTCTAGATTAGGAAGAGGATCCTTACCGTGTGCTGGAGGTGAGGGGCTGTTGGTCATGAAAAGTCAGGCAGGCAGGCCATCCAGTCACAAACAGGCACAGGCAGGGGCATCTGAAAACAGGCCTTCGAAGATCCTGGGCCGACTTCTGCCTACCGGCTAATGCTATTGGCTCTTAGTAGGGGCTGGCGGGCAATCACACGGGAGCAGCAAGACAGAGTAGGGTGCAGCACACAAAGACACGAATGATGCAGACATTTTGAAGGTCGTAGTTCCTTCTTTCCACGGCATCAGCAGTACACAGGGCACACGTGGGATGGGTGCCTGCAGGGGTTTTAGAACCTCGCTCTGCACAAGGATGCAGATTCACAGTAATATGACAGCACATGGTGCTCAAATAGGGCTTTCCTGTAAAGTTGAAGTTATTGCATCTCTAATTGTATGGTAGTCCCCAAGGAGCCCACCGGACTTACCAGCTGGGTCGCTGGGGCAGCGCTGCTCCTACAGCAGGTGTTGCAGTGATGGAGATGTCATTTTTCTCCTTTCAATACTGCTAAACAGCTAATCTCCTCCTTAGTCCTTTTTTAGATCTGACTACTGTAACAATCTCCTCTATGGCCTTCCCAACTATGCTTTTGCACTTCTGGACAAAGTCCTCAACTTCACAGTCCACACACTTTTCAACCTTTCTCGCTTTAACTCTACCTCCTCTGCCCCTCATCAGATTGGCTGGCTATCTATGAAACAAAGAGCTAAGTGTAAACGTCTTCTCATC
Organism: Ambystoma mexicanum; assembly: GCF_040938575.1. Taxonomy (NCBI): domain Eukaryota; kingdom Metazoa; phylum Chordata; class Amphibia; order Caudata; family Ambystomatidae; genus Ambystoma; species Ambystoma mexicanum. Next base: position 139,985,435 of record NC_090925.1, on the reverse strand, counting down.
ATCTTCAAAACTATCCATGGACTTGCCCCACCCTACCTATCTGCTCGGCTCACCTCCTTGCCACTACTCAAGCCCACTATGCTCCCTCTCCTTTCCACTCTCTCCATCTCCTGGCTCCCCTACTCTGGAGTACTCTTCCTCTTCCTCTCTGTAATTCTTCACCTCTACCACTATTTAAATCCAACATCAAAGTCCTCCACCTTTCTGAAGAATCTATTTCCTAGCACTCTACGTTACTCCATCACCCTGCTTCCCTCTCTCCCAAACCTCACAATCAACCCTAAGGCACTTTGCATTCACCCCTACGTCCTTTATTCAGCACTTCCCACAACATCCCGTTGCTGTGCTATTCTGTCCTGTCCTCATCCCTGGTTTATGTTTCCACCTTCCCCTACAACATCTGGTCTTCAAGTCACATTCTATCACCCCATTGTCAGGGACCCATATCCTCCATGCTGTTATCAATATTAAATGTTTAAGTTTGATTTCCTGTGATTTCTATAAATAAATGAAAAGTCCACCCAGACTTGATTTTTCCCCTTTTGCATGGTGGGACTTACAGATTGTTCTTTACCATTTGAAATATGGGAAAACTACAAGCCACTGAATTCCAAGCAAAACCAGGATGGGATGGCCGTTTCATGCATGCCACAGGAAACCAGAGAGCTCTGTATATTATTTTACGTTATAAAGCTTTCATATTGCATTACTCACCGACGTCTTGGTCTTACAGGACTGGTACACTGTCAGATTTACCAAATCAGGAGCAAGTGAAGATAAGGGGCAGACAAATCAGAGAAGAACAGTAGTGCAAATATACTGCCAATAAATATGTATATCCTAAAATATTGTTTAGGTGCCAACAGAGAAGCTGCTGTGTGTTAAATTCTAATGCATGATCTTTTCATCCTTTTAGATGTGGAAAACCTTGCCGTCACAGAATGCAATGGTAAAATCACAGCTGCCCTTGAATCCTATTGGTAAAGGGATTCGATTTGTAAGGAGGCAGTGCACCAGTTGAGGAGACGATGTAAAAGTTAGGGTTGGAATACTATCACATGACACAAACCTTAATTTGCTCTTGTATTTAAATATTCAAAGGTATTTACTGAGTACAGGTGCATTATTTAAGAACTCTGTCAGATTACAGAAAAATCGGATATTGATGTTGGCGTCACTGAATGTGCTGTAATTTCACAGAGTACTTTAAAAAGCCAATATAGATAGTAAAGACATATGACTGCTGCAAAAATGTCTGCAAGATAGTCCTATATTACATTCAGTAAAAACATAGAAAAAATACTTCTGCAGAAAGGGTCAGGCCTGTCTGTGCCTGTCCCTCATTCAGTACAGCAGGGCGAAGGAGGAGGGCAGGAGCCCTCTCTCCCCCAGCAGCGCCACACCTGGAAAGGAGAAGCCTTCCATCTACATGATATGATATGATATGATAGTTTATTTATATAGCGCCTATACACAATGTGTTTCAAAGCGCTTGAAGGAGGGAGGGGACATAGGAAAATACAGTTACATTCAGTAAAAAGTCCTTGAAACAATACAGAATGTGAAAAATAACTATCGTAATAGGCCTGTCGACATTTCCGATAGTGCAAGTGCATAGAACAAAAAAGGCGAGTGGTAAATGGATAGGAAGGAGAACAAAGCAAGCAGTAACATTACTATGTCTGACGACAATTTACGCAGTGCAGGTGGTAACAAGAGGCGGGGTGGGAGGGGGGCACGCGGACGGAGGGGAAAGAGAACAAGGCACGATACTGAGCAAAAATGTCGGTGACAAATTTGAAGAGCAGGGGAGGGACGGAGGGAGAGAACAAGGGGGGAGGAGGGGAGACTGACGAGCTGCTATCAAGAGTCACGGAACAGATGATAGGAGTAAGTGCTAGGAGGGGAAGTCTGAGAGGAGGGAGAATATAGAAGGCAGGAGTAGGAAGGTAGTGGAAGAGGATGGAAGTGAGGAGGGTGGAAGGGAAGGAGGCAGGAGAGGGGGTGAAAAACAGAGCAAAAAGAGGGGGGAGCAAGCAGGGTGAGGGCACACAGACACTCACGGAGGGGCAGGGGGGCACGCAGACACTCACAGGAGGGGCAGGGGGGCACGCAGACACTCACAGGAGGGGCGGGGGGCACGCAGACACTCACGGAGGGGCAGGGGGGCACGCAGACACTCACGGAGGGGCAGGGGGGCACGCAGACACTCACGGAGGGGCAAGGGGGCACACAGACACTCACAGAGGGGCAGGGGGGCACACAGACACTCATGGAGGGGCAGGGGGGCACGCAGACACTCACATAGAGGCAGGGGGGCACGCAGACACTCACGGAGGGGCAGGGGGGGCACGCAGACACTCACGTTCGACTCAGCGTCCCGGACGACCGTTTGATCCGCATCAGCTACGCCAATCCTCTCAGGTGAAACCCCCCATGGCCCCCAACACGCCTGATTAGGCTCATCTGCCTACTATTACTCTTCCACCATTTGTCCATGCTTGATTATGCACACCGCGATGCAACGAGGCGCCAGCACTGCTAAGATGGCCACCACAGTTTAGTGTACAAGTTGCTAAGCAACCGCTCCTCTGGCTTCAGCCTCCTGATTGGCCGTGGTGGGCCGCAGGCCCCTTGGCCCACCGAGGTACTGCACTGTGTAAGTAAGCCCTTCTGATACTGTTACACTCCGAGACTTTTGCCACCTTTGCCTCATAATCCTTTCACCCCAGTACTTTAACAATAGTGTCCTAACCACAGGAAACTTATACAGTGTGCTCACGTTACCGCCTTCTTGCAACGCCCTTCTTCACAACACTCGCCCTCCACCTCTCTACAACTAACTATACTGACCAAGCGTGTCAAATTCCGATTACATAACTGTTGTGAAACTATCTTTCTCATTCGTCACCCAATGCTTTGTACTGGACTACGTAATCTTGCATTGCTCTGCCTTCTATGACCCACTATCTTACTGTTTAATGCTAATCTCACGCGATACTTGCATCATGATAGCAACTGGCGTGCCCTATCTCTATAACGTCTAACTGCTGCTATGTAAAATCTAAGCACTGTACTATATATGCTAGAATAATCGTGATGTCATCCATTATCTGGTGGTAAACTGTGTGATCGACCCTAGTAATCTGCCTCCATGCTTACCATCCCAAGCCACCGTTGATAAAAATAATCAGACCTGCCCAACTGATCCTAATGACCCACCCTACCTTATGCCTATTCAATGGATTGAGCGATTTACAGCCAAACCCACTCCTAACCAACCTTGCCGTGGGCATATTAGAAACCTTAGACTTGGGTCCAGACTCCTGATCAATACCAATTTAGTTAACCCCTACCTGGAAACAGCGGTACTGCCACCTCCAACTCCGCTCACACCATGCCAACTACCCCAGCCTACCACGTGCGTAGATAAAAAACTTAAGCAAAAGCGGGAAAGATTTCACATCCCCTCGCCTACCAAACTCACTCACACCCTACTCCCCACCATTAAAGGAGCCTTAATAAACACAAGATCGCTAGTTGCACATGCAACAGACATAGCAGACCTAATTACTAATAATGAACTTGATTTCTTAGCATTATCTGAAACCTGGCTCCATGCAGCTGCTGGGCCTTCCTTAATGCTTGCCATACCTGTCTCCTACACCATTATTCAAGCCGATAGGCAAACCTCTAAAGGAGGAGGAGTTTCCTTCACAGCTCGAACCAACCTGGCACTCAGACTCTGCCCCTCCCCTACATTCAAGTCTTGCGAACTTATCACCGCCAAATTATCTACCTCCCACTCCAGTACCATCACGTTCCACCTCATCTACAGACCTCCCGGACCTACAAAAGAATTTGAGGAGGATATTACTACACTGCTCTGTAACAACATTAAACCTTCATCCCAAATTAGAGTCCTAGGCGACTTTAACCTAGGCCTTTCTGACCCCAATGACCAGGCTGCTAAATCCCTCGAAGACGCCTTGTGCGCGCTTAACTTCACACAAAGAATCAAACAACCCAATCATGTGAAAGGTCGAACACTATATTGGCTTGCCGACCACAACTGTGACACCTCCATATCCGCCATTAAACCTATGTCTTGGACAGACCACTCCCTGATCACCTTCACTATTAAGGCTACCCGACCAGTCATGAAAACTAGGAGCATGGCTCCACCATCACTGACTAGAAACAAGCGTAATATAACAGCCGAGAACTTGACCCCAATCCTGATCCCAATACTGAACTCCTCCACCACCGAAGACCCGGAAGAACTAATCAACCTATTTAACAGCACACTGACCAACGCCCTTGACACCATTGCCCCTCTGAAACTCCACAAAGGCAAACCTAAAGCACATCTCAACTCGTGGTTTACCCCACACTAAAAAACCCTAAGATCTGAAAAAAGGAAATGCGAGACCACTTGGAAAAACGTACCTACCATAGAGAATAAAAATTAAATTACTGAAATCTCTGCTATCTACAAAGCAGAGATCATCAGAACTAAACACGAAATGTACAATGACAGGATTCTAAACGCAAGGTCCAGCATCAAGGAACTAATCGGCCATAGCCAATAAAATTGCCACATTGCAAAACAAAATTGCCACCAAACGACTAAACATTAACTGCCCTGAGACCAACAACAAACTTGAAAAACCTGTAGCCTGCAACAGCTTAGATGAATTCAAATTTGCCCAAGTCACCATACCTGAGGTTATAAAAATTATAGCGTCCCTTAAACCTTCTCGTTGCCAAGGAGACATCTGCCCATCTCAAATTATAAAAGATGCAGCTAGGGATCTTGCCCCCTTCATCACAAGGATCATAAACGCTTCCTTCAAATCATGTCTGGTTCCCACCAACCTGAAAGATGCATGGGTTCTGCCCTTACTCAAAAAAAGCCTCACTAGACCCTACCATCCCGACCAACTACAGACCTATAACGACGGTCCCCTTTCTCCTGAAAATTATTGACAAGGCAGCGTATAGCCAAATTCAGACTTACCTTCAAACAAACAACCTCCTAGGACTCAGACAGTCAGGCTTCAGACCCCTTCACGGAACAGAAACAGCCTTAATTGACTTGAAAACACAAATAGACCTCCTGAATGACAACAGTCAATGTGCCTTACTCCTCTTGCTTGACCTCTCCGCTGCCTTTGACCTGGTAGACCATAACACTCTTTGTAAACACCTCACCTCAGCTGCCAACTTCTCACAAGAAGCATCTAGCTGGATTAAATCTTTCCTCAGCAACAGAAATATGAGGGTTTTCTCCCTTACGGACTCGGCTGACCCCATCCCCATCACCTGTGGAGTGCCACAAGGCTCTTGCGTCTCTCCCACTCTATACAATATCTTCACCAAACCCTTATTCGACATACTGGACCGTCTGGGCGTCATCTACACTAATTATGCAGATGACACCCAGATACTGGTTCCTCTCTCTGGTGACTATGACTCCGAAAACGCCCGACTCAACCAAATCTACCTTGTCATTCAAGCATGGATGGCCAAGCATAGCCTCTGCTTGAATGATGAGAAGACTGAAATTCTCATCCTAGGTGCCCCCCTACACCTTAACAAACTGAACAACAAATACCCGTGCTTCAACATAGACTGCAACACAATCAAAACATCCAAGGAAACTAAGACACTAGGCTTCTATATCGACTCTACGCTAAGCTTGAGGAAACAAGTCAACTCCACCGCCTCAGCCACAGCCTACACATGTAAACTGATTAATGCCTGCAAAGCTTACCTATCGGTAAACAGCCGCATCATACTAGCTTGTGCACTAATCTTGTCCAAACTTCATTACTGTAACGCACTATATGCAGGAGCTAATAAACAAGTTTTAAATAAACCACAAACCCTACAAAACAATGCGTTGAGAACAGCTCTTAGTATTCCTAAAAATTAACACATTTCTGAAATAAGACAGAGCCACAAATGGCTTTCAATTCGAGACAGAATATTTTTCAAACTTGTTTCCACCACCCATAAATGCCTCAATAATGCTGCTCCACAATATCTCAAAGACAAAATCATCAGTAGAACCTCCTCAAGACCTACCAGATCAGCCAACTCCTGCTGCATTATCACTCCTTGCTACTACCTAAAAAGAGCTGGTGTCTCTAGCTTCCCGGTTCAAGCAGCCTTAGCGTGGAATGCCCTCCCACTTAACTTAAGAACTGACCAAGTCTTCCACAGCTTCAGACTGAACACCAAAAAGTGGCTCCTCGCCAGTGACACCTCTCTTCCCATTGATAACTGATCATCCATTGACCTTTTTACTGCCCCTTTCTACCTCCAACTTTCAATGTATGATTGTCTGATTGTAAATGATTGTCTCTTACTGTTGCACTATTCATTGCTGATGGTGTATTGTATGTATGTCTTAACATTGGCTGTATATGTAACTTAAGCTGTCTTGTAATGCGCCCAATTACCTCAGGGTCCGGAGCACTCTATAAATAAAGAAAGAAACAAACAAACAAACAAACAAACCTCAGCAAATGGAAGTCTTTCTACTATGTCTATGCTTAATGTAATAGTGTGCATTGACTATCTTGCACACCTTTACCCCTGGGAATAACTTGCCAAAGACTTTATGGGAGGAAATACTGGTATACTGGGGTGTTCTTACATGGACAAATACTGGAATTTTTGGTCAATAGCATCCCAGGTTTTACAGAGGGAAATGCTTGCATTATGAAACATTTCCCTCACATGTATGTCCTCAGAGGGGCACCAGGGGCATTTTCTGCCATGGCGGGACAAAGCCATCATGATGCTTTTCTCACAGAGGTAATACTGGCATTATTTATTTGCTTTCTATACTTTATATTTATAAAATATTTCAGCCAACAGCCAAGTCTCTGTGTTTCTGAATGCATACTGCTTGTTTATTCCTGTGTGAAGTTCCCTGTTTCTATGTGTCCTAATGCTTGCATGCTGATATACTCTCATGTGAAAAACAATGCACCATATCAATGACGAGAAATAATACATTACTAGAAATGAAAAAAGAAACATATTTATGAATACAATTATTTGGCGTCTTAGTAGCGTTGCCGTTTTGATTATTTTTAATTGAAGGTGCTTTTGCAGGAAAGGAGGGCGAGGATAATGAAAAGGGTGGGTAAGAAAAGCGAACAAGGGAACATAGGAACTAAAGTGTCAGATAAAAAGAGGCTAAACTTTCTTGCTGGTTGAAGTCAAAGAGCTGTCAAAGAATGTTATAGCGTCCATATATAGGGCCTCTTTACACGGATGGCGGTAAGGATTTACCGGTACCGGTAAAATACCGGTACCGGTAAATCCTTACCGCCTTACTACGAGGTCCCTTTGCGGGTTGGGGGATTTAACGCCTGCTTTTTGCAGGCGTTAAAAACCAACCCGCAAAGGGACCCAGAGAGCTAATTACGGTACCGCAATTTGCGGTACCGTAATTAGCGCCTTCCCCATTCCCATTAAGCCCTATGGGGCAAAAATGGGAATGGGGAAGGGCAATGGGGGAAGGGGGAATTACCGCCCCGCCAACCTTGGAATGGGGCGGTAATTCCCCTTTCCGCCAAGGCGGTGCCTGTATTTTACCGGCATGAACCATGGCGCTAATAGCGCCATGGTTCTCCGCCATCCGTGTAATGAGGCCCATAGTCTTCTATTCAGATATCCTCTAAATGTCACTTTGTCTGTTAGTTGTTCTAAGTCCACTGGCAGAATATTCCATAGTTTGGCATCTTGTTTTGAGAACATTTTATTAGCAGTTCTTGTTTTCTCAGCTCTTATTCATTCTAGTTGTTTGGCAGATGCAGAACTGAGGGCTCTGGTGGGCCACTATTGGTTGAAATAGATTTCTGTAGGGTAACCATTCTAGAAAGGGTAACCATGTTACCTTCTCCAGCATGTGTGATATATGATCCCATTGGTTTGAAGTCTAAAATCATCACGCCCGCATAGTCATAACCAGTTGGAGTAGATTCATATTTTTTTTGGGAAAGCCTATGTAAAAAATGTTACAAATAATCAGCATTCTATATTTATAGGGCTCGTGCCATTTCGATGTTGTGGTTAACGTAGGGGAAGTGGAGGAACTTTTTTTGTAAGTATACTTTGTGATGGGCACTTTTGGTCGTCCGATTGATTTGGGGATGAAAATGTTAAGGTAATCAAAGGTGACCACAACATTCTTTAATGTATTTATGATATGATATTTTATTTATATTGCTCTCATACACAAGTGTTTCATTGCTTGACCAGGCAAAGGGAGGGGAACAGGGGAGAACAAAAACAACGGTCTTACTAGGCCCAGTGACATTAAGAACGTGCAAGCGCATGGGTAAGGGAAAAGGGGGCAAGTGCATGGGGGGAGGGGCTTAGACATGCACCCAGATCTGAGGTTTAAGTGAATTGTGCATGATCAGCACTTAGGTTGCCCAAGAAGAGATTGTGGTCATCTCACTGTTGAGGACTGATGATTATCATTAAGCAATCTTTTAATGGCTATTAGGCAGTTGTAGATTGTGTCATAGTCATGTAATCGGATCTATGCCATCACTGCAAATTATTTACTGCACATCATCAAAATGTCGATTTTGTTTTGTTTTACCCCATTTCACCGCATATATATGTGGGGGAAGACCCCCGCAGCCCACCACATCCCCCACATTTAATTCAACTTTACCCCCCACATATATATATATCCAGTGAAAGGGGTCTGTGAAAATCAGCATTTTGGGATGCGCAGCGATGGGCTGATACCGTACCTGAGTCCCTGCTGGGGGGCGAAGGCAGCTTCTCAGCCGTGTGGAGGCTTGGAGCGGGGATAGACCCGCTTTGAGCCTTCTCATTGGCTGAGGGGCTGCCACGCCCCCCGCCGGGAACAATGGCCGTGGAATCCCGGCCGAGGTAATGCCTCGGCGAGGGCCAATCAGAATGCTTGTTTCATTCTGATTGAGCCCTCGCCGGGTACTAATTGGAAGAATGATTTGATCCATCTGAGTTCTGTTTGCTATTGCTACATTTTGTTGTAGATGGTCAGTGAGGTTGTCATGGTTAACTATCGTGGACTGCCAAGATGCCTGGTTGAATCAGGATTCAAGGGCTGTTGATATGACAAACTTTGAGAAACTTTTCTCGGATGAACATCATGAGATTTCGGTGCTACTCTTTGGTGGAAGGCTTGATTGTTTGTCATGGACTAGTTCATCTGATTACTTGAGGGTTTGAGCTTGCGAGGAAGATAGCTTTTTCTGTATCCTGTCCATGAAAGGTAGTGTTGGAGAAGGGACTACAGTTTGAGAGTTCATAGGTGTCACCATTAGGATTCTTCTGCAGAGGTGTGATAGTTGCTTTCTGAGGTCTCTCGGAATATGTCCAATGTTGTTTCATGAGGGTAGCTGGGCACAGGACAGCATGTGCAGTAAAGGCCTTCATGATTATCATTACTCTTATCACTCTTTTAGTGGAAGACTGTTTGGCGGTGTGAAATTTGTATTTGAGCCAGTGAACATCCTTGGGAATCCTGAAATATTTATAATTCTACTTAGTACTAAAGTTTTGATCCAAGTCATTTTCTTGGTCAGAATCTCTTGTGCAGGTGTACTAGTCAGGCAGTCTAGCCACTAGTCAAGGTCTATTATACAATTGTATGTTGAAGGTGTTGACTAGGTGAGTTCATTCTTTAGGGAAGGAAGGACAGCACCCTGAAGTCTATAAGTAATTAGAATGGAGATGGCTTCCAGTAGGCCCTAGGTTCCCATGTTTTTAAAAGTAGTGGTATTTATAGTCAGCGTGATTGTGTGTTTAATGTTATCTGACTGTGTAAGAGTAAAGTAAACTATCGTTTTGTGTACACACCGATTTGAAATGATATTTGTGTCTTTGTGTTAATGAATGTTTAAAATGATTGTAAAATTCTCTGTGAACCATGTTTCTGTGATTGCAGCAAAGTGAAGGTTTTGTTCATGTGTCATGTTAGGCATATTGCAAAATGCAAACATTTCTATTTGCAGATCTAGAGTTGATATGTACGATGTCAGGGGTTAAATTGGTAGAGGGTTTGCCTCTGAGGGCTTTCTCTGGGATAGAGGAGGAGGAGGAGGAATAAGGGACATTGAGGTTAGGGAGACCTTGTTTACCTTTATCACATGCATTGATGGGAGCGGTCCACATGACTCTGAGTCATAGATACCCTTGAGTGAGGAGAAATGCCATATTAATAAACACGGAATTTGGAGGATTGATGAAATATAGGTATTCTGTAATACCCCATTTTTTACCACTATCAGCAAACACATGATGAGGCCTCTGGTGTTTCATCATATAGCCGGCGTCCTTATTGCAGTGGTTCAGACACTTGGTTAAGATTGTATTTCCCAACATCTTTTGCATTTTCTTGCTTCAGTGTTCATGGGCCATCAGTGCCAGGTAAAATCACAGGCTCAAACCTTGGGGATCAATTAAGAAGCACTGTTAAAGTCCCTTAAAACTAGCCTAGCCACAGCCTGAATGATGACAAGACCTAACTGCTCCTTGTCGGCTCCCCTAACAACCTCCTGAAACTTAGCCCCAACTAAAACAGCATTATCATTGATGGAAATACTATACCTATTGCTAAAAGTGTAAAAACCCTCGGTTTCTACCTAGATGCCAACACCAACCTCTCTAAACAAATCAACATGACCGCCTCAGCCACTGCCTAAACAGGTAAGCTGATCAGGGCCTGCAGACCATTGCTGTCGTCTAATAGTTGCCTCATATTAGCCAGGGCACTTATACAGTGCAAACTGGACTGCTGCAAGGGATTATATCTAGGTGCAAACAATCCATAATCAACAAACTGCAGGTTCTCCAAAACAATGCACTCCGAGCTGCACTAAATATTCCCAGGAGAGAGCATATTTCTGCTATCAGAAAATCTTGCAAATAGCTCTCCATACAACAAGAAATCGACCTAAAAACCATATGTCTCACCTACAAAGCCTTGAATCACTTAGCCCCTCCATATCTCACCAGTAAATTCACCATGAAATCATCCACCAGAATCACCAGATCCACTAACACTTTATGCCTGGTGGTGCCTAGATACGCCCTAAAAAGAGCCGGCGGAACCAGCTTCCCGTTTCTAGCCTCCCAACTTTGGAATACACTTCCACTGGACATCAAATCTATCTCAACCTTTCAATCATTCAGACACCCATGTCATTACCTGGCTACTGAACAAAAACTAAACACTACTTATGTCACTCCGGACATCTCTTACACATACACCAGTATTCACTCTCTCCTACCTATGTGCTCGATGGGTTTTTCTGTATTATTCCTGTGTACATATTATATAAAATTTATAATTACTATAATATAAACTGTACAATAATTGTATTAATGTAAATTGTATAACTCTGCACAAACTGTATACATGTATTAATTGTATCCTGTAACCATCTCCTTAAGTGCCCATTTACCCCTGGGTCAGGCGCGCTATATAAATAAATAAACAAACAAACAAACAAAATAACCACCCGACATGTGACAGTGGCCTAGAACTAAACACTGAAAGGCACAATGATAAGTGAACATTAAGTGCATTAAGAGCAACCTTCAAAATTCCTTACACACAATTGAATTCGGTGAGTGACCAATTAAACATCTTCCAGCACGAATAAAGGAAAAGAAAAAAGAAAATAGAGGCATTCAACATGTTGAAGTTTGTATAATTCTATAAAAATGACTAACAACAGTGCATAAAAGTAACACAACCGCATTGACCATGTGGAAAGTAACAGCATCCCTCCCACTGAAATGACAGCAAAGTGTTGCAAACCCCTGAATATGTGTACCAAAGGATGAGGGTTCCTATGAACCTTACATAATACATCCCCTATCTCCTGGAACATGTAATGTTATGAGAATGTAGAGAGTGCACGGACACCAGAAGGCAACACAGCGCTAGAAGCCAGAATCAGCAGAGCGAGTGGAAACTCAGAACAAATGAGTTTTGAGTGCACGCCTGAAGTGGAGATAGTTTTCCAGGGCACGCAGACATGCTGCATCACACAACCGTCAGGTAACGAGTCCTCATGGGTCTGTCCTCATTCCTCTACAATTCACTGTACACTTCTCATCCCTTGTCAATCTCCCTTCCTCCTTTGGCTTCCAGTGAAACACCACAAATGTTCTTCTCTTTCCCCTCCTTCACCCAAAGTTCAATGTTATCTTGTATCAATGACTGCCTTTTGGTCATTTATTTTTTAAATTTTTTGTAAAGTGCCAACTCACCCGTAGGTCTAAGAGCGCTACCAAAAAACACAATTCAAACAACACGAAACTAAATAATAAACAACTAAACAAATGTTAAAAAAGCATAGGCTACAGGATGGAGTAATTCTGGCTGAGACTTAACTAATTAAAACATCTGTGGTGGTCTACCAGCTTCAAGCACTTCATCCATGATCACATCTCCTCCTTTCCCTGAATACCTCTAACTCATCCCCAAATGCTCAAAGCCTGGCGTGTTCTCTTCGACAGCAATCCGAAACTTTAACTGTTCTGTCACAGCATTGATTGCCAAGCTTAAATTCTTGACCACCCAAAAGACCTGCCCCATCTTTTTTCACTCAGATAATGCTCCGATGTCCACCCTTGTCCTCACTCAGCAGGCTACGCTACTGCTGCAACCACCTCCTTGTTCTCCCTTTGCACTCCTTTACCCTGCTTGACTAGCTCCTGAACAAGTTACACCCTCTTCACCCATTACCCACCTCTGAAATTCACCTCTGTGCATGCCCAATCTCTTCCTCTTTAAATCTACTTAATTATTCATGCAAGCCAATCCATGCCCCCCCCTCTTTCCTGGCCAGCTCCATCTCCCACTACTAACCCCCTGGCGCATCTAAAATCGCAATCTCATTGTAACCTGCCTTGATTACCTCCTGCTCCTTCACTCTCCTTACTCCCCATTATTGGAACGTATCACTCCTTGACATCAGGTCCATCCCCACTGCATTTGGATTCAAGGCATCTATTTTTTAAACATGGAACACCTGAGTCATCTGGTAGCTTCCCCCTCTTTGATCTCCTATGCTGGCACAGCTCCCTAGGGAGGACACGGCCTGAAGAGCAACCCTCCCCCCCCAGAGTTTAAAGAAATAAAATGAGCATGGCCACGTGAGCTGAGCGACCCAGCCTACCGGCCAGGAGGATAACTCAGGGGCAACGCGTGTGTCGTAAAAGCAAGAGAGCGCATAACAACACAGGCTCGAATCCCGGTCTCGTGCTTAGAAACTGGTCTCCGGTATTAAGCATGTTGTAAAAGAACAATATATAATTATAATTACCTAGCACACTCAGTCGGGAGGACTTCTGCAGGGCCTGCCTCAACAGCCACGAGATGGGCTGATATGAGGCAAGGCCGTGTTGCCCGGTTCAGGCTGCCCCACACACACAGCCCAGACTGGGAAGCTCTTAAAGCTTCATCCTTTACACCAACGCACATGCTGCCTGGGAGCTTTGTAATGATGGGCCTGTCTCGTCGCCTCTGGGCAGACCAACTGCAGCCATGGCCCTGTGGGGTCCAGGATCCCCCAGGGACGTAGTCCAGACCACAGTAGGTAAGCTTGGTTGCCTAGCACACGCTACCCAGAACAGCATTTTTTGTTCATGATTTTTGTGCCGCTTGAGACAGCTGCCCCCTCCCCAGCTTCTTCTCTCTCTCTTTCCCTAGTTTCTCCTTCTTAACAGTTCTCTAACTGTTTCTTTTCCAAAACTGTTGTTGTTTTAATCCCCTGCTCGGCCCATTCTTGGAGAGGTGAGTTCTGTCCTTTTGCTCTTTTTTTCTTTTAATATTTCACCCTGCCCCATGGTGGGCTGGATGGACCAGTCCAGGTAAATAACCAACACAACACATACAACACTACACACTAAATGAAGTATTTTATGTACAACCCCTGGTAAATGCGTCTTATTTCTTGGTTTTCCATAGGCAGCAAGCATGCAGCCCTGTCTAGCCAGGCCCGATGTGGGCCATGGGCTACATGTACATATGTGTACATTCTGTAGTTGGCAATTGCTACTTTGGTATACTTGTAGTGATCATATTTCCCACCCTCTTTCTATGTCGTCTAACTCATCACCAGGTTACTGTATCCCTCAATCCAATCCATATCGTATTCAATTGTAAGCCTGATTATCATCATGTCCAGGGCTTTGTGTCAAACCTCCTCCCACGCCCCAAACAAATACAAAAAAATACCACACTACAACTCTGAAGGTTAAGAAGAGGGTGTAAATGGGTGTTGAATGAAGTAGGGGAAACCAGGGGAAAAAGTGCACGAATGGGGCTCTTCACATGGGGAAGCCATGAGCTCCAAAACGTTCTCCTCTTATCTGTGACCCCCTCAATTTCCACAGCCAACTTTTGGTGAGGAGGAGAGTAAAATCTCCCGTGGATTTATGAGGAAAAGAAGTAATCATAGCTCCTCAACACCACCCCAGCACTAGAGCTCAGGTGATGTGCATGCCGCCTGATATGGAGCCCCGGGGTTCTGACCCTCCACCTCCTATCCTGATCACTAGTGTTCAGCTGACACCCACCCCGTTTCACTAATTTAATGCAGTCCTATCTCTTCTTCAGGAGATCACTAGTTCTCAAGTGCACCACGATTCTTATAACTGCTAACTCTTGCATCCGGCGCACAGCCATTGTGAGATTCTTTCTGGTAAAAGTTGTTTCAGTTCTTAGCAAAAGACTGTAAAATAAATTGAGGACTTGGGCATCGGTATCATTCTTAACTGCATAAAACATACTGGAGGACATTTTAAAATAAAAGCTAATTGGATGAGGGGACGCCCACGCTAACACGTATGCGCTGTTGGGTCCCATGCATGCCATTCGCCACATTTACAAGGTGGAGTGGACAGGTGAAGAGCAAAACTGCATATACTCTGCACTTTTACTCTCTGGGACTCATTTTGGAGATCCCGTAATTCAGCAGCAGGGACCCGTTACATGGAGACGTACACGCAGGTGCGTTCCTGCTGCCAGATATTGGTCATTTGCACAGCGGAGTGCAAAAGTGTAGGGCAAAGGTGACGTACATCACCTTTTGTCCTGCACTTTTTGCACTCCGCTGTGCAAATTGAGTAAACGCTGCATGCCATGTCTTCATGGCAGGCAGCGTTTACAATTAATCCCTAAGGGGTCTGCCTGCTTTTTGCTGGTGCCTAAAGCGGGTGACCCCACAGGGATCCACTGCATTTACACTGCGATGAAAATCCATGGCGGGGCAAATGCTGAGAGTATTTGTATGGCGGAGAGGAAGGGAGCAGCGAAACCAAGTTGCGTTCCGGTGTGAATGAAAGGCGTACAAGCCTAACCATCGGCTTTTACGCCTTCCATTCACGTTATGGCAATCTCAAAATGAGCTCCGCTCTCTTGTAAAAGAGTAAATGTGACGTTGACATTACAATTTGCAGACAGCATTTACTAATTGGTTCCTATGGAATCTGCATGTTTTTAGCAAAGCAGGAATCAGTCAGTTTCACACCAGCACATGCATGAGCATCTCAGAGTGTGGGAAGTACGAGGGGGAAAACGTATTACACTTCTTGTCTCCCAAATTGCCTACAAAACCTTACTAACATTTCTCAGAGCAGTATAGCAAGGCGTAGATGGCTTTACACCTTGTTTTATGCCCTGCTATCCTGCACCGAAAGGTTTAAAATGACTCCCAGTGAAAGCCTGTTTGTAATAATGTGGAAAATGTCACGTAGAAATACGACAATCTCTCCTCCCAATCCTCCCACCTGAATTCTGTGGGTTATTAGGAGTGGAGGGGAGATGTTGTGAAAGCAGCCAAGAATATAGATGTAAAATGTGTGCAGATGAAGCGCTGCACGGTTACCGTGCGCAGAGCACCGATGGCCCGAATGCAAACTTCAAACACACATTTCTACAGGAAAGAACGTGTTGGTGAGCTTTACAGATCCACTCAACACTTTCTGTAATGTAGAACTGTAGCACTGACTAATTGAATAGAAAACATATTTTGCACAGCCCTTGCATCGGTACGCCATGTTTTGGCACAACCTGTTTTGCGCCGGTCGTTTTGGCGCAACACTTTGGCCGCATAGCCCATTTTGTCATGGCCACAGTGGTGCAAAAGCCAACTCAGCACCAGTCATTTGGCGCAATGGTTGTTTAGACGCGAATGACATTGCATGACATTGCAGCCTATGTGTAAATGGCCCTCGTACCAAATGAGCACCTTAACCTCCTGCTCCCGCACATCCACACCTGTTAAATGGAAAGTAAACTCCCAGCCAATAAAGTGCACCAAGCACATGAGAGCAGGATGAACCATCATACAGGAATATGTATGCGAACACGGCAAGTAGATGTAAGAAAGGGAAGCCTGATTACCGTCTATGGCCCTCCAGGCAATTCTACAATATAATAACGAAATAATAACTATTATTCATATCATAATAGCTTTCTGTTTATTATACAAATGCATGTCATATAAAAAGTATATGTACAATGTTTGTATTCATTAGTCAGCTCCACAAACCAACTGCAATACATTCCTTCCCAAACCAATCATTCACAACTCATTCATACAGTCATCATGTTTACAGAAAATTAGAAAAGAGTGATATTCTATTTAAATCACAGTAATAGGTCAAACAGTTGTTGAATTAAGCACTCAGTTATTTTACAATGTGCCCCACTGTTGGTATCCAGGGGGTTTAGAAAACCATTGTCAACATGTTTCGGTTGAGTTCTCTTAACGAGGATGGAACAGTCCCCTCGTGTCGTGACTTAATATTCAACCTTCTTCAGGACAGGGGGGCAATCGCCAATTCTGCATTGTCTCTTGGTAAAAAACCAAAGGTGGAGGGTGTGTGGGGCAAGGGAGCCTTAGATCTACAAATGAAAAAATGAATGGCGTTGTCATCTCTGTATTTACTCAAGAAATTAGTTTACTTAATGTTCAAATACAGTTTTCTTAATTTGCTGTATAACACCTGCTCACCTCCTCTGAAACTTTCAGGGGCTGGCGAACTGGTAAGGTGGAGTAGATCCCGTCGTCAGTGCTCCCAGAAGTGGCGCTTCACGTGATGTATGCCCTATATTCCCCCTACATTTTAAATCACCTGAAGTAGCACTGTGGACTGCAAAGCCCACAATCCTGAGCGGCTGCCCGTGGATGCTTAAGCGCATGTGCGCTGAGCTCCCACTCAACTTTGGCTGACGGAAGGTGCCATAGCAGCCACAGTTCGACGTGCTGCGCAATATTTATCTACGGCTTTAGCAAGGTAAGGAAACATCCACTTTGACAGAAAGCGACTCTGTAGTGCACCTTGTTTCAAAGGTCCAATGACCATAGAGAAAATCAACACGCCGTACTGTCTTTGTGTTTATTTAGGCAGCCAAACGGCCCAGTGGAGATTATTCCGGTCCACGGCCATAAATTTCGCTGAACTCCACTACTGGCTTTCCTTTCCAGTGCGTTACAATCGTGATGAACTACACGGATGTCACAAGTAAGCGTTTTTATTTTTATTTTAAATGCCAATGTGCTAATGTACTCCATACGGTTGAGTACGGGTGGGTTGCCAAGTCACAGCAGTTAATGCATGTTACACATGCTTTGTTTTCTCCTCTGCAGGCGTTCTCAAATATGCGGCTGCTTGCTTGACTTAAGTCGCCCTATTATTTAACTGGGCCATGAGAGAGAAATAAGAAAAAGGTTTTCTTCTCTAATGAAAAACAGTGAGTACCAACCCGCTATTGTAGAATCATCTTATTGGGTCCCCACTGTATAGGTAGTTTTTTAAAAAAAATACACATGTCCTTTTCTACTATAGGGCATACATCACGTGAAGCGCCACTTCTGGGAGCACTCACGACGGGATCTACTCCACCTTACCAGTTCGCCAGCCCCTGAAAGTTTCAGAGGAGGTGAGCAGGTGTTATACAGCAAATTAAGAAAACTGTATTTGAACATTAAGTAAACTAATTTTTTGAGTAAATACAGAGATGACAACGCCATTCATTTTTTCATTTGTAGATTGTTGTGATGTGCTTGTCTCTGTATGTGAAAGCTGGTGATGTCATGTGGAGTGTTGCCTTGTGAATGTCGGAATGTTTACCCAAGGATTCCACACCCAGCCAGTTAGAGCTCCCCAGCCTGGGTGATGGGAGCCAGTGTTATGTCCTGTCCACTTATGTATATAACTTCATGTAACTGTGACTTAAGTACTTGTAATAAACATATAAGTAATCCCAAGAAGCCTGGAAGTCACTATACAACATTGGCGATGAGTTGGTCTTAAAAAGAAGAACATGCGAACAAGAAACTGAAGAAAGTGGATGAAGCCTGCTGCTGGGGGTGCAGGAAGAAGTTGGAAAAGAAGGACAACACTGCCCCAAAACACAAGTAAGACCCATCACCCAGGCCACGCAAAGGGAGGAAGGAAGCACTATATAGGAAGGATAAGCTGCCCATAAGGTGGAGGGAGAGCTGGGTCCTGGGGCTGAAGAGAGGAGCAGGGCCTTGAAGGGAAGCTCAAGAAGGGAGCTAGGCCTTTAAGATGAATAAATCTGTGTGAATAAGTTAAGCCTGTTAAAGTAAAACCAGAAGTGTTGTCTGTTAAGTGAAGATAAGAGGATACTTAAAATGACACCTGGGCCCTTAAACTGAAGAAGGAATCCCGCTCCATTAGTTTAAGAAACCTGTAGATTAAACAAAGCTCGTAGTGAAGATGACTCCCATGAGAGAGGGAGGAGCTAAGGAGCTGTGGCCAAGTGAATACAGTTGATGTCATGACCAGCAGCAACTCTTTGTGTTAGGAAGGTGTTCCTGGGGTATGGCGTGCTGGGTGAAGATGTCGCCTGTCAGAGGTTGCATTGCAAGTGCGAAGTACTGAGGGGTGAAGAAGAAAGCTCTGCAGTGATGTTTCCATTCAACAGTCAAAGTATCATTCCCTAGTGAAGCAGCGCAGGGATGTGATGCTGTTTATCCTCATATGAAACCAAAAGTAAGATTTGGGGAAAGTATGAAGCCCAGTAAGCATCCTCCCGTGTAGGAGAGTAAGTCTGCTTTGAGTTCGTAAGTGGGACTTGGAGAAGGATGTGAGACTGCGGACAGTGAGCTGAGGGGTTCCCCAACGAGCCACTATGATGTTAGGGAAGATTTTGAAGTGACAGTCTGGAGTGAGCAGCGAGTACTGACCTGCATGTCCCAAGCGCAATGTGAACTAAAGGTTAGACCCAGGCAGTGCTAGCCTGGTAGCGTATGCTCAGGGAAAGGGATGCATGGAACACTGCCTGCGTGGCACTTTGTTTTCAAGGATCAAAAGCGGATCATGTTTTGGAAGCAGTGAACCGTTTTCAAATATTGAAGTTGAAGGGTGACATGCGCTGGGTCGAGGTGCGTGGTATGAGTGACGTTTGGCTTATGAAGATCAGCATTGCCCCGAGGCAGTGGTGTGACTGGTGACATCACAGCTGGTCTAAGGGAGTCGGCGATGCCATAGATCGCCAGATTCAAGCATTATGTTCGTATTAGAATGCACTCACCATGCCAGATTCCAGCCGGTAGCCGAAGCCGTTAACCGAGGCAGGATGAAGAATAAAATAAACAATGTTATGAGGAAAGAACCCTGCGACGTGCATTGCCGTGCACAGGAAGAGGAGAGCTGAAGGCATTGGGCCGTAAGATGAGTGAATAAGCCTAAGTGCATTGTGGGGTGAGAGGAGAGACCCCCTTACGAATCATCTTCACAGTGTGCCTACGATTTTATGGGTATTATCCGGCTGAGAGATGTAGAGCGCTGCTGAGGACGTCAGTGAGTCGGAAATCAGACAAGAATAAGAGCGTAGTAGGAAATCCGAATTCCAATACAGGATTTGCCAAGGATGTCATTATTGTCGTCATGAGTGTCGTTCCTGGGGAAGGGAATGTGGCAAATATGGGTTATGGTGCATCAAGGTGCTGCGACTGCAGAGGAGGCACAAGGACCGCATTTGAAGTAATGGCTGCAGTGTATCATTTTATGTTTAAGTGATTATGATGGTCACGAATCTGGTCTTTCAGACGATAACGTTGGACATTCAGGAGCAGCACCGTGTATCCTTTATCTGTTTTTGCATTAAGTTTGTGTTACCAACCTAGTTTTGTAACAGATTAAGGATTGGCAAGCATGGGAGGTGCAAGAGAAGTTTGTGTGTGGATATATGCGTGCAGGAAGTGAGGTTCAAAGCTAAAATGTATTAGATTTAACGCATTTGAGGAATTTCAGGTTCAAAAGGACTCATTTGGACATTCTGAACATGCACAATATGCGTAGATGTGTGCAAGTCAGTAGCAGGGTGTGAGAGAGGTTAGAGTAACCTTTGAGGGATTGCAGGGTAGGCTGCAGTGCAACATGGACATGTAGGAATAAATGCGCATATTTCTTGGTTACGCCATAAGGGCTGTGTACGCAAATGTCACTTTGAAGTTGAGTTGTTAGGCAGTGTAGACACAAGTGTTTGTGGGTGAGTGCCACAGAGGTGCAAGAACATAGTGTATCAGAGTGATTGTTGGTGAGTGCCACAAAGATGCAAGGTGGTACATAAACTGGCCATGGATTTTAGGAAATGTAATTATATAGTTTGCTATTGCTTTAATGGTGAGAAAAGAAGTATATATATTGTGCAACATGGATTATTAGGATGGTAATGTTTGCAAAATGGTAATGGAAAATGTTGTTTTATGTGACTCATGTATGAAAAGGGTGCACATGGGTAAAACATGTATTTTGCTAAGAGTCAAAGAGGTTGAGTGTTGGGTAGCATCCAGAATATGTATTGTATGTGGGTGAAAGTGCCACACGGGTTTGGAGGTAGCGACTCCAGTGTATATGTAAGTATGAGTGTGGTTGAGTGAAACCACAGCTGTATGGGTGGTAGCGCCGCCATTAAACTAGAAAAATGTGGTGAGTGTGCCACAGCGGTCTGGACGGTAGTACATCCAGTTGTGCAGGGTAAAGGTGGAGAGCCTGCGTGACCATTTAGGTATGTTAGAGGTGTGTGTGGTTAGGAATACCACAGGTGTTGCGGAATACCACAGGTGTTGCTGGGAGATAGCGCCTCCAAGCATACTCTACTTCCCTTTCAAGCATAGCAGTGAGAATGTATGTGAGTTGGGAGGTAGCATTTACAAGCATAACAGTGAGGATTTATGTAAGTTTTCATCGCTCCATAATAAGATGCATTCATGTTCCCTCATTGTTCCAGTGTGGCTTTATGTGTGTAGATTAGGAGATTAATGCGGAGTACCATTCTCCATTAAAAGTGAGGTTTTTGAGAGATGCGAGGTTTGGGATGTTATGAAATAGTGTAATGGGTGAAGTGAGGTGAGAGCGAGAGTGAGTCAGAGAAGATGTGAAATGGGGCAGCACCCATAGTGTGTGTAGCCTGTGGATGTGCTACAATGAAGTGAGGAGGTAGCGCCTCCGTGACTATAGTGGAGGTAGCACTTCCGCGAGTACAGTGGAGGTAGCGCCTCCCACTTGAGGAGCATGAAAGTATTTTTGGAGGTAGTGCCTCCGCCAGAGTAATTGAAGGTAGCGCCTCTGCCAGAGTAGTAGGAGGTAGCGCCTCCGCCAGAGTAGTTGGAGGTAGCGCCTCCACCAGTGTGATTGGATGTAACGCCTCCGCCAGAGTAGTTGGAGGTGGTGCCTCTGCCAGTGTATTTGGAGGTAGCGCCTCCACCAGTGTAATAGGAGGTAGCACCTCCAACAGAGTAGTTGGAGGTAGCGCCTCCGCCAGTGTGATTGGAGGTAGCGTCTCTGCCAGAGTATTTGGAGGGAGCACCTCCGCCAGTGTCATTGGAGGTGGCACCTCCGCCTGGGTATTTGGAGGTAACACCTCCACCAGTGTGATTAGAGGTAGCGCCTCTGCCAGTGTAGTTGGAGGTAGCGCCTCGCCAGTGTAATTGGAAGTAGCGCCTCCGCCATAGAATTTGGAGGTTGCACCTCCGCCAGTGTAATTGGAGGTAGTGACCCTTCAGAGTATTTGGAGGTAAGACCTCCGCCAGTGGAATTGGGTAGCGCCCCGCCAGGGTCCCAGTGTAGTTGGAGGTAGCACCTCCGCCTGATTAATTGGAGGTAGCGCCTCCGCCTGTGTAATTGGGGGTAGGGCCCCGCCAGAGTATGTGCAGGTAGCGCTTCTGCTTGTGTCATTTGGTAGCGCCCTGCCAGAATATTTGGAGGTAGCGCCTCTGCCAGAATACTTGAAGGTAGCGCCTCCACCTGAGTAATTGGAGGTAGTGCCACTGCCAGTGTGATTGGAGGTAGCGCCTCCGCAAGAGTATTTTGAGGTCGTGTGTAGCGAATCTGCTAGAGTATTTGGAGGTAGCGTATCCACCAGTGCGATTGGAGATATCACCCCAGATGCTTGAAGGTGTAGGTGGGTGTGTACGGTTAGTGGCCTACAGAAGTAGGGAGAGTGTCCCTCAGAATTGATATTCCCCATGCTGGTGATGGGTGTGGAAAGGAGGGGAATATGCTGTGGTGTGTTTGTCCGTGTGTGTTGACGTTTGAGAAGAAGGGAGATATGTTGTGTCTATTTGATGTATCTGTGTGGGTGCAGTGTGAATCAGTAAAGGAAGGAGATGTGTTATATCATGCCTGAGTGTGTTTGTAATGTTTTTCAGTAAAGGAAGGAGATGTGTTGTGATGTGCTTGTCTCTGTATGTGAAAGCTGGTGATGTCATGTGGAGTGTTGCCTTGTGAATGTCGGAATGTTTACCCAAGGATTCCACACCCAGCCAGTTAGAGCTCCCCAGCCTGGGTGATGGGAGCCAGTGTTATGTCCTGTCCACTTATGTATATAACTTCATGTAACTGTGACTTAAGTACTTGTAATAAACATATAAGTAATCCCAAGAAGCCTGGAAGTCACTATACAACATAGATCTAAGGCTAACTTGCCACACACAACCTCCACCTTTGGTTTTTTACCAGGAGGCAACGCAGAATTGGCGATTGCCCCCCTGTCCTGAAGAAGGTTGAATATTAAGTCACGACACGAGGGGACTGTTCCATCCTCGTTAAGAGAACTCAACCGAAACATGTTGACAATGGTTTTCTAAACCCCCTGAATACCAACAGTGGGGCACATTGTAAAATAACTGAGTGCTTAATTCAACAACTGTTTGACCTATTACTGTGATTTAAATAGAATATCACTCTTTTCTAATTTTCTGTAAACATTGTGAATGATTGGTTTGGGAAGGAATGTATTGCAGTTGGTTTGTGGAGCTGACTAATGAATACAAACATTGTAAATATACTTTTTATATGACATGCATTTGTATAATAAACAGAAATCTATTATGATATGAATAATAGTTATTTGTCATCTCTGGTCTAGTTGGCCCAATTTCGTTATTATATTGCGAAAACGGCAAGCCAGCATTTGTTCAGATCGAAAATGTCTGGAATAATTGCACCAGTTGCATGTACAACGTGAATAGTGACTAAACGTCCTGCTCCGCTCAGAGATACCCATAGCCACTGAATGCTGTGGAAGGGTATGCACTGATTATATCGAATACAAAACAACTAATGAAAAAATAATGAATGAAAAATAAAAAATGCAAAACAACACATTTTGAAAAAAACTAAATACATGGGGTTGTGAGAGGGAATAGTGGTTTTGGGTTGGGGTGGGGAAAAGTATTATTAAAAAAAGGGGGCATAATTATTTTGGAATTAGTTATTTTGTATTTGCTATTTTTTCATTAATTATTATTTCATTAGTTATAATTGCCTGTAACCCCATGGAAGCCTGGGCGATTTCCACAGTGAAGCAAGAGTGCTAGCTGGAAAATGAAGCCCATGGCCAAAAAAGCAAATCAGCTCCTGAATAAACCACAGTGTAAATCGGGTGCGTGAATGCCATCCTACTATTTAATACCACTCAAGTAATAGGTCCGATGGCACATCCTGGCAGTGCTTGAAATGGAAGTGCAGACATGAGAACAATACAAATAAAACTATTGTGCTGTTCATGCTTGTTTTTTCATTGGGCCTCATTACACGTTTGGCGGTAGCCTTGATGGTAAACCTGCCGCCAAACTTGCGATTTATTCCAGAACCTGCGAATGGGCAATTTACTGGGTCATTACGGCCCCACCCGACCCAGTAATTGGCCATTCACTGGCGCCAGAAAAAAAATGCTCCCCATTCCCTTCTGGGAATGAGGAGGTCGGATGCACCGGCACCATTTGCCAGTGCATTCGACATGCTCTGCTTGCAGGTGCCGGTACGCCCACCAGGCCAGTCCTGGCGGGCGGAAAGGCACACGCGAGCAGAACTCGTAGTTTGCCGGTCTGGTAACAATGGTACCGGCAAGCTTACTGGTACTTTTGTTACCGGACCGGCAAACTTAATAATGAGGTGCCTTGTCTTTCTTCTCGTTGAAAACAGGAAGATGTGCGCATACCTTTCACAATGATAATACATGTCTTGAAATGATGCAATTTAGAATTATAAATAATTAAACTTCTTTGCTATTACATGCAGTTCTGTTTCATTTACCGTTCTAATGCCACTAGATGGCAATGTTGCGCCATTTCAGACCAGTATGCACCGAAACATATTGATTCTAAAATATGTTATTTATTCTTTAATGCAGTAGTCTGCCCGAAACCTACTTGCACCTAAAGGTCTCTGCACCCTGTTGATCGCGGCCAACAGGGCGCATCGAATGGGGCTCTGCAGCCAAACAGCCACGCCAGAACATCAGGCGACCAAATAGTCACGCCTAAATGCCCTGCTCCACCTTGGATTTCGACTGTTTGCTTACTACGCGCATAGTCTGCCATCTTGTGGTTCTTTAGTGTAATATCTTTTTAAGGTATTCTTTTCATGCAAAACCTAATACTTTGTAATCAATGCCATCTCTTTTCTACCCTAACGGCACCTCATGGGTGCCTTACTTTAGCAACTCTTTTTTAGGTGAAAAAGTGGTGCTGGGTGAGCAGAATTGTCACGGTCTACCTGCTCAGCGTTTGGTGCGGTCACTAGGACGGTTGCCAGGCATAAAGTGGGGATGTGGATTGGAGAACAAAATTGGTGGATGTTATTTTATTTTTTATTTATTTTATTGGACATTTGTGTGCCGACTATACACAAGTGTTTCCAGGCTCCAAAAGACAAGAAGGGGGGGGTAGGGGGGGGCATTGAAGATATCATACAAGAAACAGCAACAAGAAAAAAGAGACGGTTATATTGGCCTTGTGACAGTCGTCCCAATCCTACCATGAAAGTGCTTGAGGAAAAGTGCCGGGGGAGGGTTGAACGAGAAGTGCAAAAGTGGGGGGATCTCCACAGGGTGAGGAGAGGGGGAGGGGAGGCAAAGTGTAGTAGGCAGGCGGACTGGGTAGGTATAGTCCAGGAAAGGGAGCCCAAGGACAAGTGCTGGCAAAGGATGCTGGGAATGACAGGTAGGGAGGTGGTCTCGTCCCTGTATGATTCAGAAGGGACCAGGCCCCTGTCAGTGGCAGGTGGAGAATTTTGCAAGGGACGGAGAGATGGAAGGCAGAGGAGAAAAGGAAGGTCTTGAGAAGTTTCCAGAACTTAAAATCTGGCTCAAGTCTGATGGGGAGAGGGAGGCTGTTCCCGAGGGAGGCACCACCCGAGGAGAGGGATCTACCTCCCACTCTCTACTTGGGGAAACGTCTGACCTGCAGAGAGTTGGAGCCAAAGGACAGAAGGATTCTAGCTTGGGGGTAGTTAGGGATGCAAAGCTGGATGTAGAGGGGTCCCAGGCCCTAGACAGCCTTATGGATGATGCAGAGGTTCTTGAATTTGATCCTTGCTGCCGCAGGGAGCCAGTGAAGAGATTTTAGGGCTGGAGAGATGCGGTCCCTGGGCTTGAGGCCAAGGATAAGTCTTGCAGCCCTATTCTGGATTAGTTGGAGGGGGCGAAGGGAGGAAAGAGGAAGGTTGAGGAAGAGGCTGTTGCAGTAGTCAAGTTTAGAGAGAACCAGGGCTCTGCAAACATTGAGCTTCTGGGGGAAAGTGAGAAAAGGTAGAATGCCCCCGAGGAGACGAAGCTCAAAATTGGACTTCTTGGCAAGGTGCGAGATGTGTGGAGAAAAGGAGAGAGAGGAGTCAAAGATGATCCCAAGGTTTTTTGCCTTACAAGTGGGTGAGGAAAGGGGACCCAAGGAGTCTGGCCAGAGAGTGAGGAAGACGCTGGGAGCAGGCATCCCAATGAGAAGGATTTGTGTCTTGCTGGCATTGAGGCCGAGCTCATTGGGAGAGCACCATGCCTGAATAGCAGTCAGGCAGTCAGGTATAAGGCAGGAACAGGAGTAGGAGGCTGAGGCGTAGCCAGGATTGTCTAACAAGTGATACCTGAAGCAAGGTGAGCCTGCTATGCTAAACACCCCGTAGGGCACAGGGCAAGTGGGATCTCACTAGGGGTGACCCCCATTAGAAGGCAGGCCATCCCTTAGCATGGATATGTGCCCCATCTTATCTTTGAAGCCAATGGCTTTGTTGGTTATTTTGCAGTTGCATCAAATCGCTGTGAGAATGTTTTAACTGGCTTTGTTGCTGACCCTGTACTGTTGTCATCACAAAATCAATGGAGTTTTCCATCTCCTTTCCGAGATGGATAGAAAGGCCTGTAAGTCCGACACAAAGGAGAGCCAGAGAGCGATCTGGAGTGCAGCACACAAGCCTGCTGAGACAAGACACATAGGCGGCTCATCCCCCTTAGAGGCGGAGCCAGGAAGCAGTCCCACGTAGAAGTCATGGTCCGGGGAGGAGGGAGGAAGTCTTGGGAGCGCTTCTCCCTGCAACCAGGGTGATAGCTGGAGAAGCTCAACCCAGCCACACTGACAAGAGACGCGGCCACCCGCAATCTGGTTGACCAGCGCCTGCTGGATCTGACACCAAAGTCCTGTCAGGAACCGACGGGAACCGCAGAGGTCTGTGCGCCAGCAATGAAATGGAGAATCCGGAACCACACTGGCACTGTCAAAAGGAGGAGCCGGAACCGCACTGCCAGATCAGACAACCTGAGAAGGGACAAGAACCTACAGGCTGTGGGTATGTTGGGTTACTTGCGCCTATATTTTCTGTTTATAGTAGGAGTTCCCATGAATGAAATTTAAATATAATTTTCATTGGTTCTAAAGCAAAGTGAGTTTCCAATTATTTTCAAAGTGCCATTGGTTCTAAATCAAAGTGAGGCCAGGTTACAGTTCTTTACAAGGTGCCGTTTACAGTTCTTTACATGGTGCCAACACACTCCACTTGGAGGCACGTGCAATTGTTTTGCCCTTCCCCGGGCTTTCTCAAGGCACAGTGAAAGTAGTTATATAAATTGTATGGTCTCATGAGTATGATTCAACTATTACAATTCTTCTTAATTCCAACAAAAAATACATTTGCCCAATGTTTAACAAAGGTTAATTTCATGTTATTTCATGCATACCCGTTTTCATAGAAAGTTGTATATTCTGGTCTGAGCAACTAGTTTGAGAAGCAATTTCACTATAGTATTCAGGATTCTTGTTTGATTCCAAAATCATATTGTCTTAGTTCTTTATAGTGCTGGTAAGGGGGGGTTTCCATATAATTTTAGTATTGTGAATTTTACATACTTTCTCGTGTTTAGTCGAATCCGTGGGTCTCACGGGTAGTGGTCTTAGATATAATTTGCAGAAGTTCATCCACACATTGTATCTTCAATTATTAGTGTGCAGTGTGTTGGGATCTCCCACTATCAGTTTCTGACTTAGTATCCCTCTTATAGGGTGGGTCTGATATGAAATGTGGCCCAGGTAAAGAGTGCTTAGTTCTTTGTAGGGCTGGAAATCTTTCAGGATGGCGGCATTCCACTGGTTGCTGGAATCTACATGGCACAACCAGGGTGAGAAGTTAAAAGGCTCAAGAGTGGCTAAGTCATCAGATAGTTTGAGACAGCGCAAGAACCCTAAACCGGGGTGAGGAAGCAAAAGGTGCAAGCGGGGCAGACCCTCGATATTGCCCCAGAAGGGGCAGAAATTAATGTACCATATGCCGGGGTGAGAAGGCAAATAGATCTAAGAGAGGAGAGGCAAGAGGTTGTCTGAGTCAGTTCGAGAATCTGAATACCCCATTCTGGGGTGAGAGGCTAAAAAGTACAAAAGGGGCTAAGAGTCCAAAGAGCCCAAGAGCGGTTGAGAGAATAAAAACCACAGGCAGGGATGAGCGAGTGAATACCCCACAAGGGGGTGTGAAACCCAAGTCCCCAGTGAGGGGCAGGAACCCAAGGGTTCCAATCCGAGAAGGGAAAGGCTTGGCTATTCCAGGACATTTGAAGAGACTGTTTTGTATAGAACTGAGCAGCAGGCCTGAGGACCTAGAAACATTCACTTTCCCCTTACGCCACGTGCAGAAGGCCCAGAGGGAACTTATGTGCTGAAATTGTAAGACGGGCAGAAGCCCCTGTGGCATTGATTTGTGAGAAGCTTGAGCAGTATCGTGCGGGTCAGAAACCAGCCAATTCGGCAGGAGTCCCTTAAGTATTTTCAGTTGTAATTCTTGCTATTTTGTAGTGGTAAGTTAGGATCAGGCCAGTTAGGTTTCTAGACAGAGGACAGCTTTACTTTTGTATGACATCCTGATGTGCACCACTTTGGACTCTTTTCTTTCTTTCAGCATACGGACCATAGTGGTAGGACTAGATCAGGGTTTGCACCAAAATAAAAGCCTTTAAGTACAACAATGAGTTGCGCGTCACCTGATTCTGACTTACCACAGTGCCCATGGCCATGGTTATCCCTAAGGCCATTCCCACCCGCTATTTGCCCATGCCTATCCAAACACACCTTCCTATGATCTCTTTGAGATTGATATATTTTGGCCTGCAAGTGTTATTTCTAAGCAGACTGCTGAATGTTAATGACTTACTTACAGTGGTAAATGCACTACTGGTGTAATAAAACTATCTTAATCAAGTGTGCCTTCAGACACTTGATTTATATCAGTTCCTTGTACTGAAGTCCTGCTAAAAGTATGAATGGACAAAGCCAACCGTGTTTGCATGTGCATTGGTTTTTAGATGGGCATGCAATATCAATGCCTGACAAATGCCTAGGTAATCGCACCGCTTTCCTCTAGTGCCAATATTGAGGTAAATCATGTGTGGACCACTGATAGAAGACAATGTGGTGTGTTTCTCCAGTCTGCTCATCTCAATTAAGGATATGTATTTCACTGGCTGGCACAGCACAATACACGGTGTTGTGTACCAGGCATGCATTATCTTATGGACAAATACACACAAACAATTCTGCTGTGCAAGAGCTTGGGTAAGGAGACAACACTGCAAGGGCAGCATGAGATTTCATAAATAACCACACCCACCAAATGC
The DNA here is from genome assembly GCF_040938575.1 of Ambystoma mexicanum. Classification (NCBI taxonomy): domain Eukaryota; kingdom Metazoa; phylum Chordata; class Amphibia; order Caudata; family Ambystomatidae; genus Ambystoma; species Ambystoma mexicanum. Next base: position 139,955,989 of record NC_090925.1, on the reverse strand, counting down.
ATCTGAACATTTCAAAAATACTGGGAGAATGGAGGGTTGTAGTCAATAGGCCTCATGAGTGTGGCAGTGCTGTACAAAATGGCTGTCATTCTGTTATAGCAACGTCTTCCATTTTTAAATCATAGCCAAATTCTGAGGTTGGAGGTAAAGTTGAGGCTTCACCTCCAGCAAAAAGCTTTCACTTTACCTTCATTAATTGGCAGAATGGCTGTGGCAGAATTATTGCTGTGGTAATATTGTCAACATCCCATGGAGTCCTATGGAATCAAGAAATGGGGACTTACACCACCCTGCCACCAATTATAATCACGTGATGAAACCAAGCGACCGATTATCAGTAATGCTTACCGATTCTGCTGTTCTCGAGGGGAGAAAATCACTGACGGGCCCATTGGTCAGCACTCACCCTCTGCACCATGTGAGGACTGGGGGTGCAGGATTCACTTACTCCAACACGACTCAATAACAAGGAGTCAATGGTTTGGCAAAGGGAAGTCTGTTTAATGACATGTACATCAACCAGGGAAACAATTGGGAATCAGCATTGTTGCGATCACCTGTCTCGCTCCAACTTCCTCGAACTTCATTCAAACAGCAATAGTTATAGTACATTCTCGTCATCAATTGACGTGTACCATTCAAAGTTTTGTCATGCCCTTCTGTTGGTTGGAAAGGTAACTTAAGTATAGGTGCTATAGCTGTATATGATAATAAAGCATGTGGATTGGATAATTCTAATCGGGTGGGCGTCTATGCCCCTCCTTCTACAACACACGTGATTGACGTCACTACAAGTACGACGTCTCATTGGTTACAATGTCTATAGGACCCTAGATTACATGGTCCATTTTGATTGGGCAAGTTACACCCTTAAACATAAATCTCCACTTTAATTAGCAGCATGCAGAATAGACGCCCAGGTGCCTAGTGTCCCAAGATTCACCCTTCCTCCTTTCCATCAATCAGTGTTTTAGGGCTATGTGTCAATTAGTTGGCTGAATATGGCCTCGGAACTGTAGTCTCTTATCGGGAAAAGTTATGGCATCCTCGGGTTCTGGATGACATCAGGCGGTGGTGCATCTTCGCGCCTGGCTGGTCACGTGTCTGTTCACCATGAATCTGCTTCAATTTCCAGCTTTTATTGCATTTAATTCTGCTTCGGCTCTTCCACCTGCAAGGGGCCTCTCTTATCTTGACCTTCATGGGCGAGCTGGTATGCTCGGTAGTTGGAGACTTGTGAGCTCATGCTCTCCTCCCCTTCTCTGGTTGACCTCGGGTTCTTCGGCATGAGCCGCTCTTTGTTGAGTTTCGATTCCGCTTCTTCTCTTGCTTTTGGCTGGGTTTCAAGACTTGGCCTGTCAGGCCTATGGCCGCCTGGGTACATTTCTGCTTTTACAAAATGGAGTCGCACTTGTATACTGTGCCTTATTGAGGTAGAAATATGGTTGGCGCTTGCCGCTCTATCTTCTACTAAGCATTGCAAGCGGTATCGATTTCTTAGCATCTTGCGTTACAAGCCTATTTACACACGTTTAACAGGGCGGTTGCTTCCATTTTGTCTAGCAGCTCCATTTCCTTATGTTTTAACATTGTCTCTTATTTGCGTTTATTACATATATTCTTGTAGTTAATAATGCTGGCGTGCTTGTCTTTAATAGCCACTTTAGCTCATTAAAGAGTCTGCTCATGCCCTTGTCATTTCCACTTGTCTTCTATTATGGCTTTTGGGGTCTCTTCATGGACCGTATGTAGGTTCTCCTTATTTCATATCAGCGGCTAGTATGGCTGTCTGATAGGGTACCGTGCTGCCCAGGGTTGTCTGGTAATGGTCGCTTCAACCGGTACGGATCTTCTGATGTACACTGGGCAAAGTCCCAGTGTGGCTCTCTGTTGGTTCATTTGCTCCTCGTACGTCACGTACCTTGGCGAGTACCTTCCTGGTAGCTCGAAATGAGGGGCAAGGGTGCAGGTCGTGTCTGGGACCTCCTTCACACTCCCCCCTCTGGTCGGTTCATCGACCACTTCTGCTTCATTCTTCACCTCTATTTCTTTTGATTCTTCAGTTTTTTGTTCATCGTCTTCAGGGTTGGTACATGAAGGTGTGAACATGTGCATCTTTGGTGTCCATATTTGTATCACTCCCTTCAAACTCCCCGCTGTTTTGACATGTTCATCTTTGTTCCAGGTCATTAGCTGGCATTGTCCATTTGGACTGCAGTAGATCCATTTTCCTTCATATCTTCTTCGCCTTTTGGGATATGTCAACCTTGTTCCTTCTAGTGCAAGTTTGCTGGCCTTCACAAAGTCTTTTATTTCTTCATCAGTCAGGTCTCTGGGCTTCCATCCTGGTTCAATGTCGACCATTATTTTCATTCCTATGGCTTTCTTTGCATTTTTCTGGCATTATGTGATGATTATTTTGATGACACAGATTCCTAGCAGTACCTTTGCTAGTAAGGCTGCCAGAAACTTGAATCTATCTGCCATCCATTGTGGGACCCATGAGAACAGGGCTCCAAACCAACTGTCATAGCCCACTTCGTCTGTCTCGTCAGTCATCTGATTTTTCAGGCTTGTTAGCATACTTATGGACTCTGTTAGGGTTCCATTTTCTTCATCATGAGATGGTATAAATGTGCAACATGATTCTCCGCTATTTGCACAAACACCTCCATCCATCGCTGTGATCATGTCAAGCACATATCTGTTCTGGAGGGTCATCAGTCTGACTGCTCTCAGTTCTTCTTTAATCGCGTTGAATACTTTTATTGTGGTATTGATGGTCTGCAATAATTCCCATCTGGTTATCTGCAACCATTTGGCGTTTACTCCGACTTGGATGTGGGGCAAGAGCAATGTTGTGAACACTGTTGAGGTGAGACTGAATAGCCTGTGTTCATAAGGGATTGCATGGAATGCCTCTTCAGATTTGGCAGAAAAGTAGTTTTCTCTCTTTATCCTAGATATCAGTTCTACAGATCTCCTTCTTCTTAGATGAGTATGTGCTTTCAGAAACTGTCCACATTTAGGTAATTCTTGGGGATTACTAGTGCAGGAACATGGACGTTCACCAGTGTGCATATGCCTCCCCAATTCTTCAGCAGTCTTATATATGCCTTGGATCCACACGCCCAGTAATGGTCCATGATGACTGCGGTACCCTGTATCATTCCTGGAGCTTCAAAGATTCGGCCACAGTTCCGATTCTCACCCATTTTCCTTGTGCCATTACTTCTGAAGCATAGCTTCAGGCTTTCCAGTGGTACTATTTGTAGGGGTCCTCCTCTGTCTTCGACCCATGTTAGCAGTTTTACCAATCTTGGCCACATAGGTTTGCATAACCTCTGTGAATTCTCTATTGCTTCTCGGCAGGCTCCAAGGACCATCCACGCTCGGCAGATTACTGCTCAATTTTCCCAACCATCTGGGGAGACCACTGACCCCCAGATCTGCATTTGGCCCTGTTCTTCCAGTTTTGAGCCTCCTCTGCAGTTTTTCCTTGAACATTCAGTCTTGGGTTTATTTCCCATCTTATTCCTGATCCTTTGACGCCAGGGTTCTTGTACCTGTACCTGATTTCTGGTGTGCGCCCTGTTTCTTGTTTTAATGTCTTCATCTGGGTAATTCTTTTCGTGGGCCCATATCAATGAAGCGTCTCTCCCCATAATTGCTACGTGTGACATACAGTGTGCTGTAGGGACATCAACTTCTACAGCCACGAAGATCTTGGATTTTCCCATGCTGTATGGTAGTAGAGTGCAGACGAAGCATTCACCCTTCGACTGTCTTAGCCCTACTTCCTTCATGTGCTGGTACCATATGTTTTTTCCAGGATGGGCTGTGCTGTCCAGGTAAGCGTTCTCCTGTAATTCTCTATTACTACGTCTCTGAATGCGTCGGTGCTGCTTTTCCATTTCGGGTATCTTGGTGGAGCAGGCTGCCTCGACTTCATTGCTGTGGTAGGGGACGGATTTGTGCTTCCTTCCCTTCCCTTTTGCAGTCTGCCATAAACTTCCCGGAGCCATCATTGGTTCATCAACCTCTCCATCTGTGGTTGGGTTGTAGACCTGCGGCTTGCTGCTTCTGTGGGAGCAGATGTGCTTGCTGCTATAATTTCTATAGTTCTGTTTTTCAATTCCTCGTGTAGCTTCTTTGCTCTGACTATAAATGGGAACAAGTAGTCTATTAGCGTGTGTGTCTTTTTTGTGAGTTCTTTTGTGGCCACTTCTGTTTTTTCGAAGTATTTAGCTACTTCCACCTTCTTTGACATTTCAATTGACTTTTCTTGGTTATCTCCACTATTCTCTGGACTTGGGTGTTCGGCAGGCAGTTTTTCCTTCTCTGCTGCTTTCGTTGGAGGCCTCGTAGTCATTGACACTTGCCCTTGTTTATGTGCATTCTGTGTGTGGGTGCGTGCCATGGACAGTGCAACGTTTTCATTCACTCCGTGCTGACCCTGTCTCCAGCTTTTCTCTCCATTCATCACCTCACGTGTGTATGTGTCACTACTGATTACATTCAATTGCAAATTCTTTGCTTTATCATCAGCTCTTCTCGGAACAGGGATTACTATATATGGTCTGGGTGCTTTCGTAGGCCCCAGACGTTCAGTATCTGATGGATGCATCGACATCGGGACACCTCGTGCAACAATAAAAAATGCAGTTCGTATTGTCAAGGATAAAAACACAACGATAATAACTATGCATATACACATTATAGTCTTATATGATAGGTGGCCAGCATTTCCTTCCAGGAAAGCGGGGGCGATCCTCTGTTTGAGGCTAAACTAGATTACTGTTTTGGGCCCCCATGGCGATCGAGTCCATAGTCAGTTACTTATACTATCACTTGAGGTGGAAGCATTTGCGTCTTCTTTGCAGTGCTCGGGCAGGTTGTTTATAACAGTCAGCAGTTGCCTAATTACCTTCTTGTTTGCAGGATCTCAAATATAGTCTGTGACGCCGGCTTCTCTCCCTATAAGTGACAGGTAAGATAATACCACAAGCTCAAAGTAGGTTAGCACATCGCACTTGAGATTTCTGCTGGGATGTACCATAAGTTCGGTGAACAAAGTCTTGATACTGGTTGCTTCAGGATACTATGTTTCGTCCTCAGAAAATATTTTGTAAGCAGTCTATCAGAGTTTTTATTCTTAGTGCTACCTGGGCGTGATGTAATTTCAACAAGTTCAGTTTATCAGTGTTGTTGTGGCCTTTGATATTCTTCTCTTTACCCTGCAACTAGGATGCACAGAGTGTTCGTGTTTTATTCCTTGTCCCCCTTTTTTTTTCTCAGGGGAACCGTCCAATTTTAAGCCACAAATTTGCACGAAAGTGCCTTGTCTTTATTTCGTTGGTCATGTGTCTTTCTTCCTGATTATGGATCTCGTCCGCACGTGCTGAGGTTCTTCCCTGTTGTCTGTGGCTTCTTTTTTTTTTTTTTTATTGTATTTGGTTAAAAACCTTTACAAAGAAATTTTTTTCATACAAAACAGAATTCTCACCAGTTCATTTTCCCATTTTGACCATAAATCACATACATTATATATGCTACCTAAGCAAAAAGAATTTGTGCATAGCTAAACAACATTCCTACATGCATCACATACCATATAAATATTTACAGCTCATCTTATATCATTTATATCCTCTAGCTCAGATTCAATAATTATTAAAACAGATAGCAATCTTAAAATGAATTTAGTACTATCACCAAGCATGCATCGCTGCCATAGTACTTCACGCGATAGATTTGAGTTAGAGATCATGTAGTTCCCAAACTTCGATAGTCTCAAAACTTCAAAATGTTCACAGTAGATAACTAGATGTTTAAGAGACTCGAGAGAAAACATATCCTTACAGAAACGGCAAAAACCATTGTTAGATTCTTTATCAGAGGTGCCCCATTTGCACAATCGTTCATTAGTGTGGAATACATTCAGTTTGAAACGTAAATAAATATTACGACCCATAGCAGAAGGGAACTGTGAAATATAGCCAGCTCTATCTCCCAATTTTCTTCTGAATTGGGCAAACTCGTAATACGAACGGTAGGACCCAATTCTATCAGCCTGACAGCTCCAGTAATAGCGATACAACTTTTGTTTACAACTAGGTAAACCTAGTATTAAGTCATCTTTCAGGATGCCCAAGAGAGCCATTAGATCGTTCATTTTTTCCGCGTATCGGGTCAGAGATTTCATACGACCCATATGAAGAAATTCATTAAGGTCTTCATACAGTGAATTACCAGGGGGATCCAGGATTTTTGTATAGTTATTCAGGAGTCTCCAGTTCCGTTTGGCAGAAATAGGGAGGATACCTAGTTCATGACGAACAATATCATTTGGGACTGATGCCGGAAGCCCCAAAACGCTTTTCCAGATCCCACCTTGAAGTGTGTCTAGGATGTCGTCTATCTCATATATACACATGTCTAATATATAAAGTAGCGATGGTTCGACTTTAAGGAGGTAGAATTGGATGACAGGTAAGAGAGAAAGGCCACAGTATTTACCCATGATTATTTTCATCTGTGAAATTAGAGGTTTAGATTTCTCACATATTTTCTTTTTCCACCAGATTTTTGAGTAGGCATTCGATAAAGGATACCCTAGATATTTAATTTCATGTGTAATGGTGACCCGAGTATTTTCCATGAGCCAAGTGTATGGGCAACTCTTTTTATAACCATCCCTAAAGATGATAATTCGGGATTTGTGGTGATTGATTCTCAAGTTATGAATATTTGCATAACAGATGAAAGCATTTAGTTTATGCTGGAGACCAAATGGTGTTCTATCTAAAATAAGAATGTCATCAGCAAAACCAATATAGTTCAGTCTTGTGCTACCAATTAGGATTGGATAGATGACTTCTTTTGTCCAACATTCCTCTATATCACAAGTATACAGATTAAACAGTACGGCAGCCAGAGTACAACCTTGTTTCAATCCAATTTTCGATGGAATTTTGTCAGTTAACATACCTTCTTTATTAAGGCGCACTCTGTAGGTTGTGTCTGTATGGAGAAGCCGTATTAATGCAATCAGATAAGCCGGGAGACCCAACACCTCCATCTTCCGCCACAGGTGCTCCCTTAGCACGGTATCGAATGCTGAACTCAGATCGAGAGCTGCCATATAGACAGCACCTGTGTTGTTATGTTTGGAGTTCCACTCGATGTGAGATATCAGTAAAGCATTAAGAGAGCATCCCATGTTCTGACGAAAACCAGTTTGAAATTTTGACAGGATGGCATTGGTTCTCATATAGACTTGCATTTCTTCAAGGATCAGTTGGGAGAATACCTTAGAGGATGCGTCAGTTAACGCAATCGGGCGAAAGTTACCAGGGTCATTAATAGGGCCTTTTTTATATATGGGGATGACAATAGCTGAACACCATGAACTCGGAATTGCTTGGGAAGAAAATATCACATCAAATTTGTTTTTCAAAATGATAGCCCACAAGTGGATATCCGATCGAAATAAACAAGCAGGGATGCCATCAGGTCCCATAGCCCTAGAAGGATTTAGTTTCTTAATTGCACGTGTTACATCTTCAATGCTCCAAGGGGAGCGAGTAGGTATTGTATTTTGAATTACAGTTTTAGAGTTGTTGTGGAATACTAAAGGTAACTCGTACTTCAGCCTAATGTAATTTGCCCACTGATCCGCTGAGATGGTATTTTCTTTCAACCCCACATTATCGCCGTTAATCAGTCTCAATAAGGACCATATTTTGCGTGTATCGTTTTTCAAAATATGATAAATCATGTTCTGGTTATCTTTCACATAAAGTTGTGTTTTTAGATTTTTGACAGCAGTTTTATGTGTAGCAAGGATTGCCCTTTTATGAGAGTAGTATTGTGTTGATTCCAGAGATAACCTAGATAGATGTCGTAGTTTAAAATTCCTGAGCTTCTTTAATTTAAAGATCTCAGTATCAAATTTATGTGCATGATGTTTTACATCCAGAGCCGATTTTCTTTGTTTTACTATTTGTGATAAATGGAATTCAATCCTCTTTGAGATAAATTGATCTATACATAAAGAGTCACTCTCAATCACTAATGGATTCAGATCAAGGTCATCTCTGAGTCGCTCTGATAGCTGATGACATACAAGAGGGTTCCACCTCACAGATATGCCCGCTCTGTCATTCTCAACCATTTGTAGAGAACGATTTGAGGTCAATCCCCAACCTTCGATTTTTAGATTTATCGATATCGCATTATGGTCACTAAAGCCCAAGTTTAAAACATTTACAGTGTCAATTTCCAGACAAAGATTAGATGATTTAAAAAAGTGATCAATATGTGAGTGATGTCCTCCCCTAGACCATGTATATGTGAGATCCATCATTCCAGTGGGAATTATCTGAATATCCCAATTAAGAAAGAACTCCACCCATTTTCTCCCATTCATAGCCGATGTAGTATCTGTATGGGATTGCTGGCCCGGGCCTATATTGTGGATTAAACAGGAGGAATTAAAATCACCCCCCACCACCACACCAACCTCCTCATGATGTATGAAGATACCTTCTAAGATGGAATCAAGAATATCGATGATATTATTAAGCATTATTAGCTTTCTGTTCCAGTAGATGCACATAAAAATGATATGTTGATCCTGTGGAGATACAGGGAATAGTTCTATAACTAATACATTAGAATCTTTATAAACCAGTCTGGTTGGGGATTTACAGGCGTTATTTACTAAAATGGCTAGGCCCCCTGAGGGCCGACCCTTATTCCCTCGAGTAGCAGGTTGTGAGTAACAGACAAAACCTTCGACAGATAATTGAGATACATACATGGTTTCCTGTAATAAAACTATAGCAGGGATCTTATTGCTCTCGCATGAACCCCACCATCTATTAAAGTTAGCAAGCCCACAACAATTCCAAGACAAACATACAAATGATTGTTGATGATATGCCGGGCTAGGGAGATGGATTCGTCGCTGTTAATTGCGAGGCTGAATGTATGCCCGACAATGCAGCAGCCATTGCTATTATCTGTCGGACCAGATCACCACTAATTTGTTGTGGCAATGATTGCATCATTTTCTGGTCATTTGTGGATGTTAGTACCAGTGGCTTATCCAAAAAGGCCCTTGCATCTTCATCAGATTGGATCAAAAAAGGGGTTAAGCCAATGGAAACAAAGTTTTCCTTCTGTTCCCAGATAAGTTTCATAATCAATCTTGAATATAGGCCACAGGTCATCCTGTTGTTATTTTTATCTGCAGGTCTTACCCAGTCTATATCATCAGATCTCAGAGTTCGCAGGCAAGGTATTGTGTCAAAAGCTTTTAGCAGGGAAGAGCGGTTCAAGTTTTGTTTAACATTAACATTCGGATCACTCTCCCAGCCAAGTATGTATGGAGGTTCACGTATGGACTCAAATTCATTATGAACCGTCTTATGATTGATAATAGGAGAACCTACCATTTTAGGGTTTATCATTTCCGTCAATGTCAGATTAGTATTTTCATTAGATGACTTGACTATGGGAGGTGGAATATTGGACCCCGGATCAACTATAGGGTCCTCCTTAGGTTCCTGGGATCGCAACAAGTCCCCACCCAATACACCCAACATCCAGGGTTCGTCGGAAGAACAATGGTGTGAAGTTTCCAATTTAGCCGATTGTATCTTAGAGTCCCTAGATGCGGTGACATTAGTTTTCACTTTGCTAGAGGAAGTTTGTTTCTTACTTATAGGATAGAATTGAGAAAGGGACATTTGTGATCCCCCACTTATGGATTCCGGGGGATTAGAACAAGATGAATTAGATTGGCAATCAATCGGCTCCTCATTCATATGTACATTAACCTTTTTTTTTTTTTTATTATTATTTATTGTCCCCTCCTTATTTTTCTCATTGTTCTTATCAGGGGGATTGATATCTAATAATACCCTTGATTCATCATTCAGCTGAGAAAGATTAATCATCTCCTCATTCTCAAAGGTGACTGGTATTACATTAGATTTCTCAATTTGTACAATCCTTGCCTGTTTTTTTATTAAGGCTAACGCTTTGGCTTTCCTTTTTTGGGCCCTTCCCGCCAGTCGCTTTTCCCTCCGGGTTAGGACTGTTATAGGCTTAGGTATCACATCACCCACAATAGGGTCAGACATTTTCACCATTCCTATCCGGGAACAATCTCCCGCAAGATCAATTAAGTCCGTCAAATGAGAGGGACTATCAGAACCATATGATTTGTTTGTATCATCTATCAATTGATCAACGGGAGTATCTGTAATCTCTATAGACTCTTTGTTCATTTTGTCTAGGTGCTGCTCAATTTTTTGAACTGTCGTAAAAACTTTGTGCAGATCATCCACAATTACATCGGTCTGTGTACAGATCGAATTATGTGATTGAGTCTTTAGTGTAGCCGCATATGAACGCTTTATCTGTGAAGGATTGTAGAAGATACCATCAAACTGTGTGGCACTATCTACCATATCCTTTTTCTTATAGTGTCTATCCGAAAGAGCTGCTACAGCATCACATGTAAACAGGAGGCCTTCAATTCTATTAGTTTTGTTGGATAGTTCAGTAATTGCTTCTCTCATAATTCCCATTTCATAATGAGAGCGCTCATGTCCCTTGTCCAGTAAATTTAAAATTCTCGCAAGAACTGGGAAGTCTGAACTCAGTGATGGTGCATCAAGGATGATGCTCGCAGATTGAGCATCATTATTGGAAGCATCTTTGTCTTTTCCATTAAGGCTCGACTGGAATTCTTGAATATCCAAATTCATTCGATCATTGATTGCTAATTGGGCACTAATGGCCTTTGGGGAGCTCACCATAGGTTTGTTGGGAGATGCATGGGACTCAAAGTCCATTTCCCAGGGCAATTTTACATTCTCGTCACATATAGGATCAAGATTTCTTTCAGAAGGTATCATGCCTTTAGTACTCAACATAAAAACATCTTCTCTCCCCACTAGTTTCTGGTTAGCGGGCGTAGAAGGACCTAAAGATAGGCAGATGCGCTTACTTAACTCTGCTTCAATAATGGGGCCCATCATAGAACAATCCACAACATTCTCTTTGTAAGAATTATCGTAGACACTATCGGATCCCATATCATTTCTCTGTATTGATTCAGTTAAGATAATATCGTTGGGAGCACTATTATTCAAATCCTTTAGCTTGAATTTGGTGTTTCTAACAGAGATATCAGCAGAGATCTCAGCATCACTACCTACACAGTGAATCATAGCTACAGCATCAAATTTGGAAGCAATACCTATTTCTTTAACGACCATCGCTTTCTTGTCAGCTGACATATTATCACTGTCCACTCCCACAGATGTCGTATTATCGGGGTGGACCAGTGTGGCTGCACTCTCAACCAGAATATCTTGGCTCACCGGTTGAGAAGATGATTGGGACAGAGGCTCAGTGAGTTTCCGTCCGCTTCGCAAACCCTTCACCATGCTGCTGTATACAAGAAAAGAGATGGTCTACGCTAAAATATGGCCAAAACTCCTATCGTGAGCGCAACCAATTCACAACCCAATAGGGAATTAATACTTACTAAATTAGATGCAGAAGGGACATATACAAAGGCTACAGATCATTAATATATTACCACCCTTACCACCCAGCCAAACAGCTCAACAGCACTTGCAGTGCACTTCCGGGGTGCGCGCGCGGGTGCGCGTGCACCCGGGTTATGAGCACGGCAGGGAGGGGCGGGCGGATGAGTGGGAGGGGGCGTGTCTCGCTCACAAAGGATCTACGTAGAAGGAGAAAAGAAAAAAGAAAAAAGAATACGTAAGTACCTAAAAGGCACTCGTTTTAACATCAAAGCTAGACACAGTAGCACAGTAGCACAGTAACACCTAAGAGGAAGTCCAAACACAAAGCCCAATATCCAAGGCAGCAAGTCCAAAGTTAAGTTGTATTATGAGTATTTACTCTGGTATTTGGAGTCCGACAGCCTGTTTCGCCGCGCTACGGCAGTGTTGTTTCCTCTTGAGCATGGGCACCTTCCCAGCATAAGGAGAGACAGGAACACACCAGCGGGTCCCACAGCTCAACAGCACTTGCAGTGCACTTCCGGGGTGCGCGCGCGGGTGCGCGTGCACCCGGGTTATGAGCACGGCAGGGAGGGGCGGGCGGATGAGTGGGAGGGGGCGTGTCTCGCTCACAAAGGATCTGAGGAAGAGTATCCCGGCGGATACAACATCAACTGGAGATAACCGTTCCAAAAATCTGTGGCTTCCTTGCAGTTGGATGCAGCAGGAGGGCTCTCTCCTACAAAGGGCTTAATGTCGTTTAGGAAGATCCAGGCTCTCCTGCCCTTAAGCTTGACAGCGGACGGGGTGCAGTCCTCTGCGATGAATGGGCCATTAAACCTCGGTTTGTCCCATTTTTTCCTTGTAAAGTTTTTCACGAGGACGCTGCCCCCAGGGAAGACAAGGGCAGCACTCAGGCTGTGAGTTGTGCCTGCATCAGCACTGTCTGTTGTAGTTTGTGCTGTGCTGTCCCCTTTCCGCCGTCGCTGCAGCTGTCCTGAAATGACAAAGGTGCTGGATGTCAAACAGTCCAGATAGGCTTTCATCTCTTCTCCTAATACCTCCCTAGTTGGCTGGGCATCACATCTACCTCTGTCTCGGGGGTAGGAGGGGTACTCATCCTTCTACCAGTAACTATCTCATGCGGCGTGAGATGATGGTCGGAGCCTGGTTGGTTCCGAAGTGCATACAGTGCCAATGGTAGAAAGTACAGCCATCCCTTCTTTAATGTGAGCTTCAATTTGGCTATCCTTTCCTTAAGCAAGCCGTTGATCCGTTCACATATCCCATTCCCCTCTGGATGATACGCCGACGAGTACTTGTGCTTTATACCAAGCAACAGGTTAATCTGTTCAAACACTGTGTTCACAAAATGAGCCCCATTATCTGATCTCATTACCTCGCACACCCCCCCATCTAGGGAACACTTCCCTCACCAGAAATTTTGCGGCACAGGTTGCATCGAGGTGTGTACAGGGACCTGCTTCTACCCATCTTGAAAAGGGACACACCACCACAATTAAATACCTGTACCCATTACACACCTGGATCATATCGACATAATCGATATGCAGGTGCTGGAAGGGTCCATTTGGTCTGGGGAGGATTCCTCTCATTACTTTTAATGTGTGCCCAGATGTGAATTGCTGACAGATAATGCAGTTCACCATACAAAATGCAACGTGCTCTGATAAATTCGGTGTGAAACAGTCTTCTGCGAGCGTTACAGCAAGATGTTCCTTTGACATATGTATGGGGTAGTGAAGCTGTTCTAGCGCTACCTTTAGAAGGGCGACAGGCATTACTGGTTTACCAGTGCTGTCTTGCCTCCACAATCCATCAGAGGGGTTTAAAGAACACCCTCAACGCTTCCATAAATTCTTCTCCTCCTGAGGTGCCTCCCCCTGGAGCTTCATTAGCTGATTCTGCCCCATACTGCTATAGGCTTCTGGAGTGGCTCACGCTATCATCATCCTTTCATGGGTACGTGCCACCTCCACGTCCATGATTGTTTCATTTTTGGATGCCATGCGCTTGGCTTCTGTGTCCGCTTCATGATTTCCGCGTGACACGAAATCTGTCCCTTTGGTATGAGCGGCGGGTTTCACGACCGCTATGCCCACTGGGCGCTGTAGTGCTTTTAGCAGCCTTTCCAATAAGGCTGCGTCCTGCACTGGTGTGCCATCTGCTCGGAGGTAGCCCCTCCTTTTCCAGCGTGCTAGACCTGCATGCACTGTAGACGTCACATAGGCGGAGTCACTGTACACCGTTACTTCCTGGTCTGCATGATTCTCAATGGCGAGTATCAGTGCCAATAGTTCTGCAGCCTGTGCCGAATAATGAGACGGTATTCGCGCACTAACGAGTACTTGAAACCCTCCATTCGCTATGTGTTTTACCACAGCAATGCCTGTGTATCTTTGTCCGCCTTCTTGGTCGATTCTTGAAGACCTGTCAATAAAGACGATCTCTACACTTGCCAGGGCATTTTCCTTTACCCTGGGGATCTCATCATAGAATTCCTCACAGTTCGCACAGTCGTGCACAGGTTCTCCCTCTGTGACTGGCTCAGCTATGAATGTAGCAGGGTTCACAGTTTTACATCGCACTGATCGATGGGTTAGAGATAATTACCTCATAGGCGGATGCTCTCTGAGAAATCAATGTGCCCTTTGGCTTCTCTAATATGGCGAACAGTGAGTGCTCAACATACAATGTCATGGAGCACCCCATTACAATGGAAGATGCCTTCTCAAACTTCCGCTGTAATATGCTAGGGGCTTGTACCGCAGCGAGGTTCACTGTGCGAGCACCGCCGTCATAAAATTGCCATCGGTATGTGAGAACAGGTAGAATTCTTCTGAATAATTAGAAATCCTGAGGACTGGGGCCTAACAAATTGCCCCCTTGAGTTCTGCAAACCCCTTTTCCATTGCCTCGGTCCATTCGATTTCTTCCCTCGTCGCCTGGGCCTTCTTTAGGGACTGAAGCAAGGGCTTGGTTAATGAGCTGTAGTCAAAGACGCATGCTCTGACATAGTTGCACAGGCCTAAGAAGCTTTGCATTTGTTTTATCGTGCATGGCTTGGCCGTGTTCATGATAGCTTCAGCCCTTTCTGGGGTTACCTTCTTCCCCTCATGAGAGATTAGTTGCCCAATGTACAACAACTCCGGTTGACAATACTGCAACTTATCTTTGTCCACTTTGTATCCCTTCTCACCCAATATAGTCAATAGCTGGACAAAATTGCGTCTGCATTGCTCTTCAGTGGTACTGCAGATCAGAATGTCATCTACATACTGCAAAACAACACTGTCCACCGCAATATTGCTCAGGTCCATTTGCAGGACTCTATTGAAAATGGACGGGGATCCACAATACCACTGTGGCAACCTTGTACTTTTCAGGCGCATTTGTCTGAAAGCGAATGAGGTGAGGTCTTGTGAGTCATGGTGCAACGGGATTGAGAAAAAGGCATTTTTCAAATTGATCACTTTTAAAATACTTTGCTTCAGCGGGTATATTGCAGAGGTTTGTAGATGGATTAGGGACTAGAGGGAACACGGCTTCAACAATGTCATTTAATGCTCGTAAATCTTGGATCAAACGCCAAGACCCTCCCTTTGATTTCTTGACAGGGTAAATCACTGTGTTGCAAGGTGATTCTGACGTCACTATGATGCCCTGCTCCATCATGGCGGAGATTGTCTTCGCAATACCTTTGTCTGCCTCTCTAGACATGGGATGGGCTCGTGGTAAAATTGCTCCTGGTTTCAGCTTAATTTTCACCTCGTCTACCCCCTTCAGGAGACCTACGTCATAGGGCCCTGTAGTCCAAACTGCGGCAGGCACTCGGGCCATGTCATTATCAAAGTATTCTGGACGTATCAGTGCCAACATCATTCTTTGTGGCACCTCCCTTCTGATCATTTTGACCCAAAATATAAGACTCAATTCCACTCTTGTCTCTTCTAGGTCTGGGTTTTCTTCAAACAGATTGTCATCGGTGACGTCAGTCACTCGATACCCTTCTTCAATGACAATAATCGCACACCATTGTCTGCCTTCATCGTCATATCCTTCAACCAATTCCACTTTCCCTCGTACTGCGGCAGATTGTATAATTAAGGGAAATACTTGTCCCTCTTCTTCGTGCATGGGTATTCTTGGTCTGAATAAAAACTCATCCGGGGTTCTCATAGTTTTTTCTGCGAGGCCTGGCAATCCTGCCATAAGCATGCGCACCCCATATGCGAAAACTTTGGGTTCTAACAGAAAAGTTCTCATGGCTATTCGTCCTGAATATGCTCTGATCCTTTCGCACACGTTCAAGTAGTGCATTCCTGGAGTGGAGCACACTATACCATTCTCGGTAAACGAGATGGTCATGTTCAATTTAGTCATCAAGTCCCGACCCAGAAGGTTTACTGGGGTCTGACGTGAATATAACAGGGGTACATTCATTTCACGCTCCCCTACGGAGACCGGGAGTGCATCTGTAAAGGGAACTCTACTATGAGCTCCAGTAAAACTCTGAATATCTATTGCCTCGCCGGACCAGGAGAACTTGCCTTCTCGTATGCACAAGCGTGTTGCACCCGTGTCAACTAAGAAGGAATATTTTCCCCCCTGTGGTGACAATTACCCTATGTTCCCTGTTAGGGTCTGGTATCACTGATAGGATAGAACACATTAGAGCTCCCTGTGAGCTGTCCTATTTCGTATGTAGGTTTGTTCCACTGTATACTTGGGGGTTTCCCCCATTTCCTGGGTTAATTCCCCCTCCGGAATTAGTGCCCTGAGTCATTTGCGGCGGTGCCTGCTGGGATTGTCCCTGCTGCAGATTCCCCATGTTTGGTGGTTGAACCACTTGCTGTGCACCTTGTTGCAAGCTTGCCGCCTGCTGTTGTGCGGTATGATTGTGTTCACTGCCCTGGTGCAGAATAGCAGTTTGATTCATCATGCTTGCTCCCATTCCTTGGCTGCTTTGCCATATGCTTTGGCTTCTGAACATGCGCGCCACATGTCCTGTCACTTCACACAGCCAACATATTGGCGGTGGTCGGGCCATCTGTCCGTCTAATGTAGCTGGACTGCCCATTTGTGCGTTCTGGACACCACCTTGAATATTTTGAAAACCTCCTTGGTTGCCTCGAAACGCTCCCTGATTACTCTGCGATCCTCTTCCTCCTGCGGTACCCTGATTATTCTGCGATGGGTTAGTCGCTTGCTGTATACTAGGCTCAGCCGCGCTTGTCAACATGGCTCCCTCAAGAGCATACTTTGAGAGCTTCTTTTGCACCAGCTTCGCCTCCTCGCCCTTATATTCTGGATATAAAGCAACGGATCCTCTGACTCTTTCATTTTTCGAGTCATTATAGCTCCCATATCAGACATGTCTGGATATAATGTGCGCAGCGCTTTCCACACTGCTGCTCTACAGTTATTAAATGGCGCTCAATCATGGGAGGTGTTCGTTAGAGTTACCCTAGGGTAACCCGCCCTTTTCCACACGTCGTCTGTTCTTTCACCAAGTATAGCAATTAAAAGACCCTTAATGTCCCGTATGGCTAGGGTGACGCCCCCCGTCATTTTCTCTAGCTCATGTATCCACTTCGCAGCTCCCGATGTCAGCATCGGAAGCTTATTTTTGAGGTTCTCTCGGTCCATGTGTGGCCATGGTATATATTGCGGTCTGACTCCCCCCTTTTCTAGCAGCAGAAATTGGAGTGCACAGTCCTCCTTCTCATTTTCTATACCTCTCTGGTCTTTCGCTGGGGCGGCATTCCCGCCTTGCCGTCTACCTGGCAATGCCCTTAACCTGTCCGCATAGGCATGTTCTGTCACCCCCCTCTGACTGTAGGGTGTTTCTTCATGTCGGCTGGACTATCCAGCGGACTTCAGTGTCCTTCTTGTGGACCCGCTAGCATCTGACCATCGTACCTCTCGGTCCCTTGGGAGCGGTTTTCCGCACTGTCTCCCTCCATCATATGCCACTTCCTCCATTTCCCCACTGGAGTCAGACTCTGAATACTCTCCGTTTACACAACGTCTCGCATCATCTTCATTCTGCCCAATCTCTAGTCTGTCTAGGGACAGTCCCCTGCTCCCACTACTTCGGGTGACATCCTCAGTATCATATAATTGAGTGCTTTCTAAGCGCTCATCTTATCTTCCCCCTTGGTAACCTAGTTCCAGCCCCATCTCATCATATATTTTATCAATCGTTTCCCCGATGCTTCTGGTGTCGAAGTCATCGTCAATATTTGTCCCACTAGTACCTGGTACCGCATCATTTGCAGGAAAGAACTCTTCTATGTCTTCCCATTCTACAACAGGATTGGGTTTATTAACTTCCAGCTCCAAATGCTCAAGATCTCGTGCGCTATGTCTGCATTTGCGTTCAGCTTCCTCATCTACTTCCTTTCGTTTCTTCGCTTCTTCTCTAGCCTTATCTACTTCCCTCATCCATTCGCCTCTACGTTCCTTTGCCCTTCTACTTTCCTCATCTTCTCGCTTCTTTACTTTCCTTTCTTGCACTCTTCTTTCTTCCTCCAACCTTAGAATGTTCTGCCTGTATTTTTCATAGGCAGCGTATTGTGCGCGACTGAGCGGTATTCCCTGCTCTTCGCGATATAGTTGTTCTCGCCTCAACCTATCCTTCTTTCTTACCCTCTTGTCTCTCATGTCCTGTTCTTTTCTCTTTTCCCTTTTTTTGCGCCTCATCAGACCGTTCACTCAGCCTTACGTCATCACTTCTTTTCCTGTCTAATTTTAACAGTATCTGTCCTCCCATCCATTCGTCTTTTGCGAATGCTAACTCATCACTTCCTTTCCGCTTCTTTCCCTCTCTCTCTTTCACGAGAGATGTGCTACTCCCTGCCTGGTCTTTTCGTTCCTCGCCACGCCTCTCCTTGTCCCTCGGGACTGTGGAGGCAGAATCAATTTCCTGTTATTTCTCTTTCGTCTCGTCACTACTGCACGTAGGTGACTCATATGCAGGGTTGCTATACCCTGTGGCTGCTTTGAGCTCTCTCAACGGGTAAAGACCCTCTGACTTGCTTACCTCAATGACTGGTTCCGGCAGGGCTGGTGGCGCGGTAGGCGTCTCACCCCCCTTCGTACATACATTTAATATCCAGTCCGCGGGTGGTTCTTCTTCCTTCGTTTGCTCGAACATTTTCCAAAGCTCGAGAACGGCAAGGCGTTTCTCGAACTTCTTACCATTATATGTGGCATGTAAGAAGGTGGTCATGTGCTGTAAAACAGCCTTAGACAGTGACCCATTCTGGGGCCACAGTAAAACAAACAATGGGTTTCCCCTACTTCGCTGGCCGAAGGGAAGAAACAAACAATACTACATGGAGGTCAAGCCAGCGGAAAGGCCAAAAAATTCACTCAAAGGACATCATTCAACCATGTAGACAAGGAAAGAGGCTCCCCCAGCTGCCCAACAGATCATCATACATAAAACAAACAATTCATTTGCAATATTATATTTATTTGATACAAATAGAGTCTTAAAGTATTAAATTGTCTAAAGCTCTAGTACAATATACAGAATTATATCTTACAGTTGACTAAAAAGGTGCATACTGTTTGAAGTATTAATGTCAAATAATGACTGCTGCGAAAGGTCGCAAGCCAGTTGATCACATGAAACCTAAGAATTAATCTGGGCATGCCGTGGGTGGTGCCCCAAGCGAGTGAAGGGAATCACTCAAATGGGGGACCCCCAGTCGCTCTGACCAGACTAATTATATGAACAATCAAATAAATATCAAAAACGCTGTGCATCCCATTTTTAGATTTTAGTGTGTGTGCTTTACTGTTTCTTGTTTGGAATTTAATATAACTTCTTTCCATAGTGTGGTCTTTTGTGTTCCTGATTTGATTATTGAAATGAAACCTTCTTTGTTTGGTTTTCTGGACTCAATATTATTTTGACTGCGTTTTTGATATTTATTTGATTGTTTTCGTGGGGAATACTGGTGGTGGGAAGGTGAGGGTGGGCTGGTGGAACAAAGGTGTTACCTTCATTTCTCTCTACCATGCGCATGTGCCTGGCATTAGGCATGTCAGAGCGGCAAGAAGGATCTCCACACATTCTGGTCCAATCAGGAATAAGCCCTGACCCCCTAAATCTGATCTAGAAATATGTGGGTGTGCGGGTGTGCGGGGCTGGCAATGGCCTTAACACGTCTGCTGAAAACATTAAATGTATTAAACTTTTTGTGAAGGCTTTTGGTATTTTAACCATTCTACCTTTTTATTTGTGGTTTAGTTAAAGAGCTTAAACTGCTAGAAAATGCCCCTACAAACCACTGTGTTGATAATGAATCTATAGTGGGAAGAGAGGCACTGGAGGACCAGAATAAAGGCAGCCTAGGATCAGCAAGAATTCCAAAAGAGGCGGTACTTCCGGTCTGGCACAGTCATGGACGAGGTAAGGACGTATCCACACAGAGCTCCAGAATGAAGAGCTTTCAGAGCTGAGGAATCCTGCACAGAACGCCAACCCTCCTTGAGTTAGCAGACATCCAACATGTAAGCAGCTGACCACATGGTCTGATTAATTGGAAGAGAAGCAACACTCAAGTGAGGAAGAAGGGTGGTTAGCCTTGAACAGCTTTGTGGGACCGGCCCCAGAGCTTGACCGAGATGCATTGTTCGTTCGGCAGGAAACGATTGTGGCTTAGTGGGTTGCTGTCATGCCCGCGCCGCTGGCGCACGCATTGGCAACCATCATGGACTACTTGGTACTCATTTATCCTCCTAATACTCCTTGAACAACTCCTTTTCACGCCTTGGTCTTTTATTTCCATTTGCTCAACTTTGGTTCTTTCTTATTTTATTCAATTAACTACATTTACCATAATGCACCTGGCTGCAGTCCTCAATTCCTGGCTATTCTCATTCATCGTTATTGGGACCACAATCCCCAGAAGCCCCAGCGGCCTGTGCTGCTTCCACCTGCTCAGGACCAGAGAGGGAGGAGGCAGATTGTCTTCAGGTGTGCTGCTACAGGTGCTGTCAGTTAGCCTGCCTCAGAACAGGGCAGGGCTGTATATAAGCAGCTGCCTGCAGGAGCACAGTGTCTTGCATCTTGAGTTCTCCCCGCTCCTGTTTGCCTTGACCCTTTACTCTGTATGCTGTTCCCGTTGCTGCATTATCCTGTTTTGTTACAGTGCCCTTTCTGGGCTCCCTGCTCTGCAGCCTGCTTCACTCCGGCTGCCTACAATCCTTGTCCTCTGGGCTTCCTAC
This sequence comes from Ambystoma mexicanum, assembly GCF_040938575.1. NCBI lineage: Eukaryota > Metazoa > Chordata > Amphibia > Caudata > Ambystomatidae > Ambystoma > Ambystoma mexicanum. The sequence goes on along the minus strand of NC_090925.1, from coordinate 139,935,176 downwards.
CTTGTAGCCTATTACAGTCCTCTGCAGCCCTCTACTGTCAGCAGCCCTGCTCCTCTGGGCTCACTCCTTGCTGCCCTGCTCCTCTGGGCTCCTTGCCTTGCAGCCTGCCTCACTCCGGCTGCCTACAATCCTTGTCCTCTGGGCTCCCTGCCCTGAAGCCTGCCTCACTCCGGCTGCCTACCGTCCTTGTCCTCTGGGCTCCCTGCCCTGCAGCCTGCCTCACACCGGCTGCCTACCGTCCTTGTACTCTGGGCTCCCTGCCCTGCAGCCTGCCTCACTCCGGCTGCCTACAGCCCTTGTCCTCTGGGCTCCCTACCGTGCAGCTTGCAACCTTCTGCTGTCTCCAAGCCCTTGTTCCCTGGGCTCCCTACCTTGCAGCCTGCACCTCTTCGCTGCCTACAGCCCTGCTCCTCTGGGCTCCCTACCTAACGGCCCTATTCTTTTGGGCTCTCTGTCTGTCACCTACTACTAATCTCTCTCTGTCCTGTTCTTCTGGACTCCCTGCTTTTCAGCCTACTACAGTCCTCCGCAGTCCAATACAGTTTGCCTGCACCTAGTGCCACTCTTGACTGCAGACCTGCTTCCTACTTTGCAGCCTTCTGTTTTCCTGACTGCTGCTCCTTGTTCTCTTCCTTGAGTCCTCTGTACTCCACCTTAGGTTATCTATTTCAGTCTAACTGCCTTTCCTTCATTTCCTTCTGCTAGATTGCTCATTGATTTCCTTTTCGCTGGATATTTCTGTTCTTGTCTTCTCATGTGTCTTATGTAATCCCTTTGTACAGAGCTTGCCTGTTGGTTTCCGGCAGGCAACCTCTGCCCCTTCCTTTGTCGCGTGTTCAGTGTTACAGACACCCACTGCTGTTGTTATCAGCCATGAGCATACAACGTGGGCCTCTGTTATAGCAATCTGTGCAGCAGGCTGGAGTTTCCTAAGGTTCGTGGAACACTCTTTCCCATTTCAGCATACACCCCAAGAGGGAATCCAGTTTATTTGTACCTTTGTATCTTTTGCCCCTTTTGGCTCACAGCTACTGTTTCCTACTCTTCTTTCTTGTTGAACTTCCTGCTGTGTGTGCTTATCTGCTACCTTACTTCAGCACAGCCACCCAAAACCTACCTGGGTACCCTGTGCAACTCTTGACAGAGTGCCATTCCTGACAGTTGCCAGCAAGTAGGACATCTGCCTTGTGACGCCACTCCGGGTGAGAACCCATGATGTGCTTGGATGCGCACTCACCTGTGTTGTGTAGACTAACCTATTCATTTTAACATCCACCCCACGTCGTGTGGCCATGGTAGCACCCGCATAGGTTAGAACATATCATGATTGATAATCAACTAGTTAAATTGTAGCTATGCTGGCCGCAGCCACGCCCCTGCTGCCCTGCCCTGACTCTTACTCATGTCAGCAGCCATACAGTGCACACATTCGCACAAGCTTTGGCAAAGCCAGCCATTTAGACTTGTCTGTATCATGGTTGAGACATTTTCCAGGTGCTGCCATAATGGTGCTACCTGACATAAAATGGCAAAGGCTCAATCGCGTTTGCACGTGGGAATATTATGGCAGTGCCTGAAGGATTCGAAGTGTACAAAGGAAGTAGTGCAACTATGGTCACTGCTAAAACCGCGCGGGCGCGCCCTCCTCACCCCCCCCTCCCCACCGAGCCATACTCATGCAACCATCTCCTCCCCAAAGCAATCCCTGTATCTCGGTCCCGCCTTTCCTCGACCACACCCTGCACCACTGTGTTTTACAACTGCACTAGAAAGACTGAAAGAAAGACAGTGAAAGTCAATGCATCTTAAGTGACCATCATTACTTTCAGTCACTGCCCCCCACAACATGCAGCTTCTTACACCCATCCCTGTAATCACCCACAAGTCGCACCTCATAAGGGATCTGCCAAATACTAAAGCCAACCACCCATGACCTACACGCAAAGCTGTGCCTGCAGCAATGTCACGTTAATCAGAAGGTAAACCCTCATCACTGCTGGAGCGGGACTATCAGGGGTCTTGAGTATGGGCTTTACGTCCCAAGCAGGTTACGGAAATATAAAACAGAAAGCCGGCATCTGCAGGATTGTTCTACAAGATGTGAGATGAGAGGAGACCCAGCAGGGCTGAGGTTCGAATCTCCAGGAAAGGGGCAGCAAACACACATGCCCTTCACCTGCCTTTCCAGGAATAACCCCAGCAGCCAAAATGCAAGGGATCAATGGCTGATTTTAGCAAAAATTAGAGGAGCGCAGTACTCTTTAGTTCCTGCCCTCTTCGACCTCAATGTCCCTCGCAAATTCCAATCCAATGCCTATTCAAGAGCCCAAACTGTTGGCTTTGTATACTCATCCGTGGCGGCTCCTTATTAAAGGCACAGAGGATTCACCCCCTAAGCAATGCATCTGTTACCAAAATGATATCTTACTTTCCTGAACAAATGGCATAACATCTGTCTTTTGTTTATTACGAATGTTATGCAATTGAATTTCGACTGTGCTGTGTGCTGGAAGGCACTCCTTCTGTGCCCCCAGCACACATGAAGTCTCACTCTGCTGAAGGAGGAACAGTGGAACGGGCCCGTATAATATGGGTAAATGGGCAGCTGAATATCAAAGCCTGATATCCCCATTGCAGTGCCAGCGCTTTGCCCAGTTCACTAGCAGTCTTGCCACTTCCAAGCGAGAAGATAAGGAAGGGTGTGGGAGCAGTGGCGTCGCTAGGGGAGGGCCTGGGGGGGGGGCGGCCCCCTCCTCTGAAATGCTGGGCCCCCCCTTGTTCCTCCCCTACGCTGGGCTGCTCTCTCTGCACTGTCTGAGTCCTGCACATTGCTGACTGCAGCCTCATTCACCACAAGCTACCAGCCCTGCACAGGTGACTGCCGCCCCCCTCCCCCATGAATGAACGGAGGCTGTCATAGGATTTCATAAGCACTTGGCTTGACTCATAAACACAACAATCAAAACAGTTCAGTTTCCTCTGCAGCTAAGACCAGCCCCGCCAATCAGAATGTAGCGCACCAAACTGCTAATGATGGGCCGTTAGTCACTGAATGGTTTTGTGCCTGCATTCTGATGGGAAGGGAGGTACAGTGGGGTGTGTGGTAGTTGGTGTGCACAAAAGCCTCTCTACAGGAGTGCTTGTGACATCACACATTCCCTTTCACCGGTGGGCCTCCCACCTTTGCCTGTGGCCCCCCTACTTTTGCCTTTGTCCCCCTCTGTGCCCCTCCTAAATTATATTACTGGCGACACCACTGTGTGGGAGCCCCTTTACTGAGAACGTACATGGGTCAAATACCCTGTTCTATGGAATTTCTTCCACTCAGGAGGGTCTGCAACCACGTTTCAGCTCACTGCACCATTCACAGAGGAGAAAAATCCATTTGCATATCAGTCTGGTACCACCCACTCAAGGAGTCCAGCACCAAAATGCGAGGCAATTCTCCTCTGCACAAGAGTACCACCAGCAACCCCAGACACGTGTTTCTGCCTCGTTTGGCCTCCTCAGAGAAGTGAAGCTGAGCCCCTCTTAGAGCAGTGATCAAGAGTCCCAGTCTGTAATACCCTGGTTTACTCCATGGGGATTTTGGCAGAATTACCACCAGCAGTAATACCGCCAGTGGTAATTCTTCCGAAATTGTTGTTTTTTGGTGGTAAGGTGGCATAATTACCTCCAGCATTTTGCTGGCGGTTTTTGCCTCACCTTTCTTCCAAACCCATAGATCGGCGATGCAGTAATGCAGTGGAAACTTAGTTACCACTGCATTACAACCATTTTTGGCCCCACCGCTTAACTCATAATGAGGATTTGCTGCATGCGGGCCGCTACTCAGCTAGAGGGACTAGATGCACGAAGTGCAGAAGGGTGACCCACTTCTCAAGCGTCTGTCAAGGTGGCACGTACGCCCCACCACCCAGGTCTTGACAGCCAGCAAGTGGTACCCATGTGGAAGCTGGTATACAGTGTTTATATCGAATCCTTTATTTTGAATGACATGTATATCAAATCTTTTATCTTGAAAACCTAAATAGTGAATGTATTTAGGGCGGGGTAAAGGGTTACATATTTTTGGGAAATGGTCGCGATGGGTTTGTACGGGTAAAAAATGGGGGTTAAAATAAAAAATACATTCACTATAAAGGTTTTCAAGATAAAAGATTTGATATACATGTCATTCAATATAAAGGATTCGATATAAAGACATGTAACCATGGAAGCTATGCCTGAATCCAATCATGATGACTCTGATGATGATCACATGGCTTTTCTAACATTCTCACTAGGCCACAAACAAATTAATGCCAACCCATGTGCAGGATTCTTGTATAAGGGATCCCCGGTGCAAGCTCTGATTGACACAATTAAAGCTCCTAGGATCCATGAAAACGATGAAGCCCATGAAAGTCAAGTTCTATGCCTAAGTCCCATCCCGCTCAATGGTGTTGGACGGACATTTCAAAACTAAGACGTGGACGTGGAAGGACAATTCTACGTCTAGTCGGCTGACATAGCAACACTCCTCAGATGGGAAGCATACGAAAATGTCGCCAAAATAACTGCGACCAGGCAGCTACTGCGTCTTTCAGCCTACACATTATTCCAACTCCCGTTACTGCGCCCAAGCAGAGTGGGGGTTGCGGAGGTGTCCCACGCTCTCCTTGGTTGCAGTAACGGGAGTCGGGGGTTATGTGGGTGTTCCCTGCTTACCATTACGGTAAGCGGTGGATGAGAAAGAAAAAAAAAAAAAGGACACATCTGCGTCACCAGAACCTCATGTAAGTGGGAGGAACTGACGCTGCAGGGGTACAAGGCAGACGGCGGCGCACACAGAAGGGCTCCTCAGTAAAGGTAAGCGGGGAGTGCGGGTTGCAGGATTTTGGGCTGGGGCATGCAGGCAAAAGTGATCTAACTGATCACTGCGCCACGCCGTAATTGGAGTTAACATTTTCAGAGGCGGGATTACAGGCGGTGCAGAGATCACATACATTGCTTAGATGCACTTTGGCCAAAGACCCAGCAACTCGTGCATTTAACTTCCGGGGTGGATTATGAAGAAATACGAGCACTCTTAGAAGAATTTGGCAACATTTTCCATGGAATTGGCTGTCTTCGCTCACACAAGGTGCACCTGCATATTGACTACATAATTCAACTGGTCACACTGAAACACAGGCGAGTACCCTTTCAGCTCAGTGCACAGGTGGTAGATGAACTACAAAAAAGGAGGAGGCTGGCATCATTGAAAAAACAAGTGGCCCCATGTCTTGGTGTCACCCCTAGTCATGGCATGGAAACAGAAAAGGCCAGATCAAGTGTGCATATGCAAGGACAAGTGCCTACCCAACAGAGCCGTAAGAGAGAAAGACACTCCATTCTAACACTAGACGACCTCCTCACCGACATCCAGGGTGGCAAGCAATTCTCTAAACTCAATCTGATGGTGGGGGATAATCAGATACGTAACAGCTTTCTAGTCCTATGTTGCTCTGCAGCACCACAAGTACATGCACTTTGGCGTATCATCAGATGCCGAATTGTTCTAAAACACTATTCACACCAACCTAACACCACTACCACCGAAGAGCCATACTAGAAAGGTGAAAGGAACATGGTCTCGCATGGTCTCACGTTGAACAAATGCAAGTGTAAATGTATCAGAGACTGACTGGCATTCTTTGGGTTCGTATTCTAGAAAGAAAGAGTATCAGTGGACCTGCAGAATTTCAAGGATATTAAGGCAGCACCCGCTTCACACATCCAGTCAGAGGTCAGAAGCTTCCTGGGAATAATAAATCACTGTGGCAGATTGATCCCCAACCTCCCCACTGTCACTGAACACCTGGGTGCCTCGCCAAATCATCAGAACTGTGGGAATGGTGTGAACTCCAATCAACAACAGTCGAAAATCAGAATAAATGTGTTGGCTGTAGAAACGACAGGGATTAATATCACCCCAACCTCTCCACGCAACGTTCATGCGAGCCCCCCAGGGTGATTTGCGCCATCCTCACCCAATGTACGCTAACAGGCAATGTAACACCAGTAGCATTCACAAGCAGGGCGCTTACCCCATCCAAGTTGTGCTACTCCCAGATTGAAAAGGAAGCAATTGCTGTGGAATGGGAGTGTAAACTCTTTAACTTATATCTTTATAGGAGACCATTCAACTGACCCAAAGCCACTCATCCCCATCTTCAAAGAGACACCCCTTCTTCTGCCACGCACATTGTAAAATGGGCTCTCCAACACCTAGATTATGACTTTGTGCTCGAAAATCCCCGGCACAGGAAACAAGGGGGACCTCCTCTCACGGCATCCACTTGAGGTCAATGCCAAGGAAGTAAGGAATGTGGCCTGTCGAAAGCCGCGTGAGCATGATGATATTGAGCAACATCCCCATGCACTGCTGCTAATTGAAATCAAACTAGCTACAGCCTAGGACTTCATCAAAGAGCTGCTGCCTCTGCCAAGAGGAATTGGTTCCTAAAAGCACAGCAGTGTAGCGGGGCAAGTGGACGCATTCTCCCTAGTCAACGCCCCCTCACCCCCACCCTATTGGAATGACAGACGAGGAGCCACGATTTGGAACCCATGCACACCTTTGTGCGATATGTCCATATCACGTCGACTATATGGAAGATGATATGCACTCAGGCAGTCATTCAGACGATACCCTTATGTTGAAACAATGGAGGACACCTATCAAGAAGGATTTCCCTTGCCCAGTTGACGGAATGCAGCCATGAATAAAATGGTGCACAACATGGAAGTATGTTAAACGAAGTCTAATAACAACAAAAGAATGTCCAAAAGAAGATATATGAACCTATCATGAAACAATATGAAAATACTTATGAATGACAATGTAATTGGAATTCTAGGAGAAACATGTACTCCATGATGCAGTATTTACGAATACAAAGAAGAAGGAAATGTTCACTGGTCAATAACTGTAAATAAACTGATACTCAAGGTAGAAGGAATACTAAGAAGCTTGCTTATGAGAGGTATATATTCAAAGTTTAGGACTACCATCAGAACACGGTGGACAAGGGATTATGTCAATCAACCCAACTACCTCAAAATACGAGGCCAGAGTTTTAACATGGAAAGATAATGAAGAAGCTTTCTGCCTTACGAAATAGGTAGTACATTGACTTCGAACCAAGGATGCTTTTTTGAGAGATGAAGGAAAAGCACGAAAGGAGTCTATGAGCAGACCATGCACAAGGACATATTTCCCAAAGATCAGGAGGAACAAAAACATTTACCGATGCCAAATATTGGATAATTACAAAGGGATAAAGTCAATATGGGATAGAGTGAGCAAGTCTCTAAAGGCCAATAGGGGAACAGCACCCAGCAAAAATTGAATCAAATGATGTTAAAAGCACTGTCGATATGGACACTTTCACGGTCTTGTAACACGTAACAAAGAGCTCGCAAACCAAGGCTATTCATTTGGTCTGGAGCTAAGATAGCAGTGTACCTACATTCCCTCGAATGTCCCAAGACAGTGCAGACTGGCAAGGCCAGTCTTCCAACATAAGACACTAGCATGAGGCCTACCAATGAGAGAGGGTGGCCTAATTGGGAAACTCCTACCACCTGGGTTTCATTTCTATGTACGTGCTGCTAACAAACCGAATGTCCATGGATGGATGTGGGTTGCCAACCAATTAGAATAGCCTGACATGCACATTTACATGCAATGTTGCAAAGTATTAGTATGCTACCACATTTTCTGCTATGACGAGTACCCTACACCATGAGATTAGAAGTAGCTTGGTGTGTTTGTTACAGATAAGAGACCACCAATGGGAAACTAACATGCACATTTTCAATAAGTAGAGATGATCTCCATATCCAATCCCACCGCTCGAGGTTTTTGAGCTTTGCCATGCTGGATTACATCATAGATGATGCATCTAGCAAATGTATCAGCTACAAATGAATGATGAGATAGTGTGATCTTGCATGAGTCGAATTGATGAGCGTTTATTCGCCCTGCTTTACTTCTTGAGATTAAAGCAGTATTTTACCATCTCCTTTGAGTCTGTCTGGTTATTGGGTCTGAAGTATTTTACTGGTAATTCCATCTAGCACAACAGATGCTTCAAGGTGCTAGAGCAAAGCAGCATCACAAGACGTCCACACAAATGTGACTCAAGATCCTCTTCTTGAGAAAGGATAAACTATCTGTCTCCGAACAAGGCCTGCTCTTACAGGACTCGTGAATGGTAATCCCAGCATCCCTGACAAAGAGGGTGGTCCATCTTGCACACGCTTGACACCAAGGCGTGTGCAAGACCAAGGCGCACCTAAGAGAAAAGGTATAGTTCCCCACCCTGGAATCAACCATTGAAGCACTCATATCTTGAGGCATACCCTGCCATGCAACCTGGGCACTTTCCCCACAAGCCGCCTCCAATCTATGCCCAGAGGAGAAAGAGCATGGGAAAGAAGCTGTACAGACTTCAACCCCTTATCAGACGGAAGACACATGGTTGTCATGATGAATGAATTTTCCCAATACTCCAAGGTGGAGATCGTAACCTCCTTGGCAGCTAGTTTGGTGATCCCAAAACTGGAAAAGATCTTTGACACTCATGGTCTGTCCATTGCCCTCAAATCTGGCAATGTGCCATCATTTCAAGAGAACGAAATCAAGGAATTTATGATCAACCTGGTTATCCAGTATCGAAGGATAACACCCTCTTGGCCACAAGGGAATGGAGACGCCGAGCGCTTCATGTGCACCCTTGAAAACAAATTCAGAATAGCAGTGGTGCATCAGGAGGACCCTGAGAGAGCGATATTTCAATTCCTGCTTCAATACCGATCAACACCCCATAGAGCTACAGGGGTAGCATAAGCAAGCCAGGGAGAGCACCTAAAACTACCATTCTGACAAGGTTGGGGTGGGAGCCCGCCACTCTAGATGCAGATGCACAGAGATGTGCAGCAAGAAGAATCAAACACAACATAGCTCGCAGTGCAAACCGGGGATCCTAGCTGCCCGAACTGGGTGTAGGAGACACAGTCCTAGTGAAGAACCTACCATTTGACCCTCAGCTGCTCATGGTGATCGCAAAAGAGGGCAGCATGGTGGCCTTGGGCAGTTATCCATCACCAGAAACTCCTCGCACTTTAAGCAACCAGAAAAGGCATCCATCAATGGAAGCATTGGCAATGGCATTGTGCATGAGAGGGAAGACCAGACACCCTAAGAAAGTGGAACAACCACAGTAGAAGAAATGATGGAGCATAAACAGCTAGCCGATTAGATACCTGAGACAGGGAATACATCCATTCCACCTGACTACAAAGAATGGCAAAAGAGACAGTACCCGTGAGAAGAACCACCAGACAACCATGCTTCAAGTTCAAGGACTTCATAATAGTGAGTGACAAACTGACTTCTACACGCCAGGACTACAATGATGAGTAGAGGCTAAAGCACCTACTCAACCCTCACACTTCTACAAACAAAGAGTGAGCCCAATAATAAAGGTAAAACAGGCACAGTTAAGAGATATACATCCTTTGCCTTTTGTGATAACATGGGCTGACGGAAGGCAAAACTTCAAGAGGGGTGTGTGTGTGAAACAGTTTAAACATAAACTGCAAAGCCTAATAGTTCAGAAAAAAGGAATGTACCATCAAGGTTCTCTCTCTCTCTCTCTCTCTCTCTCTCTCAATCTCTCTCTCTCTCTCTCTCTCTCTCTATAATATATATATATTACATAGCCACAGTAGTGGCTGTGTAGTTATGGTTAAGTTGCTGTTCCCATAGGAAGAGCACATTTTGGGTGGCTTATAACTTCGCTCCCCCTGGACGAATCCACGCCAAACTTTGCATAAAATACATGGCCCACTCTGAATTTTTTTGCAAAGTTTGGTGAGGTTTGGTGCAGGGGGGGCAAAGTTATAGGGGGGTCCCAAAACTTCTTTTTTTCCCATAGACTGAATGGGGAAAATACTTTGCTCACGTCTACAGCCCAAACCGCTGGACGGATTTTCACCAAATGTGTGGCAGGAGCAGCGGCTTGGTCCCGAAAGCGTACCTTTGTAAATTTGGTGAAAATCCGTCCAGTAGTTTTTTAAAAAATGACCGAAAAGTAGGTCACAAAAAATTAGTGATATCTATGTCCACTCCGCCGACACACTTCACTCCACGCACAGGACACCGATTGGGCAATCGGTTTGTGTCATGTCCGCGGACATGTGACGTGTCTGTTGATTGGCTGGGATGAAGCGTGAGGTGCGTCGGATTGTTTTGATGCACCCGCCATCTTGGATCCGTGTTTGGTGTCCGCGGACATCGTGGTAAAAAACATATTAAAAAGCACACCATTGCACTTGTCAAACTTATCAAATAATCTCTGGGAAGGTGAGGGGTGATTGGGATGGGATGGGATGTGGCTGCAATAAGTAAAAAACAGGTGTTTTTTTGTCGCGAAAGTCTGAACAGTTAGATTGCAGGTGCTAACAATAAAATGTTTTACATTGCAATTGCCGGTCATTTGTTAAATGTGTTGCTGCAACCACCATTTATTTTCTGTGCCTTGTCCTTCTACGGCTCTGTTTGTCTTAGCAAACATGATGAACGGAAGAGTATCACTGAAACTGATCCCGGGTATTTGCCTGGGCTCTGTTTGATTCAATCAAGGTGAGGGGTTGGGTGCACACATCATTCTAACCGGTGGTTGTGTCCACCATTTGTCCACACCCTCTCATTTGTTTCTGATCTGATGTTTCTTCAGTGCCTGTGTGTGCCTCGCCATGTGACTGGGTGCAACACAATGATGGGTGCAGCTTTGTGTTTGTGTGTGTCCTGTGCAGTCTCTTAGCAAAACCAAGTAGCATGGGGAAGCCTGACTTGGAACACATTTAAGACAGATTGCAGAGTGCTAGGAAGCGAGGACGACCCACAAAATATATAACCGTATGTGGGTGCTGTATCACTTCTCTGCACAGTACTTTTAGACTGCAACTTTCACTAATTTTCAAGTTGATTGCATTGTTTCAGTGACAACACAGATGGTTAGGCAGAAACGTAAATGGTGGACTTGTAAACATAGATTGTTGCTTTTGCAGTCTGCAACCCCAAGCTTAACTTGTGGTATTACAGAGTAATACTACATTCCGAATGCTCGTTCCTCTATATTGTTTATATTGGTTGCACAATATTTATTAATATTAAATAGAAGTCATTTTAGGTTATTTTACACTCTTAATTAAAACGCTTGATGTTTATAAATTTATTTTAAAATATGTTTATTGGCATTTTGTAATCATGCATAACTTAGCAATTGGTCCCCCCTGATGTCCATTGCCGTTTTCACATTTGCAATACATTTTTGAGTTAACATTAACATTATAAAGCAGTACCGAACATTAATTTTCTTCATGCGTTTAAACAGTTGTAGCTTGTTTATTGTCTTGGAATAGGTTGGTGGCTTCATTGTTTCCATTAGTGGTGTGGCTACAAGGGCGACTGGGTTCATCACTCTCTATTTGCTGTGTGACATCTGCTTATTCCCGTTTCGCCTCTTCATGGGGGCATGTCGTCAGATGGGAAGAACATATCTCTTACTGTTGCCTTCCATGCCTCAGCCTCAAATTTGGTGTTGGTGTCTCCCTCTCCCCTGGCAGCCCCCATTCCCCATGCTTCTGTCTCTGCAGCTGTCCATCTTTCCATTTCCCTCTTCCATCTCGCATATTGTGGGCCTCTTTTTGATTTCCATGACATTGCTATCTCTATTTTTGCCAGTATGCATGCTATGTCCATTACTCTCACTAAATGCTTGATCTTACTTAGTCTGGGTTACGTGCCTAGGAGGCATTCTTTCGGGGTCCAGGCATACCTTTTGATTCCGCCTTTCTTGCATGTCTGTTCTATGTTTGTCCAGAGGGTACTCGCTTTCTCACATCCCCAGAACATGTGTATTAGGTCTGCTTTGTCACAGGTGCACCATGGGCATTGAGCTTCTGTTTGCCTCCTGAAGTTTGCTACTTTTTTGAGGGTCATGTACGTTCTGTATAGGACATTTGTTTGTATTAGTCGGAATCTGGCATTCCTGGACACTTCTTTCGGGTGTTTCAGTGCTCTTTCCCACTCATTGTCAGTGATGCTTTCGCCAGTGTCCATTTCATTTTTAGTGTGTTGCTGTGGGGGTTGGGCCTGTCATTTATTTGAGCGTAGAGCTTTGACACTGGCCTCCACCCGTCGCTCAAACTGTACATTTCCGTCATTAGGGGGTTTGTTGTTGGCTCTGCTGGCCATTCTTCCCCCTTCCTTTTGGCCTCATGATTGAGCTTCTAGTACCATAAGAATTGTCCCGTTGGGAGCCCCTCTTTCTCATGCAGCGATTCCAGTTCCCTGAATTCCCCCTCCTCATACATGTCCCCTCAGGTGTATATGCCCATTCTTTCCCACTGTCTGATGGTGTTGAGGTCAGTTGATGTTGTTCTCATCTCTGCCATAATTGGTATTTCAGGGGAGTAAGGGTTCTCCAGATATGTGATGGTTTTAACTCTTCCCCATATTTGTCTGCCCAGTTTAGCTTGATGTTTATAAATTGATGTGCTTGTGCTACACCCAGTGCGCGGCAAAGAAAGGGCTATTCATGCCTGTGTTCAAATGTAATTAAAATAATAATGGAGTCAGACTGGCGCCTTCTAGAGCCTGACAAGTCAGGCAAGTACCTACACTGCATGATGCAAAGACCGGCCCTGCACGTGCATCAGAGTTAAAGTCTTCATGGATGCGGTGAGGCAAGTTGTTGCAAACTAAGAATGTACGTTGATTCTGAGTGAAGGTCACCAGCTTTGAATTTTTGTTTGCGAGCTAAGGAAGCCCACGCATCAGACACACAGTATAAGGTTGAATTGTTTTTTGACCTTGAGAGAAAGGGACCATTCCGAAAGGAATTGAATGAAAGGAGCATTGTAATAATGCAAGATATGATAAGGTTTATGCATTCCAAAAGTGGACTAAGGAACATGTTAATTCAGTTTATGGAAAATCGTTGGTGCGAACAGAGTTTGCGTTACGGTCTGAGTTACGGCAAGAGAATGGAAATGAATATAATGTAAGTTTGATTTTGGAAGATTTTATACCCGAACGTGCATCAAGTTATCATTATCTGACTATTATTTCTGGGTTATATTTTACTCGTTTGTTCTGTGTGGCTTATTACAATGAAACGCATGTATAACCTTTGTGTGTTATGTTCTTTCTACCGCCCAGATGGGCAGGCCAGCATTGAGATGTATGTAGACTACTACTTAGTTCTCCCAGGTTCAACGCTAATATTCATTAAAATGCCATGTATGAGCAGCTAGAATTGTAGCTTCAGCTTCCGTATCCTGTTGAGAGTTGATCATACTACATATCAATGTCCTCGGAAGCAATTTGTGTACTACTTTCCACGTTGTTTTCGCTCTCATGACATTGCTTCATGTCTGTGCTATTCGTTAGTTTAAACTCTATGCCGAATTAATAAGTCAATAGATAAATAGTAATAAAGATGGGGTAGTGAGACAGATTTCTATTATGTTTTCGAAACAGGTATATCCTTCCATTCTGTGTACGCAAAAAGAACAATGCCTGACTCACGATAAACATTTTGGATCGCAAGCGAAGAAGCAAATTTCCATTTTGATTGAATATGGCAATCGTCGGATGTTTTTGGAGCGTTTATTGTGAAATAAAAGTACTTTACAAATTGTCTTGTTGTTTCCTTTTAAAGTACGGTTTAATATTCTGAATTCTGACGTGCTGTGTTGTGAGACGATGTGTGTTGATTTTCGGGTTCTGCGGCATGTCACGTAGGTGATTATGGGTGCATTTGCCTACACTGCCGAGGAACGTCACTGAGAAAGGTGGAGAATATCACTAGGTTTGATGATGTGAGGCACAGGGGCGGGGCATATGATTTAGTGACGTCAGGCCAGTTCACCTTAGGGCGATGCAGCAACGGATAAGATTAACACAAGATGGCCACGCCCTGCTGCCAGATTTCGCATCTTTACAAAAGAGGAAAAGTAAGGTAAGGTGCACTGGAAATGTTTGTGGGATCGTTCAACGTATGTATACAAATACATGCCCGAACCCTCGGGACAATAATATTTTTGGAGCATTGCACTTGTCAAACTTATGAAATAATGTCTTGGGAGTTGAGGGGTGATGAGGATGGGATTGGATATTTCTGACCTGATTCTGAATGAGTTTACAAAGTTTGGTGGGATTCTGTCATGAGGGGGGAAAATTAGAGGGGGGTCTCAAAATAATGTAATGGCTTATAAATGAGGTGCCATTTGACAAATCTGCGCTTAAATTGGCAAACTGATAATAGATCTAGATATAAATGTTTTTGTGAAGTTTGGTGGGATTTTGTCCAGAGGGGGCAAAATTAGAGGTGGGGTGCCAAAATAATGTAAAGGCTTATAAATGAGGTGTCATTTGATGAATCTACACAAAGGTTTGGAAAAAGATTATAGATCTAGACATAAATGTTTTCGTAAAGTCTGAATGGATTTTGTCAAGTGGGGGCTAGGTTATATGATGATTGTATGTGCATCATTTGATACTTTTGAAAAAATAAAACATGGGTGGATTTCCAGCAAACTTGTGTAAGGAGCATTGAGAAGGACCTGAAAGCATGGTTTTGCAAATGTGCCCGTGTTTTATTTTTTGACAAGTGTCATAATGTAGTTACAAAAAATAGCGGCATACCTTTGGTGACTGAGGGGTAGCCTGTGGCCATCGGCAGTGGCCAGATTGTCCGGGAATAAGGTAATGATCTGGACAATCAGGCTACTGGCCATGACCACGAGGGAGAACACATGGGGTTTAAAGTGGCCATGTCCACCTGGGACTGGCTTTGTGGTAAAGTTATTCGCAATTGGGATAGGTTTGAAAGGGAAGAAAAATATGCTCGCGGTAATATGGTCATAGGGTTCTCTTTTCGCCTTCTGCAGGCTATCATTCCCACTTTGGGAACCTAGGGTGCTAATGGCCTTCATCCCCCATTACAGGGGCTGGAATGGGGGGATAATGGTCCGGAGACCTCGTTATCCACCCTCGCTTCGCTTGCACTGATTACTTAGGCTGCCAGGGCAGTATCCACTGTTCCATCTTATTGAGTCTATGTACTTTACTGAGAAATATAAATTAGATAGAGTCTATTTGTTTTTTTTAGTTCTATTTTTTAAGTGTGAAAGGTGGTTCCTAAAGGAACATTTCTTTTATTGTTTTTGGATGCATTTTATTTTGGCAGGAGAGCTTAGAACGAAACGTGGGGAGGGAAATGAAGGAAGTGGCACCAAACACTAATATGGAGGGGCATGTGGACAGGGGAAAATGTTGCATGTGTGTTATTTCTAAGGAAGGGGGAAGTGTTTCTCATGCTCCTTGATTACAGCAGTGGTAGTGTCTCTTGGGGGGGAGGGATGGCATTAGCTGATTCCATTTTAAGATAAATAGCAGTTTTGCTAAAAGTATGTACTGTGTACCAGATTGTTAATGGATGAGTAGGAATAGTTGTTGGAGCTGTGCAATTGAAATTTTGAAGTTGAAAGTTCCTAGATCAGTAGAAAATGCAGTTCTAAACTGTCCGCGAAGCACAGATCTTATCGTGAAGTGTGGACGGGTTCTCAGACACTGCAATGAAGTCAGATGTTCGTAAACATTATGGTTAAGTTGCACTAATAAAAACCATTGAAATTCACTGAAAAAACTTTGCTAAAGGGACGTTATTGTTAAGTTGGACTCATAAAAACCTATGAAATTCAGTGAAAAAATGTTGTTAAAGGGACGTTATGGTTAAGTTGCGCTACTAAAAACCTATGAAATTCAGTGAAAAAACTTTGTTAAAGGGACGCTATGGTTCCAAGTAAAACCGAAAAACCCCTGAAATTCGCCCGTTATGGTAAGCTAAGCAACCATAACTCGCGCCACCACCGTGCACTGCTAAGACTAACACCCAGGACATCAAAGATGACATCACAAATGTCATTGATGACATCACTGATGACATCACATGTCTGGCTCACTCTTTTTTCCTTTACTGATATATCTAGGCCAGTAACAGTCAGGAACTAAACATTCAAAAAGTACTATATTTGTAGACTTAAACTTCAAATATGTTCTTACAGTAATTCGCTTAGGGTCCACTTACAGCATATGAAACATATACAAAGGGGAAAACACAGACTTGCCATGTTTTCTATGTATGAAGATGATTAGTAAGGTTATCAACACTGTCTTATAGTGCTGTTGTTTTTTTGTTACTGTACTTTCCCTGGATATGCTCATATTTGTACACATTGCACTTACACTACTTTCCTTAGGGCCTAGTCACAATATGTGATAGTTATACATAGGGCAGTAGTAGCTTTGAAGCAGAGCAATCATTTCTGTGCATGAAGATAATCAGTTAGGTTACTTCACTTTCCCTGTATATGCTCATATTTGTATGTGTTGTTGTCTGTTTGTGTTTTGTGTGCAGTAATGCAATCATGTAGTAAGTGGGTTTTATTAGGTACTTATTGAATGTTTAACAGTATGCAAAACTCTAATAAGAAAGCATTTATAATTTTAGTATTTAACATGGCAAGATTATTAATATTGCATCTCCATCATGTCTGCTGCACACTATGCCTATGTTACTACATGTGTACCTTATTATATTGGAAATAACGTCATAATACAATGCTATTTGGATTAATGCATTGCTAAATGCACTACGTACCTCATGATATTTATTCCAATGATCCTTGACACTTTTTTTATTAACAGTACAATAAGAATCCCTTGTACAGACTTTTCATGAAAAGTAAATCATCTTTGATGTCCTGGGTGTTAGTCATAGCAGTGCACGGTGGTGGCGCGAGTTATGGTTGCTTAGCTTACCATAACTGGCAAATTTCAGGGGGTTTTCGGTTTTACTTGGAACCATAACGTCCCTTTAACAAAGTTTTTCCACTGATATATACTTTAAATAAACACAGCATCTGCAATAATAACTAAATAGAAAACATTACGAAAACACCCCCGCATAAAAATAACATCCAATATGCAAGATAGCAAGATGCATCACTCTGGGTAATGAGACAGGGGAAGAAAGGAAGGTAAATACCACAGTGTTCTTGTAAAGGATATGATCTTGAAGTGCAAAAGGCATTAAGATGCGTTAGCCAGACTCTAGGGCCCAAAAAGGACCAGGGGGGCAGTTACAAGGCAATAATACCATTGATGTGTCTTGGCAGTTCGACAACCGCAAACCAGTCTTCTTGGCAATGTTCAGTGGTTTGATTCAGTTCAAAATGTGGCAGTCACGGTTGTCCATCAGCAAACAGATGTCTAAGGGGGTCAAGCTAAAGAAGGTTGCCGTTCGAAGCGATGCTTGACAATTGCGGAACATGGATGTCACCAGGTTCAGTTCGATGGTCGAGGTTCGACTGTGGATGGTCTGGTGACAGGATGCAAAGGCGAGTCAGTGTGGTGCTGGGCTCAAAGGATGTTGTTCAGGAAGAACACCCAGGCTGGATCGATCAGCAACTCGATTGGCAATAAGAGGATGGCGGTTTGAGCAGTGCAGGTGCAGTAAAGCTTCATTGCTCAAGACAAGGCAATGAAGTGCTTCATCTAGCATGGTGCAGTAGCCAACTGGTATGACAATTCAGCACTGCTGTTTAAGGTTTGCGAGTGCCAAAAGCTGCTATGGAGGGTCCAGTTGGTTGAACAGTGTCGAACTTTCTGGAATTACGGCTCGCAGTGGTTCAACCATAAACATACAGGAATCCTGGCTCTTTTAGCTCTCAGGATCTGTGAGTCCCATGCCGGTGTCTCAGCAAGTCCTTTTCTTGTGCTTCCCCAAACACAGGAGAGCCAGGCATACACATTCAGGGATCCTTCAGAATGGTGAGGTCCTGCGGAGCAGTGTGGCTGGCAGAGATGCAGGTCTTGTTCCAGCAGCAGATTCATTTCCAATGGTTAAGGGACAGAGCTTGCCTCTGCTTTGGAACATATGTCTTCACCTCACAAGTAGAGGATTTTGGAAAGGACTGTTCCCCTAAAAAGGTCCAGCAAAATCTTCTTCAAGGGTTGCAGTTCAGAGATGATACAAAGAAGGAGTGAGAGACCCCTTCTTTTAAAGGCAAAGGTTTACAGGTGACTGGAAAAAACAAAGCCTCATTTAGGGGCCCAACCTCTGTTCTTGGAACAAGTAGACTTTGCCTTCTGACATCACACCCAAAGTGCTTTGTGTTAATGGAAGCGGAGGGGACAAGAAAGAAGACAAAGAGAGAAAACAAGATGGTGGAACATTCCTCCAGCTGGTCTGAGCTTCCTCTGTCTACACTAACCCAGTCCACTTCCCTTGTCAATAGCATCAAAGGCTCTTATGGTATGCAGCACCCTGGTGTGAGACTACTCCTTTTGGAAGGGTGTGCCCTTTGATTCATGTTCGCAGGACAGCTTACTGTGGAGTGGCTCTCTTACTGGAAATGGTGTTACCTACCCTCAAAAGAGATCAAAGAGAGGCAAACACCAGAGCAACCCATTCCACATCTGAGCTGCTCGGACACGCCTGGCACATGTATGATATCAAATTGATGTGGCTTGGATAAGTTTGAGAGATGCTAGCCACCATACTGCAAACTCAGGTATGGCTAATTTTTACAGTTTAATGTGCCATCAGAATAGCATTCTCAGGTATGTAAGTTTTGGAACAGTGGTGAGTATCTTAAATGCAGTCCCTCTGCTGCAGCTACTTAGCTGTCACAGCAGCATTGCACGGGTACACACTATGCCCTTTTGCCATGGAACATACGAAAGGGGGAGCTGGTCAACAATCACTCTTTCTGGGATGGAATTACCTACATCATTATATTATTTCATAAACATCAAACAAGCCAGGCCTTCTACACTGTACCAGATGGCAATTCCTCACAGTGAGAACAAAGACTAATAGACAATGGGGACTTTTATTGAATATGGTGAGGGATGTGGTGGTCGGAGAATGTATAAGCATTGGTGCACCCGCCCATGCTCTGACCCACTTGCACACACACCATCGCACAGTGATGGGAGGCAACGTGACTGCGCATACTAAAAGGCGTGGCATGTGTGCACGGCACAAAGCCAGTGCCACCATCTATCTGAGAATGTACATCATGATTGCTGCCCTGCCCGGCTCAAGGAAGACTTTGCTCCTCTGTCCATCCTATATCCAGGGGTACTGCCATCCACGCTTGTCCCATCCAGGCTTATGTGCAGCACAGGGCCCCTACCAAGGTGACTACCTGAGGACCCCAAGTAGGATCTCATAGAATCCAACCACCATGAACTCTAGACAACATAGTCAGTGGTGAAGGATCATGGGATTTTTAGTCCATAGTATCTGGCGGGCCACATAATGAGTAACATTGCATGGTTACATAATATTTTAGTGACTTTCAATATCATTGTAATGTACGAGAGAGGACTCTTTATTAGATGTGCAGTGCCAACTGTAGCATAACAACCGTAATATGTACTGCTAAATCCAAATCCTATTTTTATCTTGTAATGATGTTACAACTCACTCTTTATAACATAACATACAAGTAATATTTTGATTACATTAGCTTTACAAAAAATGTAATTTATTAAAATTCATTCTTTTATAAACAAAGTGCAATTTCAGCTTTTTAAATCATATTTCCTGACACAAATAATTTCCATCAAAATATACAAAACCCAGAATAGGCACACAAAAGAAAAAACATTACTTATCCTCCCTAACAAAGAAAACTAAAAGGGAACAGCTGCACGGAAAGAAAGAGGACTGGTCCCCACTCAATGTAAACCTGACCACATACACAGTCATGACCCACGTATTGCAGACACACTCCCCGAACGATAGGTCCCTCGACTTGCAGAAACATAAGAAATGTAAATGTCTATGTTAGGATCAGAGTTTGTTTTATGTGTGTGTGTGTGTGTGTGTTTAGCATCTCTGCAAAGCCTTTGCATGACCAACCATACAGTTTGTGTGGTTGGTCACTGTAAATCCCCTGCAGAGACTGCTGGCACAGATAAGTGGTATTTCAGCATCCTCATGCATGTAATTTACAGTGATCATTACTGGCAAAGATAGGTTGTGGTCCACAACCTATCGATGCCAGTAACAGTCACTTTAAATCATGTACACTAAGTGCTTTATGTGTGTGATTTAAACAGGAGTGGCTCGTCCATAAATGAGCAAGGGTCCTGAACTGTTGTCCATCATAGAGGAGGTGAACCAGCCCAGGAGCGCTCCCTCATCTGCCTGTTGTAGCTGATGGAGCGCTCCTGGGCTGTCCTGAACTGTCAAGGGGAAATGTGGTTCCCCTTTAATAGGTCATACTCCAGCCTTGCATGTCCAAAGGACCATTTTGCTTCCCCAGCCTTGCATACACATTGGGGATGTTGGTTGGGACGCTGCATGTTTGTATGATTAAGGGGCATTTCTGGACATACAAATGGGCTGGGGTGCCACATCAGTAGCAATCCAGCTCCTGCGTGCATGTGCAGGAACCAGGAAGCGCTCTGTTTCCTGGCTCCTGTTCATGCTACGTGGGAGCTGAAGGCTCGCTAAAGGCTGCGGTGTAGCTATGTGAGTTTAGGCCCAGGCTGCGTGCAGGTAAGATTTTATTTGTGTATGTATTATGTGTGTGAATCAGTGAGTGTATGATGTATGGGTGCACGTGTGAATGATTTGTGTGAATGGAATGAAAGAGTTAATGTGTGGTGTGAATGTGTGTGTGCATGTGTGTTTCTGCAGGGTCAGTGCGCCTGTAGTGGCAGGAAAACAATGGGCCTCATTACGATTTTGGCGGTAGCCATGCCGCTATTGGCGGCATGGATGACCCAAAATCGGGTCAGGTTCCCAGAATGAGGAATTACCAGGCCATTCTGAGTTCGGAGGGCCCGGTAATTCCTCCCTCTGGGAACCCAGACCCAGGTCTTCCCCATTCCCATTTCAGCCCCCATAAGGCTGAATGGGATTGGGAGAGGGAGCAAACAACGGGCCGATTACGAGCAGCCCGTTGTTTGCTCCCTCTTCCCCTCGCGGGTCTGGTGAAACCAGACATGCAGAGCGGGTCCCGCGAGGGGACCTCGGAATCAGGCGGTACGGGGTTGACAGCGCCGACACCTTTACCGGCGCTGTTAATCCTGTACCGCCTGACTCGTAATGAGGCCCAATGTATTTTGTTCACTCTATCATAGATGTCCAGTAAAAAAGCATTGTCCTTTCTTTTATCAACCGGCAGTTGATAAAAGAAATGATTTTGTGTTATTATGTGGCTAGACTAGCATTTTGAGGGCAACCAATCTCGTTATTTTTAAATGTGGCATGACATTATTTTTACTGGATATCTATGATAAACCAGTATGCTATGTATTATTACTTTGTTAGACTGCCATTTTGGGGGCAGCCAGTCTAGCCAATTCTTACTGTGGCATGACATGTTTTACTGGGCATCTATGATAAACCAAGCATGGTATTTGTTATTACTTGGCTAGACTGGCATTTTAGGCATGCCAGTCTAGCCATTTCTTATTGTGACATGATATTTATTTACTGGATATCTATGATAAACCAAGCATGACATGTATTATTACTTTGCTGTACTGGCATGTCAGGTCAGCCAGTCTAGGCCTTTCTTACTGTGGCATGACATATTTTACTGTGCATCTGTGAGAAAACAAGCATGATATGTGTTATTACTTGGCTCGACTGGCATTTTGGGGAAGCCAGTCTAGCCCTTTCTTAACGGCCAGTCTAGCTATTTCTTACTGTAGCATGTGTGATGAATCCAGGAAATGTGTCCCTTCTCCCCAAGGGGGAGCCACCACCTTGTAGACTAGGGAGGGGAGTCTGCTATGCAATACACTCCCTAGGAAACAGGGCAAGCAGGATCTCACTGAGGGTGATCCTCCCCTTATTGGACAAGGAAGCCCCAAGTAAGGCTATGACTACACCTCCCTATGAGACAGAATCACCACTGTTGGTTGGGGATTGAGCAATGTTATAATGTAGAGGGCCCTTTAATTGTGAAAGTCTTGGCTGCTGACCCCACTACTGATCTTTATTGTAGAGACACAGAACCAGTCCTGTTTCTTCTCTAATTAAAGGACCAAATACCACACTTGCGAGGGACGAGTCAACTTGAGCCAGCCCATAGACAACAGCCTGCACTGTAACGCTGGGCAGGTCAGACCTTGAGGCAAAACCACCTCATATACGTGGTGGGGCGGAGGAATCCCAGAGCCTGTGGAATGGTGCAAAACCCAGGAGGGGGAGAACCTGAAGATCTCCTGTCCCCTGAGGCAGGTGGACAAGCCCCCACACACGCGACACAATGGCGTTCAGGAGCAAAGATGTGCAAGACGAGTACCTTCTGCGAGAGAGCCAACAAACATGGAAAAGTGGCTCCATAGTCACCAGAACCACCGCCTCTCCCAACGAGCAACACCACCAAAACCAACTGACACAGAGAAAAGGGAGGATGGCAGTAAAGCTCCAAAGCACTCCAAGAAGGGGTCGTTGGTTGCCCTATCTATGCCTGTAGTGGTCCCATTAAATGATATACATGAAGCACTTAATGCATCTGATTTAAAGTGACTCCTACTAACATCGAAGGTTGCGGCTGCAGCATCAAGAAAATACTATAAAGTGCTCCTATGTAGTGTACTGTTGGTGGCATGGCATTTCCTGGATTTTTTCTGAGAACCAACTGTAAATTATGTGGCTTTTTACCTCTTTTTTGTTAAAGGATGTGCTGCAAAATGCACGATTTCAGCACATTATTGAATAAAATGTCCCCACATAATTAATTATTCTGTGCTCCATTGTTATGCTCAGTCGCTTGCGTTTATTTGAGGAAATACTTAGGCCCCTTCACTCAAAATATTCACCAGGCATGACTGCCCCTGAATTTACTGGATATTTGTGTTGGTTTCCTAGAGAAAAATATATGAATTATATAGCTTTTCATCCAATTTTCTTAAAAATTGGGCTGCAAAATGCATAATTTCAGCACATTCTTTTTTAAAAATTCTCAGCGAGAAACCTCCTCTAACCCGCCTTAATTGTGTAGTGCTCCCTTGCTACGTGAGGTCGCATGCACTAATTTGAGGAAAAATATAGGACCCTTTACTGAAAACATTCACAACCCCCTTGAGGGCGCACCCATGAATTTTTATAATCTACCCCTTCAGAAGCTATCCGCTTCCTTTTACCCCAAAAGCTGCCTCTGTCACTGCTGCGGACAAATGCTTTATATGGCACAGAAAGCCATGGCAACTTGCAGGTTCCTCTAAAATGAGATTGGGGGTGTTTTATTCTATATATTCTGGTACATAAAGATTTCTGGATAAGTACAGTGAGCACAGAGTGCACTTCCTGCTAGTGGGTATGAACAAATGCCCAGTGGATATAGGACTAGAGCATAAGCCCATGGGCATCAATACAAGCATTGATTGGCACTGTCAGGCGAACAGGGGTAAATCATTACAGAGGCAAACAGCAAAAATAATAAGGGCATCTTCTAACCTCTCAACATAACCTCTCCCTCTTCTTCTGGCGTCCTCCCCCCTTGGGGCTGCACCTCCTCGTCCTGCTTTCTTCTCCCTTTAAACTGCAGGGCTGTGTATCCCTCTTCGTCCTCCATGGTTGAAACCAAAGCCTTTGAGCAGAGGGTCTGAACCTTGAATTAAAGCTCTGGTTGCAGAAAGAGAAGATCGCCACATCCTGCACAGGAAAGGGGAAGTCGCAAGACCTCAGACTAAAGGTGCCCAACACCCGTCCCTTTGCTGAGTGGGTGGGCTGCTCTGAAGGAAGCTTCTCACTGACCACAGCTCTTCGAGTAACAAATGTGACAAACTCCGGCAAGAGATGTTATGACTTTAACACTCACTTCTGATATTTTGCTTAATGTAATAACTATTCCCAGATCCTTCTAGAGTGCTCTATAATATGGCAAGCACATAGGGAATGCTTCTGTGCTAGCAGAGCTTAATCAAAACCAGAGCCAGGCCAGCACTTCAAATTTCCTTCATAACCTTCCACCCATCACATTTTTATTCTAATGTGTCTCCCTAAGTGAGAGAGGGTATCCACAGACCTGGGTCCCTTGCCTTCTGTGTCATGGGAAACCTAGCTGTACCTCACTGATGAGGCCTAACAGAGCCAAAATATGTCCAGAGTGGCTTATGGTTCAGGGTGGCTTGGACTAGCAAGTCAGGGCTGGACTGCTTCCATTAGTGGCAAGACTGATTTGCATATGGCTGGTCGCCTTTTCCAGTGCGGCGGATAGGCTAAACACTGATGGCGTTGAAGGTTGCCCAAAGCAATGCCAGTGGTAACAATTAATTCATAGCCCACCACTCATCACATATTTTGATCAGTTTGTATCCCTAAGTGAGAGAGGGTTTGAAACCAAGCTGCACCCCCTATTTCTAGGGTGCCTTGTGTTAGGCGGAAACCTGTGCAGTTCCCTCTGGGACCACTGCAAAAGATTTAGGACTAAAGGCGTTTGGCGGTGAACCCACTTGGTAGCTGTCTGTACCACACAGATTCACTTGGTAGCTGTGGCTGAGCAGTCAGACTTCCCTCAAGAAGAGTTGAGCAGTATGTGGAGTATACAAAACAGGGCAATTCTTCACAGCAAGACAATCAAACACGCAACGAGGCTTAGTGTAAAGATATTAAGGCATTTATTTATAACAAAACATCTATGGAAAACACTATGGCAAATTCACGGCAAACAAATCAAACACAATTACTCTACGAAATAGAAAAACGATCAATCCCCCTAACAATACTTTGACAACTCTAGGTTCTACCGGTACCACTTATTTTCAGACAGAGGTGTATACCTCAACCTAGATGACACTTGAATATTAGTTAGGACGGGAGAGAGAAAGATAGGCAGGTTATGAAATCAACACAGTTCAGTTATTTGCAGATAAAATGCAAGGCAGGAAGGCAAGAATCACAATATATCATAAAGTTCAGCGGCCAGGCCCGCTCGGAGAGAGGCAAGGAGCAATGTCCCAAAAAGTCTCTAGTGGAGATGCATTCAAGTCTTTGTAGCAAATTGTTATTGGCAGATTGAACCAGTTCAGAACAAAGAATGAGAAAAGCTTGGAGGCGACCCAACGGAACAGAGAGGATTAAGACACCTCAGTCGAACCGATCGAAAGGGAAGCCAGGCGGACACGGTACCTTGTTGTGGAGGGCAGCTCCGGCGTGGGCAGTTGTCCCTGGTGGTGGATGCACGTCGGGTCTTTGCCAACAGTAGAGATGATCTCGTCGTCGAAGGGAAAGTGAAGTCCGGTGCACCACCAGGGAAGAGACCAGCCGCGGAGTGCTCCGTCACAAGGCACCACCTTTTGGTCGCGGTACAGGGGTAGTGGCTATCCGGTTGCCGAGGTGCTCTGCACGGGCAATTCGACCACTGCGTCCTGAGGCGAATAAAAAGCAAAGGGGACTGGTTGTTCCCACCAGTCAGGGGAAGAGACTCTCCGGCAGGGAGATCTCCTCTGTCGTCGGGAAGTGGTGAGTCGGTTCCGCAGGGCTCCACCGGAGGTGTCGTCGTGCAGGTCGGCTCAGCGTTACCCTCGTCGGATTCTTAGGTCCTGTGGCGACTTCTGAAGATCCAGTCCCAAAAGCCCTGCTTTTATGCAGAAAACCCCCATTCATTCAGCCTAGCTGTCAATCAACACATGCTAAGTGCTGAGCGGGAAGGCTCACCACTTGGGCCAATCACTCCAGAGTGCGACCTGAGTTGTCAAGGCAACTCGGTCCAGGGTGCCTAAACCCCCTCCCACACCCCTGTGGTAACCCAGACAGAATGGCACCACTTTGGAGGGTCTCTGTACAGAGCCCGCCAAAAGTGGAACAAAGGGCTCGACCTTTGGTTTAGGAGTCACAGAGACGAACACAGACGCTATTTTACAAACCGAGTTCTGGCAGAAAATACCATCCGATAAACTTATTTAAGATAAGGAGACCGGTGGTACATTAGAGATTAACGAGAAAAAGTATCAATCTCCAACAATGGGACGAATCCCATAGGGTTATGTTCGGGGTCGAACATAACAAGTAGTTTCCACTGCCACCAGCCAAAACTCGACGAGGGGGGATGGGACAGTGCCCCCTCGAGTAACAGATCCAGGAGTAATTGAAATACCCCTACTAGTACGTCCACAATAAGATGGTTTGTACTAGTTCTGTTAGTAAATTTAGGTCTAGTAAAGCCAATGGTGACTTTACATGCCCGGGGAGACAGTAGTCAGTCCCCGGGTATGGAGTCTAAGGTGGAGGTCCGCTAGGACGCCCCAGTGTTATGGCACGTAGGGTGCGGTGTAACACACATAGAAAAACATATGAGACCCTCTGGAGTAAAAGACCCCAGAGCCCATTGAACACATTGGGCCTCATTCCGACCCAGGCGGTAAGGGGTTTACGGCGGCGTAAACAGCGCCGACCCTTACCGCCTGATTCCGAGGTCCCTTAGCGCCATGGAGGTTTTAACACCTGCTTTTAGCAGGTGTTAAAATCCATGGCGCTAAGGGACCTTGTTGTTAATTACGCCACCGTAATTTACGGTGGCGTAATTAACGCCTTCCCCACTCCCATTATGCCCTATGGGGCGAAACTGGGAATGGGGAAGGGTAAATGGGGATTGGGGACTTACCGCCCCGCCAACCTCGGAATGGGGCGGTAAGTCCGCCAACCACCATGGCGTAAACGTAGTTTACGTCATGGTGGTAAAGGTACGACCCAGGCGGTAACTTACCGCCTGGGTCGGAATGAGGCCCATTGACATTTCAAAGGAATTACACACATACATGTCCAAGAGTGGGAGAAAAAGAGTCTCACTCTTGGCAGGATGGAAAAAACAAACTCCAGAAATCCAGCAAAGCTGCTGGGGGACTCACTAGGTTAGGAAATTCAGCCTAAACAGAAAATTCTCCCTAACACCTTGTGTTTCCACGCAGAAGGGGCATAGCCTAGCAATTCTGGCTGGGCTGCTCCCTTTAGTGACAGGACTAAGACTGATTGGCATATGGCTGGTACACAGATGGGCTATACAGTTATGGTGTGGAAGGTTGTCGAAAGCGATGCCAGTGGTAAAATAAAGTATGGACCACGTTCCACTCATCACATGTTTGATTATAACATATTTACAGGAGCTTCAGAACAGAATTTGGAGGAGGAAAGAGCACTAACAGATGAGTAATTATGTCTCTGGACTGCGCTATGTTTCTCTGAGACCCCAAATCAAACGTCAATGTAACCACAATCACTGTGCAATACTAACAATGTTTTCAGGCTACACATGCAAACCTATCTGCCAAACCGTGCAGCTGACACCCAACTAAATATTTTGCATTGTGAAAATGACATGGTGCAATGTCCATTGCAGATACATGGATGGAAAGAAAGGGGGAGGGCACGAGTCTAGCAGAGGACTGAGGGGTTATCATTGCCTCTGTAATCAGGGAAGGAGCTTGTGAGGCCCACGTAATCATCATCTGAGCAATGGGGATCTACCAGATCCTATTGCAGAAGCTATCAGCAGGCTCACCAAGGCTTTGTGGGAATTACGGGGCGACAATGGTCTTTTTGGACAAGAGCTAGTGATTTCCCACTGAGATACCACAGAGTGGCAAGATAAGGTACACTGATCACAGTCCCATAGTGCTAGACAGTCTGTGCACACACACCATCACAGTATGTAGGGAGATGGGCATAGCAGTTTCCAGAATCCATCATCACATTCTCCTACCAAAATAACAGAACGTCTAGTTCCGCTGGGAATACCACTAGCTCTACCAGAGCAAAACTTTGTGATTTCCAAACGTGTATTGTCTTCGGGACACAATGTCAACTTCACTTCTTGTGTAAACAACAGGCCTTCCCCAGACAATGGCTTAAGGTTACATGTGTGATGTCCTTTCTAGGGGGATAGAGTGCTACTGCTACCAGGTCAATCAGTGCAGGACTCGTGATGATCCCATGACACAAAGTATTTCAATAAGAAGAAATGGAGAAGTTGTATGATTAAGGAGCACTCAGCTTCTATTAAATTTTGAACCCGAAATATGGAATTATAAGTCCATGTGTCTAATTTGAAAAAGTAAATATTAGAATCGTGGTTGCAGGAACAGAAGAGGACATCCTTTTTTATCGAGTTCATGAAATTACCTCAAGGATATTTTGTCCAAAGTGGTGGATCTGCTCATCCACTAATAAGGAGTTGGTTGAATTGGCAATCAACATGGAGCATTGTATGTCAGTAAGGGATCCCCAAGAACACAAGGAGGCTGTGGTCAGAAAATGTGCCCAGCGATGGAGTAGCATCTAGAATGGGAACAAGTCCTGAACCTGTGGAATCTGGGGTGTGAGAGTGCCACTAAGTCAGAAAGTGAAGGTGAAAAGGCATGCGCAGAAACAGTTGGAACCTGATATCCCGGTGCCAGCAGGACGTTACAAGTCCTGGCGGATCGGGAATTCAGGCGCTGGAAACAAAATGTTGTTCCCCATTCACGTGGAGTCCCATAGGACTCCATGGGAGTGGGGAGATGGAGGCACTGGCACTCTTGCTAATGGTGCAGGTGCTTCTGTGACAAGTCTGCCTCCCGTGACCGTTGCACCTGGCAGGTCAGACCTGCCAATCGCAACGGCCGATGCAGGCAGACTTGTAGTGTTGCAGTCCGAAAAGGGTTATGGTATGCTGCTACCGGCACCCTTATTTCCAGACCACTACACTTGTAATGAGGGCCAATGTCTATCCTGTGGTAAAGTAGGGAATTTTGTGAAAGAGTGCCTTGCCAAAATCAATACAGCGAAGTTGGGCAAATAAGGTGGCAGATTGCAAAAGCTATCACATTGTTGGGGATGAGAGGATAGCTCAGGAGCAACGTGTTTGTCTTGGAAGCAAGACAATGCAGAGCAACACAGGTTTACGCTTGGAGAATGGTCTCCAGTATAGTACGTAATAAAAGATATATTATTTAATTATTGAGTCAAGAGACCCCAGAGACCTCACATAGTTTAGCTCACAC
This sequence comes from Ambystoma mexicanum, assembly GCF_040938575.1. Taxonomy (NCBI): domain Eukaryota; kingdom Metazoa; phylum Chordata; class Amphibia; order Caudata; family Ambystomatidae; genus Ambystoma; species Ambystoma mexicanum. The sequence continues at coordinate 139,906,060 of NC_090925.1, read as the reverse complement.
CTACCACTAGGCAGCAGCTCGTATAGTAAGGTCCTTATCGCTGAAGGGATAAACCAATATGCATACTTGTATTGAACCCATGATTGGTACTGCAGCATTTGGTACCTCCATGAACACAAAATATGCAATCTAATTAGGATTTAAAAGCCAAACAAAGCACAGACTGCCTCCACTCGCTCTCATTGACTGCTCTGAAAGCAATTTCAGTTCAAAATTACACCCATCCTTCAATAAATACTGCTACAAATACAAATTAGTAATTCTGTGTGACATCATGGATGCCCCACAATTTCATTTTAAAATGGGTTGGCTGTAGACCACACTCTGAAAATGTACTGGGCAAGGAGATATGTAATACTTCCTTCCTTATTAAGTAAAGAGAGCGTTGGGACATCCTATAGTTTATAGAACACTTTGCAATAGGCAGCATCACATATAGTAATATGTGTATCTTTATAGACCCAACCAATACCAATAGGCATGAGGATAAATTCAGGGGCAACTGCTGCCTTCGATGACACAACATTTGCCATGCAGTTAGGGTTTCAAAGTCTAACCAAACCTAAACCTATCTCTGAGAATTAATTGTATGCGGCTAACATTGTTGGGTTCCACTACTCAATGCACATAGACATTGCACAAGCTCTTGCGGGAAGTAAATAAGTTTGGTATCCTCTTCCAGCTCTTATAACAAGACGTTTCTCAGAGTCTATTGTAGAATCTATTGCAGAATCTATTACCCTACGTATTAATACATCTTTATCGGAAGGTCAAATAAAGGCAGCAATCATTTTATCTTTGTTAAAAAAAAAAACATCTTTGACCCTTTAAACTTGAACAACTACTGCCCTGTGGCAGGCCTGCCTTGGCATGCAAAGATTTGGGACCAATTGGTTTCTGATCAGCTGTGATTATTTGTTGAATCAAATTCCCTACGTAATAATCCTTTCCAGTCAGACCTTTCTCCCCAACAAGGCACAGAGAAGAACTTGATCAGGGTCTGGGATGACATTCTAAAACAGGCAGATAAGAGTGGTTTCACCATGTTGGTCATTCTGGACCTGTCCACACTTTTCGACACAGTTAATCCTGACATTATTATTCACCATCTCGATAATTATGCTCACATCTACTCACATCTACTGACATTGCGGGATGTATTAACCCACTAATGCTCTGCCCTGCGGCATCACTGGGTGCTGATGGTGCAAGAATTATCATAATAGCGCTCTCCAAAGCACAAAAAGATGGCTGCCAAATCTACCATTCATGTTGTCAGTGGTGGAACGGAGACCTCACTCCTGAAACATGTCATTGGGCTGCCCAACCAGTAAAAATGGAGCACAGATGAAAAGCAGTGCTTTACTGAAAGAAATCCGAAATCTTGCATTTAAATCCTTTTTCTTGGTTGCTTAAACTGCAGAATGCCGGTACAAAACACCCACAAACATCCAATCTTCTTGCTGAGTGTCACAATTCACTGAGTTCAAGAAATCCTTCTGAAATTGCAGTATCCTGAAAAGCTGAATTTGTCATAAAAACATCCACAGCCAGAATGCCTGCCTGCGGGATCTGTCAAAATCTGGGCGCAGTATCAGCGGACGCCTGAATGACTGTTTTCAAAAGCCTGCATTAAAACTGTAAACTTGTGCCACTGAAATCTAATGTCTAAAATCTGAGTGACCTGTTATTGAGAGTAACCTAGGTTGTAACTATTTAAATTTCATGGTTTAGAATCTGAAATAAGTGTTGTAGCTGCTTGTTTGGAAATTACCAGTTTATTCAAACCAAGAAAGATTTGTAACAAAATGACATTTAAATTAAGCCTGACTCCAAGCCAAAACCAGTAGAACAACTTCCCCCACAGGGGCCAGGCACCTCCCTTCTGCTCTCTGCAAGGATCTCACACCCATGTGATGATTAAGGGGTGGGGGGAGAACTTGGGCTGCTGTGGGAAGAGGACAATGGACTTCCTCCAAGTCAAGGAGATGCTAATCAGAAAGGATCGTAAATGGCCTCTGCCAGAAGGAAGGGGGCGGAGATTGCACCTGAGCTGCAAGAAGAGGAAGGAGGCGGGAATAGACAACCTTTTGTTGATTCGCAAGGACAAAATGCACATTTCTAAAAAATACTGATAATTTACTGTGTACAATTGTGGAAAATATGTAAACCCCGGACTTCTGAACCTAATTTTTGGCTGCACATTTTAAGAAGAGCCAGAACTCTGTGCTATGTTCTGGGAAATAACTGTGAAAATATGGTCCTACTCCAAATGTATTTATGTCAAATTTATTTATTTATTTTTAATTTTTGTAATGTGCCAACATGCCCATAGGCCTCAGGGTGCACACAAAGACAAGACAAGGACAAACAGTCACATGAGGCAGAAGAGGAGGGCAGAGTCAATGAGTTATTCCAGGTTGAAAAAGTGAGTTTTTATAGCGCGTTTGAATACAGTATAGCTCTGGATGTGCCGTATCCGGGCTGGTAGTGTATTCCAAAGAAGGGGGCCCTGAGCATCGAGAGTGGTGCCTCCAAATGTGGCTGTCCTGAATTTGGGGTGTTTGAGGACGACTGCAGTGGATGAGTGAAGATTTCTCTCATTAGGCTTGGTACTAATGCGGGCTGACAGGTATGTCGGACTGCTGAGACTAAGGCATTTGTGGGTCGTAGTAAGCACCTTGTGTGTTATACGATGTTTGACCGGAAGCCAGTGAAGTTTTTTCCTAAAGGTGGAGATGTGTGTTCGACGAGATTGGTTGAAGATATTGCGCACAGCATTATTCTGTGCCAATTGTAACGATTGAATGTTGGAGGCTGTAGTGCCAGCTAGGAAACTATTACAATAGTCTAATCTAGAATGAATCAGTGCTGTGGACAAGAGTGCACAGTTCTCTTCCTAGATGAATGGGCGAATGTTTCCTATTCGCTTGTTTATGAGACTTAATGCTGGAAACGTGGGACTTCATGGAAAGTTCTTTGTCTAGAACAACTCCTAGGGTCTTGACTTTCTTTTGGACGGTGATAATATTATCTGGAATAGGGAAACTGGCGTAGTTGGAGTCAAGTTTAGTCCGAATATTTTTAGATGACACAATAAGGAGTTCTTTTTTTTGTAATTCAGAGCAAGGGAGTTGCAGGCCATCCAGTCCTGTATGGCTTTGTATATTTTATTGATGCTTTCAACGTCACTGCTATAAGAACCACTCAGCTGTATGACTACCTGAGTATCGTCAGCGTATTTTGTGTATGGCACTCCAAATTTGCTTAGGAGGTCGAGAAGGGGACAGATGTATAGATTAAAAAGCAAAGGCGACAGACAGGAGCCCTGGGGAACTCTGCATGTCTGAGAGATGGGGGAAGATTGATTGTTGCCTACACAGACCCTAACCATTCTGGCACCCAGAAAGGAGGCTATCCATCTAAATGCTATTACGGAGCAGTTGACGACCTCTCCAAGCCTTGACACCAGTAAACTGTGATCAACTAGGTCAAAGTCTGCGGGGAGGTCCAATAGCATGAGCAATGCAGCTTGATTTTTGTCAGCTATGCTAGCTATGGTGGATTTAAAATCTAGCATAGCTGTCTCAGTCCCATGACGAGCTCTATAACCTGACTGACGGGTTCCCAGAATGTTATGTTTTTCAACATGGGCCTGTAACTGCAGGTAGGCAAGTTTATCCAGTATCTTGAGGATAAAAGGCACGTTTGTTATGGGCCTGTAGGTGTCATTGTTGGTTGGATCAAGGTTTTCCTTTTTTAATAAAGGTGTAATCCATGCCGATTTTAACAGGTCCGGCACCAGACCCTCGTCAAAGGAAAGATTTACCAGTTTGGTAATCCATGGAACCAATGTTTCCGAGGACTCCTTGAGAATGCTTGTGGGACAGTCATCTGCGGGACAAGAAGTGTCTTTGAGGTCTTGTATGACCTTGGAGGCTGAATTTGAAACTCAGCTAGGATTTTAAAAAGCTCACTAGTGTTGGATTGTGTGTTCAATTCTTTCATTATAGTGTTTTGCTTTAGCCTCAATGATGAGTTTTTTGTAGCTAAGGATGGATTTTTATAGTTTGCTAGGGTGTTGTCATTTGGATCCTTCCTCCAAGCTCTTTCGAGAGCTCTTTTTTCCTGTCTGGCGTCAAGAATGCTGTTAGAGAACCAAGTGTTCTTTATGGTTTCAGTCTTTATTGCCTTCATTTTCAATGGGGCAAGATCATTGACTGCTTCCTTAATATTGAGTGACAGATGATTGATAAGTTCCAAGGAGTCAGCAAAGTTATCTAGGGATTGAAGCTTGGTTGACAGCAGCATTTCTAGTTTAGGGGCTGTTAGGTTTTTAAGGTTGCGGGACATTTTTTGAATGCACGGATGGATGTTGAGTTTAGGAGGGGAGGAGGGTAGTGAAATCTTGGCCTGTATAAGAAAGTGGTCAGACCAAATGCATGGCGTGGCCGAGATGTCAGAGATATTGCTGTTTTGGGACAAGAGCCAGTCCAGGGTGTGACCCTTATTTTGCATGGGAGACTTCATCAACTGAGTAAGGCCGAAGGAGGTGATGCATGAAACTTCACACACTTATGCCCATATGCATAAATTGTACACATTGTTGGATAAACTAGATATTGTGTTCCGGCCCAAAAGGGCAGAATTCTGTCAAAAGCCAACACAAGATCCTACAATGACGAGGATTAGAGGAGGGTCTGCTCCACAACATATGTGGTCTATGTATGTTATTGTTATAAATATTGCACACATGTAAATATGTATTATACTAAAAGTAGATTTTATGTTCAAAAGCCAAGGGGAGGATTCTCTGACTCATAAACCTACATCATCATGGTGGCACCCTGTTTTCTCCTCCAATCAAGGGAGAGAGGAGACTTTAGCCAATAGCCAGCCTAGGTGGTGCACCTAGGAAAATCCAGCACACACACCCTTTTATCAAATGCATAAATAGAGAAAGCTGAGGACTTAGAAAGGACAACAGATTCACTGACTAACCGATTGCTGGCAGAGCACCCTGCGAGAGGATCAGACATTTTCCTTGCTCCAGACTCCAGAAACTTGGCAAGCAGAAAGGCCCATTCTATAGCTGAACCATTCTCAGCTTGGCCTTATAATTCCAGAAACCAAAACTTACCCCACACATCTAAGGGGAATAAAAGGAACAGCCGGGCTGTGCTGTAACTGCTTTCCTGCTAAATAATTATTACCAGAACCAAAAGACCCAATCCAGTTGTGCCGTGCTGTGACCAGATAGCTGTGACCAGATCCATTGCCGACCCAGTCCAATCCGGTGTGCCCAGCAGCCTGTCCCAGTCCGGTGTGCCCAGCTGAATTTCTGAGCAGAATCCCTGATCTTGACGGACCAGAATTCCTGACGGTTCTGTTCAAACATAGATAGTGAGTATCCATAGTATAGAACTGTGTCACTAGCCTCTGTACTGTCCATAGTAACCCCTATCCAAACCCATCCTCTCTTATATTCAGAACTGCACTGTTAGAAATAATTTTGAATTGCCGGAACTCTCTATATTATCCCTATTATCTCCTTCTGTACTAGTATTGTTAAAATATCTTTGCACTGATATATTTCATCTGAAGAAGGCAAGCTCCTCGGCAGGCAGTCGCCCTGATCCAGAGGCACCTTGGTCTAGTGGCTGTGCTTCCGTGTGGTATTTGCTTCTTCATAGTCATCCCCTAGTGTAAAGAAATCCTGTTTGTCTTTTGAAAGCACCTCCCTGTTTTTCCAATTTTACGCCGGTTGAAAAAAAATACCTCCAGTAAAACGTCCATAACTTCTTCTTATGCTAAAAACAAAATCTAAACATCTTCTTGTAGCTAACATCCTAACCTTTCCATAGAACCAAAACCCACATCTCAAATCCATATAGTTTTCCCGCAATCGCGATTACCGCTCACAGAAAAGTTTGCCGCAAATTTTCATTTTGGCAAAATATCACACGTGTAAAACAGCTTTTGATTGCACCCGACCTCAATTTTCAGTTTGCACATTGCTTCTTAGTGTCAAATCATTGCTAGTGTTTGTCTGCAACCATATAAAGCGGCTCCCATTAGAATTTAAACAATTTCAGTGATTTAAGCCATATTTAGTGTTTTACCCAATTCATTCAAAGACAACTTTAAAACCATTTTGACAGTTTGCCAATCAATTCTGTTTCTCTCTTGTGTTTGCTGGGGGGAAATTGCGATTGACATTTGCTTGAATTCTGCATTCCTGAAACCTGTTCTCTCTCCTCCTATCTCTCGACATTGCATATTGGGGGGTTGAGGAGTGTGCAGGGGGAACTAGTAACCACACTGCTATTTGATTTGAACACACACACACAAAAATATTATTTCTATGCTGCATTGTTTTTGCTCATTATTACTCTTTGTGATTAAAGAGATTGCTTAGTGTTACCTCACCCCATTGCTGATTATTGTATACCTATTAAAAATAGTGTGATTATATTGTGAATATATAAATAAATATTTTAACTTTGCAAACCAGCCTGATTCCTGGTTCAGTGTGACCGGGGGGGTTCCAAGAGAGGGGCGTGATATAAGTGGTACATCGCTCTGAATAAAACAACTTTTAGACACAAAATAAATAAGGATTTCAGTTGTGCATTACACGCTAGGCATTGACTTAGGTGAAGTGCCGGGTTGACATCATTTATGACATGTTTTCAAGTGTTTCACATCTTTTTTCACAGATAGGCCTCAACAGGTCAAACTTGGATAATATCTGACATACTGGCCCACTCTTTGTTAGTGAGTGTAGTCACATTATACAAAAGGCAAGTCTCTTTGGCAAGTTCATATGCTAAGCACACTGTGGCTTTGTAGTTTGGAGCTGAATATGCTTCCTCACTTGTTCTCTGATTTAGTTTGTACGTGATTCTTGCATGGCGTTAGTATACTGTTCCTTGCCAGGAATTGCTTGCCATCTGCCAGGCAATTCGTCACGCAAGATACAAATAATTCACAAGCCTTTCCGATCAGTATACAGCTTTAGAATCTTTTCTTACTCATGCAGAAGTCTTAAATAGTCAATGGTATAATGCCTTGTTGTTTCTTCCTTCATTTTCAGATGCAGTGAATTGAAGCAGGAGGAACTACCAGTGAGTACCAGAATCTGGACCCACGAGGTCATGGAAAAAACAGCAGTGATCTGGAGGGGAGGCCAGTGAAGAGCGGAATGCAGAGCATGAGTGGAAGTGAGGAAACAGGAGAAAAGCAGAGGTCAGGTTCCCTCCAAAAGAACACCAGGCACATTCTGTCATGTCAAATAACCACTAATCCTACCCTCATCAGCTCCCAGCCCCACTAGATGAGGTTGCCCAAAAGGTCCCAGAGACTACCCCACTAAAACAACTGTCACTACATAAACACAGACCCGATGTAGGACCTAGATGATCACTTCTCTGCATGTAACTTGTTGCACCCACACCCTGCATTTGACTAAGCCCTAAAGTAACTGGATGTAACCAACGCCTTTAACTCAAAGTTTGAGTAAGCTTGAATGTATCAGGATGTAACCAATTCCTATTTAAGACTAAGACTACGTTGAAAGTATGTACAAGATTATGACTAAGTTGAAAAGTTACTGAATGTAACCAACTCATTAAGGACATGCATATGAGTAAGCCTGAAAGTAACTGGATGTAACCAATCTCCTTATGCACGTGTTGTACTTGTCTGTAACCATATTCTTAAGCACAAGTGCCCAGATGCCTCGGGGTTAGGTGTGCTATACAAATGTAATAAATAAATAAATAAATATGGCACTGATGGTTCACACAGGATTTCAAAGACTCTGGGTGACTTGGGCTTTTGCAATTATGTTTTGGATTTTACCAGTTTTCCAGGCAGTGTGCTTAGCCCTTGTTATTAGTGAATTGTCCTGTTGAAGCTTTGATTTGCTCATATTGAAGGTGTTGCTTGGCTCGTTTTTAACATGTGCAGTTGGGCATTGTTTTCCAGTTTACGATATGGAACCTGGCATTGCAGCACTGCATTCTTTTTTTCTTGATGTGTTCTTTGTGTTCCCATAATCCTAACAGTACCACCCTCAGAAATTGCTAGGCCCAACGGGGTTTCCATGAATTCTGAAACTGGAATCTTTACTTTGATCTGGGAATATGAACATCGGATGTGGGGTTGCAAGAACTCTCGCCAGGCGGAGCTCCTTAGAATCAATCAAGAAGTATATCCTATTCCAAACCATCTTTGAAGCTAAAATGCTTTGACCTTTGCATTCAGGGTTGCATTCAATGTCAATAATGTTTGGTAAAGTGGTCCAGATGGTCATGGGTTTAAGAGAGACATGAAATACTAGCTGGATTGTCATTGTTGCTAGTAGCTCTCACATACTGCTGCTGATCCAACTAGAGTTGCTTTTTGAAATTCTAAAAGTTGTGGTTCAAATTTTCTCAGGCCCTTATTATATATGGGTTTAGTGGATGGCTAAACCTGTAGGCCCACCTGGTAACTCAGTGCTGAATCTCTGTGTTTGTCTGTGCATGTTTTTATTAACCTGAACTTTTACTAGTTTTACAGCATAGTGCTCCCATTCTTTAAAGGCAGGCTGAATAGCAAGTATGTATTTGTCCATAATTGCGTAAGTAAGAACAGCTGGATTAAATTTATTTGCCCAAAATGCCACTGGGTCAAGGAGTTCTGACTTAGGATGAATCTGGGATAAAACTGCTCTAATGACCACACTTGAAGCACGCACTTCTCTTGTAAAAAAGAGACCTGTATATGCATGAAGAAGCATCAGAACGGTTGTATAATATTTGTTTACCTTCTTAAAAGCATTTTAATCTGCCTCATTCCATTGAAACTTGCATTCCTTTTGAACAGACTCATGATTGGATGAACCACATTTGGGAAATGTGTAAGATAGCAGCTATAGAAATGGTCAAATCCTAAAACCTGCTGCACTTCTTTCACAAATATTGGGAACTTTGACTCAAGAACTGTAGTGCTTTTCTTTATGATATGATAGGTTATTTATAACATGCTTAATACCCAGAGGTTTCTAAGCGCAGACCCGGGGATCAAACCTGTGTTGCTCCATGTCACTTTGTATCCAAGGCGAGCACGTTGCCCCTAAGCTATCCTCCTGAGACATTGAATCCATAGAGATTTCTGCTAGAAAAGGGTTCATTCTAGGAGCTAAACTGCATACACATATAAGGCACATTTATGTGCTTGGAAAACAATTGATGGCAATCCTGTAATTAATATAATAAAACATCTCTCATATTTTGGATATGTTCTGACAAAGATCTTCAATATCGGAGGAAATTGTCAATGTACATGATTGCATAGTTGTCCAAATGATTGCAGGAGACCTTCTTCTATTATGTCAAAAATATTTTAATAAATGTAATGTGTTTCAATAAACAAAGTGCATTTAAAAATCTTGATATCTTGTTAGATAATGCAACAGGTTGTATTAAGCAGCCATGTTGCATGAAGAACGTGCAGAATTGTACAAATTGTTATAATGTTCTTCAAGGAGGTGATAGATGGGAATGTGTGTAAATAAACTATACAGATTGAGTTAAATTTAATGATAATCCTAGACTTTATTAAATTATTATTACCTGTAAGAAGGACATAAAGAGCATTTCCCTTTTTACACGTAACCTCGAAATGGTCAACTTAGTTGATCTCTACTTAATCCTGAGATGTGTATTTAACCAGGCCTCAACTCTCTGACAAGAAAAGCAAGTGCCTGTATCACAAACCTCCCCATTAATCAGTGATTAAGGCATTAGCAGAATAGAATAGACACAGAATGGAATATGTAATCTGAACAAAAGGTCTTGCTATAAAATACCAAGTAAATTGAGCTAACTACATATTAGATTCAGCTCAATTCCATTGTCATGTATTTCAAAGGGGGTAGCAAGGTCACATACCCCCCCCAGATGTGTTATGTACACAACCCCTGAACCTTTAGAGCAGCATGGTTTCCTTCATTATGTGTTTGCTTTATGAAAAGCACCCATTTAAAGTGATCCCTTTGTTTCCCAGGGTATCTGTTCAGCAGATGTTTTCTGTCAATATTAAGACCATACAACAAATGTAATACGCTGCATTGGAAACTAAATGGAATTTAAAGTGAGAAGACATTATCATCTCTAATTTTTAACCCTTTTCTCGAGTCAACAAGCAAGAATCGAATTAAAGCCAGCAAAGCGGACCAAACTACATGCATATAAAAGGGTATATGAAAATGTATGAATTATTAATACATTCAAATATATGAATTCCTCTGTTATTCAAGAGTGTTAAGGATTTCAATCAGGCAATTTACCCGGGTCTTGCCTAGCATGTAATGCACAGATTAAATACTTATTTATGTGTCTATAGGTTCAATATTCTGAATGATACACCACTTATATCACACCCTTCTCAAAATACCCCCAGATCACACTGAACCAGGAATCAGGCTAGTTGGTAAAGGTAAATATTTATTTATTATTTAAAACTCAAATCAAATATAAATTTTAATATATATCGGGCAGCAATCACCCATGTGGTGACAATACAAATCAGAAAATAAGTAAAGCAATTGAATTCACTTTTGAGCAGCACAGAAGATAAAACACAGGGAAAAGAACAGTTTTGGTTTGTGAAAAGATAGCGCTTAGGTTAATATTTCCCCCTGCAAAGTTCTTAATTCACTCATGAGCAATTCTACACAGATGTAAGTAAGCAGCAGGTATTCAAGAGTAAAAGAACAATGTGTGGGTTTGAATGCCATCTTCCCTCCCCCAAACAAGAGAGAAAAGCATTTTTGGAACGTTGACACTTTTAAACTGACAGTTGGAAATGGCTTTGTTAAAAACAAGGAAAATGTGCAAAAATGCCTAAATTGATAAACAATTCATATGGGAGCAACACTAAACAGGTCCTAACAAGCATAATCTACCAGATGAGCAATAGTACACACTTTAAATCAGAATGGGAGTATGGAAATACTTTGAATGTGAAAACCTTTGCAAAAATGCGAATTCACGCCTAATCTTTGCATTTTTTAATAATATACTGTTCCGCAATGCAATGTGGATGTAGCTACAGGTCTTAGGTTTAACTGAGAGTTGAAATTAGGTCTCTATCTATAAAATTGAAGATGTTATGTAAGTTCTACTGAGAGGCGTTTTTGAAAAAAAATAGAACAGAGACAGATTGGTTTCATTTAAACTATATTAATGACTAAGAAAAAGAGAATGCAACACGTGAATCTCTCAGTTACGCACGGCCGCTTGTAACTCTTCACGTGGCGGATACTAAGTTTTCTTTATGGGAGTAACTTTATTTAATCCAAATCACCAATGGGTTATGGTCTTGTAAAACAAATGAGAGAAAATCAGAGCTAACACTATGGTTTACAAACAGGGTTGCAAGAATGGGTCTGACAAGGTTAAAGGTTCTTAAGTTAAAGAGAGGATAGGTTGATAGATTGGGATAGGACAAGGCAAATATACTATGGGTTACTAGGATTCCTATTGATACTTACAGTCCACTGTAAATTCAGATTGGACAGTCAGGTTCCTGGTCATCCCTGGTCGGGTCTACAGGCAGCAGGGCACTTCTGGAGGATGGTCAGCTGGGCGGTTCTGGTCAATTGGACTGCACCTCATAATGGATTGGATTGGCCCTTCTGGTCACTGGACACTGTAGTTTAGTGGGATGGCGAGTTCAGTAGGCAAGCCTTAATGGTAGCAAGCCAGACTGGATCAGAATTTGCTTCCCTTATTGGGATGGTTCAGTATTTGGGTCTAGCTAAAAAGAAATTCAGCAAATGCTGGGCCTTGGTTTTGCAAAGTAGCCTGGAATCAGGACAAGAGGAAACGTTCTGGAATAGGATGAAGCAGTCAAGAACAAAACGCTGCACATAAATCAGGATGTAGTCAGGAATCAGTGTGTGTCTGTGTGTTGTGAGGTTCCCATATTTATCATGCGAAGTGACATCACACAGTTTATGGTAGCGGCAGAATTACAGTCCACACCCCGAAGGCTGTAAGTGGTCAAATGCACTTGTCTTTTTCTGGTTGGAAGAGCTGTCATATTTTATGATGTGATTTGGGAACGCCCACAGTGATTTGAACCACAATTTAACTTTCCCACAAATGCACATTTCTATAATTATACCCTCCAATAAAATCGGACACATACATTACAGATGTTGTGGGTTATCCTTACATCTAACTCCCATCTCAGTGAGAGCTGGCTTTGTCATTCTGTGGAATTTTGTCAATTTTAATCAACAGTTTGGCCTAACAATTCCTAATTCAGTACATGTCTAGGCAATTACGCCTACAACTCGGGTATACAATATTATATTTGCAGCATCAATAGTTTTGCCACAATTATTCTTTTAGTTTACAACGTTCACTCACGTCTTTACAGAAAGATCATAAAATTAGATTTACAACTACCAATGTTTAGATTTGTCCTCCTTCATGGGGCAAAGTTAAAGGTTTTCAAAACATAATCACAAATAGGCATTTAAACAACAAATTTTTTGAGCAGTGTTTTTTCTTCTTTCAATTGGCAACAGCTGTCAAATTCCTTTGATCATGGTGGAGGTCCAGAGGGAAGTTTTCTGCCCCTCCCCTGTGGATGTGAGTGTTCAAGGCTGCCATTGTCTTTGCTTGAGCCACAGACGAAGGTCTGATGAGGTCTTTGTTCAAGTATGCGAGAACCTTCCCACAGCAATTAAGCCTTCCTGTAGCAGCAAGGTGTTACTCTGAAGTGGCATCTTTCCCAGACTGGGCACTGTCAAGTTAGAATTAAATATTTAATTCCAAACTGGGGTACTTTAAGATTCACCTAAATCGTTCATTTAAAATATATAAAAATGAATACAGTTTATAGGGGATTTTGACATTAAAGAATTAACTCTTTTAAACAGGCAATTTTGCACTTTCTTCAGGGAAAAAGCACATTTAAACTGAGTCCTTTGCATCCAATTTTCTTAGGCAGCACACACACATTTATTTCAGCATTATTCTGTCCTTGAGTGCTGGGATTTGTTTTGTAGTCTGGATATATGTATCCAGGCTTTTGTTTGGAGTTTCTCTCTGCACAGCTGAAATTGTTACATGTTGCCATTTTGCGGAACTGAAAACAATGTTGCTGGGCTGCCTTTTAAAAAAAATACATTTCTTAGCTGCTGTCAGTCAGTGAGGCCCAGCTCCTCTGGCCACACTGGATGATCTGTCCCCTTCTACTTTCAATGGTTCACTGAAAAATGAATGGATCTAGTGCGAAAACAGCACTTTGAAGGTTGCAAAAGCTGCATTTTTAAAAGGCATTTCTGGTTTTTAGCCCAATTCTGTGGCCTTGCTTCATGTTAAATGTAAAATCACCCACTGGCATTCTCCTGCAGTGATTTCTGTTTTCCCCTCCACTTTGGCTGTGTGTGTCCGGGGTGTGCAGCCTTTTGTGATTGTGACTCATGCACAGTTTTGCAGATTTTTGCGGGCACAGTGGTTAGTGCACACATTTCTGGCTGTTTCTTTCCACATTGGTGAAGTGGTGCAGTGGGGCATATCAGAATGGGTAAAAGTATCCCACAAGAGGCTACAGAAAATGAAGAATGTGTTTTGAATTGTCTTGTGATTCTAAATATATATACTCATTAATGGAACAGGTTCTTGCAAGAAACTGTAAGGGAAAGACATATTCCAATCTAGTTAGGTCATAATTCCTGCATGCGTGGGGGGCTAGGCTATAGCTGATTACCTCCCATGTTAAAGCAAAATGCATTGGGCAATTTGAAGGAGGATTCTAGTGGGTGTGATAAATGAAGTGAAACTATCAAAAAAAAAATTTGAATCCAAAATTGACGCACAAATTATACTGCGTTAGTAGAGTGTGTTAGATATTTGAATATAAACACATAAGAAGTTGGGAGAGTTATTGTGAAAGCAGAAGAGGAAGAAATCTTCTGACAGGAGAGAAGCTGATTGCCGTTCCACCTGGATATAGCTGCAGAAAATTCTCCTAAAGAAGGCCGTTCAAGAGGGAGCTAAATGCAGAATCGTTTACCAAGACAGAACCAGATTATCTGAGAGGGACTTTGGAGCAAGGGGCAGACTGCAAAGAGGAGTTTACATGTCATAGTTGATGTCCCTACCTGTCGTGGGCCTTTAAAAGACAAAGCACAAGTGAATTCAAGAACCATGTTTACAAGCCATGTCACTGAATGAGACTGGGTCTGAAAATGAAACTTTGTGGTAGTATATTTAAAATACAATCCACTATAATCCTTTATTGCACAGGGAATGTGGGTCTCTGACAGTAATCAATTATAATTCCCTGAGTTGTCACAGGAGCAAATTATGCCTGAGTTTGTGGGCATAGTGTAGAATGTGACTAACAGATTTCCATGGCTTGAAACACTTCCTGACCTGTGAAAACCATAATTTACCTACAATTAGAAATCCTAAATTGGGTTTTCTACTCCTCAAAGCAGAATGGGAAGGAGCTTAGTTTGTCCCCTATATTCCCAAAGAAACAATGTCAATTTAAATAATGAAGAATAATGTGCAGAAGTAAGAGGATTCTGCCTTACGTGGACTCCTAATACCAATCAAAATTAACCTGTTGGTTCATTTTCTATTCCAATTTTATAATTGTATCCTTTTGTGATCCTTTAATACTGCAAGATATTTGCTCTCCAAAAGAAGTGTCTACCCTGAAGGCATGCCTTTAGAACACCTAAACCAGTTAACCCTAACAAACATTCTTGTGTTTATATGCAAATTAGTAGCCAACATTTTAAAGTGAATCAATTCTGTGATAAATGTTTCTCTGATGCCAACACTTATCAATGGTTTCAGAGACAACTAAGTGAAATGTATTCTAAGGATGATTTTGTATTTTTGTGAACCAATGATAATTCAGGGATAAACATTTCAAGTTGCAAGCTGGTAGTCAGACCGAAAAATGTTACCTGACTACTCAATTCTAAATATAAATTCATCACACCAATTCCTACTTGCTGAATAATTATAACTAGCTAGTGGCGAGTGAAAAAATTGCACCCTGATCATCTGTATTTTTGTCTATTAAGCTATTTACATTCACTTTTATACACATGGCTGTTTGAGTTAATTGTCAGTATCAACATTAGCAAGGTAATAGCAGGCACGTTGGATTTCTTATCTGTAGACAAGCTGCCTGTATTTATGTGCAATATTGCGAGTACCTTCCCCAACATTGAAAGTTGGGAGACCACCTTCAAGTTCTTGAGTCATTATTTTAAAAATGACAGAATATTCAGATTACATTTAAGCAATATGACCCGAGCGGCGGGGGCATTACCGACTCAGGTAATGCCCCGGGGCCCATAGTTATAGGCCCGAGCCCAGGGCACTAAAAGCATTTTTTTCTGTCCCAAAAAGCCGCAGCGTTTCAGACAGAAAAAAAAAAAAAATGACCAAGAAAATGGCCGCCGGGAAAGGGAAAACGGGAGTCAGTTTTCTCTTTCCATGGCGGCCTTCGGGAGCGGAGGCGCTGGGAACACAAATGTTCCCAGCGCGTCCGCTCCCGAAAAAAAGAAGCATAAGGTAAGTGCGGTTGGGAGGGCGGGAGAGAGGGGAAGGGGGGGAGAAAAAAAATAAATAAATAAAAACGTACCTTCGTCCCTGCCAGGGGACAATGGAAGCCTCCAGCTGTGTGGAGAGCAGAGTCTCCACACTGCTGGAGGCTGCCATTGTCCCCCACCAGGGACGCAGGAGCAAGAAGGTAAGTGGGGTGGGGTAGGGAGGAGGGAGTAGGGAGGGAAGGGAAAAAAAAAAAAGCTTACCCGAGTCCCCAGCGGGGGGCGGAGGCAGCCTCTCAGCTGTGGGGA
The DNA here is from genome assembly GCF_040938575.1 of Ambystoma mexicanum. Lineage (NCBI taxonomy): Eukaryota > Metazoa > Chordata > Amphibia > Caudata > Ambystomatidae > Ambystoma > Ambystoma mexicanum. The sequence continues at coordinate 139,890,174 of NC_090925.1, read as the reverse complement.
GGCTCGGAGCAGGGATGGCCCGCTTCGAGCCTCCTCATTGGCTGCGGGGCTGCCATGCCCCCCCGCCGAGGACAACGCAGCTGGAGTCCCGGCTGAGAATCGAAGGATTCTCGGCCGGGTAAGGACCCGGCGAGAGCCAATCAGAATGCGTGTTGCATTCTGCTTGACTCTCGCCAGGTACTAATTAAATATATTCCACAGATCGAAGTTATTACAGAAAATGTGAGGTCTTGACTGGGATATGGATATTAGAATGTCATTGTGTAATACATTGTGCCAAAGGAGACAGATAGGTGGGAGGTTGCCTTGTTCTGCTGATTTAGATGGTCCCTGCTGCATAATCTCATAAAGGATACAGGCTGTTTTTGGAATAAGACAGATATAGCTGAAAAGAGAATTGTGTTGTATTTTTGCAAAGTTATGTGTAGCGGGGGACTGGCATGTAGAACACTTGGTGGCAGACAGTTGAAAGTGGGCACAATAAACTCTTGACGTGACGTTTACCAATACTCCTGGTAAATTCCAAGATCACACCTGGTGTGCTGCCAGTGGCGGCTGGTGAGTTTTTTGATTGGAGGGGCATAATATTTCCCACAAATCTGTGTGAGGAACCAAGCGGAGCGAGGGAGCCCGAATCCACGAAGTGGGTTCCACCCCAAACATGGTAATCGATTAAATGGTACTTTATTCAGCATGCTTTGGGCCTCATTACAAGTTTAGTGGTATTTCAGTGGTAAATCCATGGAAATACACAGAATTTCCATTACCACCACTATGTCCCATTGAGCTGCCATGGCATTACAAGTGGCAGGAATCCCCCATCCTGCAGGGGGATTATTGGCAGATTTACCGCTGGTGGAATTACTGCGCAGTAAATCCACAGATTTTTTGAGGAAAAGTGGAGGATTTCAAAATCAGTGGTTTTTCCAGGTGGTAATTCTGCCTGTGTTAAACCCACCAAAAATTATAATTTGGCCGTGTAGGAAAAATGGTGGTAATGGAAATTAACCCCACTTTTTAATTTATGGAAAAATACAATAGATGCAAGTCACCAACAGTGCTGGGGAGCATTTCTCAATGTATGTTCATGATGCCTTCCCCCACTATATATGCTAGTATAAAAAACATCTTCAGACTGGCTGCATCGATACATTTCCATGCATGTTGCACCAATTTATTCCAGTATTCGAATTAAGTAACATATCCATGCTTGATTTGTGCATAATGGCATTATTGCTTTGTGCATAATACCAGTATACCCTTGTAAGAACATATTCCTGTTGTTTACCATTAAAAATGCCACCCCAAAATGAAATAAAATGTAAAAAGACCAAATTGACTTTAACAAAGTAAGCCAGTCTAGCACATAATAACACCAGCCATGCTTGCTTTACCATTAATGCCCAGTAAAACATGCCATGCCACAGTAAGTAATTATAGCTAAACTGGGTACACCAAATATACCAGTCTACCCACGTAATAACACCCATCAAGCTTGCTTTATCATAGATATCCAGTAGAAAATACCATGCCATACTAAGAAAACATGTTGCTGCTGACTACATGCACTGCATGCAGCCAGCAATAACATGTTTTCTTACCATGGTATTGCCCTGCACTAATGCCTTTTCCAAGTCTAAGCTCATACACCCACACATTCATATATGCATGCACACAAGCAGTCACAATCACCATACAGCCTCTCTCAAACATTCATACGACACCCACCAGAACACTTCACATACACGGATATATGAATGTGTGGATCTGCATGAGAGTAGTGTTCTGGTGGTTGTTGTGTGAATGATTAAGAAAGCTGTTTGGGTGTGTGACTTATTGTGTGCATGCACATATGTTTCTGAATGTGTGGGTGTGTGAGCTCATAGAGTGCATTGGTGTAGGGCAATAGAAAGGTAAGAAAACATATTCTTGCTGGCTGCATGTAGTGCGCACAGTCAGCAAGAACATGTTTTCTTACCTTGGAGTTGCCCTTCACCAATTCCCCCTCCAAGCCTGAGCCCAAATACACACAAATTCATATGCACATGCACACAAGCAGTCACATACCTATAGCACCTCTTTCATTTATTCACATGACCCCCACCAGAACACTTCACTCATGCAGATACACACATTCATATATACATGCACAAAAGCAGTCAAACCCCCATACAGCTTCCCTCAATCAGATACACACATTCATATATACATTTCCACATAAGCAGTCAGGCACCATACAGCCTCTCTAAATCATACACACGACACTCAGCAGAGCGCTTCATTCACGCGAATATGCACATTCATATAGAGACTTGCACACAAGCAGACACACTTCCACACAGCTTCTCTCAATTCCTTAATTATTGAGAGAAGCTTTATTGGGGGTGTGACTGCCTTTGTGAATGTACATGTGAATATGTACATCTGCCTAAATAAGTGTTCTGCTGGGCGCTGTGTGAATGATTCATTCATGCAGCGCACAACAGAACACTTCACTCATGCATACACACATATTCATATTAGACACCTGCACACAAGCAGTCACGCATCCGTGCAGCCTCTATCAATCATACACATGACATCCACCAGAACACTTGCAGGCCGATCCATGGAATTAATGTACGCTGAAATTTTCAGCACAAGCGTGCGTAATCGTGCGAAAGCGTGCGAATCGCAGTGCCAGTGCGAAAATCGCAGCGAAACCCACGCACAGTGATTCATGGAAGTCTGTGCGCGTGTAAATCCCAGGATGTGCGCCAAAATTCTGCTTGGAGCATGCTGGCGCACAAGTCTCCAAACAGCGTGCGCTATGCGCACAGCGAAATCGCACATAGCGCGGCGCACACAACAAAAGTAGGAGGAACAGGGGGCATGACACGTGGAATGGGGAACAATGCATGAAAATGTGGGCGTCACGGGGGAAGTACAGGAGGCAAATGCGCGGAACGCCCACACGTACGTTCAAAATACGTATTCATGGATTCGAACGGGTCTAACGCGTGCGCCAAAAACGACGCGCTAATCTGGAGACACGTACGCCAGCAGGAAGCAGGCGTACGTGGACCCGCGCAGCATAAAAGTGCGTGCAAACAAAAAACAAGCTCAGATGCCAGGATGAATATATCGTTCCTAGCAGCAGTGTTCGTGGGATACCGCAGGAGGAGGAGGAGGATAGTTAGGCCCATAATTTTCACACCCAGAACCAGCCTTTTTGGGATGCCTGATGACCAGGTGTATGGGAGGTAAAGGTTCCCACCTCACATAATACTCGTCCTGGTGAGTGAGTGGGATGATGACCTCACATCACCCAGCCTCTGCTCCCAAGCACTCAGCCCCCTGGAGAAGGTCCTCAATGTACAGCACTTCTTGGCCACTGGATCATTTCAGCGGACAAGTGCTATAGTGGGGGGGGTGTCACAGGCCACGCAGTCACGCTGCCTACACCAGGTCTTGGCCATCATGACTGCACGCCCATCAGTCCGCAGGCACATATACCTGCCCAGAACACCTGCAGAAAGGCAGGCTGCCGTCCAGGATTTCTACGGGGTGGCACAATTCCCCAAAGTCCTAGGTGACATTGATTGCACCCATGTGGCTCTACGTCCCCCCAGGGCATCAGAGCACATCTATAGACACCGCAAGCACTGGCATTCCATCAACTTCCAGGTAGTATGTGATGCCAAGGGAATAATCACCTCAGTATATGCCAACTATCCAGGGTCCACCCACGACAGTTTTATTTACAGAATGTCAACCCTAAACCGGGACCTAGAAGCTGGGCGGCATGGCAATACATGGCTGGCTCGGTGAGTCTAAATGCCACAGCACATGCATGTATGTCAGATACTGAGTAATGTCACAACCCCACTAATGATACCCATCACCACCTCCCCAGGGACAGTGCCTACCCTCTGAGCACCCACATGATGATGCCAATTCGGAACCCCACCACGCCACCCGAGGTAAGATACAACACAGCCCACATTGCAACCCGGGGCATAGTGGAGCACACATTCAGTGTGTTCAAGTCACGCCTTTGCTCCCTTGACCGTTCTGGCGGGCAGCTGTTATACGCTCCCCCAGTAGTGTGCAGGATCATAGTGGCAGCAATTGTCCTGCACAACGTTGCAACACGCTGGGGCCTGCCCATGGACATGGTGGTGCCCCCACATCCCCAACCACATGCACGCCCGCTGCGCATGGGAGGGGAAAGGGCACCGGGTGAGGCAGCCCGAACACAGCTGGTGGCTAATTACTTCACCTAAAATCACACCCCTGTGGAGTGCACACAGCCCTGGCACATGCCATCTGACAATCAATGATGATGACATAAGGGACAGTCAACTGTCACAACCATACCAGCCTGAGATTGGTCACCTGGAAGTGTTACATTGTGTGCATCCCTACCTACACAAATGCCACCAATGCTGTGTCACTGCTAAATTCATTACCCCCTTGCAAAATACAACATGACAACAGTGCCATGTCACCCAACCCCTCCCCAGCACCGCCACCCAACACACCATGGCATGTGATGCTATGTGAGAGCAAACAAAGCAATCCCCAAAACCTAACACAAGTGTCACAAAGTACAGTGTCCCTAATGGAAACTGGCCACACACAATATGCTCCCAGTAATGTAGAACAACACACATGACCGAATACTTACCAACAATACAATGCACCTACACAACCTCAAACATAGCATAAACATGACAGTACTAAGTTAAGGTAGTGGTAATCTTACAACCTGATTATGCCAGCACATCGCCCCCTTCCAACTGTACAGTGTTGCTGCCACGCAAATGTGTAAGTACACTGCTTACAACATGAACTCCATCTCCAAAGTAGACGGCCTTGTGAAGACAAGAGGAATGAACCTGCAAGTTAGGAGGAAGACATGGATACACAAGCACATATCAATACACCATGCAGTGTACAATACAACAACAATATCAACTAGGAATGTATACACAGTATTGACTACAGACTGCCCACACAGCTCATGGGAGTCCAACGTCACTGTGTAAGTCACTGTCACTTGGGCACACCCTTTGCAATCCCGTGGAAACGGGAAGCAGGAGGGGTGTGTGTCTCACGAACCCAAGCATCTAACCCAAACTCAGGACAAGCCTGCATGTGCCCACCCGGAATACAGTGGATGCCCACGGGAGCCACACAAGGCAACACACTGTAAAAAAAAAATCAAAACTCCAAAATGGCCATGTGCGGGATGGGGGGGGCACCCAGGAGGTCTGAGGACAGGGTGCGCACCTACAGCCACCTGTGTGGATGTTGGGAAAAAAAACACCTCCATGGGCACATGGCCTGCATGGCTATGCCAATGTGAGAGAACTGCTGCTGTCGCTCTCATCACCCTCGGCTGCTGCCACAGGAGGTGGTGGTGCTATGGGAGGCAGCCCATGCAAAGCCCAGGTATGGTCCTCCATGGCAGCAAGCATGTGGGTGCGGAAGGTCTCGTTCTGGAGGATTATAGTGCGGAGATCCCCATGCACCACCTGACGTGATGCCCGGATCTCCTCTCGAGTTGCCTGCATCTCAGCTGAGAGCGAACGTGTGAGCCGCTCCAGCTGCTGTTCTGTCCTCAAGTTAGTGGAAGCCTCAAGGTCAACAAGAGTCTCTCTGAGGTGATGGAGTTCTACCCTCAGGGCTTCCCTGTGGCCCTGGGACTCTATTGATATCGATTGGCGTAGAGTCTCCAGTGCCACCCGTCTGTCTCTGTTGGACGCCAACATGTCCGCCCTGTGTGATTGGCAAATGGAGTCTGTTGCCTGCTGTAGTTGCTCCATCTGCCTTTCAGGGGGGACAATGGAAGTGGCCACCCTTTCCATTGCTTGAGCCATCATCTCAACTGATGCTGCCTGTTGGGTTGCCATACCGTACATGGATTGTTCCCATGCGGTATTGCCTGGTGGCGCACGGACACCGCGTCGGCGAGCACCACACCTGTTTGGGGCAAGGCGATCTGCGCCTTGCTGTGCCGGCACTGCCTGAGGCTGCAGGACTGCATTCCCCCTCTGATCTGCTGGCCCAGGAACAGGATCAGATGTTGTGGAGTGTGACCCTGCATCCGTAACCGCCAAAGGCAGACTTACCAACACTGACATCCCCATAAAGGGTTCTACCCCTGGTCCAGGTGGGTTGGACAGATCAGAATCCCTGCCAGAAACACTTACCTGTGACGGCACATAGGTCTCATCATCCGAATCAGCACCTGAATAGAGGCCTGGGGAGGTGCACCCAGAGACACCCCTGGACAGAATGGTCTGCAGCAAGATTGGGTTCTCACCCACCACCACACCACGTCCCCCACTGGTGCCCGGTCGTGCCTGAGATCCCTCCTGGGTCTGCACCATCTCCTCAACCTCAACAGCATCAAGTGTGTCATCCCCTGCAAAAACATGAAAAAGAAAAAATGGAAACAGGCATTAGCACCATAGCACACAAAAAGGTCTGACAAGCTACAGAACCACTACATGATTTGCACATGTCCCACATGACTATAACCCTCCCATGCATGCACTGGGGAGGCAAAAGGCAGACACTGATGACACCAAGATGGAAGAGCAACACATTTGCTGCATGCTGGGTAGCACTGCCATCACACATTGGCCTGTGAGTGGCATGTCCAATACACATACATGACACATGCCATCACACAGATGGCATGTACCATAGCCATGGCACATTCCACAAGTACATCCATATGTCAGTGAATGAGTACTGTAAGCCATCCATGTGAGATGGACATGATGAGATGAAAAATGCTACATAGTGTGACAAAATATGCATGTGCCACACACTGCAACACATCCAGTGTGCAAGAATACAGTGATTGCAGGCCGATGTACACATCAATGGTTGTGCACTTCAACATGACAGGAAACAACTATCATGTTCCACATTCAAACAGGCCCCAAAAATGTATGTGATCAGGCCAATACTCAATCAGCTTGAATGGTCAAATCATTCACCTAACAAGGTAACACGTGTGGGCCAATGTGGGGTTCATCAATGACAGAACCATGTCACAAATGTGACAATAGGGCTGAGGAATGCGTAGCAAAAGTGGGAGAATTGAAACAATCAGCCTGAACGAACACTGAAAAATACAAACAATGTTGTTGCAAGATGCCACTTCAAGAGCAACTGCCGTAATGTTGCGCTAAATCACTACTGTGGGCAGAAGGGATACTGTCACACCCAAATCCAAGGCTGCTGAATGTTTTGGATGAAGCACATGGGTGACCCATACCACTCAGGCACACACACCCTCACCTGGCACTCAATCAGAACCCGTCACCCAAACAACATACACATGCATTACACACACATGCATGGGCACTCACCGGACAATGCATCATAATCAGGTAGTTCTCCCAAACCTTGGATCTGTTCCTCTGTGACGAAGGCCCCAGCAACAGACTCATGTTCAGTGAGTTCGTTGTCCTCTTGTGGAGACCCACCGCCATTCACCAGAGTAGCGGCATGATTTGAGGCCAGCTTTCTTTGCTCTGTGTTTCAGGTCATTCCACCGCTTGTAGCAATCATCAGCTGAGCGCCTCACAAATCCAAGGGCACTTATGCCGTCAGCGATGATCTGCCAGTGTGCCTTACGTTGACCAGTTGTGGTCTTGGACCCTGCAGTCACCATCATTTCGTGGCTATGTGCCGACACATAGGACACAAGTGCATCAAGTTCCGCCTCATTAAAGCAAGGCTTCCTTGAGGTACCGGAGTGTGTAGCCGTGTCTGGGGTCTCAGCCTGTCATGCCAGAGCACCCTTCTTCCTCTTCTTTAAAGGTGGAGCAGAGCCAGAGTGGGTTACGCTCTGGTCAGTAGGGGCAGAATCAGCGGTGGACTGGGTAGTAGGAGTGTGGGAATGCACAATGACCATAGGTCTTGATGCAGGCATTGGTTGCAGGGTAATGTTGGCAGGGGGAATGTCAGTTTGATGGACCTGGACTGAAACTGTCCTGGCTGGGAGAGTCAGAGCTGGGCGGATGGGCTGGTCCAACAGAGGCTGAGCTGGGATGGTGTCAGCCACGTCTCCCTCAACCATGGGGGGGCATGGGTGTCCCTGATTGTTCCTCCACACATGGGGGTATAGGGGCACCCTGCAAATCCCGGCCACGTCCCCTACTGCGCCCACCTTTTGAAGGTCGGCCACCTTTGCCTCCCTTACCACTTGGTCGCCTCCCAACCATGGCACTGATGTTGTTGTGCGTATGGGAGTTGCAGTAAACTATTGTCCTGGGCAATTGGGGGTCAAAGGGGTAGGATACTAGATGGAATTCTTACCCTAGGGCTCTAACAAGGCTGTCTCTGACCCCTGGGGGAAGATGACGAGTCACGCAATGCACAGGCAGCCCAAAATCAAAAATTAACGTGCACGCAACCCCTCGTAGACCAAGTGTGAAAAAATGAACCCGCCCTACGCTGTGGCACCCAGAAAAATAAAAATAAGCGTACGCGTAAAACACGCAGCCTGCAATGACCTCTGAAGGGGAACGCGACACACGGGGCAAGCACAGTTGCTAAGTACATGCGGAACTCACTGTCTGCCTGGAAAAAGAATGTGAAAAATACGCGCATGTGCGCGTTGGCAACACCCCCGCCAAAAGAAGAATTGTACGCTGTCTGAGGAGACAGGACAAAAGGAGAAGTGAACTCTTTTTGAGGAAACTGGCCCAACAAAAATTCAGAAAAGAGCTGCCAGAGGTAACCGGGAGTACGAACTAGAAACGCTGTGAAGTAATCGCGTGTGAACCGACAAGAAGTACAGATTTCACCCACTTGCTCTCCACAAAAAGCACGTACAAGAAAATGGCATCCTACACGTATCTTTTAAACCGGCCCACACGTACACGTCACTTACGCGTGTACGCGCCCTTTCCTCCAATTACACGCGATGACACTCGGACGTGCAGTTTTTCCACGTGTGCTCTGTCATCACGTGCTATGAGGGAAACACCCGCGCGCGTCATGTCACAGACACGCTTACGAGCTAAGGGCCTTTGGTCCAATGAAATTGCGTACGTGTGCTGACGCGCTTACGTGCTAAGTGCCTTTCCTCGAATTACACGCTGACGTGCAAGATTTTCACGTGCCAAATCACTCTATATCAAGCTGGTGACGCGTACACACATGGAAGACCACGCTCCTGCCCAGAAGGCTGAATTACTGCCCCCCAGAGCCCCGAGCACACTCCCACCTGCCATCTGCTGCTGCCTGACTGCCTGCTGCCCACGTGCCCTGCCATTTGCTACCTGCACATCAGCCAGGGGTGCAGTTGCTGTGACCACCCTTTGCTGGAACCAAGGACTCCGGACTGGGATACCATCACTCCACAGTCCAGCACCAGGACGCAGTTGCCCACCCACACCTGCCTCTGGGGTTGCCATGTCGGGCACACCACCATCTGGCAGCACTGGCAACCCCCAGCCAGAGAGGCAGAGGGCCACCAGCTTCACTGCCACTGAAGTTCGTGTCCTGGTGGAGCAAGTCCTGGGGCAGTATCATGCCCTCTTCGGAAGTTCGCGCGCCGACAAGGAAGGACGGACCAGGATCTGGACGGACATCGTGACTGCCATCAACACGGAGGGGGTGGCAGTCCGCGACTTTCAACATGTCAAGAAGCGCTGGAAGGACTTCAGGTCCAGGACCCTCAACTAGGCCCGGTGCCTCTTGAAGGCAGCGCATGCTAAGGGGCACCGGGGCCACCTGTCGGAAGACCAAATGAGGGTCCTGGAACACGTATGCCCAGCGCTCCACGTCGAGGTCCTTGAGAGGCAGACCCGTCTGGAGTCGAGTGGTAAGTGTACATGCATACTGATTGTAAGCTGTGCGTGTGGTGGTGTGCCAGTAGTGTGCAGGTTGCACATGTGGTTTTGTAGGGCCATGTATGGATGTGTATGTACAGGGTCATGAGGCTGACACATGTGAGTCCTCTCATGTGTGAGACACATGGATGGAGTATGTGTGGGTAAGCATGCAGGCCAAATGCAGATGTGTGAGCACACATGTTTGAATGACTGTGTATGTAAGTTGTCAATGTTGTGGTGTCACACATGGATGTTGGTTCCAGCTGCATGTATCTGCACTGTGTACATGTGCATGTATGTGTATCTGACAAGTGTGCAACTGTGATGCAACATGGATGCACGTGACACTGATATGTAGAAGGATGAATGGCAGATGTGACATGTATGGCGATCTCATCACTGCAACAGTTGGAGGAGATGTAAACATGCATGTAAGTGTGGTGGCGTGTGTGCATGTCTAGTGCACTCCTTGTGTTTCATGTGATGCCAGGCTCACCTTTGTCTGTTCATGCTGTTGTATGTGTATGGACGGTGCTGCCTGGTGCAATATTGCTGTTGAAATGTTCATGTGTGTGAGTTAAAATGACATGTGTGTCGTGGAGTGCGATGCCGTGTATGAAGTTAAACATTGCCACTCATGTGCAACTGTCATGTGTGTATCAGTCCATTGTACAGTGCCCTGATGCCTGTGTTTTATCTCTCCCTGTCTGCAGCATCAACTGAAGAAGAGGGCGGAGAGGGTGCTGTGGAGCACAGCGGCAGGGATCGTCCCGCCAGCCGGAGACGCAAGGCCCGGCTCCCCTCCCAGATTGTCATCTCGTCGGGGAGTGAGGAGTCTGGTGCCGGGTCCCAGGCCGCAGCTGCTGAGGGTAGGTCCAAGAGGCAGAGGTTGGAGGTGGACTCCTCGGCAGCAGAAGGGGCAGCTGAGACCCCACAGGGTCCGACGGAGGAAGATGGCATGGAGTCATCCAGGTAGGTGGGGGGTTTGGTGGAGGAGGAGGCCGTGGAAGGGACACACATGGGGTCTGGAGGTGGGGATTCCACTGGTGCTAGTGGTGCAGTGCAGGACCAGGGACAGGAGGCAGCACAGGCCGCCGCGGAGGTGCCTGTATGCAATTGTAACGCTCACCTGACTGCCACGGGGGCGCTGGCCTGGGTCGCGCTGCTGTGACCTCGTCTAAGGTGATGCGCAGGGTTCGGAAGACGGACTGGACCGGGCCCCAGATCTGGCTTGTTTGACTCGCAGAAGTATCCTTCTGTAGGTGAGAATAGGGGGTTAACTGTCTGCGGGGTAATGCAATCGGCCTCCCGCTTACCCCTCTCACCCTCCTCAAAACCCTTCTGTGCTTCCCTGTAGCGTCTCACCTTAGGGTCTGGAAGGACAAGCTCTCCATCCTGCTTCTGATGCAGGGGCGCGTTGGTATCCAGTTACGTCACTGGTTTTTCGGATGGGTGAGAACCAAACTTGCTTGGCTTCCAGGTAAGTTTTTCTATAAGTGGTTCCCCTTGTGTCCATGCATTAATGTTCTAATGCTAGTGTCTTTTTCCCCATAGGGGCCGGGGTACGGAATGCCGGGGAACAGGCACCGACCAGAGGTGAGCGGTGAAATCCTTGTGGAAATCAGGTAAGTCTTAATGAGTGTTTTGGTAATGTCTTTTCATTCACTCATTAACGCTGATGTCTTTTTCCCCTTAGGGGCCGGGGTCCGAAAATGCCTGGATGCGGCGCAGACCCGAAATGAAAAGGGAATGACCCAACAGGTAAGTCTTGACATGGAGTTTTAGCTTCCCTTTTCCCTTCTTTCTCTCACCTTTGTTCTTGTCTTTTTCTCCCTAGGCGCGGGGGTGCGACTGCGAATCCGGATGGTCGCTGCTGAACATGGAGGCGCCCTGTAAAGGTGAGTAGAATGCGGCGCTGCAGCGATCGATGCGATGTGCTTTTAAAAATAAATGTCTTCCTTTTCAGGATTGTCGGCGAAATGTCTCTGGGATGCAGATTTAGCAGGTGAGGCCTTTTCCTTCTTCTGTTCTCTTGTACCCTTCCTTTGCAGGTGATTCAGGATGCTGGCAGGTGTGGCAGAAGTCAAGATGCAGGAGCAGACACGGTGAGCGTCCAGCTGCTAGATGCAGAACAACGCGAAGCACGTGTGGCTGATCGGGTGTGGTTTAAATAGCCTTGGAAGAAGTTCCTAGAATGTGTCCTTCCTCCAATCAGGTATGTATCCTTCCCCGACCACGCCCGGGTGGTAAATGAGTCCCACAGGTAAAGTAGTTCCTTTCAGGCCTCAAGGAGGCCGGGGTTCTGCAGCATGGTCTGCATCAGGTAAGTGCACCCAAACACTTTCATAATGAGCCTGGCGCCTATGGCGCCAGGACTGACGTTTTCTATGAGCCTGGCGCCATAGGCCCCAGGACGCTGTCCAAAGGGCCCCTATAAGGGGTTGCTGGAACCTTCCCTGGGTACTTGATGTCCGCTTTCGGGGACGTAGGGCCTGAGCCGGCTCCCCGGGAGCGGGCATCGTGACAGCAATCCTGTCCCTGATCCTGTCACCACATCATCTGGCACCAGCAGGGATGCCTACGTCCAGACCCGTTTTCAGGGAGGGGATGAGCGCACAACAACTGGCCTTCCTCTACCTGCGGACGTGTCTATCCAGGACCGTGTTGAGCCTGTCCTGGCTAGGATAGCGTTGCGTCAACGGGGCATGCGAGGTGACGTGTGGTCTTTTTGTGAAGAGACTGCACGTCATCTCGGGTGCCTCTTTGACCGCGTTGAACTGCTGGGACGGGTCACCAGTGCTGGATTCCTCCGTGTGCTGAACCTCCTTGCGACCCCCTCCTGACCTGAACCCCTACGCGCCAGTCATCCTCCATGCCATCTTCCCACCCATGTATCACCTGGGTACCCCGTGGAGCTGCCTCTGACCCTGCGGCGAGGCTGGTGGAGGACACATCCCTGCCACAGTCGGGAGTCGGACGTCCAGCAGGGGTGGCCACCTCAACAACTGCACCCCAGCCGGAGGAGGATGTGCAGGCAGCAAGAGCCAGGACACAGGCAGAGGCACAGCAGCAGCAGCAACAAGGTGGGAGCCATCATGGCTCGGGGCCTTCGACATCGGAGGGGCAGGCATCGGCCAGAGGGCAGGAGGACCCAGGACTGGAAGTGTCTTCCGTGTGGCAGTGGTTAGGCCATGCTATAGATGTAGAGCGGCAGTGGGCAGAAGAGGCATGGCTCACGATGGTCAGGGGACATGAGTGGGACATGAGTGGGGGCCTGCTGGCAGGTGCCCCTGACTGCTGGGGTGTGGGGGCGCAAGGGGACATGAGTGGGGGCCTGCTGGCAGATGCCCCTAACTACTGGGGGGTGGGGGTGCTGGGGGACATGAGTGGGGGCCTACTGGCATGTGCCCCTGACTGCTGGGGGGCGGGGGTGCTGGGGGACATGAGTGGGGGCCTGCTGACAGGTGCCCCTGACTGCTGGGGGGTGGGGGTGCAAGGGGACATGAGTGGGGGCCTGCTGGCAGGTGCCATGGAGGATGTAGAGGGAACACCTGGGAGGACCCACACTGCCAATTCACGTGTAGGACTCCCCACACACCCCCGAAATTCATGTACCCCGCTCTGACAGCAAAATCGTGTGTGAAATTTCCCACGAACCCCAGTTATACACCTACCCCTCTCGCATAGGGCCTATCGCGTGTGAAACTTCCTGCGAACCCCAGTTATACACGTACCCCACTCGCACAGGGCCTATCGCGTGTGAAACTTCCCGCGAACCCCAGTTATACACGTACCCCACTCGCACAGGGCCTATCGCATGTGAAACTTCCCGCGAACCCCAGTTATACACATACCCCACTCGCACAGGGCCTATCGCGTGTGAAACTTCCCGCGCACCCCCAAAATACACGTACCCTGCTCAAATCGCATGTGAAACTTCCCGCGAACCCCAGTTATACACGTACCCCACTCGCACAGGCCCTTTCGCGTGTGACACTTCCCGCGCACCCCCGAAATACATGTACCCGGATCCAATCGCGTATGAGACTTTACGCGAACCCCAGTTATACACGTACTCCACTCGCACAGGACCTATCGCATGTGAAACTTCCCACGCACCCCCGAAATACACGTACCCTGCTCAAATCGCATGTGAAACTTTCCGCGAACCCCAGTTATACACGTACCCCACTTGCACAGGGCCTATCGTGTGGGAAACTTCCCGCGAACCCCAGTTATACACGTACCCCACTCGCACAGGACCTATTGTGTGTGAAACTACCCGCGCACCCCAGAAATACACGTACCGTGCTCAAATCGCGTGTGAAACTTCCCGCGAACCCCAGTTATACACGTACCCCACTCGCACAAGCCCTTTCGCGTGTGACACTTCCCATGCACCCCCGAAATACACGTACCCGGATCCAATCGCGTGTGAGACTTCACGCGAACCCCAGTTATACACATACCCCGCTCGCACAGTGCCTATCGCATGTGATACTTCACACGAACCCCAGTAATACACGTTCCCCACTTGCCGTTTGCTGTTTGGCAGCCCTGTAAACTGGTCCAGGGTTAGCGCAGCCCTTTGCGGTGGATTGGGGATTTTGATGGCTTTTCCTTGCGCGAGGGCGTCCTTGGGGGCGTAACTGGGGCTGCTGCAGGGTCATTGCGCCACTCTGCGCCATGGCTGGTTTTGGAGGCTAAAATCCATGAATATGCTGTGCGCGGAAATCGATTTTAGCGCACGCGGCTGGCGCAGACATTCGCACGCGCACACTGTGCGCCAGCCGCGTGCGCCACTTTTCCGCTAAATTCTATGAATTACCCTCTTAATTCATGCAGCTGCACACTTTCATAGCGACACTTGCACACAAGTATTGACGCCTCCATACAGCTTCTCTCAATCACTGAATGGTTGAGAGAAGCTGCATGAGTGCGTGACTGCTTGTGCGCATGCATATATGAATATGTGCATCTGCCTGAGTAAGTGTTCTGCTGTGTGCTGGGTGAATGATCCTGTGAATGGAACTACAGTATTCCTACCTTAAATGCATCCTGGCCAAGGCTGTCTGGATGTCTTCTCCAGAGGGAAGGTGCTTGAAGGTTTTCCTGTGCTTGGTTTTATAGTTGTATCTCCCTGATCCATGCGTGCTGGGGATCAGAGGGCAGCATCTATATGGAGGTGGGACTCAAAGACCTCACCCAGGCTCTGTCTGTCACTGGCAGCTTGCAGTTGTCCTGATGGCATGGGGAGCCCCTTACAAATTTCTCTAAACTAGGCCACATATGTCAGGGGCAGACCGGCATGCTCAGCAGCAGCCGGGGGCACACATGTGTCCTTGTTGGGCCGTAAATGTCAGGAGTGGTCTGGCACTTGCACAAGTAGCAGGGGGCCCAGCGGAGTCCTTTCACCAGGGCTGCATGTCTGAAGTGGCCCGGGAATGAGTAACATGCCTGCATACAGAAAGTGCTGGCCCAGCAGCAGTCATGTGGTACTCCCCTTGCTAAAGGGGCATGCCATGTGGTAATTGTGCTGAAAATTGTCAAATGTGGAATGGGGAGTAACGTTGAGCGCCCAACCCATGATCCAGTGGTAATACCGCCAGAAAGGTGGGCACAAAGGCAAATAAAGTCGGGCGGTATCGCTGTCGGGATACCGCCCAGCTTGTGATGAGGCCCTTAATATTCAAACACACCATAATTAGTTCACAACATCACCTTCCAATCATCATATCTGAAATGCAAACTCTATTCTATGCCTCACAGAGTTCTAGATTAGTGTAGGATCAAGCCTCTTTTAGCAGGTCCATTAATACAAGAAAGAGCGGTAGAGGGAAGTGGTTTTTGATGATCACCTGATTCAGCTCTCTGCAGTCTATACAGGATTCTAGGTTGGCATGACTCTCAGCTAGACAAGATAATGGACACGCTAGTGGAAATTTGGAGTGCATTATAAATATGTTTGCGCAGTATTATCCCAAGTGCTCATTTTCTGTCTCAGTTAGAGCTCAAATTCCTCTACATGGCAGGGGTGTGTATGGTATCACTCAATGTTATAGTCATGTGATTAATAAGGCGAGTGGGTATTTGCATTTTCTTTTCTGAACACTTCTGCAAACTCCTTATATTTCAGTGGAAGGATATTAGTGGCTTAAATTCTGTGGCATAAGTGACGCTGATGAAGTTTGCTGTGGACACCCAATTTAAATATGTCATTTTTGAACCTTTCAGTCATGCAGCTGTAATTGGTAGGGTCGGATGTGAGTGTTATGTCAAACAACCTGGGCACTGGAAACGTGTACTAAGGTTTATCCTGACGAGTCAGCTTCCCCGACTGTGGCAATCCCTCCTTCCTGAAACTGATATGTTGGATTTAGGGGTCTTATCAATGACTTTGGTCACCGTTAGAGGCATTTAAGGTTTTCCGGGACAATCACAGAGAAAATGTCCAGATTTAGTGAAATACAAGCACAACTATTATCCTCTATTGCTGTCTCCTTCTTCCTTCCTGACTGACTGGCCCATGAATCCGGCCTATTATCATTGGCTCTATTGCTCTGGTCTCAGTTGTCTTCCGAACAATCACCGGGTAAAATTCTTAGGATCTATCCCATTTTCCCTCAGATAATCTTTGATCATTTGAACTACAACCTCTTTGTAAACATTGCAGTTGTCAGGCGGATGTATAACTTGTGAGGGAAATATTCATTTAACAAAGCGTTTCTAGCCGAGAACAGCTTGATCTGTCCAAAGTCACTATATGTTCTTACATTTTGTCAAAGACAGTATCTCGGTTGGAGCCCTGTTTGTTTTGTGTGCACATGTTCCCTCTACACCAGGTTTAGACTTAACCATCTCCAGCGTAGATTGGTTGTAGCTGACTTGTCTGATGGCAATCAATGGAGAAATAAATTCTTGTATATGCCACGTAGGAATCCGTATAAATAAACGAATAAAAAAAAAAAACAAATGGGATATGTATTTGAATGTTGGCTGCACGAAAATTACGAACAGACAAACATTTTGAATAGATATCCCATTCGGTTCTATTACATTGAACCAAGCGAGTGGGGATTGCATGGGTGTCCCCCGCATCGTTGTTCACTACAATCACATGGGAGGTCACGGTGGTGGCCACGCGACCTAAACAGTAAAGTTAAAAAAAGGACCCTGTGGCGCTGGTTCCCATGCACCTAAGTGAAGGGAACTGGCGTCACTGAGGAATGGAGGAGTCGGTGGCACAGAGCGAAGTGTGCCGCCATGAGGTAAGTACGGGAGTGGGGGTTAAGGGTTAACAGAAATGTTCATGGCCAAAAAAAACGAAAATCGTTTTGATTAACTGATTTTTGTTTTTTTCTCCCTCTGACATTTCTCATTCGATGTAATCATGGGCAGCCTGCCACATAGGCCAGGAAGAAGATTTGTTGAATTGTATGTTTGGTTGTCCATTCTATGACATACTCAGACAATGATTTTTAATTCCTATTCTAAAACGAGCTCCATTTAGTCAGTCTCGCCCAGCATTGGTAAACCTTCATTTGTTTCCGAACGGCCTTGTGTGTTTTGCTGTAGGTAACTATTTGACTTCGGCCTTGAACGTTAGGTAGTTTATTGAACATTGTTAATTATTGTGCAAATGTTTCCTTGATGATTTGTAATTTAACATTTTGTGCTATTTATGCTTTTAAGGATACATTTTCTTGTATCCAAAATAAAGTATCTTGATTGATTGATTAGTACTTATGCCAATACATCACTTATTTGTCCATGGAACTGCCTTGGCCGCAGGATAATTAGCCTCAACTACTTTTGATGTGCATGTGTTTATATATATATTAACAGATTTTCGTTGTACTTGTTTTGAATTATCTAATGACTGCCTGTGGGTTTTGTAATGACAATTTAAATTTCACAGGAACTCAATGAAGGAAGTTTAATAACCCACTCCTTAACAAGACAGGCACAATTAATGACTTCAGGTCCTTTTTATAGGCACAGATAATCGTCAGTCTATTGGGCTAGTGCACCACAATCTCACTCTCACTCTCTGGGACAAAAAACAACATGTGTTGTAACAATTCCTTTAATTAAATAATACAGCAATATAGTTACAATTGTCTCATCACTCTAAACACAAGGGAATACACAGAATAGCTGTCACTAGAAACGAGTAGCACACATCACAATCTCAAACTTATTACAGTTTACCTATGTCTACCTTTCTGTGAGTAATAACGATGCAGTTCTATCTGTAATACATATTAGGAAAAAAGATGCGGCCTTCTATCAATCTGTGGACATTTATTCAGTCTAGCAATACATGTTAAGCAATATTACAGCTTTATTGGGAAAAACATCTTGATGTCTGTGTTGTTTTAAACTGCACTAAGAGGAAAAATGGGCCATTTGAAAATGACAATTTGTTTCTAACGAAAATGAAGGGGCAAAACCAACCCGTCCACAGTTGTCTTTCGGGTTCTGTTCCCCGTTTCACCATTCCCTTTTCTAGCCCTTTAGGACTAACAAAACAATTACATTAATTAATTAAGACTTTTATTTAAACTATGTCATCAGAGAGCCAACATGTTTAAATCACTGTTAGTCTGTAAGGTTTGTTGCAAACTGTACCTCACAGTGTCAGGTGTATTTTGCTTCTGTGAAAACAAAGGGCATTGATTAATTTCCATCAAGCAGATTCCAGTAGGCCATGCAATATATGAAATTCCTATGGAGGTTTACTTTAAAGTATTCTTTCAGGCTATCAATGCACTTTCGATGTTTGTTTACAAGGCAGCAGGATTCTGCACTAGCTGGTCACTCGAATGGCTCCCTCTGGCAAATCTCTTCTCACTGCCCGGTCAAGAGCAGGTCTTCTCTCCGCTTTAATGGAGAAGATACCTCTCAGCAAAATGGCAGGACAAAGAGGACAACTGAGCAACATAAGAATGAGAATACTATGCTTCATTTCCAATAATGGCACTTTCTTCAAAATAGCAGCATAAGCCTTTTTAAAGCAAGCTGTTTGCTGGCATTCAACTTGCATTTGGCTTTGATATACAGAAATGAAGTCATAAAACATGTCTTTACATATTACAATATGAATGTACCTCCGCAACACTAACATATTTTTTAAGTCCTCCCCCTGTAGATCAGTTATATTATTTTCCCTAGCTAAAATAGTTGAGGAGGTATGCTGGATTTTCTCTTGAAAACTTCAAACTTTAAAGTATCTGCATTCAAAACATGTCTTTCTGTTTCATTTCTGCCTTTCGCGTGTCCGAGTTTCAATATATTGTACCAAAATCAAACTGCAAGTCTGTTTCTTCGAAGATCATTTTCATAAATGTGTTAGTAATACAAAAACTCCTAACAAAGACTTCAGAATATGTGCATGGTGAATTTGCCATGGTCTGGCAAGATCATGTTGAGAAATAGCGTCTGGTTTTCTCTGACATTCAAAAAGATATAATGGGCCTCATTACGAGTTCCTAAATGAACACAGACAGTTCTCAGTCTCACTGTGCTGAACAGTGCAATAGTGACAGGTGTTCCAAGTAATTCAAAGAAGGAGGGATTTCTCATGACTCCAATGAGTTTAATAACGAAGTAGCCTGACACGTGTTTCGAGTCATCACCGACTCTTCATCTGAGGCTGAAAGTTTCAAGAGCTAGCCTTACCACTTAAGTATATTGTTGCCAGTGCCAGATGCACTCTCTCACTGCTTCGCAATTGCGGATCTCTGTGCAATGCTGCTGAACTGAATGAAATGAAAGTAAGCCCAAAGCCTGCGTGTTTCCTTTCTCATTACGAGTTTGGCTGCCTAAATGAATAACACAGGTTTAAAGGACTTACCGTTTTAATATGACACAGGTAAAATTTTGAATTAGGCAGTCACAATTTAAATCAGATTTAATTGCAAATTATCCAGTAGAAAATATTCACAATACAATGGACACATTGTTTTGGAACGCAATTAAATACATGGGAAATTTTGTTTTTCACCATCTACGTTCACTTGATAGGTAGCGTTTTAGGATTCCTTCTTTTGGGATTCAGGACCACCCCCCTTTCTGGACAGAAGTCAGGGGTTTCATAAGGACAGTCGCCCAAGTCTTTATTGTCTATACCCGCTTTAATACACTGGGCATGAACTTTGTTAGTTTCGAACTCTACCAACACTCATCCCGTGATTTTCTATATGGTAATTAATTGATTTAACTTCAATGCAATGCACTAAGGATCTACACAGCTTCCTCCCTCCCCACAATTTAATGGAAAGGATTAAGGCAGGTGGTTCCCAACATTTCAATTTAAATGAATAAGGCGATTTTCTATAGTGGAATTAATTTTAATTGGATTTTATCAAATGCGCCAAGGGCCTTCCCAGTACCACCTTCTACCCACTATGTCAGACGGAGATTAAGGCTAGCAATTTCCCCCTCACACTTTTGATGGCATTTAGGATATCTCTATTTACAAGGGAGGCTTTGGTCAGGGAAACAGCAGGCGCCTCTGAGGACAGCACAGATCTGGTCAAGGGCTTCAGTCAAGGATTTACTCCTGCACCCTCTGATTGAATCCCATCTAGCATCTAGATTTACCTGTCACTGTCTCCAATGCAAGGATTGAGGCCTCTCTGCTAGTTGTTCCTTGCAAGAGTACAGTAGCAGGCTACCTCTCCGAATCAAGTGTTAAAGCCCTATTCTGATGCAAAATTGACCTCTAATAGGGCTGATAACACCCCATTAACATGATTCCCACGGTAAGGATTGGCTAGCACTCTCCCGTCAGCTCCCACCAAGACGCCCACTGGCTGCTTATAGGACCAGGAGTTGGGGTGTGTGTATGATGTAGGCTGAGGGAGGAGAAAGATTCATCATCTCAAAATGACATGTGGGATTTACCTTTTTGGGTTCTGAAAATCTAACAACTTGGCAGCTATGCACATTTTTCAGATAACTACACAAGTCTATATATTCTCTAATTCTTCATTTTATGGCTAGTTGAGAAAAAACAAAAAGAAAACTAATTTTATTTCGGGACGCCCTTCCTGAATGGAACTACTATTTTTTGAGCTTCTGTGACTGTGCCGCAATAGTTACAACTCTGACACTAGATACTTCCAATATTATTTTCACTGTCTATCACTCTATCAATATTTCCAATTCCTCAGATTTATGAAAATGCCAGAATCATAATTTTGATCATAACTTAAGTTATGTAGATAACAAACATGTAATTTCCACATGGCCCCAACTGGCTATTTA
The DNA here is from genome assembly GCF_040938575.1 of Ambystoma mexicanum. Classification (NCBI taxonomy): domain Eukaryota; kingdom Metazoa; phylum Chordata; class Amphibia; order Caudata; family Ambystomatidae; genus Ambystoma; species Ambystoma mexicanum. The sequence continues at coordinate 139,869,058 of NC_090925.1, read as the reverse complement.
ACACCCTTAAAATGAACCCGGGATGGGCCCACTGGGACACACAATGCTCTTTTTATTTAGGAAAATGTGTTCAATGTTAAACACATGGCATTGTATTATATGAGTGGTGGTTTCATTTCTGATCACCCCAAGCAGTTTCATTTCTCTTCTATGACCAGATCAGGACATCTTGCTGGTCAATGTTTATTCTATCATATTCTCCAGAGCTTCAAACCATCTTTGTTCAGAGCTAATGCACACTTTATGGGGAACCTGACCTTAAATTTAATTTCTGTTGGTCATGTTATCTGGATCACTGCAGTTCCACTGCAGTTCCAGTCTCTCTTGCATATGTCTTGTATTTTTAACTGAAGCTCTAAACCTGTTTCCTTGATAAACCCAGCCCCAACAGTCTTGGGGTTGAAGTTTCAGCTCAGAGAGAAAAACAAGTTGCAGTTCACAATTCTGAAAGGATAGCATATTGCATTTACCCACAATTTACATGTTACTTTCAATATTGCATCAGGGCCAGTTGTTCACAATATAATCTTTCTTTATATACTGCATAGAAATAAGTTCACACTGGGAATTCTTCACAAAAATAGGCCATGGTTGCATAAGAAACCTGTGTTCATTCATGCAAAAACAAAATAGGACTTTCCCTATAATTGTTGTCATTTTATGTGCTGAAATGAAGTCTCCTTATTCCTAATGAAGGCAATTTGTCATTTGACTTTATTTTTCAAATGTAAGCATCATTTCTCCTTTTTACCTTCCAAATCTGCAGTATTTCAAATGTATTTATGTCCTTCCATGTGCACTTCTGCAGCCTTAAATCTGTCATATGTGCCTTTACTCAAAGTCAGCATCTGCAGTGCCACATGTCTTTTGAAATCCATTGGACGCAGTTAACAATATTCCAGTTCTAAGTCTCACTTTTCTTGGCTGAGTGCCTGTACATTCTAACAAAATGGAGGGAGGCCCATTCTTGCTCATTCACTAGGCCTTATGTTAAAATCACTGCTTTGTACTGGCTTTTATATTCGACACTATATATATATATATATATTTGTATATATATATATATATATTACATGGCCACGGTAGTGGCCATGTAGTTATGGTTAAATTGGTGTTTCCATAGGAAGAGCACTTTCTGGGTGGCTTATAACGTCGCTCCCCCTGGACGAATCCTCACCAAACTTTGCAAAAAAAGTATATGGCCCACTCTGAATATTTTAGCGAGGATTCGTCCAGGGGGGGGAAAGTTATAGGGGGGGTCCCAAAACTTTTTTTTCCCCATAGACTGAATGGGAAAAAACTTTGCGCACGGCTACAGCCCGAACTGCTGGACGGATTTACACCAAATTTGCGGCAGGAGCGGCGGCCTGGTCCCGAAAGAGTGCTTTTGCAAATTTGGTGTAAATCCGTCCAGTAGTTTTTTTTAAAATGACCAAAATGTAAGGCAAAAAAATGAGTGATATCTGTGTTCGCTTCGCGGACGGACTTCCCTGTTCGCTCGGCGGACAGCACCCCGATTGGCCCATGGCCTTGCGTCATGTCCGCGGACATGTGACGTGTTCGCTGATTGGACGGCGAGGGGCGTGGAGCGCATCAGATTTTCTGTGACGCCCGCCATCTTGTATTCGCCATCGACCGCATACAGCGCGGTGAAATGTCGATAAAAAATTGTATGTAGTGCCCTGTGTTGGTGTGTAAGAGTGTTTGGGGAGGGTGGGGGAGTATGAGATAGGTTCAATGTTTTGTTTTTTTATGTGCTAGATGTTTTTGTTGGGTTTGATTTGTCCAAGAAGAACACGGCTGTTCTGACATTTTGTAAATAAACTAAATGGTGGGGTGTTTAGAGGAAGGAGTATGTGTCATTTTTGTTCGCAAGGAGGGTAAAAATGAGCTATGAACACTTGCAGTGTACTTAATTGTTCGTAAATACACAAACCGGGGGTGTTCTCAGGACGCTGTCCGTATTGTAATCTGTCTAGTTGAATGTGTTCTAAGAACACTCGTGGTGTCCCGAAATGGTTGCAATTACACAAAATGGGGGTGTTCTGAGAACGTTGTTTGTACTGTTCGTTGTCAGGGTGAAAGTGTTTTAAGACCACTCCTTTTGTCCGCTAATAGTACAATTTCCTATGGGCGTCAACCGACTTTTTGTCCACTAACGAAACGATAAATCCGGCTGGTGTGCGCCGACATTATCTGATAATCCTATGACTGGCGCTATTGACCTGGCTGACTTGCTTTTGCAACACTAAATCATATCTCCTGCCCCTAAGCCTGATATTATCAAAGCATTTATATTCCTGCCTATCTCCGTGACGTTACAGGGTGCGTCATCAAACGCGCCCAGTCCTCTCCATTCCTAAGTGACTTTACACAGAACCCGGAAGACAACACATATTATGTCACAACACAGCGCGCCACAATTCGGAATATGAAACAGTGATTTGAAAGCAAACAGCAAGATTGTAATTTTTGTAAAGTACATTTATTTGACATCAAATGTTTAGAGAATATTCAGCAATTTGCATTTGTCTTTGTTGTCGATCCGCAAAAGTTCATGTTGAGGCACGCGATGTTCCTTTGCGGTACAGAGGGTGTTAGATCAGCTTACAACTCAGTGCGCCACAATTCGGAATATGAAACTGTGGTTTAAAAGTAAACAGCAGGATTGTACATTTGGTAAAGTACATTTATTTCACATGAAATGTTTAGTGAATATTCAGCGATTTGCTATTGTCTCTGCTGTCGATCAGCAAAAGTTTATTTGGAGCCACGCGTTGTTCCTTTGCGGTAGATAGGCTGTTGGTTTATGATAAAAGCAGTAAATGGTCGCTCTGATAATCGGAAGGTTGCTCCAAAAACGAGCCATTAGACCACCCTATTGGTTGGTATGTTGTTTGTAGCCGCTAGTACTGCGTAAGGGCATATTGGTCCTTGGTGATTGTCCCATAAAATGGTGAGGGCCATGAAGTTGCATATTTGGACCTGCACCTGGCAGTTGAAGACCCCATCCGTAAATCGTGACATAGGCAAAATGGGGCCACATACCCGTTTTAAAAAACATAAATTAGTCTCACCAGCCGATCTTCATTAAAAATCATAATTTTATTTATTATGGCATGAAACTATTTGCTATCGAAGATAGTGCAACGCAGTATGTTAATAATAAAATAACAATATTTTCCCATTCATATAGCGCTAAGAACTGTGAGGTATCTAAGCAGTGCTTATTATTAACCACGGTGTGTGGTGCTCATTTATCGACCACGGAAGGATGAAAGGCTGAGTTTGGCCTTGCCGGGATTCAAACTTGCGTTAGCAAGCTGTGCACGGATGTCAAAGCAAGCGTTGTACTCGCTGTGCCACTTGACAGGCTACAGTGAAGTGGCACAGCGAGTAGAGCGCTTGACCGCCTATAGACCGGTTAAATTATTTATATTAACACACCCTGTGTCGTCTGCCTTTTTCAGAGCCCTCTAAATAACAGGGGATCAATTCGGCGGTGATAGTGCGCGGTAGACAACATTATGCCACTTTCAACGAACAAGTTCAACTTGAGCGGTCTTTAATGCTACGCTATTGTAATTATATTTGGTATAAAATAATCTAAAGGGTTACTTACAGTACAATTGCAATTTCCATTGTCTACGAGTGGTGCAGTACCAAAATACGACTCCGCGTGTGCCAACGATCTTTCGCATAGTGATATAATATATAAAAGTGGTTTTGTTTCATTAATTTCATCCTTATCTTCTCTTACGTTTTAGCAACACTCCTTCAAGAGAAGTCTTTCATCACACTCTCTGTCTGTCAAGGTCAAAACACAATTCAACCTTATAGTCCGCTTCGTGAGCCTCTACGGGGCCCAAGAAAAAAATTGAAGCAGCTGACCTTCACTGTGAACGAGCATAAATTCTTACTTTGCAACATTCTGTGTAAAGCCATCTGTAGAAGTTGGTTTTTGCATGCCATGTTTGTATATTGTTTGCATGATATTAAAAAAAGTTTGTTTAAAGGACGTTATGGTTTTAACTACAGCCAAAAGACCCCTGAAAATCGCAAGTTATGGTAAGCTATGAAAAATAACTTGCGCCACCACCTTGCACTGCTAAGACTAACGCCCAGGACATCAAAGATAACATCGCAAATGTCATTGATGAAATCACTGATGACATCACATGTGTATGTACTTTTCATGGAAGTTGTGTACTAGGGATTTTATTATAATGTTGCGAAAAAAGTGTCAAGGATATTGCAATAAATATCATACCGTTATTAGTGCTTTGAACGATGCATTGATATAAATAGCATTGTATTATGGGATTCTATCTAGTATACTGAGCTACTAATGGAGAAACATAGCATTGTGTGCAGAGTACAAGATGAAAGTATAATATTTGTAATGTTAATATGTTGAATAATGAAATAATTGTCCTGAAATGTTCGAAAATTCACAAAATGGGGGTGTTCTGAGGACGTTATTCGTATTGTGTGATTGCTTAGCTGTATGTAATGAGGGAATGGCACAGAGAGTAAAGTGGACGGCGTCCGCGGACACCGCGGCTGTTCGTGGACAGGGCGTGCTACATACGGGTTTTTCCAGGAAATCCAACATGGAAAGAAGACTGTACGGATCAGCCAATCAGATGTCAAGGTTGTGGATTTGTGTTGAAAGAGACTGTGTCTGGTGGAGATGGCAGAAGTGGAGAAAGTCAGGGTGTTGGTGCTCGGAGATATGTTTGTGCATGGTTTACAGCAGTACGCTGAATGCAGGCATGTTGCAAAGAACTTTGATGTGAAAGGAGTGGAGGTGGTGTGGAGCACTGTGCCTGATTGCAATGTACAGGGAATTGTAACAATGAGAATATTGATGCCAGTAATGCTGTTAATTTTAAAGAAGATGGCATTTCTTTAACTTTTACGGGAAATGCCTTTCTATTTTGAATGTAAGGGTTGCTTTGGAGAAGGTTATGTAAAGATTTTAGGAGTAAAGTAAGAAAAAGAAACAAGAAAAAAAATACAAACTAACGTGTCTGTCAAGCATCTGTAAAAGAAAAAACGTCTCTTTTCAGAGCCAACTTCAAAGGGGAAATGGGGCACACTATTTAAATTTACATTCACCACGCTCAGATTTTCGATGTGTCTGCGGACATGAAAATCACTACGAGGGGGTTAGTATGTTCTATGTTACATGTATATGAAGTCAGGGATATTATGGTTAAGTTGTGCTACTAAAAACCTATGAAATTCAGTAAAAAAAAACTTTGTTAAAGGGACGTTATGGTTAAGTTGCGCTACTAAAAACCTATGAAATTCAGTGAAAAAACTTTGTTAAAGGGACGTTATGGTTCAAAGTAAAACCGAAAACCCCCTGAACTTCAGCAGTTATGGTAAGATAAGCAACCATAACTCACGCCGCCACCGTGCGCTGCTAACACTAACACCCAGGACATCAAAGATGACATCACAAATGTCATTGATGACATCACTGATGACATCACATGGCTGGCTCTCCCTTTTTATACTTTCCTTACATATCTAGGCCACATGATTTTCTTCAGTAACAGTCAGGAACTAAAAATTGTAAATTACTATATTCGTAGACTTATCCTTCAAGTATGTTCTTAGAATAATTCCCTTATGGTCCAGTCATATCATATGAAACATATACATAGGAGAAGTCACAACCTTGAAAGACAGCAATCCTTTTTGTGCATTAAAATTATCAGTAGATTTATCAGCACTTTCTGATACTTTTGATGTTTTTTATTACTGTACTTTCCCTGTATATGCTCATATTTTTATATGTTGTACTCACACTATTTTCCTTAGGGTCCAGACACATCATGTGATATATATAGATAGGGTAAGTAACAGCTTTGAAACAGAGCAATCATTTCTCTCCATAAAGGTAATCAGTTAGGTTATGAACACTTTCTGCTGCTATTGCTGTTTCTTTTTCCTACTTCAATTCCCTCATATATATTCATATTTGTATGTGGTGTTGTGTCTTTGTGATTTGTGTATAATAATGCAATTATGTAGTAAGTGGGTTTTATTACCTACTTATCACAAGTTTCACTGTACGCAAAACTCTAATATGAAAACAGTTATCATTTCAATATTCAACATGGCAAGTTTATGAATATTGCACCTCCATCATGTATGCTGCACACAATGCCTATGTTTCTACATGAGTACCTTAGTATACTGGATTGAAGTTAATAATAGAATGCTATTTATATCAATGCATAGCTTAATGCACTGATTAGGACTTGATATTTATTCCAATAATCTTTGACACTTTTTTTTATTAACATTACACTAAGAATCCCTTGTACAGACTTTTCATGAAAGGTAAATGCACATGTGATGTCATCAGTGATGTCATCAATGACATTTGTGATGTCATCTTTGATATCCTGGGTGTTAGTGTTAGCAGTGCACGGTGGCGGCGCGAGTTATGGTTGCTTATCTTACCATAACTGAATTTTACTTTGAACCATAACGTCCCTTTAACAAAGTTTTTTCACTGAATTTAATAGGTTTTTAGTAGCGCAACTTAACCATAACGTCCCTTTAACAGCGTTTTTTTTACTGAATATATATATATATACACTATATGGAACTTCACACTTAGCCAGATTCACTCTCACAATGGGGCCTAGCATGGCCTCTCCATCTCTGCCGATCTGGGGCTGTCTTTTTACCCCACAAAGCCAGTGAAGGTGCAGAAACAAGAAGAATATGAACGGTGCTTCTATAATGCAGGGGATGTCTCTGTGATGACAAGTGCAATGCAACAATAGACATTCCAGACCTGAAGAAAGGAACAGCAGCAATAATGGACATGCACTGGGTCTGTGGCCAGCACGCGTTCCTGCGCCTCCCACCATCATGGAGGGGCATATGCTCGCTGACCACACTGCACTCGGCCCTCCTCGTGGTCCCTGAAGCACACCTAACTATGTGAGACTCGAAAGCTTCATTCCCCCCACACCACCACCGGAGCCGACCACTTCTGCATCACCTCCACATCCCCCTGTCTTCTGAATCTTGCCAGAGAAGAAGGAAAACGTACTTCTAAAAAGGAGAAGGAAATCTATCAAAAAAATCAGCTCAATTGCTTCACGAGATACCTGATCAATATAAACTGTACAAGAGACTTTTTTCACTTCCCTGGTCGTGCCAGGAATACAAGCAGTGGCCAATGCCAGAAGGATGCAAATAGTCAGGTGGGAAAGAATGCAGCTGACGAATGACACTGAACAAGAATTCAACGCATTCAAAGTTGAACTGAGATCCATCCGGTTAATGACATTGCAGAACCGGTATGTGCTTGATCTGCTCCCAGACATGGAAGGAGGCGTTTGTAAGAAATAAATGGAGAATCGATGCAGCTAACGGGTCTCACACAGAGATTATAGAGGCCATGCACACCCTCATGGAAAATATGCAGACAGCATCAGGGATTCATACGAGTGACTGGTTCAATGATCTCTTTATGTGGGCACTGTCGTTGATGGGAGCAGTCATGAAGATACTAGTTCCAGTGGTGGTGTTCGTGTTGGTGATCTTCTGTACTTGCCAGGTGGGACTTTGATGATGTGCTAAAGCAATCCCTAATAGTGCAATAATGATGGTTTCAAATAGGGTAAGCAGTGCACCTCGCGGTACAAAAGATGGGCAGGCACAGAGGATCCAAATATACCCAACATGGTGAGAATAGAGCAAAGAATTGATCCCCCTGGATCAGATACCACAGCCCCATCAGACCGTGAAAACTATGTGGAAGACTGGGTTGACTTAGAAGGAGGTGGGGACTGTATATATCTTACTTGCACCCTGGAGCAGTACGCTCAAGGGGGTGAAAGTGTGCGCTCAGTATGTAGAGTGAGGATGCCCAAGAAAGGAACATGGAGGTATGAGGAGGCTGATAGGATGCCATGGGAGTTCCTTAATATAGAATAAACGAAAGGGGGAATGTTGGGAAGCAGGGGTGGAAATCCCAGGCCCCTCTGTGATTTAGGATGAGGTGACGGTAGAAGGAGTTTGGAGGGGAAAAGGAGGGCCACTCAGGGAAGGTGGATTGCAGTCGAAATGTAGTGAATTCTAGTACTAGTATCACGTGTAGTGAGACTCCATTTTAGAAGTTAGACACCATCTTGAATTTGAGGCCTAGTGCCATAGCTATGCCAGTATGCTTATATCCCATCCCGAGGGTTAGAAGGGTGTGCATGCAGTCTCTGCTTGCAGCCCTGGCAGCCCTGCAGAAGATTCATTTCTTGAACACACACACACACAGTTCTTTATTGTGTCTTATCATAAGTGCATGTAACCCAGAAGGAATGTGCCATACAAGGCCAAGAGAGGGCCGGAATGGAGCTTTGAAGAGCTATCACACGAGAAGGCGGGTGAGGGCTTTAGGCATTTGCCATTCCAGATCTTTAAGTTATAGCTGCCCCACACCCATTAGCCCGAGGCACAAACTGTACTGACCAGCCCAAGACCCCAAGCCATAACACCGTAAAGTGGCCAACTGATCAGAAAGATCAGAGAAGAGGGACTTGTTGCCCCGACCATTGGTTCATGCAATTGGTGCTGCGAGGTGCCACAGGAGAAGTAACACATTTATGCTGTGGGTGGGAAAGTTGTGGAGGCACCAGCCTATATGGGAAAGGAGCAGGGGTTCACGTAGTTCTGAGAAATTATCATGACTTCGAAAGTAGCCGCCTTGCTCATTTCCTTGCTACCAGGTGCACCATAGAGCTATGAAATAATGAATTGTGTAACCAAATGGCCAATTAGAGTCTTTGTACCTGATGACGAAAGAAGAAGATCCCCACTTGGAAGAAGATGGACAGAAGATACTGGGACCAATCAGAGCAAAGCTAAGTGGGAACACGAATTGGGACTGGAGTTCGATGAGAAGGAATGGGAATGCATCGCCCACTACCCCAAAAAGGTTTCCAGGAACGCCTGACTGCAGCTCATCCAATTTTACATACTCAATCAAGTGTATCTTACACCAGGGGCGATCTCCAAATTCAACGGGGCAAGCATCATCGAATGCCCTAAGTGCCACGAACCCTGCGCGGATATGACACACATGTTTTGGGGATGCCGGGTGATACAATCCTTTTGGGCGCGGATAGCTGCTAAAGTGGCGGAAGCAGATATAGTACTGGATGTGCAAACACCTGCAGCATGCATCCTGGGTAGCTACAAAAGAGGCAAAAAGAATAGGCCCCTAAAAAAAATAAAGGATCTAATGTATATCCTGGCGAAAAGACACATAGCCATGGGATGGAAGAGCACCAGAAGTCCCAGCATCGAACTGTGGTGGGACGACTTTCGCAAATGGACGACGGCAGAAACTGGAGCATGGGAAAAGGCGCTACACGAGCAGAAACTGGACACCAGCGAAGACCTACATCAATGGGTGGCGATTACGATGCCACTATTAAACCCCAGGCAAAAGGAGGACGCTTCAAGCGACACGAACAGCTCTTGATCGCAGTTTGGCACGACCAATATTGAAGAACTGACAGTGGTTTTGGGAGGGTGGGGTGGGCGAGATGGGTTGGGGGTTATATATATGTTTTTACAGAATGCATATTATGGTTGTACTATTGTATTCTATGTTATAAAACTTAATAAATACATTTTTTTAAAAAAGATGCTGGGACCAATCACCTGGCATCCTGTATGGAGCAGGCTATCTATAAAAACTCACTTGCCATTAGGCAGTGTAACCAACATTGGGACAACAACGCTGACCTTCTCTACGCTAAACTAGCTCTCTCCCCTAATTGCACCATCAACTTCTTAGTCACATACAGGCCACCAGGCTCTCCCCCGGACGTCCAAAAGCATCTCCTCCAAATCATTAGCAACAACCTGAAAAGCTCCACTAAAACCATTCTACTTGGTGACCTTAACCTGGGCTTAGAGGACCCCAAGGACAAATCTGCCGCACACCTAGCCAACGATCTTTCCAACATGGGATTCGTTCACAAAATCACCAAACCTACTCACTGCAAAGGCCGGTCCATCGACTGGGTAGCAGATCATAACTGTTCATCATCCATCACCTCCATCCCAGCCCTTCCATGGACGGATCACTATCTCATCCAATTCTCCATCCCCACTACACCCACCCGTAAAACCCTTACTCATGCACCCCCCCGCCAAAGTCAGACGCTCCAAAAAGCTCACAGAGACCAATCTTGCTCCTCTTCTTGATTTCCCTGAACTCAAGCATCCCTTTATCCAAGATCCCACCTCTCTCGCCAACATCTACAACAACGCCCTCACCCAAGCCATTGACTCTATTGCCCCGCTGGAAGAAAAAAAAGGAAAAAAATCCATGCACTCCAACTCTTGGTTCTCAGAAGAACTATCTGTCTTGCGCACTATGAAGCGCAAAGCCCTATCCAACTGGCAGTCTATGCCCAACCAGTCCTCTCTCAACGAGTTCAAGGAAATCTCACGGACCTACAAAAATGCCATATTGAAAGCTAAATCCGAATCATATAATCAGAGAATAACCAAAGCCAGCTCCAAAACCAGAGAAATATTCTCTATTTTCAAAGAACTCACCACTCCCGAGTCCAGCCCTGACGAAGTCATCAAGGATGAAGCTTGGTGCACAGGCATCCAGACAGCTCTCCTTAACAAAGTCAAAACGCTTGAAGACAAAATTGCATCCCAACGTAAAGCACTCAATACCTCCCCAACGCCTCCCTCTCTCCCTCCACACAGCCTTCAACCGCAAATACCCCTCTTTGCCTTTAGGGAAGTCACAGAGCTAGAAACTTCCGCCCTACTCAAATACATCAAACCCTCCACCTGCAAGGGGGATATATGCCCTCCACCCATCATTAAAGAGTGCTCAGAAGCCCTCACCCCCATCATCACAGCCTTCATCAATGCCTCCTTCTCCTCAGGAACTGTACCTCATTGCCTAAAAGAAGCCTGGGTTCGCCCACTCTTAAAAAAACCCTCCCTAGATCCCACCTCTCCCAGCAACTATCGCCCCATCACCACCGTCCCCTTCCTCCTCAAAATCCTTGATAAAGCAGCCCACAACCAAATTCAGCAATACCTTGAAACCCATGCTATCCTAGGCAGAAGACATTCGGGCTTTCGCAAAGGCCATGGGACCGAAACTGCCCTATTAGATTTAACGAATCAAATCACCAAAATAATGGACAGAGGCAAACCTGCCCTCCTCCTGCTACTCAACCTCTCCGCAGCATTTGACTTAGTGGACCATGGCATCCTCACATCTCACCTTTTCAATGAAGCACACTTCTCCCACAAAGAAACCTCGTGGATCACCTCCTTTTTAGAAGGCAGAGCCATGTAGGTGTACTCTGACCAGGCCAATGCTCCACCGACCACCATAAGATTTGGAGTCCCACAAGGGTCATGCACTGCACCGACTCTATACAATCTCTTCACTAAACCCCTCTTCGACCTATTGGACTCCCTCGGCATAGCCTACACAAACTATGCCGAAGTCCTCCTCCCCCTCACTGGAGACTGTGCCCGAGACACAGAAGCCCTCCTCAACATTTACTCCACGATCCAAGCATGGATGGCTATCAATGGCCTCTGTCTTAACTGGGACAAAACAGAGATCATCATCCTGGCCCCCAGCGAAATCCTATCCAAGCTCAGCCAAGACTACTCACACATAACCATCGACAACACCAACATACCGGTCTCCACTGCCGTGAATTCCCTAGGAGTATACCTAGACGCTACTCTCTCCATGACAAGACAAGTCAATGCCATCGCCTCCTCCTCCGCACTGACCACTAAACTCATCTGCGCCATAAAACCCTATCTTACCATCTCCAACTGCCTCTCCATCGCTAGAGCCACCATAGGAGCCAGGCTAGACTACTGTAACGCCCTCTTAGTAGGCACTTCAGCTAAAAATCTAAACAAGCTCCAAAGAGTGCAAAACAATGCGCTCCGAGCTGCCCTGCACATCCCCAAATTTGACCATGTGCTCACTGGCTCCCAGTTAAGGAAAGAATGAATTTCAAAGTACTCACCCTTACACACAAATGCATCAACCACACCGCTCCCTCCTACCTAGCAGAAACCATTATCAGGAAATCCTCCCTTCGTCCTATAAGAACCCTCCATGACAACCAACTCTGAATTCCCACCATAAGAAGATCTAAAGCTGGAGGCATTGGCTTCCCACACTTAGCACCTAAGCTTTGGAACAACCTCCCTAACTCTCTCAGAGCGGAACCCTCTCTGCTCTCCTTTCAGAAATCCCTCAAAACTATGCTCTTTACATAATCGTCTCCCTCCTTCCCTTCTGACATGTATGACACCTATCTCAAATGCCCTGATGGCTGTACTGCTAACGTATGTAACTAAAACATGATACTGTAACTCAAAATGCCTTGTAAACTTATGTAACTAAAACATGATACTGTAAATCAAAATGCCTTGTAACCTTAACAACCTTCCTTCTTGAAACCAGCCAAATGCTTATATGTAACAGCGCCACGATGCCCACGGGCTGAGCGTGCGCTTTAAAAATACGAATAAATAAATAAATAAATACATATATGTGTATAGGGTCGCACCAACCAGCTACCTCGATTTGTAACCTATATGATGTACATCAGTCGTGACGCTGTGTATCCTTATAATCCATTGCTTATACTATTTTTGTCATAACCCTTCGTGGCAGCAGAGTTCTTTGCTGGCACGCACTTGTATTTTTGTGAGAATATACCTTGTTCTCCTTGCAAGAGGTGTGCTGGGCTTTTTTCCTAGTGGGTTGAATATTTTCTGGTGTGAGCGTTGAGGGTCTCTCTACACTTTACACACCCAACTCAGATGCACAAACATTGTGCAAAAAAATCCCTGAGCAACTTCAAAAGACAACGGATAAATAAATGGCCTGATTCATGGATTTATTTGCGCCGAAAAACGGGGATTTGTGCGCCATTCTGCCCGCAAATCCATTTGGCAAATGGGGATTTGTGGGCAGAATGGCGCACAAATCTGCGTTTTTGGCACAAATAAATCCATGAATCAGGCATAAAGTGAAGAAATACCAAAGCAAATGAGTAATTAAGTATGACCGGGGATATCTGATGTATATCCCTAGAGGTGTACTGCTGTATCAACTCCTGCTTCCCAAGACCAACAGAGGTATGCAGACAAAAGTGAATTCCATGCACAGCTGTATTGACATATAAGCAATACATGCTTAATAGATCATGCGGATAACATGAGGAGCGCAGGACAGCACATTTCTTGACTGAACATAGTGTTCGTTAAGTATTACCAACTCAAGTTTCAGCTGCATCTGGACGTGGACTTGAAAAGTAGCCCATCCTTCTTCACGACAAAGGGGTTTCCCTGACAAGGAAGCCAAAGTCCCACACAACATTTACACTGTTAAACTATTCTGGTGTAATCTGTGCTTCTGAAGCTCATCTTAATTGAAGGACACAGCCCTCCCTGCTGCGTGCTGGGTCCCCATCACCAAACAGAGTCTCAAGCGTGAGGCAAGCATTGCCTGGCGCAGGATGAGGGGCAAAGTGTAGTCTTGAATCCCAGCCAAACCTAAGACCTTAACTGCGGGAAATGTGTACACCGTCATCAGGCTGCACGCCTAGTTAGCCCTCAAGGGATCAGCCAGGGTAGGAGGGTGTACAGGGGACGAGGATGGCGGGTGAATGGTTGATTCGGGGTTAGAGGGCGGTGAGGAAGATTGGGTTGATGAAAGTTAAATAACCTGCATATGTACTATAAAAACACAGCAGTGTTAATAGTTCTAATAATACATTAATTGTATTAAAAGATGATCGAACAGGTTGATACAAAACACATGCATATAAAATAAAAGTTAGAAATGTTCTTTAACGGCACAAAAAAGTTTACTATAAATAGTGTACCGTTGTTGGCCCCTCAGGAAAGCTTGTGGTTAAGGTGGCAGAAGGGCCAAACAAATGTAGTTAGAAGTGAGATATGTAGGAACCACACTGCTAGTCATGAAGGGGTACCTGGCAAGCGGTCCGGCTTTTTCTTGAGCTCACCACAGCTCTAGCCTCTAACCTTCAAAAGTCTGCAGCTGTTCTTATAAACTGCGTTCCCAGAAAAGATGAAGTGCGCGCCAGCACTGACACAATACTCCGTGCCTTCCAGCTCTCAGGCGGCCATTTTGCCAGTGACACTGGCTACTCCTGAAGGATGCATGAAGATATGTCCGTGCTGACTTCAATTTCCACTCTCCTAATCCTGCACACACATTACACACACAAACACATTCACTCTTCACTCATTCACAGTTGCGATCTCACAGACATAAACACAACCCCTTCCATGCAGGCTCACACACATCCTCAAGAATACAATACACTCACTCTCATGTAAACATTCAGAAAAACGCCCCACTCGCATGCACACATACATAATACGTACATACAAAGTTTGCTTCATTGTTTTGCACTTACTGAACTCCCTTCTAGACCATGATCCGGAATCCCTGAAGATCTCTGCAGGCTGAGAGGTGGAGGGGCTTGTCGGGTGGGCAGGTGAAGAACGTATGGGCTAGTGTGATTATAATGTTTTGTCCAGGACAGGGCATAGAAGGGGTGGGGGGTTAAGAGACAAAGCCATGTGAAAGAGTGCACACACAGGCATGAAGAGTAAAAAGGAAGGACCATTGTACACCAAAACACCAAGAAAGCACGCGATTTCAAATGACAATCTGGATTGGCCTATTTAATGTAAAACCCCTGCACGTTTGTTCAAATGGCGGAAGGGCACTTACATTAATACATTGTGCTTCGTCCGTTTTATCCCACCAGCATTGCCAGTTGCCATGCCAACCAGATAGTCTGGTTTTTAAACTGCCCTTCTCTTTTCTGTTTAGCAACAGTTTTGCCACATATGGTGGCACAAGCATCACCAAAATGCACCAAAACCAGAAAGGAGGGGGCTCAGGGTGGGCGCTGGACTGAGGAGGGTCAGAAGAGAAGGAGCTGCAGTAAGGAGAGAACAGCAAGGGAGGTTGATTGAGGTGGAGAGGCAGGTAGTGTTAGAGCAGGCTTATACCAAGAAGAAAGGCCCTCGTTCTGAGGTCTCTGATTGGAAGAGCTGCGTGACTAGGATGCTCATGTATGTTGAAACTTGATAGAATGTCTTAAATTAAAGAGATATGTTGTTTTACCCCGATTGGTGCTTGTGCAAACCCTATGTTTAGAGTAATGCGGTTCACACACCATTAAAAAAACTAAGAATACACAATGGCTGTAGTGAGATAAATATTTATTTCATTCTCATAATATTCCTTAACACACGAGGCACCATGACAGATTCCTTAATCTTTTAAGTGTTGTCATAGTAGGTGTAATTATTACCCAATTTAATTGTCCTTCATTTATCAAAGTTAGATCGATCAAGGGCTGAGTCAGCATTGCCAGGATTCAGTTCTGCGACTGCAGGCTTTAAGCAGGTAGCTAAAGTCAGCGCTTTAACTACTACTCAAAGAGCTATTTTAGGAGGTAGAGCACACTGTTAGACTTGAAACAGTTTGAAAAGGGCAAAAATAGCACCACTGCTGAAAAATATCTGGGGAAATGATTAACCCACCAACCTGGTGCCCATCAGGAAGCATATGAAAATAATTGTGGGAGAACAGTTTGAAGCCAACTGGATAACAGCATCCTGTTGCATCCTGCCATGATTATCAAGGAGTGTTCACCCATACTAATCCCAGCCCTCACGAAATTTGTCAACACCTCTTTTGCTCAGAACTGTGTACCTAATGATCTTAGGAAGGCCTGGATTACTCTTTATTTAAAAAAAAACAATCTCTGCCCGTTGACATATTCTAATTATAGACCCATTTCTAATACACCTTTTTAGTGGAAAATTCTGGACAGGATCGCGCGCAATCAGATTTCACACTATTTAAATAGCGCTCAGATCCTTCATAAATATCAATCCGTATTTCGTCAGATTCAAGGGACAGAGACTGCCCTTTTAGCTTTAAAATCTCAGCTGATCCAAGTGTTGGATGGCAGCCAAACATCCCTACTTATGATCTTAGACCTCTCGGCAGCTTTTGACCTGGTGGATCATCCCATCCTGACCACCAGGTTAAGGGATACTGCCCATTTCTCAGCTCAGGCCATTCAACGGATCCCATCTTTCCTGAGTGGTAGCCTCGTGAGAGTTGCTAGTGAGGTGGCAGAGGCGAAACCAGCGCCTTTGCTGTACTGAGTCCGTCAGGGAGCTTATGTTTCTCCATGCTTCTACAATATCTATATGGTGCCATTCTTCTATATGCTAGAACAAGAAGGGATCTTATTCACCAACTATGCATACCACACAATGTGTCATCCCTAGCTCAGGATCACATGGCGTTGATGAAATAAACAACAATAAAGATTATCACACTATCCAAAGCTGGATGGTTATGAACGGCTTGGCACTGAATAGTGCAAAAACAGAGGTTATGATCGTTGGCTATGATGCTTGCCAAATTAGATTTGACGTATAACAATTTTAATGTAGACAAACGTAACATCGAGGTGAAGAATAAAGTGAAGACCTTAGGCATTACTCTGGATAAGCACTTGAACAGGAAAGTGCAAGTGAGCAGCTTAGCCTCCTCTTCATCCTATTTCATCAAATTATTTCGTCATCTCCACCCACTGAAATCTAAGAAAAATTCAGAAACTTTAGTCAGAGCCATCATTGGATCAAAATAGATTATTGTTGCAGCCTTCTAGTCAGCATCTCTCAAGCATCTCTCAAGCAGATTTACACAGCGCCTCCAGGTCATACAGAATGGTGCGGTGAGGGTTGTGAAAGGTCTCAACCGTAGGCCCCATGTGCTTGAAGCAAGATGTAGCCTGCACTGTCTGACGGGTCACATGCCAATATACCTAGTGAAGCTATTGTAAAAAAGCATGGCACCAGATCCCTAAAATCCGATAATACGAAACGTCTGAAAACTACCTGCTGCAAAACTGATGAAGCCTGCAATGGAGCCTTCAATATAGCAGCTCCATTAGCATAGAATGTCCTGCCCCTGTCCTCAGAACCCTTGAGTCTACAGATGTGTTCAAGAAGAAACTGAAAACTCTCCTATTCTGCAGGTCTTCCCAAAGCCTATTACCCTGCAGCATGGCCTCTGACTCCCCTTCCTCTATGTGTCGTCTGTGTTGTTCTGTTCCATGTTTTTCACCCTTAATCTTTCGGGTACCTGGAGCATGGTACAAATCATTAAACATAAAAATAAACATAAACACACATTACAATGATTATTTATCCCAAGCCTGGTAATGAAAAGGCATATAGCCTCAGTTACGATGGGATTTTCTGCAGAGTGGTCTACACAGTAAAGGCAGGAGTGGGGAAACTAAGGACCAGCCAAAGATCATCTACCCTCCCAGGAGGCAACGCAGCCAAGACAGACACTGAAATACTACCAGGCTCTTGGGGGACCAGACGACCAGACATGGATGGAAGAAGGGTGCCGGAACCTTACAGCTTGTCAGGAATGAGGGATGTTGGACTTTGTAAACCTTGTATTCTTGACGAGGGCGTAAATGAGGGCATAAACTTGATGGACTCTAGGCCCTTCTAGAGTTCGGTGTTTGGGCCTGCAAGCTGGTTGGTGGAACATGGTAAGACTGTGGGCAGGAAGGAGCCCTTATAATATATATATTACATGGCCACAGTAGTGGCCATGTAGTTATGGTTAAGTTGGTGTTTCCATAGGAAGAGCACTTTTTGGGCGGCTTATAACTTCGCTCCCCCTGGACGAATCCTCACCAAACTCTGCAAAGCAAAGTTTGGTGAGGATTCGTCCAGGGGGGGAAAAGTTATAAGGGGGGTCCCAAAACTTTTTTTTTCCCATAGACTGAATGGGAAAAAACTTTGCGCACGGCTACAGCCCGAACCGCTGGACAGATTTACACAAAATTTGCGGCAGGAGCGGCGGCCTGGTCCCGAAAGCGTGCTTTTGCAAATTTGGTGTAAATCTGTCCAGTAGTTCTTTTAAAAATGACCAAAATGTAAGGCAAAAAAATTAGTGATATCTGTGTTCGCTTCGCGGACGGACTTCCCTGTTCGCTCCGAGGACAGCAGCCCGATTGGCCCATGGCCTTGCATCCTGTCCGCGGACATGTGACATGTTCGCTGATTGGACGTCGAGGGGCGTAGAGCGCGTCAGATTTTCTGTGGCACCCCGCCATCTTGTATTCACCGTCGACCGCGTACAGCGCGGTGAAACGTGGATAAAAAATTGTATTTAGTGCCCTGTGTTGGTGTGTAAGAGTGTTTGGGGAGGGTGGGGGAGTATGAGATAGGTTCAATGTTTTGTTTTTTTATGTACTAGACGTTTTTGTTGCATTCGATTTGTCCGCGGAGAACACGGCTGTTCTGACATTTTGTAAATAAACTAAATGGTGGGGTGTTTAGAGGACGGAGTATGTGTCATTTTTGTTCGCAAGGAAGGTAAAAATGAGCTATGAAAACTAGCGGTGTACTTAATTGTTCGTAAATACACAAACTGGGGGTGTCCTCAGGACGCTGTCCATGTTGTAATCTGTCTAGTTGAATGTGTTCTAAGAACACTTGCGGTGTCCCGAAATGGTTGCGATTACACGAAATGGGGGTGTTTTGAGAACGTTGTTTGTATTGTTCGTTGTCAGGGTGTGTTAGGCAGAAACCTGTGCAGTTCCCTCTGGGACCACTGCAAAAGATTTAGGACTACACGTGGTTGGCGGTGAACCCACTTGGTAGCAGTCTGTACCACACAGATTCACTTGGTAGCTGTGGCTGAGCAGTCAGACTTCTCTCAAGAAGAGTTAAGCAGTATGTGGAGTATACAATATAGGACAATTCTTCACAGTAAGATAAGCAAACACTCAACAAGGCTTCAGTGTAAAGATATTAAGGTATTTATTTATAACGGAACATCTATGAAAAACACCATGGCACTATCACGGCAAACAATTCAATTACAATTACTCTACGAAGAAGAAACGATCAAACCCCCTAACAATATTTCGACAAGTCTAGGTTCTACCGGCATCACTTATTTACAGACAGAGGTGTATACCTCAACCTAGATGGCACTCTAATATTAGTTAGGACGGGAGAGAAAAATAGGCAGGTTACGAAATCAACACAGTTCAATACTTCACGGGTATAATGCAAGGCAAGAACCATAATAGATCATAAAGTTCAGATGCCAGGCCCACACGGAGAGAGGCTAGGCGATATGTCCCAAAAAGTCTCTAGTGGAAATGCGTTCGAGTCTTCGTAGCAAATTGTTATCGGCAGATTGAACTAGTTCAGAACAACACGTGAGAAAGCTTGGAGGCGACCCAACCGAAAGGAGAGGATTAAGACACCTCACTCGAACCAATCGAAAGGGAAGCCAGGCGGACACGGTACCTTGTTTGTGGAGAGACAGCTCCGGCGGGGGCAGTTGTTCCTGGTGGTGGATGCACGTCGGGTCTTTGCCAAGAGTAGAGATGATCTCACCGTCGAAGAAAAGTGAAGTCCGGTGCACCACCAGGGAGGAGACCAGCCGCGGAGTGCTCCGTCACAAGGCACCACCTTTTGGTCACGGTACAGGAGTAGTGGCTATCCTGTTGCCGGGGTGCTCTGCACTGGCAATTCGACCACCGCATCCTGAGGCGAAGAAAAAGCAAAGGGGACTGGTTGTTCCCACCAGTCAGGGGAAGAGACTCTCCGGCAGGGAGATCTCCTCTGTCGTCGGGAAGTGGTGAGTCAGTTCAGCAAGGCTCCACCGGAGGTGTCATCGTTGCAGGTCGGCTCAGCGTTACCCTCGTCGGATTCTTAGGTCCTGTGGCGACTTCTGAAGATCCAGTCCCAAAAGCCCTGCTTTTATGCAGAAAACCCCCATTCATTCAGCCTAGCTGTCAATCAACACTTGCTAAGTGGTGAGCGGGGAGGCTCACCACTTGGGCCAATCACACCAGAGTGCGACCGGAGTTGGAAAGGCAACTCGGTTCAGGGTGCCTAAACCCCCTCCCATACCCCTGTGGTAACCCAGACAGAATGGCACCACTTTGGAGGGTCTCTGTACAGAGGCCCGCCAAAAGTGGAACAAAGGGCTCAACCTTTGGTTTAGGAGTCACAGAGACGAACACAGACGCCATTTTAAAAAACGATTTCTGGCAGAAAATACCATCCGATAAACTTATTTAAGATAATTAGATTGGTGGTACATTAGAAATTAACGAGAAAAAGTATCAATCTCTAACAATGGGACGAATCCCATAGGGTTATGTTCGGGGTTGAACATAACAAGTAGTTTCCACTGCCACCAGCCAAAACTCGACGAGGGGGGACGGGACAGTGCCCCCTTGAATAACAGATCCAGGAGTAATCGAATTACCCCTACTAGTACGTCCACAATAAGATGGTTTGTACTAGTTCTGTTAGTAAATTTAGGTCTAGTAAAGCCAATGGTGACTTTACATGCCCGGGGAGACAGTAGTCAGTCCCTGTGTATGGAGTCTATGGTGGAGGTCCTCTAGGACGCCCCAGTGTTACGGCACGTAGGGTGCGGTGTAACACACATAGAAAAAGAAGACCCTATGGAGTAAAAGACCCCATAGCCCATAGAACACATTGACATTCAAAGGAATGTCACACATTCATGTCCAAGAGTGGGAGGAAAAGAGTCTCACTCTTGGCAGGATGGAAAAAACAAACTCCCGAAATCCAGCTGCTGGGGGACTCACTAGGTTAGGAAATTCAGCCTAAATAGAGAATTCTCCCTAACAGGGTGAAAGTGTTTTAAGACCACTCCTTTTGTGCGCTAATAGTACAATTTCCTATGGGCGTCAACTGACTTTTTGTCCACTAAAGAAACGATAAATCCGGCTGGTGTGCGCCGACATTATGTGATAATCCTATGACTGGCGCTATTGACCGGACTGTCTTGCTTTTGCGACACTAAATCATATCTCCCGCCCCTAAGCCTGATATTATCAAAGCATTCATATTCCCCGCCTCTCTCCGTGACGTTACAGGGTGCGTCATCAAACGTGCCCAGTCCTCTCCAGTCCTAAGTGACTTTACACAGAACCCGGAAGACAACACATATTATGTCACAACACAGCGCGCCACAATTCGGAATATGAAACAGTGATTTAAAAGCAAACAGCAAGATTGTAAATTTTGTAAAGTACATGTATTTGACATCAAATCAAGGCTGCTGGGGGACTCACTAGATTAGGAAATTCAGCCTAAACAGAGAATTCTCCCTAACACTCGCCCCCCCAGACTAAGGGACAGGAGGATTTAATACACTCCTGGATGAATCTCATACCTCTAGTCGATGACATACATCCTAGAGAGACCATCACCATTTTGGTGGTGACATCCTGACCTGTGCTCAATGGTGAAATCAAACCCTTGCAGGCAGATCGACCATCTCAATAGCTTTGGGTTTTCCCCTTTCATTTGCATTAACCATCTCAAGGGTTGGTGGTCAGTCTGAATGACAAAAGTAGAACCATACAAGTACGGCCTAAACTTCTTCAGAGCCCACACGATAGCAAAACACTCTTTCGATTGTTGCCCACCTTGTTTCAGGATCCTTCAGCTTGCGGCTGATGAAGCAAATGGGGTGCTCCCTACCTTTCCCATCCAGTTGACTGAGTACGGCACCTATTCCTACATTTGAAGCATCTGTCTGCACAATGAAGTGTTGGCGGTAATCAGGAGCTCTGAGTACTGGGGCTTGGCAAAGAGCCTTCTTCAGGTTTTCAAAAGCCCGATTGCACTCCTCATTCCATTTAACCTTTTTAGGAAATTTGGGCGAGGAGATGACATTCAGTGGAGAAGCTATGGTCCCATAGTTCTCTATGAAATTCCTCTAGTACCCAGTGAGGCCTAGGAAGGCTCTCACTTGGGTTTGAGTAGTAGGTGTTGTCTAATTTTGCACAGCTTCAATCTTACTGAGCAAAGGCCTAATTTCTCCACCTCCTACCTCATGTCCAAGATAGACTACCTTACTCTGTCCAATTTGGCAATTACTCGCCTTTATGGTCAGATTGGCTTGTCCAAGAGCCTGCAAAACATCTCTCAGGTGGGTTACATGTTCTTCCCAGGAATTGCTGAACACTGCGATGTCATCCAAGTATGCCATGCAGAAGTCCTCCATCCCATTCAGAACCTGGTTTACCATCCGTTGAAACGTAGCAGGTGCATTCTTCAATCCGAAAGGCATTACCTTAAACTGGTATAAGCCAACGGGGGTAGAAAATGTAGTTTTCTCCTTGGCATGGTCTGTCAGAGCTATTTGACAATAGCCTGACGTCAAGTCAAATGTGATGAGGAACTTGGCGGCGCCAAGTTTATCCACCAACTCATCTGTTCTTGGCAAAGGGTGGGCATCAGTCGTGGTGACTGCATTAAGAGCTCTATAATCCACGCAGAATCTAAGCTCTTTAGATCCGGCCTTTGGTACTAACACAACTGGGCTAGACCATGGACTAGTAGAGGGCTCTATTACCCCGAGATCAAGCATCTTGCTGACCTCACCTTTGATGTGGGTTTGTACGTTTTCTGACATTCTGTATCCTCTGTTTGTGACTGGCAGACAGTCACCAGTGAGTATGTCATGCTGGCCCCAAGGGGTCAAGCCTGGTGAAAGCGAGAACAGAGAGGCAAACTGATTCAACATAGATTTGCACTCTTCTTGTTGCTCGGGTGTCAGATTGGAGGAGAGATTTACTCCTTCAATTTGTTCGTCTAAAGGTAAGCCTCTGAGGAGATCCGGAAGAGCTTCACTCTCTTCTTCTTCCTCGGATGATGCTAGAAGCAACGCTCCTACATCAGGTCGTGAGACATACGCTTTGAGGCGATTGGTGTGGAAGACGGTCGGAGCCTCCTTGGGATTGCCCAAGTCCACCAGATAGTTAACCTCTCCCAGTTTACCCACAACTCTGAAGGGTCCCATCCATTTATCTTGCAAGGCCCTCTGCCTTGTTGGGATCATAAAGAGAACGAGCTGGTCTTGAGCGAACTCAACCATGTTAGCCTTTTGATCGTGCTAGTGCTTGACCAATGCTTGTCCAGCTTTCAAGTTATCGCTTGCTTCCGTCATCATGTGCGACATTTTCCTCCGGAGACCTATCACGTAGTCAGTCACTCTGACTGGCTTGGGGGAAGGAGCACTCTCCAACCCCTCCTTAATCAGGGCCAATGGACCTCTGACGGGATGACCATAGAGAAGTTTGAAGGGAGAGTAACCTACTCCCTCCTGAGGGACTTCTCTATAAGCAAAGAGAAGGCATGGCAGTAGAAGGTCCCACTTACGCTTAAGGGGTTCCTCTAAAGCACCTACCATGCTCTTCATGGTTCAGTTGAACCGTTCTACCAACCCATTGGTTTGGGGGTGGTAGGCCGTTGAGAACTTGTAAGTGTTAAAGATGGCGTCTCTTGGGCGCTGAGTACCTGGGCTTCCGGTAGTTGTTCTTGGTGAGGTCGCCAGGCTGTCCGACAGGTGATTGAAGAATATGAAACGCGAGAAACCAGCACACCCCTTCTCCTAGAGTCAACAGGGTTAGAGGTGGACCAGCTCCCAACGCCACTAAAGTGCACCTTCCTGGTTCTTGCAGTGTTGGAGCAGTGTAGCAAGATAGAATTGCGGACGGAATGCCGTGGTGTTTCCACAGGATGCAAAAAACTGGAGGAGGCAGGCAGGTCTTGGAAGGCAAGATAGAAGAGCAAGACCGTAGCGGGCACAACAGTAGAACAAAGCTGGAGCAGGCTGGAGCAGGCAAGGAATGGAGGGCAGGCTGGAGCAGGCGAGGACTGAAGGGCAGGCTGGAGCAGGCAAGGACTGAAGGGCAGGCTGGAGCAGGTGAGGACTGAAGGGCAGGCTGGAGCAGGCGAGGACAGGAGAGCAAGTTGGAGCGGCGAGGAATGGAAGGCAGGCTGGAGCTGGCAAGGACTGGAGGGCAGGCTGGAGCAGGTGAGGACTGAAGGGCAGGCTGGAGCAGGCGAGGACAGGAGAGCAGGCTGGAGCTGGCAAGGACTGGAGCTGAAGCAGCGAGGCTTCAGGAGCGAAGACACGATCCGTGAAACAAACCGCATTGAGACGCGGTGAGCTTCAGGATCATGCGCCTTAAATAAGACCGGCAGCACTCGGGAGGCTTGGAACGCAAGCCGTGTTATCCCCGAGTGCTGCCGCGTCCGAAACGAGGCTTGGGAAGCAAGCTTGTGGCTTCCCAGGCGCCTCGAGGACTGCGCATGCGTGAAGACCAAGACGCGGTCTTCCGCGCATGCGCAGGCCCCGGGACACAGAAACCCCGGAAGCGCCGGGTGTCGCGGACAACCGCGGACCCCCCAACCGGTATCGGGGATAACAGCGCCAGGATGGGGCACGTCGGAACCCATAACCGTGCCCCCTCCGACAGGTAAGTGAGGTGGAGGTGGTGACACTATGCCCCCTCCCAGAAAGCCCAGGAGCCCCAGGTTTCCACGGAAAGCGGCGATAGAAATCACAGATCAGGCGGGGGGCATGCACATAACTGCGTGGTTCCCAAGTTCTATCACAGGCTGGGTAACCCTTCCAGTCCACCAAATACTGGAGCACCCCTCGCCTGATGCGAGAATCGCAAATTTCCTGTACCTCGAATTCGGGAGACCCCTGGACAACAACAGGTGCGGGACGAGGGGCAGAACGGCCAAAAGTGTCCACCACATATGGCTTCAACAGGGAGACGTGAAAAACCGGATGCACCCGCCAAGTTTGAGGCAATTGCAAACGGAAAGCCACAGAAGACAGGCGTTTAGTGATCCTGAAAGGGCCAAAGTATCGGGGAGCCAATTTGGTGGGTAAATTTCGAATGGGGAGATGTTTGGAGGACAACCAAACTAGATCCCCAACCTGGAAAGCAGGTTCAGGTGTCCTTCCCTTATCAGCCTGTCGCTTCATCCGTGCCTGCACCTCCGCCAAAGTACTGTGAGCCAAGGAGTGTTGATCCTGAATGGAAGTGATGAGCCAATCAGCGGAGGGAACCGTACTAGAAGGTACAGGACAAAAGGGTACCAATTTAGGATGTAAGCCAGACAAACAGAAAAACGGACTCAGGCCCGTAGCTGAATGAACAGTGTTGTTATAGGAGACCTCAGCAAAAACCAGATGGGACTTCCAGTTAGATTGAGTGGCATTGGCAAAACAGCGAAGATATTGTTCCAGAGTCTGGTTAGTCCTCTCAGTCTGGCCGCTGGTATGAGGATGATAACCAGAACTGAGTGCACGATGGATGCCGAGATGACTGCACAATTGACGCCAGAAAGATGACAGGAATTGAGACCCTCGGTCGGATATGATCTTTTGCGGCAGTCCGTGTAACCTGTATATCTCCAGAAGAAATGCCGATGCCATCTGAGTAGCAGTTGGTATTTTAAGGAACAGAACAAAATGTGCTGCTTTGGAAAAGCAGTCCACAACAACCATAATGCAGGTATATTCTTCAGACGGAGGGAGTTCTACGATGAAATCAACTGCCATGGTGTGCCAAGGGTAAGGAGGAATCTCGGTGGGATGAAGCAACCCTAGGGGCCTCTTCCTAGGAATCTTCACCTGGACACACACAGGGCAACTCTTTACGTAACGTTCAATATCAGGGGCCCAACCTGGCCACCAGAACTGTCTGGATATTATTTCTCGAGTTGCTCCGATACCACGATGGCCACCAACTCGGGAGTCGTGAAACCCCTGAAGCACAAGAGCTCGAAGAGAGGTTGTGGGAACATATAGCCTGTTCCGGAAGAAAAGTAGTCCATTCTCTTCAGTAACCTGAGGATTCCTCATGAGGCCTTCCCGATCAGGATCGGTAACAGTGTCTTGTAGAATCTTCTGGAGATAAGGTGATAAGGTGTATAAGAAATGCTTTGGGGATATAATTGGCTCCTCCCTGTACTGCTTTCTTGCTTCTACCTCCAAGGATCGGGACAAGGCATCGGCCTTTAAATTGCGAGCACTGGGGATGTATGTGATATGGAAGTCATAGTGGGAGAAAAAAAAGGCCCATCGGGCTTGGCGAGAGGTACGGCACTGACGAGACTTTAAGTACTGCAAATTTCGGTGGTCTGTACGTACTTCCACAGAATGCCGGCCTCCAAGGAGATGATGTCTCCACTCTTCGAATGCAGTTTTTATTGCCAATAGTTCTTTCTCGATTACTGCATAATTTTGTTCGCTAGGCGTGAGCTTGCGGGAAAAGTATGCCACAGGGTGTTCCACACCGGTTTCTGGTTCCATTTGTAAAAGGACTGCACCCACGGCAAGATCGGAAGCGTCGGCTTCTACTATGTATGGCACTTCGTCATTAGGATGACGCAAAATGGGAGCAGTACTAAAGGCTTGTTTCAAGACGTTGAAAGCCTCGGTTGCTTGTGTATTCCAGAAAAAAGGCGTTTTACTGCTAGTTAGTTGAGTTAAGGGAGCCGTGAGTTGAGAAAAATGGGGTATAAATTGCCGATAAAAATTAGCAAACCCCAAAAATCGTTGTAGGGACTTTATATCAGAAGGTTGAGTCCAAACTTGAATGGCTTGTACCTTGGCCGGATCCATGAATATTCCAGTGCCACTGATCACATAGCCCAGGAATTCCATCTTTTTCTGGTGAAAAGAGCACTTCTCAACCTTAACGTACAGGTGGTTCTGGGACAAACGTCGAAGTACCTCTCGAACGTGTTCTACATGTTGCTTCAGGGAGACAGAAAAAATGAGGATATCATCGAGGTACACCCAAACTGATATCCCGATTAGATCACAAAAAACGCTATCCATAAAACGCTGAAAGACAGCCGGGGCATTGCACAAACCGAATGGCATTACCCGGTATTCGTAATGCCCGAAAGGAGTCTTAAAGGCCGTCTTCCATTCGTCTCCCTCTTTGATTCGTATTAAGTGATAAGCGCCTCGTAGATCCAACTTAGTCAACACCTGGGCAGTTCGAAGGGACTCCATGATGCTTCGAATCAATGGCAATGGATACCTATCTTTTCTTGTAATGTCATTTAATTGACGGTAGTCAATACAGGGTCGTAAGGTTCCTTCCTTCTTCTTCACAAATAATAGCGGGAATCCAGCTGGTGATTTCGAGGGAGTGATATAACCCTTCCTAATTCAGTCTGACAAGTATTCTTGAAGAACTGCCTTCTCAGTAAGGGACAAGGCGTATACCTTCCCATGAGGTATTACTGAACCAGGTACCAATTCGATAGTACAGTCAAATGTTCGATGAGGTGGCAGTGGTATGTCTTCGGGTTCAGAAAATACTGGCTGGAATTCGGCATATTCCTGAGGGACAGACAACAGAGCACAAAGTTCAGGAGAGCCAGTACCCCTCGTGAGGGGTATGGTTGAAATCTCCTTTCCTAACACACCGGCCAAACAGCAATCCTGGAGACAGAGAGCGGAGGTGAAATCCAAAAGGCGAGCTCCCCAATTGATGGTAGGATTATGGTGAAGAAGCCAAGGTAAACCCAAGACCACGGGATAAGAGGGTGATTTGATAACATCCAAGGCGATCTCTTCCCCATGTTCTTTAATCTGCATATGAAGACACATGGTTTGTTGACGGATTGGACCGGAAGATAAAGGGGTTCCATCAATGACCTCGACTGGCAAGACACTTCTCCGGGGTAACAAGGGTATTCCTTGGCTAATTGCAAATGTCTCGTCTATATAGTTCCCAGATGCTCCACAATCTAGTAAGCCCAGCACCTCTGTCTTCTTGTTTAACCATGACAACTTGATCCTCACCACCAGTAAAACAGCCGGTTGCATGGGCTGAAATGAAAAGGCGGAACTGGAAAGGCCTGAATACGAATCTGGACTTGTCGTTGCCCTTCCAACTGACGACAGGCCAACTAGTTTTCCGGCTTTCTTTGTGGGCGTAAAGGACAAGTACCCAAGAAATGCCCAGCAGCCCCACAGTATAGGCAAAGTCTTAGATTCCGTCTGCGTTTCCGTTCAGCTTCCGAGAGCGGACCCCTAACGGCTCCCAACTGCATGGGTTTGGGGCCGGAATCCGAAAGTCCGGAATTTCCAGTTTGAACGTTGGGTGGTCTTGTGAACAGCCGTTCAGCTCGTCGTCTCTCACCCTTCCGTTCCGCCAATCGATGGTCTATTCGCAACACTTGTTCAATTAATTGTTGCAAGGTATCAGGTTCAGGGATGTGTAGCAATTCATCTTTGTACTCCTATCTTAGACCTCTTCGGAACAAAGTCTTTTGAGTTATCTCAGGCCACTGGGAGTCAGTTGCCAACTGACGGAAACGGCCGATGTAAGCTATAATATCCATAACACCCTGTTTTAGTTCCATCAACTGATTCTGAGCTGCGGAGGCTAGATTTGGTGATTGAAAGACCTCCAGAAATGCCTTTTCAAAAGCTGCAAAGTCATTGAGTATGGGGCTATTGGCAGACACCAATGGAGCGGCCCAGGCCAGGGCGTTTCCAGTCAAATTCCCCAGGATATATCCTATCTTGGCTTTATCGGAATTGAAATGAGAGGCTCTGAACAGGAAATGTATTCTGCAATGGTTCCAAAACTCTGCCACTCGTCTCGGGTCGCCGTCGAACTTGATGGGCATAGTCTGGGACATAGCCCCTTCTCCCTGGGACGCTACCCCAGAGGCTTGTGACACCATCTGTCTTAGACCAATGTTCTCTTGACGGAGTGCTGTCATTTCAGCCCGAAGAACACGCATCTCTTCCCGGAGATCTTGAGCCTCGTCCATCTCGAAGTCGGAAGGTAGGCGTCTCAATCTGTTAAAGATGGCGTCTCTTGGGCGCTGAGTACCTGGCCTTCCGGTAGTTGTTCTTGGTGAGGTCGCCAGGCTGTCCGACAGGTGATTGAAGAATATGAAACACGAGAAACCAGCACACCCCTTCCCCTAGAGTCAACAGGGTTAGAGGTGGACCAGCTCCCAACGCCACTAAAGTGCACCTTCCTGGTTCTTGCAGTGTTGGAGCAGTGTAGCAAGATAGAATTGTGGACGGAATGCCGTGGTGTTTCCAGAGGATGCAAAAAACTGGAGGAGGCAGGCAGGTCTTGGAAGGCAAGATAGAAGAGCAAGACCGTAGCGGGCACAACAGTAGAACAAAGCTGGAGCAGGCTGGAGCAGGCAAGGAATGGAGGGCAGGCTGGAGCAGGCAAGGACTGAAGGGCAGGCTGGAGCAGGTGAGGACTGAAGGGCAGGCTGGAGCAGGCGAGGACAGGAGAGCAAGCTGGAGCGGCGAGGAATGGAAGGCAGGCTGGAGCTTGCAAGGACTGGAGGGCAGGCTGGAGCAGGTGAGGAATGAAGGGCAGGCTGGAGCAGGCGAGGACAGGAGAGCAGGCTGGAGCTGGCAAGGACTGGAGCTGAAGCAGCGAGGCTTCAGGAGCGAAGACACGATCCGTGAAACAAACCGCATTGAGACGCAGTGAGCTTCAGGATCATGCGCCTTAAATAAGACCGGCAGCACTCGGGAGGCTTGGAACGCAAGCCGTGTTATCCCCGAGTGTTGCCGCGTCCGAAACGAGGCTTGGGAAGCAAGCTTGTGGCTTCCCAGGCGCCTCGAGGACTGCGCATGCGTGAAGACCAAGACGCGGTCTTCCGCGCATGCGCAGGCCCCGGGACACAGAAACCCCGGAAGCGCCGGGTGTCGCGGACAACCGCAGACCCCCCAACCGGTATCGGGGATAACAGCGCCAGGATGGGGCGCGTCGGAACCCATAACCGTGCCCCCTCCGACAGGTAAGTGAGGTGGAGGTGGTGACAGTAAGTAACTCCACAGGTTTTCCACATGGCTTTCATGTAGTGGGACATAAAGTTTGACCCCCTGTCAGAGATTACTTCCTTAGGAAACCCGACCTTAGTAAAAATACCAAGGAGGGCCTTAGCCACAGCCGAAGCAGTAACAGTCCTCATAGGAATTGCCTCAGGATACCTAGTAGCATGGTCTACTACAACAAGTATAAACCTGTTGCCTGAGGAGGTTGGAGGATCAAGGGGACCAAAAATGTCAATCCCTACTCTCTCAAATGGGACTCCCACAACTGGGAGAGGCACTAAAGGTGCCACATTCTTGGAGCCAACCTTACCAGAGGTCTGGCAGGTGTGGCAGCTCCTTTAGTGTTTTTCTACTTCGGCCCCCATCTTTGGCCAATAGAAGTAGAGAGAGAGCCTTTCCTTAGTCTTCTTGAAACTCAAGTGACCAGCCAAAGGAATCTCGTGGGCTAACTGCAAGAACTGTGGTCTGTTCTCTTGGGGTACTACAAGTCGTTTGTAGTCTCCAGGTGCAGACTCGGTCGGTTCACTGTAGAAGAGGCCATCTTCCCAGTGCAACCTGTATTTCCCAGGCTCTTGCCCTTCAGCCTGAGCTTCTGCCTGGTGGCGAAGACCTTCCAGAGTTGGACATTCTCTTTGTCCCTTACTGAAGTCTGCCCTGCTGGGTCCACCTTCTGCCAGTAAAGACTGCAGCTCAGGATGGTCAAAAGGATCCAGATCTCCAATGAGTTCCTGGCCTTCCATTAGCTCTTCCTCAGAGTCTAATTCTACCACACAGGGGTGCACCTCCCTCTCAGCCTCGGCTGGAGGTGGAGTTACGGGTGTAACTTTGGACAACCGCGGGGAAGTCCGTGTTGGCTGCACTGGAATGCTGGCTGCTGGTTTCGGGATAGAAGTCTTAGGTTTCCCTTTCGCTTCTGATTTCTTGGAGACAGCGGCCGACAATTCCAGTGGAGCAGGAGTGATTTCTTTCTTCATCATCTCCTTGAGAGTACCGCGCATGGTCCTCTCTCTTGCGGGTCTGGTTAGCTCCTGTAACCGTTTACTAGGAGGTCTGGGAGTATGCGATACAACTCAGAGAGTTTTCAAATCGTTACCCAACAGTACGCGTCCTGGTACCTCACTCTGTATGCTGACAGGTATCTTCACAGTCATGTCGTTACACTGGATGAGAACTGGTAATTGGGGAAGCATCTGCACAGGCCCTCCAGCTAACTTGGTGAGGCGTTTGGGTGCCTTAGCAACATCCTCAGCCTGAAAAAACGATTTATCCACCACAGTTATGCTGGCCCCAGTGTCCCTAATGGCAGGAGTCTCCTGGCCATTCACCTGGACACTGTCCTTATAATACTCTTTAGTATTATCGGGGATAGAATTATAGACATCTAAATTCTGTTGTTCCCACAACCCCAGAGATACTAAAGAAACGCTGGCTGAGACTCCAATGGGTTCGTCAGCTAGCAGTAGAAAGTTTCCACTTGCCATTTGGACTTCCTCCTCTGGAGCGAAGGCTAAGGAGACAAGCTGGACCCCTGAAGGTTTACCCTTACATCTGGGATCTCCTTTCACGTGGTCAGTCGAGCCACAAACAAAGCATTTACCGAACGCTTTTTGGAATGGTGGCTTGCTCTGACCTCCTTCCGGTTTGGCACCAGAAGACACACTATTCTGCTGTGGTTTTCCCGGTGGCTTACCCTTCTGGTTTTGTTTGGGGCCCTCTTTGGAATGTGAGTTATTCGAATTCTCTTTTGAGTCTTTTTTAGGCTGTTTTCCCTCATCCTTTTTCTGAGTTGCCCCAGAATCCTTATGAGTAGCCCTGTTGGCAACCCATAAGTCAGCGGCCTTAGCTAGCGTCCGGGAATCCAATTCCTTCGAATCAGCCAAGTGCTGTCTGAGCTCAGGAGAACAGGCATCATAAATCGACTCCAACATAAAAAGATTCTTCATACCCTCATGAGTGTTCACTTTGTAACCCTTAATCCATCCCTCTAAGTTTTTCAACCCTTCACTCACCCAGGTAGCCCAAGGGGTACCATCATGCTTTTTGAGGGTTCTAAACCTCTTAAGATACTGGGAAGGGGTCTTCCCGAATCTAGCTATCAAAGCTAGTTTCACACTTTCGTAATCCGTCTTATCCGCCTCCCCAACTCCATTACAACATCAGTCGCAACAGGAGGGAGCCTAGACAACAACCAGGGAAGTAAAGCATTCCCGGTGATGTCCTGGAGCCCATGATTGTACTCAAACAGTTTTAACGAATCCAACACATCCAATCTCGGTTCATACATACCCACTAATTCCTTCGGCATCCGGGGTCTTTTGGGACTGGAGCTCCTAGAGGAACCAGAGGAGAGAGAAGCATTTTCCATAGACAACTTTTTCATCTCTAACTCGTGATTAAGTTCTATTTCTCTGAGTCTTAACTCAGCTTGCTTCTGCTCAGCCTGGGCATTCATCCATCTGAACTCGAGCTCTTGGTTTCGTTCAGATTGAGCCAAGAACCGTTTGTATTCTAATTCGAGCTTCATTTTTTCAAGTTCAAAATAAGCAGGGTTACTTGTGGGACCTGGTATGGGCCCCGTAGGCACAGCTGGTAAGGCAGGTAGAGGAGCAGGGGAGACAGTTTCGTTAGCCTCTCCGTCCTCGTCAGCCTCTTCATCGCTATCATCAGAATTTAGATTTAGATCAACACCATCACTGTTATCTACATTTGCTGGAAAAATTGGTTCCTCTGAACCAGTACCCAGACTTTGGTTCGCCAGCAATCTCTCGATTAGTTCTAACTTCTTGCCTCTTACAGAAAGATTCTCTTGCCTACAGAGAGCTCGCAAACTCTCAGTATTTTCACCTGACAAGGATTCTTGACTGTAAGTTTCCATCGTAGACATGTTTGTTGAAAGTTGCTTTTTAGTGCTAAGCTTTGTGGTTAGTTATCCTAAAGCGTCGAAAAGCACTCTAAACTGTATACTCGATACAAATCCCACCGCTGTACACCAGTGTTAGGCGGAAACCTGTGCAGTTCCCTCTGGGACCACTGCAAAAGATTTAGGACTACAGGCGTTTGGCGGTGAACCCACTTGGTAGCAGTCTGCACCACACAGATTCACTTGGTAGCTGTGGCTGAGCAGTCAGACTTCTCTCAAGAAAAGTTGAGCAGTATGTGGAGTATACAATCTAGGACAATTCTTCACAGTAAGACAAGCAAACACGCAACAAGGCTTCAGTGTAAAGATATTAAGGTATTTATTTATAACGGAACATCTATGGAAAACACTATGGCACTATCACGGCAAACAATTAATTTACAATTACTCTACGAAGAAGAACACGATCAATCCCCCTAACAATATTTCGACAAGTCTAGGTTCTACCGGTATCACTTATTTTCAGACAGAGGTGTATACCTCAACCTAGATGGCACTCTAATATCAGTTAGGACGAGAGAGAAAAATAGGCGGGTTACGAAATCAACACAGTTCAATACGTCACGGATAAAATGCAAGGCAGGAAGGCAAGAACCACAATAGATCATAAAGTTCAGAGGCCAGGCCCACTCGGAGAGGGGCAAGGCGATATGTCCCAAAAAGTCTCTAGTGTAGATGCGTTCAAGTCTTTGTAGCAAATTGTTTTTGGCAGATTGAACCAGTTCAGAACAACACGTTAGAAAAAGCTCGGAGGCGACCCAACGGAAAGGTGAGGATTAAGACACCTCACTCGAACCGATCGAAAGGGAAGCCAGGCGGACACGGTACCTTGTTGTGGAGAGACAGCTCCGGCGGGGGCAGTTGTTCCTGGTGGTGGATGCACGTCGGGTCTTTGCCAAGAGTAGAGATGATCTCGTCGTCGAAGAAAAGTGAAGTCCGGTGCACCACCAGGGAAGAGACCAGCCACGGAGTGCTCCGTCACAAGGCACCACCTTTTGGTCGCGGTACAGGGGTAGTGGCTATCCGGTTGCTGGGGTGCTCCGCACGGGCAATTCGACCACCGCGTCCTGAGGCGAAGAAAAAGCAAAGGGGACTGGTTGTTCCCACCAGTCAGGGGAAGAGACTGTCCGGCAGGGAGATCTCCTCTGTCGTCAGGAAGTGGTGAGTCGGTTCAGCAGGGCTCCACCGGAGGTGTCGTCGTGCAGGTCGGCTCAGCGTTACCCTCGTCGGATTCTTAGGTCCTGTGGCGACTTCTGAAGATCCAGTCCCAAAAGCCCTGCTTTTATGCAGAAAACCCCCATTCTTTCAGCCTAGCTGTCAATCAACACATGCTAAGTGGTGAGCGGGGAGGCTCACCACTTGGGCCAATCACTCCAGAGTGCTACCGGAGTTGGCAAGGCAACTCGGTCCAGGGTGCCTAAACCCCCTCCCACACCCCTGTGGTAACCCAGACAGAATGGCACCACTTTGGAGGGTCTCTGTCCAGAGGCCCGCCAAAAGTGGAACAAAGGGCTCAACCTTTGGTTTAGGAGTCCCAGAGACGAGCACAGACGCCATTTTAAAAACCGAGTTCTCGCAGAAAATACCATCCGATAAACTTATTTAAGATAAGTAGATCGGTGGTACGTTCAAGATTAACGAGAAAAAGTATCAATCTCCAACAATGGGACGAATCCCATAGGGTTATGTTCGGGGTCGAACATAACAAGTAGTTTCCACTGCCATCAGCCAAAACTCGACGAGGGGGGACGCGACAGTGCCCCCTCGAATAACAGATCCAGGAGTATTCGAATTACCCCTACTAGTACGTCCACAATAAAATGGTTTGTACTAGTTCTGTTAGTAAATTTAGGTCTAGTAAAGCCAATGGTGACTTTACATGCCCGGGGAGACAGTAGTCAGTCCCCGGGTATGGAGTCTATGGTGGAGGTCCGCTAGGACGCCCCAGTGTTACGGCACGTAGGGTACGGTGTAACACATATAGCAAAACATATGAGACCCTATGGAGTAAAAGACCCCATAGCCCAGAGAACACATTGACATTCAAAGGAATTAACACACATACATGTCCAAGAGTAGGAGGAAAAGTGTCTCACTCTTGGCAGGATGGAAAAAAACAAACTCCAGAAATCCAGCAAAGCTGCTGGGGGACTCACTAGGTTAGGAAATTCAGCCTAAACAGAGAATTCTCCCTAACACCCATGTCTCCCTACTGTTCCTCCCAACCCCCGCTCACCCCCCGTGTGTCTCTCCCCTTCCCCCCACCTCCCGCTCATGCCCCGTGTCTCTCTCCACTTCCTCCCCACGCCCCGCTCATGCCCCATGTCTCCTCTGTTCACCGCCACCCCACGCTCCTGACCTGTCTCCCCTGTTACTCCCCACCCCCAGCTCATGCCCCATGTCTCGCTCGTGTTACCCTCCACCCCCAGCTCATGCCCACCGTCTCCCTTGTGTTACCCCCCCACCCCCTGCTCATGCCCCGTGTCTCCCTTGTGTTACCCCCCACCCCCGCTCATGCCCGTGTCTCCCTTTTGTTACCCCCCCACTCCCCGCTCATGCCCCATGTCTCCATTGTGTTAGCTCCCACCCCCCCTCATGCCTTGTGTCTCCCTCGTGTTAGCCCCCACCCCGCGCTCATGCCCCGTGTCTCCCTTGTGTTACCCCCACCAATGCCCTGTCTCCCCTGCTACCCCCCACCCCCGCTCATACTCCGTGTCTCTCCCCTTCCCCCCCACCCCCCGCTCATGCCCTGTGTCACCCTCCTTTCCCCCCACCCCCCGCTCATGCCCCGTGTGTCTCTCCCCGACCCCCATACCCCGCTCATGCCCCGTGTGTCTCTCCCCTTCCCCCCACTCCCCGCTCATGCCCCGTGTGTCTCTCTCCTTCCCCTCCACCCCACTCATGCCCCGTGTGTCTCTCCCCTTCCCCCCACCCCCGCTCATGCCCGTGTCTCTCTCCCCTTCCCCCCACCCCCGCTCATGCCCGTGTCTCCCCTTCCCCCCCACCCCCGCTCATGCCCCGTGTGTCTCTCCCATTCTCCCCCACCCCCCGCTCATGCCCTGTGTCGCACCCCTTCCCCCACACCTCCCGCTCATGCCCCGTGTGTCTCTCCCCTTCCCCCCCACCCCCACTCATGCTGCGTGTGTCTCTCCCCTTCCCCCCCACCCCCGCTCATGCCCGTGTCTCTCTCCCCTTCCCCCGACCCCCCCGCTCATGTCCAGTGTCTCCCTCCTTCCGCCCCACCCCCCGCTCATGCCCCGTCTCTCTCTCCACTTCCTCCCCATCCCCCGCTCATGCCCCGTGTCTCCCCTGTTCAGCCCCACCCCACGCTCATGACCTGTCTCCCCTGTTACTCCCCACCCCCAGCTCATGCCCCATGTCTCTCTCCACTTCCTCCCCACCCCCCGCTCATGCCCCGTGTCTCCCCTGTTCACCCCCACCCCACGCTCATGACCTGTCTCCCCTGTTACTCCCCACCCCCAGCTCATGCCCCATGTCTCCCTCGTGTTACCCCCCACCCCCAGCTCATGCCCCGCGTCTCCCTTATGTTACCCCCCACCCCCTGCTCATGCCCCGTGTCTCCCTTGTGTTACCCCCCACCCCCGCTCATGCCCGTGTCTCCCTTTTGTTACCGTTACCCCCCCACCCCCCGCACATGCCCCGTGTCTCCCTTGTGTTAGCCCCCACCCCCGCTCATGCCCCGTGTCTCCCTCGTGTTAGCCCCCACCCCGCGCTCATGCCCCGTGTCTCCCTTGTGTTACCCCCCACCCATGCCCTGTCTCCCCTGTTACCCCCCGCTCATGCTCCGTGTCTCTCCCCTTACCTCCCACCCCCCGCTCATGCCCCGTGTCACCCTCCTTTCCCCCACCCCCCGCTCATGCCCCGTGTGTCTCTCCCCGACCCCCATACCCCGCTCATGCCCCGTGTGTCTCTCCCCTTCCCCCCCACCCCCCGCTCATGCCCTGTGTGTATCTCTCCTTCCCCTCCACCCCCACTCATGCCCCGAGTGTCTCTCCCCTTCCCCCCCACCCCCACTCATGCCTGTGTCTCTCTCCCCTTCCCCCCACACCCCGCTCATGTCCCGTGTCTCCCTCCTACCTCCCCACCCCCCGCTCATGCCCCGTGTCTCTCTCCACTTCCACCCCACCCTCGCTCATGCCCCGTGTCTCCCCTGTTCACCCCCACCCCACGCTCATGACCTGTCTCCCCTGTTACTCCCCACCCCCAGCTCATGCCCCATGTCTCCCTCATGTTACCGCCCACCCCCAGCTCATGCCCCGCGTCTCCCTTGTGTTACTCCCCACCCCCTGCTCATGCCCCGTGTCTCCCTTGTGTTACCCCCCACCCCCGCTCATGCCCGTGTCTCCCTTTTGTTACCGTTACCCCCCCACCCCCCGCACATGCCCCGTGTCTCCCTTGTGTTAGCCCCCACCCCCGCTCATGCCCCGTGTCTCCCTCGTGTTAGCCCCCACCCCGCGCTCATGCCCCGTGTCTCCCTTGTGTTACCCCCCACCCATGCCCTGTCTCCCCTGTTACCCCCGCTCATGCTCCGTGTCTCTCCCCTTACCTCCCACCCCCCGCTCATGCCCCGTGTGTCTCTCCCCTTCCCCCCACCCCCCGCTCATGCCCTGTGTGTCTCTCTCCTTCCCCTCCACCCCCACTCATGCCCCGAGTGTCTCTCCCCTTCCCCCCACCACCCGATCATGCCCCGTGTCTCCCCTTCCCCCCACCCCCGCTCATGCCCCGTGTGTCTCTCCCATTCTCCCCCACCCCCCGCTCATGCCCTGTGTCGCACCCCTTCCCCCACACCTCCCGCTCATGCCCCGTGTGTCTCTCCCCTTCCCCCCCACCCCCGCCCCGTGTCTCCCTCCTTTCCCCCCAACCCCGCTCATGCCCCGTGTGTCTCTCCCCTTCCCCCCACCCCCTGCTCATACCCCGTGTGTCTCTCCCCTTCCCCCCACCCCCGCTCATGTCCCGTGTCTCCCTACTGTTCCCCCACCCCCCACTCATGCCCCGTGTCTCCCTTGTGCTACCCTCCACCCCCAGCTCATGCCCCATGTCTTCCTTGTGTTACCCCCCAATCCCCTGCTCATGCCCCGTGTCTCCCTTGTGTTACCCCCCACACCCCGCTCATGCCCTGTGTCTCCATCGTGTTACCATCCACCCCCGCTCATGCCCCATGTCTCCCTCGTGTTACCCCCCGCTCATGCCGTGTGTCTCCCTTGTGTTACCCTCCAACCCATGCCCTGTCTCCCCTGTTACCCCCTACCCCCCGCTCATGCCCCGTGTCTCCCTTGTGTTATCCCCCACCCCCGCTCATGCCCTTTGTCTCTCCCCTTCCCCCACCCCCCGCTCATGCCCCATGTCTCCGTCCTTTCCCCCCACCCCCTGCTCATGCCCTGTGTGTCTCTCCACTCCCACCCGCCCCCGCTCATGCCCCGTGTGTCTCTCCCCTTCCCTCCCACCCCCCGCTCATGCCCCGTGTGTCTCTCCCCTTCCTCCCCACCCCCGCTCATGCCCGTGTCTCTCTCCCCTTCCCCCCACCACCCGCTCATGTCCCGTGTCTCCCTCCTTCCCCCACCCCCCGCTCATGCCCTGTGTCTCTCTCCACTTCCTCCCCACCCCCCGCTCATGCCCCGTGTCTCCCCTGTTACTCCCCACCCCCAGCTCATGCCCCATGTCTCCCTCGTGTTACCCCCCACCCCCAGCTCATGCCCCGCGTCTCCCTTGTGTTACCCCTCCACCCCTGCTCATGCCCCCTGTCTCCCTTGTGTTACCCCCACCCCCGCTCATGCCCGTGTCTCCCTTTTGTTACCCTTCCACCCCCGCTCATGCCCCGTGTCTCCCTTGTGTTAGCCCCCACCCCCGGTCATGCCCCGTGTCTCCCTCGTGTTAGCCACCACCCCGCGCTCATGCCCCGTGTCTCCCTTGTGTTACCCCCCACCCATGCCCTGTCTCCCCTGTTACCCCCCACCCCCGCTCATGCTCCATGTCTCTCCCCTTCCCCCCACCCCCCGCTCATGCCCCGTGTCACCCTCCTTTCCCCCCACCCCCCGCTCATGCCCCGTGTGTCTCTCCCCTCCCCCCATACCCCGCTCATGCCCCGTGTGTCTCTCCCCTTCCCCCCCACCCCCCGCTCATGCCCCGAGTGTCTCTCCCCTTCCCCTCCACCCCCACTCATGCCCCGTGTGTCTCTCCCCTTCCCCCCACCCCCTGCTCATGCCCGTGTCTCTCTCCCCTTCCCCCCACCCCTGCTCATGCCCCGTGTCTCCCAACTGTTCCCCCCACCCCCGCTCATGCCTTGTGTCTCTCTCCCCTTCCCCCCACCCCCCACTCATGCCCCATGTCTCGCTCCCCTTCCCCCACCCCCGCTCATGCCCCGTGTGTCTCTCCCCTTCCCCCCCACCCCCCCGCTCAAGCCTCATGTGCCACCCCTCCCCCAGCTCAAGCCCCGTGTCTCCCCTTCCCCCCCACCCCTGCTCATGCCCCGTGTGTCTACCCCATTCTCCCCCACCCCCCGCTCATGCCCTGTGTCACAACCCTTCCCCCACACCTCCCGCTCATGCCCCGTGTGTCTCTCCCCTTCCCCCGCACCCCTGCTCATGCCCCGTGTCTCCCTCCTTTCCCCCCACCCCTGCTTATGTCCTGTCTCTCCCCTCCCCCCACCTCCCGCTCACGCCCCGTGTGTCTCTCCCCTTCCCCCCCACCCCTAGCTCATACCCCGTGTGTCTCTCCCCTTCCCCCCACCCCCGATCATGTCCCGTGTCTCCCTACTGTTCCCCCACCCCCCACTCATGCCCTGTGTCTCCCTTGTGCTACCCCCCACCCCCAGCTCATGCCCCATGTCTTCCTTGTGTTAGCCCCCACCCCCTGCTCATGCCCCGTGTCTCCCTTGTGTTACCCCCCCACACCCCGCTCATGCCCCGTGTCTCCATCGTGTTACCATCCACCCCCCACTCATGCCCCGTGTCTTCCTCGTGTTACCCCCCCGCTCATGCCCTGTGTCTCCCTTGTGTTACCCCCACACCCATGCCCTGTCTCCCCTGTTACCCCCTACCAGCCGCTCATGCCCCGTGTCTCCCTTGTGTTACCCCCACCCCCGCTCATGCCCCGTTTCTCTCCCCTTCCCCCCACCCCCCGCTCATGCCCCATGTCTCCGTCCTTTCACCCACCCCCTGCTCATGCCCCGTGTGTCTCTCCACTCACCCCACCCCCCGCTCATGCCCCGTGTGTCTCTCCCTTTCCCCCCCACCCCCCGCTCATGCCCCGTGTGTCTCTCCCCTTCCCCCCACCCCCGCTCATGCCCGTGTCTCTCTCCCCTTCCCCCCACCCCCCGCTCATGTCTTGTGTGTCCCTCCTTCCCCCCCACCCCCCACTCATGGCCCGTGACTCCCTACTGTTCCCCCCAGCCCCCGCTCATGCCCTGTGTGTCTCTCCCCTTCCCCCAACCCCCCGCTCATGCCCCGTGTCTCTCTCCCCTTCCGCCCCACCCGTCGCTCATGCTCCGTGTGTCCCTCCCCATGCTCATGCCCCGTGTTCATGCCCAGTGTCTCTCCCCTCCCCCCAACCCCTGCTCAAGCCCCATGTGCCTCCCCTCCCCCCTCCCCCAGCTCATGCCCCGTGTGTCTCCCCTTCCCCCCACCTCCCGCTCATGCCCCGTGTGTCTCTCCCCTTCCCCCGCACCCCTGCTCATGCCCCGTGTCTCCCTCCTTTCCCCCCACCCCTGCTTATGTCCTGTCTCTCCCCTCCCCCCACCTCCCGCTCACGCCCCGTGTGTCTCTCCCCTTCCCCCCCACCCCTAGCTCATACCCCGTGTGTCTCTCCCCTTCCCCCCACCCCCGATCATGTCCCGTGTCTCCCTACTGTTCCCCCAACCCCCACTCATGCCCTGTGTCTCCCTTGTGCTACCCCCCACCCCAGCTCATGCCCCATGTCTTCCTTGTGTTAGCCCCCACCCCCTGCTCATGCCCCGTGTCTCCCTTGTGTTACCCCCCCACACCCCGCTCATGCCCCGTGTCTCCATCGTGTTACCATCCACCCCCCACTCATGCCCCGTGTCTTCCTCGTGTTACCCCCCCGCTCATGCACTGTGTCTCCCTTGTGTTACCCCCACACCCATGCCCTGTCTCCCCTGTTACCCCCTACCAGCCGCTCATGCCCCGTGTCTCCCTTGTGTTACCCCCACCCCCGCTCATGCCCCGTTTCTCTCCCCTTCCCCCCACCCCCGCTCATGCCCCATGTCTCCGTCCTTTCACCCACCCCCTGCTCATGCCCCGTGTGTCTCTCCACTCACCCCACCCCCCGCTCATGCCCCGTGTGTCTCTCCCTTTCCCCCCCACCCCCCGCTCATGCCCCGTGTGTCTCTCCCCTTTCCCCCACCCCCGCTCATGCCCGTGTCTCTCTCCCCTTCCCCCCACCCCCCGCTCATGTCTTGTGTGTCCCTCCTTCCCCCCCACCCCCCACTCATGGCCCGTGACTCCCTACTGTTCCCCCCAGCCCCCGCTCATGCCCTGTGTGTCTCTCCCCTTCCCCCAACCCCCCGCTCATGCCCCGTGTCTCTCTCCCCTTCCGCCCCACCCGCCGCTCATGCACCGTGTGTCTCTACCCTTCCCCCCCACCCCCGCTCATACCCCGTGTTGCCCTACTGTTCCCCCCACCCCTCTCTCATGCCCGGTGTCTCCCTCCTTTTCCCCCACCCCCGCTCATGCCCAGTGTGTCTCTCCCCTCCCCCCGCCCCCCGCTCATGACCCGTGTGTCTGTCCCCTCCCCCCACCCTTGCCCATGCCCCGTGTCTCCCTACTGTTTCCCTCACCCCCGCTCACTCCCCGTGTCTCTCTCCCCTTCCGCCCACCCCTGCTCATGTCCCGTGTCTCCCTACTGTCCTCCACCCCCCGCTCATGGCCAATGTCTCTCTCCACTTCCTCCCCAACCCCCGCTCATGCCCCGTGTCTCCCTGTTCCCCCCACCCCCCACTCATGCCCCGTGTCTCCCCTGTGCCCCCCCACCCCCCGCTTATGAGCTGTCTCCCCCGTTACCCCCACCCCCGCTCATGCCCGTGTCTCCCTTTTGTTACCCCCAACCCCCAGCTCCTGCCCTGTGTCTCACTTGTGTTACCCCCCACCCCCCGCTCATGCCCCGTGTCTCCCTTGTGTTACCCCCTACCACCCGCTCATGCCCCTTATCACCCTCCTTTCCCCCCACCCCCCGCTCATGCCCCGTGTCTCTCCCCTTCCCCCACCCCCCGCTCATGCACCGTGTCTCCCTCCTTTCCCTCCACCCCCGCTCATGCCCCGTGTGTCTCTCCCCTCCCCCCACCCCCGCCCATGCCCCATGTCTCCCTACTGTTCCCCTCACCCCCGCTCACTCCCTGTGTCTCTCTCCCCTTCCCCCCACCCCCTGCTCATGTTCCGTGTCTCCCTACTGTCCTC
Organism: Ambystoma mexicanum; assembly: GCF_040938575.1. Classification (NCBI taxonomy): domain Eukaryota; kingdom Metazoa; phylum Chordata; class Amphibia; order Caudata; family Ambystomatidae; genus Ambystoma; species Ambystoma mexicanum. The sequence continues at coordinate 139,826,865 of NC_090925.1, read as the reverse complement.
CACCCCCCGCTCATGGCCCATGTCTCTCTCCACTTCCCCCCCAACACCCGCTCATGCCCCGTATCTCCCCTGTTCCCCCCACCCCCACTCATGCCCCGTGTCTCCCCTGTGCCCCCCCACCCCCCGCTTATGAGCTGTCTCCCCCGTTACCCCCATCCCCCCGCTCATGCCCCGTGTCTCCCTTTTGTTACCCCCAACCCCCAGTTCCTGCCCCGTGTCTCACTTGTGTTACCCCCCACCCCCGCTCATGCCCCGTGTCTCCCTTGTGTTACCCCCTACCACCCGCTCATGCCCCTTATCACCCTCCTTTCCCCCACCCCCTGTTCATGCCCCGTGTCTCTCCCCTTCCCCCACCCCCCGCTCATGCCCCGTGTCTCCCTCCTTTCCCTCCACCCCCGCTCATGCCCCGTGTGTCTCTCCCCTCCCCCGCCCCATGTCTCCCTACTGTTCCCCTCACCCCCCGCTCACTCCCTGTGTCTCTCTCCCCTTCCCCCCACCCCCCGCTCATGTCCTGTGTCTCCCTACTGTCCTCCACCCCCCGCTCATGGCCCATGTCTCTCTCCACTTCCTCCCCAACCCCCGCTCATTGTAACGCTCACCTGATTCTCGCAGAGGCGCCGGTCTTGACTGGGCGACTACCGTATCTTCAAAGGTGATGTGTAGCACCCGGTTGGCTCTTTGGGCTGGACCTCTGTGCACTGTATGCCTGACGTGTAGAGTAAGAGGTCTGCAGATAGAAAATATGGGGTTAATGAACTGGGGTTATTGGGGTGTCCCTATCTCTTTCCTCTTCTCCTCTCCTGTAGACCCCCAAAGGTTAACGCTCTCACCTTAGGTAAGTGAATGCCGAGCTCTCCATCTGCCTCGGGGCAGGGTGCTGTAACCAGTTTCTTCACTGGATAGGTAGCGCAGGCCTCTTGACTTCAGAGGACTGCTGTCCGTCGTTTACTGCACGAACGGTAAGTTTCGAGTCATTCAAATGACTTTAAAGTCTTTAGTAATGATGTCTCTTGTTTTGCAGGGTTCCGGCGATGGCGGATGACGGGCTGAAGTGAGTTGAAGATGGAGCCCGTGTGATGAATAGAAGCGCCTGGAAGCACGTAAGTAAGCGCTTGTTGCCTGCTTCACGATGCGCTCTAACTGTCTTTTTATTTTGCAGGTACGAGTTCGGAGCGGCTGCAGGGTGCCAGAATACCCACTGGATTAGATGTGGAAAGGAGTAATGGCACGTGAGTATTAAAGTTCCCCAATGTCTTTAAACGCACCTTGTTTTGTCTTTCAGATGCGGGATGCAGCGCCGAAGGCCTCACGAGCGTGCGAAGAATTGGTGAGCTTTTGTCTTTCAGATGCCGGAATGCAGTGTGAAGACCTCCGGAGCGCACGAAGAGTAGGTAAGCCTTTGCCTTTCAGATGCCGGAATGCTAACCTGTTCTTTCTTGTCTTTATAGGTGTTGCTGAAGACTGGATTCAGAATGGTAAGCCTTTGCCTTTCAGATGCCGGAATGCTAACCTGTTCTTTCTTGTCTTTATAGGTGTTGCTGAAGACTGGATTCAGGATGGTAAGCCTTTTTCCTTAGGCCTAGGACCGGATGCAGAAGACACGATGAGCGTCCTGCTGCAGAGGTTGCAGAATAACGCAAAGCAAGATTCATCCACCGGGTGTGGTTTAAATAGCCTCCTGTAGTGCTTAGGTGTCTCCTTCCACAGCCACGCCTAGGTAAGAAAAGAGTTCCTGGTAAGAAAAGAGTTCCTGCCTTCCAGAAGAGTTCCAGTGTTCTGAATCTAGGGAGTGGCTCCAGCCCCACCCAACAGGAAAAGTAGTCCCAAACAGAAGAGGATCAGAGGCTCAACTGGCAGGCAAGTAAGCAGCATGGTCTGCTGCAGGTAAGTCCATCCAAGCATTATGAGCCCGGCGCTTCCAGCGCTGGGACTGGGCATATTTATGAGCCTGGTGCCACTGGCGCCAGGACTGGGTCCAAAAGGTCCCAATTGGGACTGGTTGGCACTCGTAACCTGGGTTATGGATCTGCTTCCAAGGGAGTTGGGAAAACCCTGACCTTTTGGAAGCAGAGATCATGACACTCATGCCCCGTGTCTCCCCTGTTCCCCCCCACCCCCCACTCATGCCCCATGTCTCCGCTGTGCCCCCCACCCCCTGCTTATGAGCTGTCTCCCCCGTTACCCCCACCCCCCTGCTCATGCCCCGTGTCTCCCTTTTGTTACCCCCAACCCCCAGGTCCTGCCCCGTGTCTCACTTGTGTTACCCCCCACCCCCCGCTCATGTCCCGTGTCTCCCTTGTGTTACCCCCTACCACCCGCTCATGCCCCTTGTCACTCTCCTTTCCCCCCCACCCCCGCTCATGCCCTATGTGTCTCTCCTCTCCCCCCACCCCCCGCTCATGTCCCGTGTCTCCCTCCTTCCCCCCACCCCCACCTCATGCCCCGTGTCTCCCTACTGTTCCCCCCAGCCCCCGCTCATGCCCCAAGTCTCTCTCCCCTTCCCCCCAACCCCCACTCATGCCCCGTGTCTTCCTACTGTTCCCCCACCCCCGCTCATGCCCCGTGTCTCCCTTGTGTTACCCCCCCGCTCATGCCCCGTGTCTCCCTACTGTTCCCCCCAACCCCCGCTCATGCCCTGTGTCTCCCTACTGTTCCCCTCAGCCCCCGCTCATGCCCCGTGTCTCTCTCCCCTGTGTCTCTCCCCTTCCCCCCACGCCCCACTCATGCCCCGTGTCTCTCTCACCATCCCCTCACCCCCTGCTCATGCTCCGTGTGTCCCTCCCCATGCTCATGCCCCGTGTTCATGCCCAGTGTCTCTCCCCTCCACCCAACCCCTGCTCAAGCCCCATGTGCCTCCCCTCCCCCCTCCCCCAGCTCATGCCCCGTGTGTCTCCCCTTCCCCCCACCTCCCGCTCATGCCCTGTGTGTCTCTCCCCTTCCCCCCACCCCCGCTCATGCCCCGTGTCTCCCTCCTTTCCCCCCACCCCCGCTTATGTCCCGTCTCTCCCCTCCCCCCACCCCCTGCTCATGCCCCGTGTGTCTCTCCCCTTCCCCCCACCCCCGCTCATGTCCCGTGTCTCCCTACTGTTCCCCCACCCCCCACTCATGCCCCGTGTCTCCCTTGTGTTACCCCCCACCCCCAGCTCATGCCCCATGTCTTCCTTGTGTTACCACCCCACCCCCTGCTCATGCCCCGTGTCTCCCTTGTGTTACCCACCCACACCCCGCTCATGCCCCGTGTCTCCATCGTGTTACCATCAACCCCCGCTCATGCCCCATGTCTCCCTCGTGTTACCCCCCCGCTCATGCCCCGTGTCTCCCTTGTGTTACCCCCCACCCCCGCTCATGCCCTGTGTCTCTCCCCTTCCCCCCACCCCCCGCTCATGCCCCATGTCTCCGTCCTTTCCCCCCACCCCTGCTCATGCCCCGTGTGTCTCTCCCCTTCCCCCCATCCCCCCATGCCCCGTGTGTCTCTCCCCTTCCCCCCCCACCCCCCGCTCATGCCCGTGTCTCTCTCCCCTTCCCCCCACCCCCCGCTCATGTCCCGTGTCTCCCTCCTTCCCCCCACCCCCCACTCATGCCCCGTGTCTTCCTACTGTTCCCCCCAGCCCCCGCTCATACCCCGTGTGTCTCTCCCCTTCCCCCCACCCCCCGCTCATGCCCCGTGTCTCTCTCGTTCCCCCACCCCCGTTCACGCCCTGTGTGTCTATACCCTTCCCCCCCACCCCCCACTCATGCCCCGTGTCTCTCTCACCATCCCCTCACCCCCTGCTCATGCTCCGTGTGTCCCTCCCCATGCTCATGCCCCGTGTTCATGCCCAGTGTCTCTCCCCTCCCCCCAACCCCTGCTCAAGCCCCATGTGCCTCCCCTCCCCCCTCCCCCAGCTCATGCCCCGTGTGTCTCCCCTTCCCCCCACCTCCCGCTCATGCCCCGTGTGTCTCTCCCCTTCCCCCCACCCCTGCTCATGCCCCATGTCTCCCTCCTTTCCCCCCACCCCCGCTTATGTCCCGTCTCTCCCCTCCCCCCACCCCCTGCTCATGCCCCGTGTGTCTCTCCCCTTCCCCCACCCCCCGCTCATACCCCATGTGTCTCTCCCCTTCCCCCCACCCCCGCTCATGTCCCATGTCTCCCTACTGTTCCCCCACCCCCCACTCATGCCCCGTGTCTCCCTTGTGTTACCCCCCACCCACAGCTCATGCCCCATGTCTTCCTTGTGTTACCCACCACCCCCTGCTCATGCCCCGTGTCTCCCTTGTGTTACCCACCCACACCCCGCTCATGCCCCGTGTCTCCATCGTGTTACCATCAACCCCCGCTCATGCCCCCTGTCTCCCTCGTGTTACCCCCCCGCTCATGCCCTGTGTCTCCCTTGTGTTACCCCCCACCCATGCCCTGTCTCCCCTGTTACCCCCCACTCCCCGCTCATGCCCCGTGTCTCCCTTGTGTTACCCCCCACCCCCGCTCATGCCCTGTGTCTCTCCCCTTCCCCCCACCCCCCGCTCATGCCCCATGTCTCCGTCCTTTCCCCCCACCCCTGCTCATGCCCCGTGTGTCTCTCCCCTTCCCCCCCACCCCCCCATGCCCCGTGTGTCTCTCCTCTTCCCCCCCACCCCCGCTCATGCCCGTGTCTCTCTCCCCTTCCCCCCACCCCCCGCTCATGACCCGTGTCTCCCTCCTTCCCCCACCCCCCACTCATGCCCCGTGTCTTCCTACTGTTCCCCCAGCCCCCACTCACGCCCCGTGTGTCTCTCCCCTTCCCCCCACCCCCCGCTCATGCCCCGTGTCTCTCTCGTTCCCCCACCCCCATTCACGTCCTGTGTGTCTATACCCTTCCCCCCCACCCCCTGCTCATGCCCCGTGTCTCTCTCCCCATCACCCCACCCCCCGCTCATGCCCCGTGTGTCTCTCCCCTTCCCCCCACCCCCCCGCTCATGCCCCACGTGTCTCTCCCCTTCTCCCCACCCCCGCTCATGCCCTGTGTGTCTCTCCCGTTCCCCCCACCCCCGTTCACGCCCCGTGTGTCTATACCCTTCCCCCCACCCCCTGCTCATGCCCCGTGTCTCTCACCCCATCACCCCACCCCCCGCTCATTCCCCGTGTCTCTCTCCCCTTCCACCCCACCCCCCCGCTCATGCCCCGTGTGTCTCTCCCCTTCCCCCCACCCCCCGCTCATGCCCTGTGTGTCTCTCCTCTTCCCCCCACCCCCCGCTCATGCCCCGTGTGTCTATACCCTTCCCCCCACCCCCTGCTCATGCCCGGTGTCAGGCTCCCCATCACCACACCCCCCGCTCATGCCCTGTGTCTCTCTCCTCTTCCCCCCACCCCCCTCTCATGCCCCGTGTCTCCCTCCTTTCCCCCCACCCCCGCTCATGCCCAGTGTGTCTCTCCCCTCCCCCCAACTCCCACTCATGCACCGTATCTCTCCCATCCCCCCCAACACCTCTCATGCCCCGTGTCTCCCTACTGTTCCTCCCAACCCCTGCTCACTCCCCGTGTGTCTCTCCCCTTCCCCCCACCTCCCGCTCATGTCCCGTGTCTCCCTACTGTTCCCCCCACCCCCGCTTATGCCCCGTGTCTCTCCACTTCCTCCCCACCCCCCGCTCATGCCCCGTGTCTCCCCTGTTCACCCCCACCCCACGCTCATGACCTGTCTCCCCTGTTACTCCCCACCCCCAGCTCATGCCCCATGTCTCCCTTGTGTTACCCCCCACCCCCAGCTCATGCCCCGCGTCTCCCTTGTGTTACCCCCCCACCCCCTGCTCATGCCCCGTGTCTCCCTTGTGTTACCCCCCACCCCCGCTCATGCCCGTGTCTCCCTTTTGTTACCCCCCACCCCCCGCTCATGCCCCGTGTCTCCCTTGTGTTAGCCCCCACCCCCGCTCATGCCCCGTGTCTCCCTCGTATTACCCCCCACCCCCCGTTCATGCCCCGTGTCTCCCTTGTGTTACCCCCCACCCATGCCTTGTCTCCCCTGTTACCCCCCACCCCCCACTCATGCTCCCTGTCTCTCCCATTCCCCCCCACCTCCCGCCCATGCCCCGTGTCACCCTCCTTTCCCCCCACCCCCGCTCATGCCCAGTGTGTCTCTCCCCTCCCCCCAACTCCCACTCATGCACCGTATCTCTCCCATCCCCCCCAACACCTCTCATGCCCCGTGTCTCCCTACTGTTCCTCCCAACCCCTGCTCACTCCCCGTGTGTCTCTCCCCTTCCCCCCACCTCCCGCTCATGTCCCGTGTCTCCCTACTGTTCCCCCCACCCCCCGCTTATGCCCCGTGTCTCTCCACTTCCTCCCCACCCCCCGCTCATGCCCCGTGTCTCCCCTGTTCACCCCCACCCCACGCTCATGACCTGTCTCCCCTGTTACTCCCCACCCCCAGCTCATGCCCCATGTCTCCCTTGTGTTACCCCCCACCCCCAGCTCATGCCCCGCTTCTCCCTTGTGTTACCCCCCCACCCCCTGCTCATGCCCCGTGTCTCCCTTGTGTTACCCCCACCCCCGCTCATGCCCGTGTCTCCCTTTTGTTACCCCCCACCCCCCGATCATGCCCCGTGTCTCCCTTGTGTTAGCCCCCACCCCCGCTCATGCCCCGTGTCTCCCTCGTATTACCCCCCACCCCCTGCTCATGCCCTGTGTCTCCCTTGTGTTACCCCCCACCCATGCCCTGTCTCCCCTGTTACCCCCCACCCCCCACTCATGCTCCCTGTCTCTCCCATTCCCCCCCACCTCCCGCCCATGCCCCGTGTCACCCTCCTTTCCCCCCACCCCCCTCTCATGCCCCGTGTGTCTCTCCCCTCCCCCCATACCCCACTCATGCCCCGTGTGCCTCTCCCCTTCCCCCCACCCCCCGCTCATACCCGTGTCTCTCCCCTTCCCCCCACCCCTGCTCATGCCCCGTGTCTCCCTACTTTTCCCCCCACCCCCGCTCATGCCCCGTGTCTCTCTCCCCTTCCCCCCACCCCCCACTCATGCCCCATGTCTCGCTCCCCTTCCCCCACCCCGCTCATGGCCCGTGTCTCTCTCCCCTTACCCCCCACCCCCCGCTCAAGCCCCAACTGCCTCCCCTCCGCCCCTCCCCCAGCTAATGCCCTGTGTGTCTCCCCTTCCCCCCCACCCCCGCTCATACCCCGTGTGTCTCTCCCATTCTCTCCCACCCCCCCGCTCATGCCCTGTGTCGCACCCCTTCCCCCACACCTCCCGCTCATGCCCCGTGTTTCTCTCCCCTTCCCCCCACCCCCGCTCATGCCCCGTGTCTCCCTCCTTTCCCCCCACCCCTGCTTATGTCCCGTCTCTCCCCTCCCCCACCCCCGCTCATGCCCCGTGTGTCTCTCCCCTTCCCCCAACCCCCCGCTCATACCCCGTGTGTCTCTCCCCTTCCCCCCATCCCCGTTCATGTCCCGTGTCTCTCTACTGTTCCCCCACCCCCCACTCATGCCCCGTGTTTCCCTTGTGTTACCCCCCACCCCCAGCTCATGCCCCGTGTGTCTCTCCCCTTCCCTCCACCCCCCGATCATGCCCCGTGTCTCTCTCCCCTTCCCCCCCACCCCCGCTCATGCCCTGTGTGTCTCTCCCCTTCCCCCCACCCCCGCTCATACCCCGTGTTGCCGTACTGTTCCCCCCACCCCCCGCTCATGCCCCGTGTCTCTCTCCCCTTCCCGCCCACCCCCCGCTCATGCCCCATGTGTCTCTCCCCTTCCCTCCACCCCCCGCTCAAGCCCCATCTGCCTCCCCTCCCCTCTCCCCCAGCTAATGCCCTGTGTGTCTCCCCTTCCCCCCCACCCCCGCTCATACCCTGTGTGTCTCTCCCATTCTCTCCCACCCCCCGCTCATGCCCTGTGTCGCACCCCTTCCCCCACACCTCCCGCTCATGCCCCGTGTTTCTCTCCCCTTCCCCCCCACCCCCGCTCATGCCCCGTGCCTCCCTCCTTTCCCCCCACCCCTGCTTATGTCCCGTCTCTCCCCTCCCCCACCCCCGCTCATGCCCCGTGTGTCTCTCCCCTTCCCCCAACCCCCCGCTCATACCCCGTGTGTCTCTCCCCTTCCCCCCATCCCCGCTCATGTCCCGTGTCTCCCTACTTTTCCCCCACCCCCCACTCATGCCCCGTGTCTCCCATGTGTTACCCCCCACCCACAGCTCATGCCCCGTGTGTCTCTCCCCTTCCCTCCACCCCCCGATCATGCCCCGTGTCTCTCTCCCCTTCCCCCCACCCCCGCTCATGCCCTGTGTGTCTCTCCCCTTCCCCCCACCCCCCCGATCATGCCCCGTGTCTCTCTCCCCTTCCCCCCACCCCCGCTCAAGCCCTGTGTGTCTCTCCCCTTCCCCCCCACCCCCCCGCTCATGCCCCGTGTGTCTCTCCCCTTCCCCCCACCCCCGCTCATGCCCTGTGTGTCTCTCCCCTTCCCCCCACCCCCGCTCATGCCCCGTGTGCCTATACCCTTCCCCCCACACCCCGCTCATGCCCCGTGTCTCTCTCCCCATCACCCCACCCCCCGCTCATGCCCCGTGTGTCTCTCCTCTTCCCCCCCACCCCCCTCTCATGCCCCGTGTCTCCCTCCTTTCCCCCCACCAACGCTAATGCCCAGTGTGTCTCTCCCCTCCCACTACCCCCCGCTCAAGCCCTGTGTGTCTCTCCCATCCCCCCACCACCGCTCATGCCCGGTGTCTCCCTACTGTTCCTCCCAACCCCCGCTCACTCCCTGTGTGTCTCTCCCCTTCCCCCCACCTCCTGCTCATGTCCCGTGTCTCCCTACTATTCCCCCCACCCCCCGCTCATGCCCCGTCTCTCTCTCCACTTCCTCCCCACCCCCCGCTCATCTCCCGTGTCTCCCCTGTTCACCCCCAACCCACGCTCATGACCTGTCTCCCCTGTTACTCCCCACCCCCAGCTCATGCCCCATGTCTCCCTTGTGTTACCCCCCCACCCCCAACTCATGCCCCGCGTCTCCCTTGTGTTACCCCCCACCCCCTGCTCATGCCCCATGTCTCCCTTGCGTTACCCCCCACCCCTGCTCATGCCCGTCTCTCCCTTTTGTTACCCCCCACCCCTCGCTCATGCCCCGTGTCTCCCTTGTGTTAGCCCCCACCCCCGCTCATGCCCCGTGTCTCCCTCGTGTTACCCCCCACCCCCGCTCATGCCCCGTGTCTCCCTTGTGTTACCCCCACCCATGCCCTGTCTCCCCTGTTACCCCCCACCCCCGCTCATGCTCTGTGTCTCTCCCCTTCCCCCCACCCCCCGCTCATGCCCTGTGGGTCTCTCCCCTCCCCCCCACACCCCGCTCATGCCCCGTGTGTCTCTCCCCTTCCCCCCCCCACTCATGCCCTGTGTGTCTCTCCCCTTCCCCTCCACCCCCACTCATGCCCCGTGTGTCTCTCCCCTTCCCCCCATCCCCGCTCATGTCCCGTGTCTCCCTACTGTTCCCCCACCCCCCACTCATGCCCCGTGTCTCCCTTGTGTTACCCCCCACCCCCAGCTCATGCCCCGTGTGTCTCTCCCCTTCCCCCACCCCCCAATCATGCCCCGTGTCTCTCTCCCCTTCCCCCCACCCCGCTCATGCCCCGTGTGTCTCTCCCCTTCCCCCCACCCCCGCTCATACTCCGTGTTGCCCTACTGTTCCCCCCACCCCCGCTCATGCCCCGTGTCTCTCTCCCCTTCCCCCCACCCCCCTGCTCATGCCCCGTGTGTCTCTCCCCTTCCCCCCACCCGCGCTCATACTCCGTGTTGCCCTACTGTTCCCCCCACCCCCGCTCATGCCCCGTGTCTCTCTCCCCTTCCCCCCCACCCCCCTGCTCATGCCCAGTGTGTCTCTCCCCATCACCCCACCCCCCGCTCATGCCCAGTGTCTCTCCTCTTCCCCCCACCCCCCTCTCATGCCCCGTGTCTCCCTCCTTTCCCCCCACCCCCGCTCATGCCCAGTGTGTCTCTCCCCTCCCACCACCTCCTGCTCATGCCCCGTGTGTCTCTCCCATCCCCCCACCACCGCTCATGCCCCGTGTCTCACCACGGTTCCTCCCAACCCCGCTCACTCCCTGTGTGTCTCTCCCCTTCCCCCCACCTCCCACTCATGTCCCGTGTCTCCCTACTGTTCCCCCCATCCCCCGCTCATGCCCCGTGTCTCTCTCCACTTCCTCCCTACCCCCCGCTCATGCCCCGTGTCTCCCCTGTTCACCCCCACCCCACGCTCATGACCTGTCTCCCCTGTTACTCCCCACCCCCAGCTCATGCCACATGTCTCCCTTGTGTTACCCCCCCACCCCCAACTCATGCCCTGTGTCTCCCTTGTGTTACCCCCCCACCCCCTGCTCATGCCTCGTGTCTCCCTTGTGTTACCCCCCACCCCTGCTCATGCCCGTGTCTCCCTTTTGTTACCCCCCACCCCCGCTCATGCCCCGTGTCTCCCTTGTGTTAGCCCCCACCCCCGCTCATGCCCCGTGTCTCCCTCATGTTACCCCCCACCCCCGCTCATGCCCCGTGTCTCTCTTGTGTTACCACCCACCCATGCCCTGTCTCTCTTGTTACCCCCCACCCCCTGCTCATGCTCCGTGTCTCTCCCCTTACCCCCCACCCCCCTCTCATGCCCCGTGTCTCACCTTCCCCCCCACCCCCGCTCATGCCCCGTGTGTCTCTCCCATTCTCCCCCACCCCCCGCTCATGCCCTGTGTCGCACCCCTTCCGCCACACCTCCCGCTCATGCCCCGTGTGTCTCTCCCCTTCCCCCCACCCCCGCTCATGTCCCGTGTCTCCCTACTGTTCCCCCACCCCCCACTCATGCCCCGTGTCTCCCTTGTGCTACCCCCCACCCACAGCTCATGCCCCATGTCTTCCTTGTGTTACCCCCCACCCCCTGCTCATGCCCCGTGTCTCCATCGTATTACCATCCACTCCCCGCTCATGCCCCATGTCTCCCTCGTGTTACCCCCCGCTCATGCCCTGTGTCTCCCTTGTGTTACCCCCCACCCATGCCCTGTCTCCCCTGTTATCTCCTGCTCATGCCCTGTGTCTCCCTTGTGTTACCCCCCACCCCTGCTCATGCCCTGTGTCTCTCCCCTTCCCCCCACCCCCGCTCATGCCCCATGTCTCCGTTCTTTCCCCCCACCCCCTGCTCATGCCCCGTGCGTCTCTCCACTCCCCCCTACTCCCCGCTCATGCCCCGTGTGTCTCTCCCCTTCCCTCCCACCCCCCGCTCATGCCCCGTGTGTCTCTCCCCTTCCCCCCCACCCCCCCTCATGCCTGTGTCTCTCTCCCCTTCCCCCCACACCCCGCTCATGTCCCGTGTCTCCCTCCTTCCTCCCCACTCCCCGCTCATGCCCCGTGTCTCTCTCCACTTCCACCCCACCCTCGCTCATGCCCCGTGTCTCCCCTGTTACTCCCCACCCACAGCTCATGCCCCATGTCTCCCTCGTGTTACCCCCTACCCCCAGCTCATGCCCCGCGTCTCCCTTGTGTTACCCCCCACCCCCTGCTCATGCCCCGTGTCTCCCTTGTGTTAACCCCCACCCCCGCTCATGCCCGTGTCTCCCTTTTGTTACCCCCCACCCCCGCTCATGCCCCGTGTCTCTCTCCCCTTCCCCCCACCCCCCACTCATGCCCCATGTCTCGCTCCCCTTCCCCCACCCCCGCTCATGCCCCGTGTCTCTCTCCCCTTCCCCCCACCCCCCGCTCAAGCCCCATGTGCCTCCCCTCCCCCCCTCCCCCAGCTCATGCCCCGTGTCTCCCCTTCCCCCCCACTCCCGCTCATGCCCCGTGTGTCTCTCCCATTCTCCCCCACCCCCCGCTCATGCCCTGTGTCGCACACCTTCCCCCACACCTCCCACTCATGCCACGTGTGGCTCTCCCCTTCCCCCCAACCCCGCTCATGCCCTGTGTCGCACCCCTTCCCCCACACCTCCCGCTCATGCCCCGTGTGTCTCTCCCCTTCCCCCCCACCCCCGCTCATGCCCTGTGTCTCCCTCCGTTCCCCAACCCCTGCTTATGTCCCGTCTCTCCCCTCCCGCCACCCACCGCTCATGCCCCGTGTGTCTCTCCCCTTCCCCCCCACCCCGCTCATACCCCATGTGTCTCTCCCCTTCCCCCCACCCCCGCTCATGTCCCGTGTCTCTCCCCTTCCCCCCACCCCACGCTCATACCCTGTGTGTCTATACCCTTCCCCCCACCCTCCGCTCATGCCCCGTGTCTCTCCCCATCACCCCACCCCCCGCTCATGCCCCGTGTGTCTCTCCTCTTCCCCCCACCCCTCTCTCATGCCCCGTGTCTCCCTCCTTTCCGCCCACCCCCGCTCATGCCCAGTGTGTCTCTCCCCTCCCCCCACACCCCGCTCATGCCCCGTGTGTCGCTCCCCTCCCCCCACCCCCGCTCATGCCCCGTGTCTCCCTCGTATTACCCCCCACCCCCTGCTCATGCCCTGTGTCTCCCTTGTGTTACCCCCCACCCATGCCCTGTCTCCCCTGTTACCCCCCACCCCCCACTCATGCTCCCTGTCTCTCCCATTCCCCCCCACCTCCCGCCCATGCCCCGTGTCACCCTCCTTTCCCCCCACCCCCCTCTCATGCCCCGTGTGTCTCTCCCCTCCCCCCATACCCCACTCATGCCCCGTGTGCCTCTCCCCTTCCCCCCACCCCCCGCTCATACCCGTGTCTCTCCCCTTCCCCCCACCCCTGCTCATGCCCCGTGTCTCCCTACTTTTCCCCCCACCCCCGCTCATGCCCCGTGTCTCTCTCCCCTTCCCCCCACCCCCCACTCATGCCCCATGTCTCGCTCCCCTTCCCCCACCCCGCTCATGGCCCGTGTCTCTCTCCCCTTACCCCCCACCCCCCGCTCAAGCCCCAACTGCCTCCCCTCCGCCCCTCCCCCAGCTAATGCCCTGTGTGTCTCCCCTTCCCCCCCACCCCCGCTCATACCCCGTGTGTCTCTCCCATTCTCTCCCACCCCCCCGCTCATGCCCTGTGTCGCACCCCTTCCCCCACACCTCCCGCTCATGCCCCGTGTTTCTCTCCCCTTCCCCCCACCCCCGCTCATGCCCCGTGTCTCCCTCCTTTCCCCCCACCCCTGCTTATGTCCCGTCTCTCCCCTCCCCCACCCCCGCTCATGCCCCGTGTGTCTCTCCCCTTCCCCCAACCCCCCGCTCATACCCCGTGTGTCTCTCCCCTTCCCCCCATCCCCGTTCATGTCCCGTGTCTCTCTACTGTTCCCCCACCCCCCACTCATGCCCCGTGTCTCCCTTGTGTTACCCCCCACCCCCAGCTCATGCCCCGTGTGTCTCTCCCCTTCCCTCCACCCCCCGATCATGCCCCGTGTCTCTCTCCCCTTCCCCCCCACCCCCGCTCATGCCCTGTGTGTCTCTCCCCTTCCCCCCACCCCCGCTCATACCCCGTGTTGCCGTACTGTTCCCCCCACCCCCCGCTCATGCCCCGTGTCTCTCTCCCCTTCCCGCCCACCCCCCGCTCATGCCCCATGTGTCTCTCCCCTTCCCTCCACCCCCCGCTCAAGCCCCATCTGCCTCCCCTCCCCTCTCCCCCAGCTAATGCCCTGTGTGTCTCCCCTTCCCCCCCACCCCCGCTCATACCCTGTGTGTCTCTCCCATTCTCTCCCACCCCCCGCTCATGCCCTGTGTCGCACCCCTTCCCCCACACCTCCCGCTCATGCCCCGTGTTTCTCTCCCCTTCCCCCCCACCCCCGCTCATGCCCCGTGCCTCCCTCCTTTCCCCCCACCCCTGCTTATGTCCCGTCTCTCCCCTCCCCCACCCCCGCTCATGCCCCGTGTGTCTCTCCCCTTCCCCCAACCCCCCGCTCATACCCCGTGTGTCTCTCCCCTTCCCCCCATCCCCGCTCATGTCCCGTGTCTCCCTACTTTTCCCCCACCCCCCACTCATGCCCCGTGTCTCCCATGTGTTACCCCCCACCCACAGCTCATGCCCCGTGTGTCTCTCCCCTTCCCTCCACCCCCCGATCATGCCCCGTGTCTCTCTCCCCTTCCCCCCACCCCCGCTCATGCCCTGTGTGTCTCTCCCCTTCCCCCCACCCCCGCTCATACCCCGTGTTGCCCTAGTGTTCCCCCCACCCCCCGCTCATGCCCCGTGTCTCTCTCCCCTTCCCCCCCACCCCCCCGCTCATGCCCCGTGTGTCTCTCCCCTTCCCCCCACCCCCGCTCATGCCCTGTGTGTCTCTCCCCTTCCCCCCACCCCCGCTCATGCCCCGTGTGCCTATACCCTTCCCCCCACACCCCGCTCATGCCCCGTGTCTCTCTCCCCATCACCCCACCCCCCGCTCATGCCCCGTGTGTCTCTCCTCTTCCCCCCCACCCCCCTCTCATGCCCCGTGTCTCCCTCCTTTCCCCCCACCAACGCTAATGCCCAGTGTGTCTCTCCCCTCCCACTACCCCCCGCTCAAGCCCTGTGTGTCTCTCCCATCCCCCCACCACCGCTCATGCCCGGTGTCTCCCTACTGTTCCTCCCAACCCCCGCTCACTCCCTGTGTGTCTCTCCCCTTCCCCCCACCTCCTGCTCATGTCCCGTGTCTCCCTACTATTCCCCCCACCCCCCGCTCATGCCCCGTCTCTCTCTCCACTTCCTCCCCACCCCCCGCTCATCTCCCGTGTCTCCCCTGTTCACCCCCAACCCACGCTCATGACCTGTCTCCCCTGTTACTCCCCACCCCCAGCTCATGCCCCATGTCTCCCTTGTGTTACCCCCCCACCCCCAACTCATGCCCCGCGTCTCCCTTGTGTTACCCCCCACCCCCTGCTCATGCCCCATGTCTCCCTTGCGTTACCCCCCACCCCTGCTCATGCCCGTCTCTCCCTTTTGTTACCCCCCACCCCTCGCTCATGCCCCGTGTCTCCCTTGTGTTAGCCCCCACCCCCGCTCATGCCCCGTGTCTCCCTCGTGTTACCCCCCACCCCCGCTCATGCCCCGTGTCTCCCTTGTGTTACCCCCCACCCATGCCCTGTCTCCCCTGTTACCCCCCACCCCCGCTCATGCTCTGTGTCTCTCCCCTTCCCCCCACCCCCCGCTCATGCCCTGTGGGTCTCTCCCCTCCCCCCCACACCCCGCTCATGCCCCGTGTGTCTCTCCCCTTCCCCCCCCACTCATGCCCTGTGTGTCTCTCCCCTTCCCCTCCACCCCCACTCATGCCCCGTGTGTCTCTCCCCTTCCCCCCATCCCCGCTCATGTCCCGTGTCTCCCTACTGTTCCCCCACCCCCCACTCATGCCCCGTGTCTCCCTTGTGTTACCCCCCACCCCCAGCTCATGCCCCGTGTGTCTCTCCCCTTCCCCCACCCCCCAATCATGCCCCGTGTCTCTCTCCCCTTCCCCCCCACCCCGCTCATGCCCCGTGTGTCTCTCCCCTTCCCCCCACCCCCGCTCATACTCCGTGTTGCCCTACTGTTCCCCCCACCCCCGCTCATGCCCCGTGTCTCTCTCCCCTTCCCCCCACCCCCCTGCTCATGCCCCGTGTGTCTCTCCCCTTCCCCCCACCCGCGCTCATACTCCGTGTTGCCCTACTGTTCCCCCCACCCCCGCTCATGCCCCGTGTCTCTCTCCCCTTCCCCCCCACCCCCCTGCTCATGCCCAGTGTGTCTCTCCCCATCACCCCACCCCCCGCTCATGCCCAGTGTCTCTCCTCTTCCCCCCACCCCCCTCTCATGCCCCGTGTCTCCCTCCTTTCCCCCCACCCCCGCTCATGCCCAGTGTGTCTCTCCCCTCCCACCACCTCCTGCTCATGCCCCGTGTGTCTCTCCCATCCCCCCACCACCGCTCATGCCCCGTGTCTCACCACGGTTCCTCCCAACCCCGCTCACTCCCTGTGTGTCTCTCCCCTTCCCCCCACCTCCCACTCATGTCCCGTGTCTCCCTACTGTTCCCCCCATCCCCCGCTCATGCCCCGTGTCTCTCTCCACTTCCTCCCTACCCCCCGCTCATGCCCCGTGTCTCCCCTGTTCACCCCCACCCCACGCTCATGACCTGTCTCCCCTGTTACTCCCCACCCCCAGCTCATGCCACATGTCTCCCTTGTGTTACCCCCCCACCCCCAACTCATGCCCTGTGTCTCCCTTGTGTTACCCCCCCACCCCCTGCTCATGCCTCGTGTCTCCCTTGTGTTACCCCCCACCCCTGCTCATGCCCGTGTCTCCCTTTTGTTACCCCCCACCCCCGCTCATGCCCCGTGTCTCCCTTGTGTTAGCCCCCACCCCCGCTCATGCCCCGTGTCTCCCTCATGTTACCCCCCACCCCCGCTCATGCCCCGTGTCTCTCTTGTGTTACCACCCACCCATGCCCTGTCTCTCTTGTTACCCCCCACCCCCTGCTCATGCTCCGTGTCTCTCCCCTTACCCCCCACCCCCCTCTCATGCCCCGTGTCTCACCTTCCCCCCCACCCCCGCTCATGCCCTGTGTGTCTCTCCCATTCTCCCCCACCCCCCGCTCATGCCCTGTGTCGCACCCCTTCCGCCACACCTCCCGCTCATGCCCCGTGTGTCTCTCCCCTTCCCCCCACCCCCGCTCATGTCCCGTGTCTCCCTACTGTTCCCCCACCCCCCACTCATGCCCCGTGTCTCCCTTGTGCTACCCCCCACCCACAGCTCATGCCCCATGTCTTCCTTGTGTTACCCCCCACCCCCTGCTCATGCCCCGTGTCTCCATCGTATTACCATCCACTCCCCGCTCATGCCCCATGTC
This sequence comes from Ambystoma mexicanum, assembly GCF_040938575.1. Lineage (NCBI taxonomy): Eukaryota > Metazoa > Chordata > Amphibia > Caudata > Ambystomatidae > Ambystoma > Ambystoma mexicanum. Next base: position 139,810,194 of record NC_090925.1, on the reverse strand, counting down.
TCCCTCGTGTTACCCCCCGCTCATGCCCTGTGTCTCCCTTGTGTTACCCCCCACCCATGCCCTGTCTCCCCTGTTATCTCCTGCTCATGCCCTGTGTCTCCCTTGTGTTACCCCCCACCCCTGCTCATGCCCTGTGTCTCTCCCCTTCCCCCCACCCCCGCTCATGCCCCATGTCTCCGTTCTTTCCCCCCACCCCCTGCTCATGCCCCGTGCGTCTCTGCACTCCCCCCTACTCCCCGCTCATGCCCCGTGTGTCTCTCCCCTTCCCTCCCACCCCCCGCTCATGCCCCGTGTGTCTCTCCCCTTCCCCCCCACCCCCACTCATGCCTGTGTCTCTCTCCCCTTCCCCCCACACCCCGCTCATGTCCCGTGTCTCCCTCCTTCCTCCCCACCCCCCGCTCATGCCCCGTGTCTCTCTCCACTTCCACCCCACCCTCGCTCATGCCCCGTGTCTCCCCTGTTCACCCCCACCCCACGCTCATGACCTGTCTCCCCTGTTACTCCCCACCCACAGCTCATGCCCCATGTCTCCCTCGTGTTACCCCCTACCCCCAGCTCATGCCCCACGTCTCCCTTGTGTTACCCCCCACCCCCTGCTCATGCCCCGTGTCTCCCTTGTGTTAACCCCCACCCCCGCTCATGCCCGTGTCTCCCTTTTGTTACCCCCCACCCCCGCTCATGCCCCGTGTCTCTCTCCCCTTCCCCCCACCCCCCACTCATGCCCCATGTCTCGCTCCCCTTCCCCCACCCCCGCTCATGCCCCGTGTCTCTCTCCCCTTCCCCCCACCCCCCGCTCAAGCCCCATGTGCCTCCCCTCCCCCCCTCCCCCAGCTCATGCCCCGTGTCTCCCCTTCCCCCCCACTCCCGCTCATGCCCCGTGTGTCTCTCCCATTCTCCCCCACCCCCCGCTCATGCCCTGTGTCGCACACCTTCCCCCACACCTCCCACTCATGCCACGTGTGGCTCTCCCCTTCCCCCCAACCCCGCTCATGCCCTGTGTCGCACCCCTTCCCCCACACCTCCCGCTCATGCCCCGTGTGTCTCTCCCCTTCCCCCCCACCCCCGCTCATGCCCTGTGTCTCCCTCCGTTCCCCAACCCCTGCTTATGTCCCGTCTCTCCCCTCCCGCCACCCACCGCTCATGCCCTGTGTGTCTCTCCCCTTCCCCCCCACCCCGCTCATACCCCATGTGTCTCTCCCCTTCCCCCCACCCCCGCTCATGTCCCGTGTCTCTCCCCTTCCCCCCACCCCACGCTCATACCCTGTGTGTCTATACCCTTCCCCCCACCCTCCGCTCATGCCCCGTGTCTCTCCCCATCACCCCACCCCCCGCTCATGCCCCGTGTGTCTCTCCTCTTCCCCCCACCCCTCTCTCATGCCCCGTGTCTCCCTCCTTTCCGCCCACCCCCGCTCATGCCCAGTGTGTCTCTCCCCTCCCCCCACACCCCGCTCATGCCCCGTGTGTCGCTCCCCTCCCCCCACCCCCGCTCATGCCCCGTGTCTCCCTACTGTTCCCCCCACCCCCCCTCCTGCCCCATGTCTCTCTCCCCTTCCCCCCACCCCCCACGCATGCCCCATGTCTCGCTCCCCTTCCCCCACCCCCGCTCATGGCCCGTGTCTCTCTCCCCTTCCCCCCACCCCCCTGCTCAAGCCCCATGTGCCTCCCCTCCCCCCCTCCCCAGCTAATGCCCCGTGTGTCTCCCCTTCCTCCCACCCCCGCTCATGCCCTGTGTGTCTACCCCATTCTCCCACACCCCCGCTCATGCCCTGTGTCGCACCCCTTCCCCCACACCTCCCGCTCATGCCCCGTGTTTCTCTCCCCTTCCCCCCCCCCCGCTCACGCCCCGTGTCTCCATCCTTTCCCCCACCCCTGCTTATGTCCCGTCTCTCCCCTCCCCCCACCCCTGCTCATGCCCCTTGTGTCTCTCCCCTCCCCCCACCCCCCACTCATACCCCGTTTGTCTCTCCCCTTCCCCCCACCCCCGCTCATGTCCCGTGTCTCCCTACTGTTCCCCCACCCCCCACTCATGCCCCGTGTCTCCCTTGTGTTACCCCCCACCCCCAGCTCATGCCCCGTGTGTCTCTCCCCTTCCCCCCACCCCCCACTCATGCCCCGTGTCTCTCTCCCCTTCCCCCCACCCCCGTTCATGCCCTGTGTGTCTCTCCCCTTCCCCCCACCCCTGCTCATACCCCGTGTTGCCCTACTGTTCCCCCACCCCCCGCTCATGCCCCGTGTCTCTCTCCCCTTCCCCCCACCCCCCTGTTCATGCCCTGTGTGTCTCTCCCCTTCCCCCACCCCCTGCTCACGCCCTGTGTGTCTCTCCCCTTCCCCCCACCCCCGCTCATGCCCCGTGTGTCTATACCCTTACCCCCCACACCCCGCTCATGCCCCGTGTGTCTCTCCTCTTCCCCCCACCCCCCTCTCATGCCCTGTGTCTCCCTACTGTTCCCCCACCCCCCGCTCATGCCCCGTTTCTCTCTCCACTTCCTCCCCACCCCCCGCTCATGCCCCATGTCTCCCCTGTTCACCCCCACCCCACGCTCATGACCTGTCTCCCCTGTTACTCCCCACCCCCAGCTCATGCCCCATGTCTCCCTTGTGTTACCCCCACTCCCAACTCATGCCCCGTGTCTCCCTTGTGTTACCCCCCCACCCCCTGCTCATGCCCCGTGTCTCCCTTGTGTTACCCCCCACCCCCGCTCATGCCCCGTGTCTCTCCCCTTCCCCCCACCCCCCGCTCATGCCCCATGTCTCCGTCCTTTCCTCCCACCCCTGCTCATGCCCCGTGTGTCTCTCCACTCCCCCCCAGCCTCCGCTCATGCCCCGTGTGTCTCTCCCCTTCCCCCGAACCCCCCGCTCATGCCCGTGTCTCTCTCCCTTCCCCCCACCCCCGCTCATGTCCCGTGTCTCCCTCCTTCTCCCCACCCCCCACTCATGCCCCGTGTCTCCCTACTGTTCCCCCCAGCCCCCACTCATGCCCCGTGTGTCTCTCCCCTTCCCCCACCCCCCGCTCATGCCCCGTGTCTCTCTCCCCTTCCCCCCACCCCCCGCTCATGCCCCGTGTGTCTCTCCCCTTCCCCCCCACCCCCGCTCATACCCTGTGTTGCCCTACTGTTCCCCCCAACCCCCGCTCATGCCCCGTGTCTCTCTCCCCTAGGCCCCCACCCCCCCGCTCATGCCCTGTGTGTCTCTCCCCCTCCCCCCAACCCCCGCTCATGCCATGTGTCTCTCCCCTTCCCCCCACCCCCCGCTCATGCCCCGTGTGTCTATACCCTTCCCCCCCACCCCCTGCTCATGCCCCGTGTTTCTCTCCCCATCACCCCACCCCCCGCTCATGCCCCGTGTCTCTCTCCTCTTCCCCCCCACCCCCCCCTCATGCCCTGTGTCTCCCTCCTTTCCCCCCACCCCCGCTCATGCCCAGTGTGTCTCTCCCCTCCCCCCACCACCCGCTCATGCACCGTGTGTCTCTCCCATCCCCCGCACCCCCGCTCATGCCCCGTGTTTCCCTCTTTTCCCCCCACCCCCCGATCATGCCCCATGTGTCTCTCCCCTTCCCCTCACCCCAGGCACATGCCCTGTGTGTCTCTACCCTTCCCCCCACCCCCCGCTCAAGCCCCGTGTGTCTCTCCCCTTCCCCCCCACCCCCCGCATGTCTCTCTCCTTCCCCCCACCCCCTGCTCATGCCCCGTGTCTCACCCCTTCCCCCCACCCCCGCTCATGCCCCGTGTGTCTCTCACCTTCCCCCACCCCCCGCTCATGCCCCGTGTGTCTCTCCCCTTCCCCCACCCCCCGCTCATGCCCCGTATGTCTCTCCCCTTCCCCCCTCCCCACGCTCATGCCCCGTGTCTCTCTCCCCTTCCCCCCACCCCCCGCTCATGCCCCGTCTGTCTATCCCCTTCCCCCACCACACGCTCATGCCCTGTGTCTCCCTCCTTTCCCCCCACCCCCTGCTCATGCCCCGTGTCTCCCTACTGTTCCCCCCACCCACCGCTCATGCCCCGTGTATCTCTCCCCTCCCCCTCTTCCCCCGCTCATGTCCCGTGTCTCCATACTGTTCCCACCGACCCCCGCTCATGCCTCGTGTCTCTCTCCACTTCCCCCCACCCCCCGCTTATTCCCCGTGTGTCTCTCTCATGCCCCGTGTGTCTCTCCCCTTCCCCCCACCCCCGCTCATGCCCTGTGTGTCTCTCCCCTTCCCCCCACCACCCGCTCATGCCCCGTGTGTCTCGCCCCTTCCCCCCACCCCCTGCTCATGCCCGTGTCTCTCTCCCCTTCCCCCACCCCACGCTCATGCCCCTTGTTTCTCTCCCCTTCCCCCACCCCCCGCTCATGCCCCGTGTCTCTCCCCTTCCCCCCCACCCCCCGCTCATGCCCCGTGTGTCTCTCCCCCCCACCCCCGCTCATGCCCTTTGTCTCACTTGTGTTACCCCTCCGCTCGTGCCCTGTGTCCCCTGTTACCCCCCACCCCCGCTCATGCCCTGTGTCTCCCTTGTATTACCCCCCACCCCCCGCTCATGCCCAGTGTCTCCCCTGTTCCCCCCACCCCTGCCCATGCCTTGTGTCCCCCTCCTTGTTCCCCCCACCCCCCACTCATGCCCCGTGTCTCTCTCCTGTTACCCCCCACTCCCCCCTCATGCCCTGTGTCTCCCTTGTGTTGCCCCCCACCCCCCGCTCATGCCCCATGTCTCCCTCCTGTTGCCCCCCACCCCCCTCTCATGCCCTGTGTCTCCCTTCTGGTCCCCCCATACCCATGCCCTGTTGTGTTCTCTTTATACACTCCGCCTTCCCTTTCCATGGTGTCCATCTTGGTAAAAGATTTTCCTTCCTACACCGTGACGCTGCAGGCGTTCCGGTTTGGGAAGAACAATCTTTTTTTTACCACCCGGGTTCCCACTTTGAGAACCTAGGATGCTAGTGGACTTCATCCATTGAAAAGGACGTTATGGTTACGTTGCATTAATAAAAAACTATGAAATTCAATGAAAAAACTTTGTTAAAGGGAAGTTATGGTAAAGTTGCACTAATAGAAACCAATGAAATACTGTGAAAAAACTTTGTTAAAGGGACGTTATGGTTAAGTTGCGCTACTAAAAACCTATGAAATTCAGTGAAAAAACTTTGTTAAAGGGACGTTATGGTTAAGTTGCGCTACTAATAACCTATGAAATTCAGTGAAAAAACTTTGTTAAAGGGACTTTATGGTTAAGTTGTGTTACTAAAAACCTCTGAAATTCAGTGAAAAAACTTTGTTAAAGGGACGTTATGGTTCCAAGTAAAACCGAAAAACCCTTGAAATTCGCCAGTTATGGTAAGCTAAGCAACCATATCTCGTGCCACCACCGTGCACTGCTAAGCCTAACACCCAGGACATCAAAGATGACATCAAAAATGTAATTGATGACATCACTGATGACATCGCATGTGCATTTACCTTTCATGAAAAGTCTGTACAAGGGATTCTTAGTGTAATGTTAATAAAAAAAGTGTCAAAGATTATTGGAATAAATATCAAGTGCTAATCAGTGCATTAAGCTATGCATTGATATAAATGGCATTCTATTATTAACTTCAATCCAGTATACTAAGGTACTCATGTAGAAACATAGGCATTTTGAGCAGCATACATGATGGATGTGCAATATTCATACCTTGCCATGTTGAATAGTGAAATGATAACTGTCTTCATATTAGAGTTTTGCGTACAGTGAAACTTGTGATAAGTAGGTAATAAAACCCACTTACTACATAATTGCATTATTATAGACAAATCACAAAGAGACAACACCACATACAAATATGAATATAGAGAAGGGAATTGAAGTAAGAAAATAAAACAGCAATAGTAGCAGAAAGTGTTCATAACCTAACTGATTACCTTTATGCAGAGAAATGATTGCTCTGTTTCAAAGCTGTTACTTACCCTATCTATATATATCATATGATGTGTCTGGACCCTAAGGAAAATAGTGTGAGTACAGCATATTAAAATATGAGCATATACAGGGAAAGTACAGTAATAAAAAAACATCAAAAGTATCTGAAAGTGCTGATAAATCTACTGATAATTTGAATGCACAAAAAGGATTGCTGTCTTTCAAGGTTGTGTCTTCCCCTATGTATATGTTTCATATGATATGACTGGACCATAAGGGAATTATTGTAAGAACATACTTGAAGGATAAGTCTACGAATATAGTACATTTACAATTTTTAGTTCCTGACTGTTACTGAAGAAATCATGTGGCCTAAATATGTTAGGAAAGGAAAAAAGGGGGAGTCAGACATGTGATGTCATCAGTGATGTCATCAATGACATTTGTGATGTCATCTTTGATGTCCTGGGTGTTAGGCTTAGCAGTGCACGGTGGTGGCGAGAGTTATGGTTGCTTAGCTTACCATAACTGGCGAATTGCAAGGGTTTTTCGGTTTTACTTGGAACCATAACGTCCCTTTAACAAAGTTTTTTCACTGAATTTCATAGGTTTTTAGTAGCGCAACTTAACCATAACGTCCCTTTAACAAAGTTTTTTCACTGAATATATATATATATACTCGCGCCACCACCGTGCACTGCTAAGCCTAACACCCAGGACATCAAAGATGACATCATAAATGTCATTGATGACATCACTGATGACATCACATGTCTGGCTCACTATTTTTTCTTTTGCTGACATATCTAGGCCACATGGTTTTCTTCAGTAACAGTCAGAAACTAAGAATTTTATTTTATTTGTAGACATATCCTTCTAGTAGGTTCTTACAGTAATTCCCTTAGAGTACAGTCACATCATATGAAACATATACATATGGGAAAACACAAGCTTGAAAGACAGCAATCCTTTTTGTGCATAAAGATAATCACTAGACTTATGAGCACTTTCTGATAGTTCTGTTGTTTTTTTTATGGCTTTACTTTCCCTGTATATGGTCATATTTGTATACATTGGACTCACACTACTTTCCTTAGGGTCCAATCACATCAAGTGATACATATACATAGGGTAAATAGCAGCTTTGAAACAGAGCAATCATTTATTTGCATGAAACTAATCAGTTAAGTTATGAATTGTTTCTGCTACTACTTGTGCTTTTTTGCTAACTTCACTTTCCCTGTATATGCCCATATTGGTATGTGTTCTTGTGTCTTTGTGTTTTGTCTGTAGTAATGCAATTATGTAATACATGGGTTTTATTAGCTACGTATTACATATTTCACAGTACACAAAAATCTATTAAGAAAACAATTATCATTTCATTATTCAACATATGAACATTACGAATATCATACCTTCATCTTGTACGCTGCACACAATGTTATGTTTCTGTATGAGTAGCTTAGTATACTAGATAGAACCCCATAATAGGATGCTATTAATATGAATGCATCGTTCAATGCACTTATTAGGGTATATTTCTTGCAATGATTCTTGACACTTTTTTCGCAACATAATAAGAATCCCTTCTACACATATTTCATGAGAAGTACATACACATGTGATGTCATCAGTGATGTTATCAATGACATTTGTGATGTCATCTTTGATGTCCTGGGTATTAGTCTTAGCAGTGCACGGTGGTGGCGCGAGTTACGGTTGCTTAGCTTACCATAACTGGCGAATTTCAAGGGTTTTTCGGTTTTACTTTGAACCATAACGTCCCTTTAACAAAGTTTTTTCACTGAATTTCATAGGTTTTTAGTAGCACAACTTAACCATAATATCCCTGACTTCATATACATGTAACATAGAACATACTAACCCCCTCGTAGTGATTTTCATGTCCGCGGACTACCGCCATGTCCACGGACACATCGAAAATCTGAGCGTGGTGAATGTAAATTTAAATATTGTGCCCCATTTCCCCTTTGAAGTTGGCTCTGAAAAGAGCCGTTGTTTTTTTTTTTTTTACAGATGCTTGCCAGACACCTGTTATTTTGTATTTTTTTTCTTGTTTTTTTCTTACTTTACTCCTAAAATCTTTTCATAACCTTCTCCAAAGCAACCCTTACATTCCAAAATAGAAAGGCATTTCCCGTGAAAGATAAAGAAATGCCATCTTCTTTAAAATTAACAGCATTACTGGCATCAATATTCTCATTGTTACAGAAGAACATACCAGCTCTAAGCATGAAGGCACACATGCCTCGGTTGATGACACACCTACCAATGTTTTGCTGAGGACAAAAAACTGAACTATTGTCCCATATTGCCCTAGGTAGCAATCCAGAAAAAATTACTTTCGCATTTGGAAAGATCTTCATTACGGCTTGAACCAAGCGTTCCAAATCAGCCAAAAAATTAGGGGCACTGACGTTGCCCAAATGGAAAGCATCATAGTGCAAAACTACCACATGCGGACTGTTCATCGTGGCCATATCCTCACAAACTTGTACAATTCCCTGTACATTGCAATCAGGCACAGTGCTCCACACCACCTCCACTCCTTTCACATCAAAGTTCTTTGCAACATGCCTGCATTCAGCTTACTGCTGTAAACCATGCACAAGCATATCTCCGAGCACCAACACCCTGACTTTCTCCACTTCTGCCATCTTCACCACACACAGTCTCTTTCAACACAAATCCACAACCTTGACATCTGATTGGCTGATCCGTACAGTCTTCTTTCCATGTTGGATTTCCTGGAAAAACCCGGATGTAGCACGCCCTGTACACGAACAGCCGCGGTGTCCGCGGACGGCGTCCACTTTACTCTCTGTGCCATTCCCTCATTGCATACAGCTAAGCAATCACACAATACGAATAACGTCCTCAGAACATCCATTTTGTGAATTTTCAAACATTTCAGGACAATTATCATTTCTTTATTCAACATATTAACATTACAAATATTATACTTTCATCTTGTACTCTGCACACAATGCTATGTTTCTCCATTAGTAGCTCAGTATACTAGATAGAATCCCATAATACATTGCTATTTATATCAATGCATCGTTCAAAGCACTAATAACGGTATGATATTTATTGCAATATCCTTGACACTTTTTTCGCAACATTATAATAAAAATCCCTAGTACACAAATTCCATGAAAAGTACATACACATGTGATCTCATCAGTGATTTCATCAATGACATTTGCGATGTCATCTTTGATGTCCTGGGTGCTAGTCTTAGCAGTGCACGGTGGTGGCGCGAGTTATTTTTCATAGCTTACCATAACTTGCAATTTTCAGGGGTCTTTCGGCTGTACTTAAAACCATAACGTCCTTTAAACAAACTTTTTTTAATATCACGCAAAAAATATACAAACATGGCATGCAAAAACCAACTTCTCACAGATGGCTTTACACAGAATGTTGCAAGTAAGAATTTATGCTCGTTCACAGTGAAGGTCAGCTGCTTCCATTTTTTTCTCGGGCCCCGGAGAGGCTCACGAAGCGGACTATAAGGTTGTATTGTGTTTTGACCTTGACAGACAGAGATTGTGATGAAAGACTTCTCTTGAAGGAGTGTTGCTAAAACGTAAGAGAAGATAAGGATGAAATTTATTAAACGAAACCACTTTTATATATTATATCACTATGCGAAAGATCGTTGGCACACGCAGAGTCGTATTTTGGGACTGCACCACTCGTAGACAATGGAAATTGCAATTGTACTGTAAGTAACCCTTTAGATTATTTTATACCAAATATAATTACAATAGCGTAGCATTAAAGACTGCTCAAGTTGAACTTGTTTGTTGAAAGTGGCATAATGTTTTCTACCGCGCACTATCACCGCCGAATTGATCCCCTGTTGTTTAGAGGGCTCTGAAAAAGGCAGACGACACAGGGTGGGTTAATACAAATAATTTAACCGGTCTGTAGGTGGTCAAGCGCTCTACTCGCTGTGCCACTTCACTGTAGCCTGTCAAATGGCACAGCGAGTACAACGCTCGCTTTGACATCCGTGCACAGCTTGCTAACGCAAGTTCGAATCCCGGCAAGGCCAAACTCAGCCTTTCATCCTTCCGTGGTCGATAAATAAGCACCACACACCGTGGTTAATAATAAGCACCGCTTAGATACCTCACGGTTCTTAGCGCTATATGAATGGGAAAATATTATTATTTTATTATTAACATACTCTGTTGCACTATCTTCGATAGCAAATGGTTTCATGCCCTAATAAATAAAATGATGATTTTTAATGAAGATCGGCTGGTGAGACTAATTTATGTTTTTTAAAACAGGTATGTGGCACCATTTTGCCTATGTCACGATTTACAGACTTCAGCGGATGGGGTCTTCAACTGCCAGGTGCAGGTCCAAATATGCAACTTCATGACCCTCACCATTTTATGGGACAATCGCCAAGGACCAATATGCCCTTACGCAGTACTAGCGGCTACAAACAACATACCAACCAATAGGGTGGTCTAATGGCTAGTTTTTGCCGCAACCTTCCGATTATCAGAGCGACCATTTACTGCTTTTATCATAAACCAACAGCCTATCTACTGCAAAGGAACAACGCGTGGCTCCAAATAAACTTTTGCTGATCGACAGCAGAGACTATAGCAAATCGCTGAATATTCACTAAACATTTCATGTGAAATAAATGTACTTTACCAAATGTACAATCCTGCTGTTTACTTTTAAACCACAGTTTCATATTCCGAATTGTGGCACACTGAGTTGTAAGCTGATCTAACACCCTCTGTACCGCAAAGGAACTTTTGCGGATCGACAACAAAGACAAATGCAAATTGCTGAATATTCTCTAAACATTTGTTGTCAAATAAATGTACTTTACAAAATTTACAATCTTGCTGTTTGCTTTTAAATCACTTTTCATATTCCGAATTGTGGCGCGCTGTGTTGTGACATAATATGTGTTGTCTTCCGGGTTCTGTGTAAAGTCACTTAGGACTGGAGAGGACTGGGCGCGCTTGATGACGCACCCTGTAACGTCACGGAGAGATGCGGGGAATATGAATGCTTTGATAATATCAGGTTTAGGGGCGGGAGATATGATTTAGTGTCGCAAAAGCAAGTCAGCCAGGTCAATAGCGCCAGTCATAGGATTATCACATAATGTCGGCGCACACCAGCCGGATTTATCGTTTCTTTAGTGGACAAAAAGTCGGTTGACGCCCATAGGAAATTGTACTATTAGCGGACAAAATGAGTGGTCTTAAAACACTTTCACCCTGACAACGAACAATACAAACAACGTTCTCAGAACACCCCCATTTTGTGTAATTGCAACCATTTTGAGACACCGCAAGTGTTCTTAGAACACATTCAACTAGACAGATTACAATACGGACAGCGTCCTGAGGACACCCCCAGTTTGTGTATTTACGAACAATTAAGTACACCGCGAGTGTTCATAGCTCATTTTTAGCTTCCTTGCGAACAAAAATGACACATATTCCGTCCTCTAAACACCCCACCATTTAGTTTATTTACAAAATGTCAGAACAGCCGTGTTCTCCGCGGACAAATTGAACGCAACAAAAATGTCTAGCACATAAATAAAATACAACTTTGAACCTATCTCATACTCCCCCATCCTCCCCAAAGACTTCTACACACCAACACACTCTACTAAATACACATTTTGAACAAACTTTCACCGCGCTGTCCGCGGACGTCCGCAAATGCAAGATGGCGGGCGCGACAGAAAATCTGATGCGCATCACGCACCACGCCGCCCAATCAGCGAACACGTTGCATGTCCGCGGACATGACGCAAGCCGCTGGGCCAATCGGGGTTCTGTCCGCGGAGCGAACAGGGAAGTCCGTCCGCGAAGCGAACACAGATATCACTACTTTTTTTGCCTTACATTTTGGTCATTTTTTTTAAAACTACTGGACGGATTTACACCAAATTTGCAAAAGCATGCTTTCGGGACCAGGCCGCCGCTCCTGACGCAAACTTGGTGTAAATCCGTCCAGCGGTTCGGGCTGTAGCCGTGCGCAAAGTTTTTTCCCATTCAGTCTATGGGAAAAAAAAAGTTTTGGGACCCCCCTATAACTTTTCCCCCCCTGGACGAATCCTCACCAAACTTTGCATAAAAATTCAGAGTGGGCCATATACTATTTTTGCAAAGTTTGGTGAGGATTCGTCATGGGGGAGCAAAGTTATAAGCCGCCCAAAAAGTGCTCTTCCTATGGAAACACCAACTTAACCATAACTACATGGCCTCTACCGCGGCCATGTAATATATATATATATATATACATATATATATATATATATATATATGCCACGGTAGTGGCCATGCAGTTATGGATAAGTTGCTGTTTCCATAGGAAGAGCACTTTTTGGGTGGCTTATAACTTCGCTCCCCCTGGACGAATCCTCACCAAACTTTGCAAAAAAAGTATATGGCCCACTCCAAATTATTTTGCAAAGTTTGTAGAGGATTTGTCCAGGGGGGGAAAAGTTATAGGGGGGGTCCCACATTTTTTTTTTCCCATAGACTGAATGGGAAAAAAACTTTGCTTGCGCTTACACCTCAAACCGCTGGACGGATTTTCACCAAATTTGAACCCAAAAGCGTACTTTTGCAAATTTGATGAAAATCCGTCCAGTAGTTTTTTTTTTAGATGACCAAAAAGTAGGTCAAAAAAATTAGTGATATCTGTGTTCGGTCCGCGGACACACTTCCCTGTTCGCTCCGCGGACAGTGTCCTGATTGGCCGAGCGGCTAACGTCATGTCCGCGGACATGCGACGGGTTCGACGATTGGACGGCGTGGAGCGTGAAGCACGTCAGATTTTCGGTGGCGCCCACCATCTTGTATTCGCGGACGTCCACGGACAGCGCGGTGAAACTTGTTTCAAAATTTGGATTTAGTAGAGTGTGTTGGTGTGTAGGAGTGTTTGGGGAGGGTGGGAGAGTATGAGATAGGTTGAAAGTTGTGTTTTTTTATGTGGTATACGTTCTTGTTGTGTTCGATTTGTCTGCGGACATCACGGGAGTTCTGAAATGTTCTAAATAAACTGAATGGGGGTGTTCTGAGGACTCAATATTTGTCCGTTTTGTTCGGAAGCAAGCTGAAACTGTTCTAAGAACACTCGCGGTGTCCGGAAATGTTCGTAAATAAACAAAATGGGGGTGTCCTGGGGACGCTGTCCGTATTGTTCTCTGGCAAGTTGAATGTGTTCTAAGAACACTCGCGGTGTCCTGAAATGTTTGCAAATAAACAAAATGGGGGTGTTCTGAGGACGCTGTCCGTTGCTGTCCGTATTGTTCTCTGGCAAGCTGAATGTGTTCTAAGAACACTTGTGTCCTGAAATGTTTGCAAATAAATAAAATGGGGGTGTTCTGAGAACGCTGTCCGTATTGTTCGTTGTGAAGTTGAAAATGTTCTAAGAACTCTCGCGGTCTCCTGAAATGTTCGTAGGGGGTGTCCTGAAGACGCTGTCCGTATTGTTCGATGGCAAGCTGAATGTGTTCTAAGAACACTCTCGGTGTCCTGAAATGTTCGCACATAAACAAAATGGGGGTGTTCTGAGGACGCTGTTGCTGTCCGTATTGTTCTCTGGCAAGTTGAATGTGTTCTAAGAACACTTGCGGTGTCCTGAAATGTTCGCAAATAAACAAAATGGGGGTGTTCTGAGGACGCTGTCCGTATTGTTTGATGGCAAGTTGAATGTGTTCTAAGAACATTCTCGGTGTACTGAAATGTTCGTAAATAAACAAAATGGGGGTTTTCTGAGGACGCGGTCGCTGTCCGTATTGTTCTCTGGCAAGTTGAATGTGTTCTAAGAACACTTGCGGTGTCCTGAAATGTTCGCAAATAAACAAAATGGGGATGTTCTGAGGACACTCTCCGTATTGTTCGTTGTCAAGTTGATTGTGTTCTAAGAACACTTGTGGTGTCCTGAAATGTTCGTAGGGGGTGTCCTGAAGACGCTGTCCGTATCGTTTGTTGTCAAGTTGATTGTGTTCTAAGAACACTTGTGGTGTCCTGAAATGTTCGTAGGGGGTGTCCTGAAGACGCTGTCCGTATTGTTCGTTGTCAAGTTGATTGTGTTCTAAGAACACTCGTGGTGTCCTGAAATGTTCGTAGGGGGTGTCCTGAAGACGCTGTCCGTATTGTTCGTTGTGAAGTTGAAAATGTTCTAAGAACTCTCGCGGTGTCCTGAAATGTTCGTAGTGGGTGTCCTGAAGACGCTGTCTGTATTGCTTGCTGGAAACTTGAAAGTGTTCTAAGAACACTGATAATGTCCGCGGACATTAAAAGTTTCCATAGGCCATAGTTGAAATGTTTGACTCTATGGGTGTGATATGCTGCAGTGGTTGTGGCCAGGGCATAGAGTGTTGGGTGCATGACCAAATGGTCATGCACCCAACACTCTATGCCCTGGCCACAACCACTGCAGCATATCACACTTATAGTTGCTTATAACTTTGGGTCAAAAACAAATGTATAAGGAACAAAGTTATAAGATATTATGGGTGTGATATGATGCGATGGTTGTGGTGGCCATGGCATAGAGTGTATAATATACTTACTGTTTGGTTTAGTAACTGGAGTACATGTATTTCTTGTTAATTTCTGTGATAAAAGAAAATAGCATGTTAGTATTAGTATTTTGTAATGACGTATTACATTGTATAATCAACATTTTTTTTTGGGACCCTCATATTTAATAGATTACAAGCCAGAGTACTGTGCAATTTCCTCAGTTTCTGTGTTTGTTTCTAAAATCATTGGGTCGGTGGGAGAAAAAAAAAATCCATGTTGGATTTAAAAAAAAAAACTTTTTCTGTTATGCTACAGTTTATTTGTTTGTTTTCAGTGTTCATTTGTTGTTTCTGGCTAATGCTTTATACATTGGGTTGTTGCGTTTTTTTTGGAGCAGTAACATATTATTTATTTGTTTGGATATTATGAAATTTGGGAGCAGTTAGATACCAGTAGGCGTATTCTAACTGTCTATTTTTTGCTCTAATTTAGTGGTATTCATTTATCTGATTAGTGGTTGTAGAATCTTTGGGCAGTTAGATAGATTTTGGAATATTCTAACAGTTTATATTTTTTACTACAAGTTTACTTAAAGTTTAAGTACAGTTTAGGTATAAAATTCTGGTTTTAAGAACATTAAATAAGCATTTGTAAGATTTGCTGGTAATCTCTGCTTTAGAGTAATGGTACTATCATTACATTCAAACCATCCACATTTCTTTTTTATATATGCAGTGTAGTGCCCTTAATTGGTTGTGGTAGATTATACCTATTGTTGTGAAGGTTTTCTTACCAAGTGATATTTGACCATGTGTGAATCCAGTCAGCTTGCAGTTGTTTTTGGTACCATCTGCATTGTAACGTAGAAGCATTAGTATTACGTATTTACTGTGTGTTTGTATTACTAACGTGGAGCGATTATCTGAATTGCAGGTAGAACATAATCTACCATGGTTTGCATTTTGTACAAGTTGCTGAAATGGAATTGATTCACAATTAGGTATTGATACATACACGAAGCGCTCATTGGGGATTTGTTCTTGTGTCACATTGTTGCAGAGAGTGCATGTATGTTTCCACATGTATGAAATCTGCAAGATTTCATTTATAGGTATGTTTTTGTTTTCCAGTACTTGTAGTAAGTACATTAGAAATTCTTGTGGATCTTCCTGTGAGTTTATAGTGAATTTCACCATTCCAGCACAGTAGTCCAATTGTTGTCTTATTCCATGAACACTATACGTGTTGTCAGGATTGTTTGTTGCATTTCTATGAAGTACTAACATTTGCAAACACAATTGGTCTGTACTGTGTAAGTAAATGTTGTCAACAATTGGTGGTAATTGAAATAGAATATTCATTGCTACATTTGTGTAGCAACTTACACCAATTTCATTTCTAAGTTTAAATGGACCAGGTAGTTCTGTATCTGAGTGATTTTCTTTTATTTTGTCTTCCTTCTTTGACGAAGTACCTGGTTTACTTTCCCTAATTGGTTCTTTTTTGCTTATGGTACTTGATGAAGTTTTAGATTCTTTTACTCTCTTTGGAGGATTTGCAGTGACATCCTGTTGCATTTCTGTTTGATTTAGTTTTCTTTTAGAACATTTTCGTTTTTGTGGAACAGGATTTGTTTCTAGATGGGGGGTGTATAGTGAACGAAGTCCATTGCATTCTAAAATGCAAGGAATATCACTGTTTACTTTTCTTGCATCAAAGTTGATTAGAAATAGACCGTCAAGTATACGTAAGCATGATAGTGCTATGTAGCTCATGCCCTCTTTAAAGACTGTGTTACCAATGTCTATCATTGCTTTGTCTAGGGTAAGACCTTGTGATTTATGAATGGTGACTGCGTATGCAAGAGTTAGAGAAAATTGTTCTCTGCATACATACATGTCTTTGAAGAGAAGGAATCGATCTGTTGAGCCTCCTATCCTTTTTACTTCTGAAAGTTTGTCAAAGAGAATATTGACAAACTGAATGTTGTTGTCACGTGGGTATGTTTGAAAGCCAACAACTGTACCCAGTACTCCATTAACTAGTCCTTGCTCCACGTCAAGGTTACGTTTAAGCATTAGTCTGCAATTAAAGGATAATTTTAATATCTTTTCCAAGCCTGCTGTGTTTGAGATTGATTTTTCTAAACTATTTAGTCTTGTTGTGGCTTGGTCACACATGGGTAGTGTCATACCATGTACATCTAGTTTGTCTGTGGCGCTAATTTCCATTATTGGTTGCATTTCTTTACTTAACATTATATCATTGAATTTGAAACAGCTTGCAAGAGTTGGCATTAAGGCCTTACAATTGACATTTTTGTGGGCTAATTGTTCCATAACATCTGTAGCACATGCATTATCACCATAAAGTGCATGAATGTGCCGGGTTTTCAATATTGTTTCTGCTTCTTTAGAAAGTATACCAACTCTGATATTTTTTAAGATGTTGGCATAAGTGAGAACTGCAGATTGCCGCATGTTTTCTGTTAATTCTCTGTATTGGAAATGTTGCCAAAGGTTGACATTTCCAATACTGCCAACAGTTTCACGGCAGAGTTTGTGTCCTAAAGTTTTAAAAATAGGCTAACCTTTTACTGGTGACAATTGAAGAAGATCTCCGAAAACAATAATGTGTTTTCCTGCAAAGAGCTCTTCATAGTTTGTTTTGAGTACTTCTTGTAATCTTAGGTGAATCAAAGCTAACATTAGGTTGGAGACCATGCTCACTTCATCTATTAGTAGCATTTTCATTTGTTTCAATACTCTGCGTAGTTCCATTGCAGCTTCTGCGGAAAGTTTGTAATGGTCTAATTTGTTCTGGTGTTCTACTGGCAATAGTAGTAATCGGTGTAAAGTGACGCCACCTATGTTGTAGGCAGCTAAACCTGTGGGGGCAGTGACAACAGCTGACAGTTTGTTGTTTGTCAATTGTTGAAGGAACATACTGATGATTTTGATTAGGAATGTTTTGCCAGAACCAGCTTCACCACTGACGTACAATAGTATAGGTTTATAATTATAGCAGGAACATTCTTTATTTTCATGTTGTACACCATGTGCAATTTGTTTTGTTACTTCTTGAAAAATGCTACGTTGTTCATTGTTTAGTTTTGATTGTAGTATAGTTAAGTCTTCTTTATCTTCATACTGACACATGGTGTTTTCTACTTCTATCATAGCTAATTCTGCCTCATTTATTATTAGTCGTTCTCCCAGTGGTTCTTGGCTTCCTGTTACAGAAGGTTGACTACTGTCGGGAGTGTCCTTATCTAGTTGTGCCTGGAGTCCTTCTTCGTGTTGCTGTTCATTGTGCAACATTGTTTTTTATTGTATAAAGTTTACATCAGTTGTAGTGCTTTCATTTGCTTTGAAAGCATCTTCATATGAGTCATAGTTATCTAGTATTTCTTCTTCTTTTCTCCATGGTTTAAAGAGTTGTAGCAGGGACATGTAATATACT
Organism: Ambystoma mexicanum; assembly: GCF_040938575.1. Classification (NCBI taxonomy): domain Eukaryota; kingdom Metazoa; phylum Chordata; class Amphibia; order Caudata; family Ambystomatidae; genus Ambystoma; species Ambystoma mexicanum. The sequence continues at coordinate 139,792,298 of NC_090925.1, read as the reverse complement.
TCTTTATGTTGAGGAGTCTTTAATGACAATTTGATATGATTAATTAAATTTGGTTTAGTGAGTTTAATTAAGCTGCCTTCACAGTTTGTCACTCTGTATTTGCCTTTTTTTCATCAGGTTTTATATTATTTTTGTATGTGTAGTTTTGGGCTATGTGGTATAGACACATGGTTTCCAAGGTATTACCTCTGTTTGGGTAGTATGTGTCGAATAAATTGTTTTTTAAAATGTCTTGGCTGTTGGGATCACGTTTGGCTATTGTTTCTATATCTTCGTATGATTTTAGAACTCTTTTTCTAGATTTAGCTGGACCAAGACTTAGCCATACTATATTTTCAGATTTACCATACAATGTAGTACTAGTTAAACGATCAGCTGCTTCATATGATCCACATTCTCGTTGGGAGAGCATTTTTATGCCCAAGCTGTATAATTTCTGAGACACTGTTTTATCTGATGACAGGTCATTCCAGAGGTCTTGGAGCTCTGTCTTTTCTGTTTTGGTTAAGTATGCTGTGACATATTGTGCAACTGCAGTAGAATTGTCCTCAATGTACTGCACATCTATGTTTGCATTCCATAAGTGGGCAATAATTGCATTATAATCATTGATACATTTTTCTTCTTCTTTTCTTTTTATGCAATATGTATTTTTAGGTGACTTACCTTTAACACTATGTCTAACTGAAGACATGAGGTTGTTCACTTGACCTGTATTTGTAACCGGTCTAGGGAAACCAAATCGGCATTTGGTGTAGTATTTCCCTTTGTTTTTGTATTTGCGACAACAATATTTTCCACATTTGTGTCTTTGAAATTGTAAAATGTGTACATGAAGATCACTATTTGTGGCTTATGATGGAATTTCACAAGTGACATATTTTTCAATAAACTTTAAAACAGTGGCATCACTGTCTTGACCAAATTTAGGAGCATCTTTAATCCATAGAAGCATGTGGATATGTGGTGCTCCTCTGGCTTGGTATTCTTTTAGAGTGTTGCACTTCTCCAAGGGGAGGAACAGTTTTATTACAAATAAAATGTAGCATAGCAATGAAGCGATGGTGAAGATATCTTGAAACATTAAGAGGATCCAAAGAACAAAGTTCTCCTGGTGTTAGTATAGCTATGTTTGTTTTGTTTTTGTTTGATATGAGTAGGAAATCATGTAAATCTTCCCATGCATATTCTGCACAACTTAATGTAACAAACCAAGTGGGTGGGCCAACATTTCTGATCATACAACGTACATCTCAATGACGTAGAAACCAGTACTCTTTAGTACCACGCATATTTGCTAATAGTTTTGTAATATTTGATTGTAAAACCTCATCCTTTTGTTGCACATTTTGTAATAATTGTGTAGCTGTCATATTTTGAAAGTGTGATCCTGATTTTAACATGTGTGCAACTCTGTAACATAAAGTTGCTAGTTCACTTTAAAAGAGTAGGTGGAATATGTAGTCCACATTTTGTCTAAATCTGGGATCTTCAGAATACATCCGTAACGAGCGGTATTCTGAAGCTGATATTTGAATAGGTCTATCATCATACCTTCCTCCTTTGCAGGTAGGAAAGAGTAGAGGAAAAGCATGTGCTTCTATACTTTTTTCCCATATGCTGATTGGTGATCCTTTTGTTTGACACATTTGATATGTTTCCAGTGCATCTTCTATGGTGTCATTAGAGTGCATAGGATGAATTGTATAATGGTCTAAAGTATTTGATATTGTAGCAGGATCTAGTAGCTAAAATTGACCAGCTTCTTGTGTTTCTTGAATTATTTCAGTTGTATCTTTCAAGTTTTCTTCAATATTAATTTCTTTGTAATATTCATTATTCTCTTTAAGATATTGCAAGGCTTGTCTAACTTCATGTAAATCTACCAGCTGTTGCCATATTTATTTGTCTTTTGTAGGTACTCCATTTACTAAGATAATTAAAGATTGCTGCATTGGACGTTGCACTCCTAGAGTATGCACATTTTCTTTTAGATCTAATGGTAAATAAACTACTTTTCCACAAATGCCTTTTACCAATTCAGAGGGAGGTAATTTTGCTGTTTTTGGTTGAAGGCGTATTATTGCTTGAAATGGGTGTACTGTTTGAATTATGATGCTCTCATATAAATTAAGTTATTGTAGGGGTTTTGGTAGTGGGTATAATTCCAAATTATTTGTGATAGCACGTGAAGGAGTTTGGTTGTTGTCAAGTTTTGTAGTGCAGTAACTGCAAAGTATTAAGGGGTCAGTTATTTCATATTTGTTTTCTGCCACAAGGTAGAGAGCTAATTCAAACCATTTAGAATCTTCATTGTCTTCTATTTTGTATGATAGGTGTACAGTTTTTGTGTTATTTTTATAAAAAGTTCTGCGGCAACATACACATACATGGTTTGGTACTTCAGCAGATGTACTTTTAAATTTTAGTATTTCTTTTTTGTATGTATTTAGCAAAAGGTTGCCATGTGTAGAATTGTTGCTAATTTGGTTTAAAGCTATTTCATTATGTAAATGGGTTTCACTTCCAAAATATTTTTTCTGGATATAGTCAATTTTTTCAAGTAGGTCTTTTTCTGTACCATGTAGAAGAATGTTATTTAAATTTGCTAGTGCTAAAGCAGAACTTTTAGCATAATACAGTTTATAGACTAGATTTCTTGTACTTGAATGATGTGTTGATATCCTTTTGATATCATGGAAGGTGTTTTTACAAGTAGGTCCTGTAATGAAGGCCAATGAATGTCCTTGTAGTCCTGTGTATTTGCGCACTGGACAGGTATCCATATTTTGCAGTAGTTTAATTTTCATTTTGTCTTTGCTTTTTACATATTCTCAGGTTTGGACTGTATGGTAACACCAGGTTCCCCGACCCCCTCCTCACCTGAACTGGTATGAGTTGTAGAGGATTCTTCCGATTTGTCTGAGGAGAGTCCTTTCCTTCTTTGTCGCCAAGTTTCGCTGATCTCTTTCTGGTAAATCCTTCCCTTCTGCTTGTAGTTGCAGGTATGGGCTCCACCGGAAGCCACTTTGCCAGAAACGTGGGTAAATCTGGCAGCGGGGACCCCAGGGAGCCCACCCCAAACCAGGGAAAAAGCTTGTCGAAAAAACCCTGGCAAGTTGTAACGGCGTATACCTGCTGAAGACTTCAATTCCCAGGATGCACTGTGATGCGGATGCGAGTATTCGCAGGAGTTCGGCGAAATGGAACAGCAACAGTACAGCAAAGATTGTCAGGCGGAGAATCCAAGAGAGGGAGAGGTCAGGCGAAGGTAAGCATAGCACAAGGCTAAATAAACAGGGAAGCACGGAACAGGTAGAAAGTACGAGACACAGGGAACTACGTACTGGAAAGAAGTCAGAAGGAGGGAAGGGCAGGAAAGCCGGGAAAGGAGAAGGAAGGGATCCCGTCTGAAAACGGGAAGAAAAACAAACGCACCGGAGCGTTAGGAAAAACCTTCCCGTAGCACTGGAAAGTTGCAACGCATGCGCGTTAGCTTCTTCCGGGTTTTTATAGGCTGGAAGACTAGAATGTGCCTGATGTTTACAAGGGCGGTGTCCGTCTACCATTTCCACCTTCTCCATACCCGCCAGGGTCGGCTGCTCATGACAGTATGACCCCTCTTCAGTGCTCTCCCTCCCGATTTTCCCGGATGGAGATAATGAAACTTCCGAAGCAATTTAGGAGCAGAAATGTTCCTAAGTGGTTCCCATGTGCATTCGGTCTTTGGATACCCTTTCCAAAAGACCAGGTACTGCAGAACTCCCTTCTTGTATCTGGAGTCGAGAATGCCGGATACTTCATATTCCTTTGTAGAATCCGGGGTCTTCTGCGGTGGTCTTTGTATCTTTCTAGAATGGGGATCTTCACGGTAGGCTTTAAGAAGCGACGTATGGAAGACTGGATGAACCCTCTTGAGACTTGATGGGAGATTTAGCTTGAATGCTACTGGATTGATCTTAGCTGTTATCCGGAAGGGACCCAGAAATCTGGGTGCAAACTTTCCTGGACGAACCCATCTGGGTAAGTATTTAGTAGACAACCATACGCGGTCTCCTATCTCCCACTGAGGGTTTGGGCTCCTTTTGGGATCCGCCCATCTCTTGCAGTCTTGTCGGGCCTTCTTGAGATTAGTTAACGTATCCCGATGCAATCTTTGTATCGTGTCCAGTAATTGATCCACTGAAGGTGTATTGGTAGGAGGCAAACCAGACAGTGGTATATGCTTGGGTTCCTATCCGTAAGTGCACTTAAAGGGACTCATTCCAATGGATGTATGGATGGCATTGTTATATGAGAATTCAGCCAGCGGCAAAAGATGGAGCCAGTTATCTTGTTCCTGGTTACAAAAACACCTAACATACTGTTCTAAGGTGGCGTTTAGACGTTCTGTTTGTCCGTTGCTTTCTGGATGGAATCCTGAAGAAAGTGCTCTCTTTATTCCTAACATGTTGCACAGAACGGTCCAGAACTTGGACGTAAATTGTGTCCCTCTGTCGGAGACGATAATGTTGGGGAGCCCATGCAGCCTCACTATGTCCTTCAAGAAAACTTCTGCGGTAACACTGGCAGTAGGGAGTCCTTTAAGTGGAGAAAAGTGAGCCAGTTTACTAAAGGAGTCCACTGTGACCATTATGGCGGTGTATCCACATGAGTCTGGTAAATCCACAATGAAATCCGTAGAAATGTGTTGCCATGGACCACCTGGAGGTGCTTCTTGTTGAAGAAGACCCAAAGGTTTATGGCAGGAGTATTTACTCTGAGCGCACACTGGACAAGTCGCTACATATTCCTTTACATCTTTGATCAGAGAAGGCCACCAAAAATGACGGGATGTAAGTTCTATCGTGGCCTCTCTGACCCTTATGTCCTGCTGACGGAATATCATGGCACCATGAAACCGCCTGTGTTTGTAGGTCTCGGGTAGGTAAAACAAGGCATCGTTTTTGAAGAGAAAACCTGGTTAAGACTTGTTTCCGTGCTGGGGTTTCTTTGTTGTCCTGCCTGTACCTTCTGTAGAAAAGAGTTGATTGTGTTGATGAATGTCTTTCCTGCTAGTATGAGTTCCTGTTCGTGTGGCTCTTCTGCTTCTTCGCAAAAGCTGCGTGAAAGGGCATCTGCTAGAGTATTCTCTTTCCCTGGAAGATAGGTGATAGAAAAATCAAACTGTGAAAAGTAGTAGGCCCATCTGGCATGTCTTGAATTACGACACTCCATCTGTTGTAAGACCTTAAGGTTTCGATGATCGGTGCGAACTAGAAAGGGAACCACGGAACCCTGGAGAAGATGTCTCCATTCTTTGCAGGCCTGGCGAATAGCTAGCAGCTCCTTTTCTAGGACTGAATAGTTCCTTTCACTTGGACTTAACGTCCATGAGTAATAGGAGACAGGGTGTTCCAAATCATCTTCTTCCTTCTGTAGAAGAGCAGCCCCAATCGCACCTTGGGAGGCATCGGTCTCCACGATAAACGGTCTGGTCTGGTCCGGTTGTCTCAAAATAGGAGCGCTTACGAATGCCTCTTTCAATACTTGGAAGGCTTGTTCGGTGCTTGTGTCCCAAATAAATTTGACTCCTTTCTTTAGCAAATTCGTTATGGGTAGAACAATCATTGAGAAGTTCGGTATGAATTTTCTATAGAAGTTCGCAAGGCCTAGGAATCTTTGTACTTCCTTCACGTTGGAGAGTACGGACCACTGGGTGATTGCTTTAGTCTTAGCTGGGTCCATCTGTACATTGTCAGCGGATAAAACAAAACCCAAATAAGGTACCGTGGTTGCTTCAAAGACGCACTTTTCGGGCTTAGCTAATAGACTGTGTCTTCTTAATCTGTGTAGAACCTCTATAACCAACGTGCGATGTTCGTCCAGGTTTGTAGAATACACTAATATATCGTCTAAGTAGACTACTACTGAAGAGAATAGCATATCTGCAAACACATTGTCCATAAAACGCTGGAATTGAGCAGGTGCATTGACTAAACCAAATGGCATAACCCTATATTCATAATGACCTAGTGGTGTCCGGAAAGCAGTCTTCCACTCGTCCCCTTCACGGAGACGTAAGAGGTGGTAAGCCCCTCTCAGGTCTAGTTTCGTGAATATTCGAGCTCCCTGAACCGCTTCTAAGATGTCCTTAATTAGGGGCATAGGGTATCTGTCCCGCACCGTAAGACTGTTCAGGCCTCTGTAGTCTATACAGGGTCTTAACTCAGTCGTCCCTTTTTTGGACACAAAAATAAGTGAAGCTCCAGCTGATGACGACGACTCTCTGATGAGACCATTCTTTAAATTGGTTGCAAGATACTCCTTTAGGGCTTCTTTCTCGGGTAAGGACAAAGGAAACATTCTTCCAAAGGGAACGACTGCGTCTGGAATCAGGTCGATCTTGCAATCTTCCTTGCGATGAGGAGGTAGTAGGCGGGGTTGTGTGTCAGTGAACACATCTACAAACTCTTGATAGGGTGCTGGAATCATGTGAATACCATTAGAAGGGTGTAGTGCTGCTTGTACGCACCTTGAACTTTCTGCAGTAAGACAATGTTGTTCACAATACTGAGATCTGAAGTCCACTGTGTTAAGACTCCAATCGATATACGGGTTGTGTTTCCTCAACCAGGGTATGCCTAGTATCACTGGAAAATGTGCCACCCTGATCAAATCGAAAGTTAGATATTCTTGATGGGAAGCCATTGTGATCTTAAGATCCTGAGTTTCATGACTGATGGGACCGGAGGTTAATGGGCTACCATCTACCCCTTCTACGGTTATAGGTCGTTTCTTGGGGTGTCTAGGAATCTGCTGGTCCAGAGCCCATTTATCGTCCACGAAGTTGCCGGCAGCTCCGCAATCAACCATGGCTAGACATGTCACCTGTTCATGTTCGACCCACTCGATCTGAACCTTGATAACCAGTAAACAGTTATTGTTCAAAACCGGAGGCTGTGCTGGGTGACAGGGATTTACGTTATTCACCCCTTCTCTTTCCCTGTTTAAGGTTGGGGTCTTTCGTTTCCCTGTCTTCTGAGAGGGATTTCCGTACAGTCCCGTAACAGATGACCATTTGAACCACAATACATGCATAACCCAAGGTCCTTCCGTCTCTTGCGTTCACTGGTGGAAAGCGGTCCTCTTGTGGTGGATCCAATTTGCATCGGCTCTTCCATGGATCCTTTTTCAGGTATTGAGGAGGGGTTTGGACCTGGAACGAAGGTTCTTGGTCTTCTTCTTTCTGCTTTCCTTTCGGCCATGCGAAACTCTATTTGTAGAGCTAGTGAAATCAATTCTTGAAAGGTATTTGGTCTGGCTATTCTCGCCAGTTCATCCTTGATATCCTCACGGAGTCCTCTTCTGAAGATAGTTTGTTGAGCCGTCTCTGGCCATCCAGCTTCGGCAGCTATCCTTTGAAAACCCGTGACGTATGTCTGGACATCAAAAGAACCTTGGCGGATGTCCAACAGGTTTTCATATGCCGAATACCCTACTTCGGGTCTTTCAAATCTGTCCCGGAATCTTTGGACAAAACCGGAATAATCAGTGAGAATCGGATCTGCACTTGTCACCAGAGGAGTGGCCCATGCAAGGGCATTTCCTGTCAAATTGGAAACCAGGAATCCCACCTTTGTTTTATCTAAATCATAGGTTCTAGGCCGAAAGGTAAACTGGATAATACAAGCGTCCAAGAATTCTTTGATCTTTTTGGGATTTCCGTCGTATTTCCCACAAGGTAATGGAATGGGAGGCAATTCTCCACGATAGTTATCTTGTTGTGGGACATGCTGCCCTGCTTGTTGTATTTGTTGGACAGTTTGTCTGAGTGCGGAATTATCCGCTCTCAGGGACTGCACTTCTGTGGTCAGAGCCTGAATGGCATTTACCATTTCCTGAAACTGTTCAAGGGAGGCCATTTTTGGGCGTTGCAATCTCTCAGGTTTGGACTGTATGGTAACACCAGGTGCCCCGACCCCCTCCTCACCTGAACTGGTATGAGTTGTAGAGGATTCTTCCGATTTGTCTGAGGAGAGTCCTTTCCTTCTTTGTCGCCAAGTTTCGCTGATCTCCTTCTGGTAAATCCTTCCCTTCTGCTTGTAGTTTCAGGTATGGGCTCCACCGGAAGCCACTTTGCCAGAAACGTGGGTAAATCTGGCAGCGGGGACCCCAGGGAGCCCACCCCAAACCAGGGAAAAAGCTTGTCGAAAAAACCCTGGCAAGTTGTAACGGCGTATACCAGCTGAAGACTTCAATTCCCAGGATGCACTGTGAGGCGGATGCGAGTATTCGCAGGAGTTCGGCGAAATGGAACAGCAACAGTACAGCAAAGATTGTCAGGCGGAGAATCCAACAGAGGGAGAGGTCAGGCGAAGGTAAGCATAGCACAAGGCTAAATAAACAGGGAAGCACGGAACAGGTAGAAAGTACGAGACACAGGGAACTACGTACTGGAAAGAAGTCAGAAGGAGGGAAGGACAGGAAAGCCGGGAAAGGAGAAGGAAGGGATCCCGTCTGAAAACGGGAAGAAAAACAAACGCACCGGAGCGTTAGGAAAAACTTTCCCGTAGCACTGGAAAGTTGCAACGCATGCGCGTTAGCTTCTTCCGGGTTTTTATAGGCTGGAAGACTAGAATGTGCCTGATGTTTACAAGGGCGGTGTCCGTCTACCATTTCCACCTTCTCCATACCCACCAGGGTCGGCTGCTCATGACACATATTGATTGAGGAATTGGCTTAAAGACTTGAAAAATTGTTTGGGAATGTTACACATTGACGTGCATGGCCATTTGTACACTAGACATTCTGATTCAGTTGAATGGAGGGGTACTAAGTTTTCAGGGCATATTTTTGTAAGGAGTACTTCTTGTTCCATTATGGTATTATTCACTTTTTCATAACCTCAACCACTGCTATGTATGGCAATTGCATTTGTTTGCTTTTGTTTGTACGCTTCTTTATTAAAGTTTGGCTCTGTGCTCGTAGTGTGATTCCATTCACCTCTGCAGATACTTAAGAAGTTCTTTCTGTTGGCATTTCGTTTATTGAGAAGTCTTTTTTGTAATTTAGTTATTAGTTTTGTTAGTGGTTTCATTTTGTTTAACACTAAAATAAATAACTTTCTTTTGAGAAGAATTGCACTGTCTATCAACGCTTCTAAGATTAATTTCCTACGATAGGTTTTAAGCATTGAACCTGATTTCTCTCCTGTTTTTATAAGATTTTGAAGGACTTTGTGACGGTACATTTTGGCAAAAATATTTTTCTTGGTATGCTTACTTTGCATTAAATTAAAATTTAAAGAAGCAGCTTTATCTGTAGTGATAGCTGATTTTCTGTTAATTGTTTTTTGGTTTGTTTTACATTTTGATAGAGGAGGCAAAGTTTTTGTACTTGGAACTACTTGTGTTTCACTAAATGACTGTATTAGCTGTTTTGTTTCAACTTTTTTGACAAATTCTGCTAGAGATGGATGCTTATGTTGGACACTTTTATTTTCATTTGCTCTACTTCTGCGTTGATTTCTACAGACTTGACTTTTGGTAGGCATTCTTTAGGGTCTGTTGAAAAAAATAAAGATGGTATGGGTTGGGGTGTTCTGCAATGTATGTGTGCTGTGTGCATGAGTGTTTGAGTAAGATGATAAAGATGTATGTAATGGTGTGTGATTGTGCATTGGGAACTACAACTAGTAGGGATGGGTATTCTTGAATTTATGTGCTACTAAACTGGGGTTCAGATGACAGAAAATAGTAGCTAGTGGTGTGGAGAAGTACAAATAGTAAATCTAATGTATACAATTAAAACAGTTGTTTGTTCTATAATATCAAAATTCTAGTGGTTGAGTTGGGTAAAATGTGTGTCCAAAAATAGGAATTTGTGGGCCATTCTGGCTGTAAATCACTGTTTGAGACATGGGGATTTTTGGACAGAATGGTGCACAATCTTTATTTTTAGGCACAGAAATAGCATGTTTTAACTTTGCAGTATGTTTGAGTAATAATACAAATATTATGATCATATTATACTTACTTTTTTTCTAAAATGAACAGGTTATTTCTTAGTTCTTCTTTGTTCTTCAAATTCGGCTGCTTCTTTTCAGGAGAATGGCCTTCACTGCAATTGTAAAATAAACAAATTAGTAATTTTGTTTGTATATAGCACTGTTTTTAATTTAGATATTGATTTTCTTAATTGAAATCCTCAGCGCCTTCCTCAAAACCATTAAAACTATCTTATTTACATAAAATGCATTGCACCAGTTCAATACATATGATATGTTGTTAATGAACACATTGTATTGCAATGACTAACTGTAGCAAACAAAATATCTTTACTATGTCTTGTGAAATTCATAATGTACCACTGAATACCACTATTTCTGTAACTAAGCTGTTCTAGGTAATAGTGTCTGAATGTCATGCTTAAATTAAAGTAATTAAATAAATAAATAAATAAATAAATAAAAATTGTAATTGTATAAGTATTATTTTTTTAGATTTGAACATAGAGTGTGCATGTATGCTATTTTGTTTGAATATATGTAGTCTATATATTTCATTTCAAAAATGTTAGTTTAACATGATTTGAGTGTGTGTGTGTATAAAGAAAGTAAATAGTATAAAGGTTTATAAGTGATAGTTGATTTTAGGAAATTGAAAAGAAGACAGTAGATTCATTTTACAGATTACATAAACTAAAAGTCAGTTTGAAAATGTGTTCATGTACTGTACAGAAAATATGCATACCTGTAGTTTGTGTTCATGCATATGGATATGCATGGAGCTGCAAGTAGAAGTCTCAGAGACTTGTACAGTAGTTCTTGTAGATGGTGCTTGCCAATGATATGACACTTGTACTCAGAGAGATTCACAGTTTATTTGCAGTGCTGATCTATGATGATGCAGTTAGATGTAGAGGTCTTGATTGTGATTGGTGCAGGGTCATGTGATTTCTTAGCTACATCCAATGAGGGAATGGCACAGAGAGTGAAGTGGAAATGGTAGTAGGGCTGTTCATGTTACGATATGTCCGCGGACATGGCGGTAGTTCGCGGACATCGGGAGTTACATCCAGGGATTTTTGGGTTCAGAAGTCATGCAAATGAGAATGAGCACTGAAGGGATTGGTCATGAAAGTTTAGTGGGCGTGTTGTGTCAGGAGAGAGTTTCTCAGATACTCTTTTTGCTGAGAGAACAACAGATAGCTATGGCTGTGTGTTTCGGAAAACAGATTGTTTGGATTTTGGGAGACTCGTGGATACATTAGTTGAAGGTGCATGCAGAAAGCTGTGGAGTAGCTGTAGATCTTGGATTTCCACATGTGGAAATACACTGGCATGGAGTATGTGGAATGAAGTGGTTGGACTTGCTACCTCTCTGTGCTACTTTGGAGACAGAGCAACATCCAGACATAATTGTAATTCATTGTGGAGGGAACAGTTTAGGACATGTGACTGGAATTTATTTGCAATTTGCTATGAAAGAAGGACTTGGGAAGGTCATGAACATGTTTCCTAATTCTCAAGTGATATTTTCACGGATTGCGCAGAGACAAATGTGGCTTTGTTCTTCTTCATTTGGTCCACAAATGGAAAAAGCAAGGCACAATGTTAATAAGGCTGTTTGTGCCTTTCTAAGAGATTTTGGCATGTCCTCTTTTCACAATGAAAATATTATGTTTTGTAGTACATACATTTTTTGCAGAGATGGAGTCCATCTTACTTATGCTGGCAATCAGATTTTTCTGAGAAATGTACAAAATGCATTGCAACCTTTTTTAGAATTACAGCATCCATTTTGAAGTAGGTGTTAAGTAATTATAATTTTTGACATACAAACACCTCCCAAAGGCTCTTTTCAGAGCCACCACTTCCTCCCAGAGAAAAATGCAACGGTTATAATAGGGGAGCACCCCAATTTTTTAGATGTTCGCGAACTGTCCACGGACATCTAAAAAATACAAAGGGCCCTTCTTCATTTATCTTCACTTCTATTTTTTAACTGTGAAAGGTGGCTCTAAGAAGAGCCTTATTTTTTTTATTTTTGTTATTTTGTATTTTGTTTTGGTTTTTTATACACAACACACTAGGAGACGAGGGGAAAGGAGGGTAAGCGGGGGACACCAACCACAGGGATAAGAAAGGGCGAGCTGAGAGAGGAAGATGTAGAGTGGGTTTTATTTGGGTAGTGAGCAGGTCTTCTCGTGCCCTGAGACGATAGTCTCAAAAGCACTCCGAATTCGCTCCCCCCTGCGGAGTACTGTGTTACAGTACATACATACAACTGTGACCCTCGAAAGGTAAGGGTCATCAGAATTCTGTATGGCCTGTGAGGCAGCTTGAGGAAGACGCTGTCCCACAGAGGTGGTCCTTGTGGTGACAGGATCAGAAACGGAGGATGAAGTAGAGGAAATCAACCTACTACGTTCTTCGCAAGGTACAACCTTGCAAATAGCCCCAGAGTGAAATGACCTCAGGTGTCGCTTCATGGTCGTGGTCCCAAAGCTGTACAAACCGTGCCTCCCGCGACTGAGTATCATTTTGCACTCATTGCAGGTGACACGGTTCGCACAAGCCTTAGTACCATTCCCATGAATGGTAAACAACCGCCACACCCAAGACTCACGCCTAGTGCGGGTAGTAGAGATTTCCTCTACCTCATTCTCGTCATCCTCTTCTTCCTCCTCTGCATCCTCACTCCTGTTCCCCTCTTCAGGCCCTTGGGAAGGTGGTGGTGGTGAAGGGGGTGGGGGTGGTGCTAAGGCAGATACAGCACCAGGTGGCAGCAGTGGAGCCATGGATGCCATCAAAGATGGGATGGAAATCTGCAGTTGGCAGCAAAATTTGCTGTGCTCTGTAGAAAAGCCAGAAACACAATGAAAATTAGCTCTAGGGCGTGGTCTTTTATAGGGGTGCTTGTGTGCGGTCCGCAGACATGCGCGCTGTCCACGGACAGATCGAACACAAAAAAGGTTCAAAAAGTTTCAAAAGGTATGTAGAAACACAGGATTACTATGTGGGACTTGTGCCATGATGAGTTTTTATGGAAAAATATTGTGGATTACTTGAAAATTTACTTTTTAATTGTTCAGGGACACGAACAGTGTCCGCATTCAGAACACGCGATTAGCGTGGGCGTGGTCACATGATCCATTCGCGAACATGTCCGCGAAGGAAAGTGTTTCCTTCGTCAAACGAACATTTCTGGACACTGCGTGTGTTCTTAGAACAGCTCCAACTTGCTAGCGAACAGTACAGACAGGTATAGTGTTCTTTAGGACACCTTCATTTTTGTTTAATTACGAACATTTCAGGACACCTGTTGTGTTCTTAGACCAGTTTTAACTTGCTAGCGAACAGTATGGACATGTATAGTGTTCTTTAGGACACTTCCATTTTCGTTTATTTACGAACATTTCAGGACAGAAATTGTGTTCTTAGAACAGTTTGAACTTGCTAGCGAACACCACGGACAGGTATAGTGTTCTTCAGGACACTTTAATTTTCGTTTCTTTGCAAACATTTCAGGACACCGCGTGTGTTCTTAGCACACTTTCAACTTGCTAGCGAACAGTACGGATAGGTATAGTGTTCTTTAGGACACCTCCATTTTCGTTTAATTACGAACATTTCAGGACACCGCGTGTGTTCTTAGCACAGTTTCAACTTGCTAGCGAACAGTACGGACAGGTGTAGTGTTCTTTAGGACACCTCCATTTTCGTTTATTTACGAACATTTCAGAACACCTGCGCTGTCCACGGACACCTACATTGTTTTTTTAAAAAAATAAGGAAACTAAGTACAACACAATATAAAAATGTAACTTTATTTAAAATATATTAATCATTTATGACAGAGAAGGTGAGGCAGAAACGGAAACAAAAACAGGAGAATTAGGGGTTTCAACAAGATTGGTATCAGGTGAAGAAGGGTTGGAAGTCTCATCAAAACGTTTTGGTTCATGGAGAGGGTTTGGGGATAATTGACTGGGATATGGTGAGCGGGGACAAGTACATGTGGGGCAATGGTATGAGGTTTTTGTTTTAAAATGATTTTGAACAAAAGTTTTCAAATTATTAAAATTGGTAAACAATAAATCAATTTTTTTCTTTTATGCTGTCAAGCATGTTATCCATAACAGTTTCTCCAGAGGTATTTTCTATTTTGGTATGCTCTGTACAAAAAAAAATATATATGTTAAATGTATATGAAATAATAATAATTAAATAGTTTATATTGTAAAGTGTTTACCATAAGTTTCACTATCTTGTGACATTTCCTCATGTGGGAAATGCTCTTCTAGCCATTCCAGGGTACTAGACATTTCTGTGAGAAAAAAAAGATAATATATATTTTTTTATCTAATACAGAACGTTTATAAATATATGAGTAAAATGAAGTATACTTACTATTTCATGTTCTAGTACTCTGTAGGTCTGGTCTTGTTCTTAGTTCTGTAGTGTCTGTGAGGTAATTATGTTGGAAACCAATTTATCTTCTTGTGGTATATTCCATTTTAGAACATATTGTATTTAAATGAATGGTTAGTGTGTTACATATATGGGTTACATTTCTTATGTATTACTATGTGTGCTGCTTTTTGAATGTGTTAAATGTTCCTATGTTATGATATAACAATCAAACATACCCCCCCCAGAGTTTTTAGGTAGTGGAACATGTCCGCGGACATTAAAAGAGTTCGCGGACATCAAGTTCAGTAGAAGGGGTTCAGTATGTTCCATATTACATGTACATAAAGTCAAAGTTATTATTGTTAAATTGCGCTACTAAAAACCTATGAAATTCAGTAAAAAAACTTTGTTAAAGGGACGTTATGGTTAAGTTGTGCTACTAAAAACCTAGGAAATTCTGTGAAAAAGCTTTGTTAAAGGGACGTTATGGTTCCAAGTAAAACCGAAAAACCCTTGAAATTCGCCAGTTATGGTAAGCTAAGCAACCATAAATCGCGCCACCACCGTGCACTGCTAAGCATAACACCCAGGACATCAAAGATGACATCACAAATGTCATTGATGACATCACTGATGACATCACATGTCCATTTACCTTTCATGAAAAGTCTGTACAAGGGATTCTTATTGTAATGTTAATAAAAAAAGTGTCAAGGATCATTGGAATAAATATCAAGTGCTAATTAGGGCATTAAGCAGTGCATTGATATAAATAGCATTCTATTATGAAGTTCCATCCAGTATACTAAGGTACTCATGTATAAACATAAGCATTGTGTGCAGCATACATGATGGAGGCGCAATATTCATAATCTTGCCATGTTGAATAGTGAAATGATAAATGATTTCTTATTAGAGTTTTGCGTACTGTGAAAAATGTAATAAGTAGCTAATAAAACCCACTTACTATATAATTTCATTATTACAGACAAAACACAAAGACACAACAACACATACAAATATGTGCATATATAGGGAAAGTGAAGTAAGCAAAAAAGCAGCAGTAGTACCAGAAAGTCTTCATAACCTAACTGATTATCTTTATGCGCAGAAATGATTGCTCTGTTTCAAAGCTGCTACTTCCCATCTGTATATGTATCACATGATGTGACTGGACAATAAGGAAAGTAGTGTGAGTACAATGTATACAAATATGAGCATATACAGGGAAAGTACAGTAATAAAAAAAACAACAGAACTATCAGACAGTGCTGATAACCATACTCATAGGGCCTCATTACACGGATGGCAGTGAACCATGGCGCTATTGAAACAAATTCCTTTATGGCTCAGAAATCCTCCTTCGTCATGTTTGAAAATGCCAGCATACTCAGTTGTATACAACCTCTTAGCAGAAGTCTGCTAAGTAGGCTCACAGTGTGCAACCCCTCAACCGACAACTCAGTGGCATTCCTTTTGTAAATGCCTGTGCATTGTAAAGGTATGTGGACATTGGATCTATCAAACACCTGCGATGACACTTTTATCACAGTATTGCCAAGCAATATGATTTACCCATACCTTTTACCATCTCCATCTTACTAACATTACATTTAGTTGGTGCAAGATCCACATTTGTATAGTGAACTGTGGAATTGAAGTTATACTAACAT
This sequence comes from Ambystoma mexicanum, assembly GCF_040938575.1. Classification (NCBI taxonomy): domain Eukaryota; kingdom Metazoa; phylum Chordata; class Amphibia; order Caudata; family Ambystomatidae; genus Ambystoma; species Ambystoma mexicanum. The sequence continues at coordinate 139,776,227 of NC_090925.1, read as the reverse complement.
GCCTCTTTTTATAACCAGTTTTCAAGAGAATGGATAACATATTTATGTTGGTGAATAATGCATTGTATGGTGGGAATATTCTGCAGAAAAGATCATGCAGGTCTAATCAGTTTATTAATCCTAAACATAGCCCACCCTGAATCACGCCCCCAAAATACTATAGTAAGAGGGTCTGTGCTCATCTGCACCCAACTTATATTTTTGTCATTTTTTGTTGTGGTGAGGGGTGCCAATGATGTTTCCTGCCTGGGGTACACTCAGGTGTAAGACCGGCCCTCCTAATGGAAGACACCACACTTCTCTATATAAACAAATTATTACCCATTACTTTGTGTGTACTTTCCCAAAAAAATGTTTTTAAACACACATACAGACATTAAAAATAATACAAAAACAGACCTTAGAAAATCATCTGCAGCGAATGCAGCAAAAAATGCATCTATTAAAATAATAGTGCACTCACAAATATTATTTTCCCAAGTGTTCTAGCATGTACTTCTAAGCATACATTGATCGATCGCACTAACATTTCCGATGCACCTTACCGTAATTTTCTTCTTTTTTACACATCCGAAATCAGGCAGCAGGGCAAGGCCATCTTGTGATAATCTTATCCATTCCCGCATCGCCCATGTTGGACTGCCCTGGCGGCACTAATGCATATGCCCCGCCCCTGAGTCTAACATCACCAAACCTAGTGATATGCTCCACCTATCTCCAGAACATTACTATACAGCATAGTAAAATGCAACCAATCATCACCTACGTGATAACGTTACTTGACCCAGAACCCGGAATATCAACACCCATCATCTCACAACACAGCATGTCCTAATTTGAATATTAAGCCATACTTTTGAAGGAAATAGCAAAACTGTACAATTTGTAAAGTACTTTTATTCCACTTTTATTCCACAATAAATGCTCCAAGAACATCCGGAGACATATGCAAGCAAATATTTAATTGTTTTCTTCGTTCGCAATCCACAAATGTTTATCGTGAGTCACACGGTATTCCTTTTGGAAATAAAAACGGATTGGGCGCACTGTGAATCGCAAGACTTTGGCATGAACTTCTGCTAGGCCACCACAAAAGGTATGAAACTGCTCCTTATCACTGGTATGGCGTACGGGCATATGGGCCCTTGTCGATCATCCCAAAAAAGCATCACTGTGATCCAACCACTGACGTATATCTGTAGTTGACAGTTAAAAAAACTGTCTGTTGGTATCTGGAATCCATGACAATCGCAGAAAGTCAAGATGTAGCTGTTTTAAAAAAAGATAACGAAAATGTGTCTCAGTAACCAATCTTATTACAGTTTATCATTTTAACCATCAATTTGGGCCCCTGTTACAACTATTGATAAACATGGACGTCAAACAATGATAACTCACACAAAAGAACGTGCAAATGACTCTTCAGTTTGCTGTACATGTTACTGCTATGGAGTATGGTGAGCTCGAAATGGGACGCTGCAATCAGAGAGCTAAATAAAACCAAGAAGAACAGATACACGGAATTTTAATTAAATATTAGCGTTCAATTACGTGTTTGTGAACCTGGGGGAACCCACTACATAACTACACCCATCTCGATGCTGCACTGCCCATATCCCCACGACAAAACAAACTACACACAGAAGTTTTAATTGCGTGTCATTGCAATATACCACACACAATACAATTTACCCCACCAATAATGTCACCGAATTAGAATTGGACTAGTTTGTGTATATAATCGTCCAAAGTAAAACTTACATAATATTCGCCATTTTCATTCTATCGGCGTAAAACAGGAACTTTGTGCACTGCAACAAATTTTCATAACATGAAATTACATGGTCCTTTGTGCAATTTTTGAATGGTGAACATTATCATATTTGCAAGTCTTACATCCTTCCCTTCATGCATTCCATTCGCAATCTTCCCTTTGTTTCAAAAAACAATTGAACCTTATACTGTGTACTATGCGTGGGTTTGCTCAGCTAAGAAACAAAAAATCAACAGCACTGACCTTCACTCAGAATGGCAGCCGTTAGTGCTTCACACCACATTGGCATTACATATATTTTATACCATTCACCAATGCGAACGACATTTGAACGGATTTATTATGTTCCTCTGGCGAACTTCGCACTCTCACAGCGACTGCCACAGTCAGACCACACCACTTGTAACCTCATTGCATCTTCTCTTCACACAGCAACTCATGTAAACATTTTTGAAAGGAGCAAGTCTCCAGCCCGGACAAAAAGTGGTCGTATGAGAATGTCCGACCAAACCCTGCTACAACCGCCTCCGGCCATGCCCCGGACCCTCACCTCCAATGACCGCACTTACATATTAATAGCCTATAATTTGCACACGTGTGTTTGTACTATTCCACTTTCGGTCACTAGCGAAATGAATGGTGTGGGCGTCTTACCACCTTACAAATACAGACACACAGTAAATTCATAATAGTAATGCTTTCACGTTAGAATGCAAATGGTACCAAAAACAACTGCAAGCTAACTGGATTTAAAAATAGTAAACGATCACTTGGTAAAAAAAACTTCACACCATTAGGTATATTTTACCACCCACAACCAACACACTTCAGTACACTGCATATATAAAAAGAATTGTGGATGGGTCAAATGTAATGATACCAACATTACTGTAAAACAGAGAATGAGAAGTTCTGCCACCTACCTCAATAAACTGCACCCTACATCTTCTTCTTTCCACCTGCTGAGAAAAAAAACTAAACTATTGTCCCATATTGCCCTAGGTACTAAACCATAAAAATAACCTTGACATTTGGAATTATTTCCATTACTGCCTGAACCAAGTATTCCAAATCTGCCAATAAAGTAGGGGCACTGACATTCTCCAAAAAGCACCACAATGCAAAACAACTGCATGTGCAATATTTACCCTGCCCATATCTCCACAGACTAGACCAATTCCCTGCACATTAAAACCAGGCATAGTGCTCCACACCGCCTCCACTCCTTTAACATCAAAATTGTTTGCCACATTCCTACATTTAGCATACCACTCCAAACCATGCACAAACATATCTCCATCCATCAACACCCTGATTTCTCCACTTCTACCATCTTCACTACACACAGCCTCTTTCAACTCAAACCACAACCTCAACATCTGATTGACTCATCACTACAATCCCCTTTACTTGCTGCATTTGCTGAGAAAACAGGGAATTGCAGGGAATTGGTCTAGTTTGTGGAGATATGGGCAGGGTAAATATTGCACATGTAGCTGTTTTGCATTGTGGTGCTTTTTGGAGTATGTCAGTGCCCCTACCCGGGATGTAGCACACTCTGCCAGCAGACACCCATGATGTTCGAGGAGCGTGTAACACTGGGGCAACCCTTCTACCCTTTCCACTTCACTCCCTGAACCATTTCCTCATTGATTACTGTTAAACAGCCACAAAATCATCCACCAATCACATCCAAAAACTCTACATCTAACTCTATCATCACACATCAGCACTTTAGATATACTATTGATCACTCTCAGTACAATTCCGCTGTCACTGCAACAGACCTAAAGCAACAACTAATTTAAAACTGGCCAATATTTCTACTTGCAGATTCATACACATCCACATGCATGAACACAGACTACAGGCATGAATAGTTTCTACACAGTAAATGTACAGCTCTTCTACGAATACATATAAACAGAGTAACTTCCACTTACCCTGTATAAACTGTATTTATCTCATCTGATATGATGAAGTATCAATTGCAAACCTATCTCCTCTCCAATTTCTTGTTTAATCACACAGCTATCCATTTTTTTAAATTTCATATTAAAAGATGGCAGAAATAACAGTATAATTAAGAAAAAACTGTACACTGTGTTATAAAATGACACGCAGCCAGGATGAGTACATGCATGTTCATTCAAGCACACACACAGCCAATATAATTACAAAGGCTCCAAGCTCAAACAACACCACTGCCTCTATATGAAATCCTACTGATATAGTAGCAACTAACCATACCAAAAATACATTTTACAAAAATGTTTCCACAACAGACTCATTCAGAACCTTATAAAAACAGGAGAGAAATGATAGACAACCCTTAAAACCTACCACAGAAAAGTAATCCTAAAAGCTCTCATAAACAATGCAATCCTTGTCGGGGGGAAATTCTGCCGGGGTCGGCCGGGCCGTCCGTAGACCTCCGGGCAGGGAGGCCCCAACTCCTCCCGTATATCCCAAAACAGATAGAGTATGAGACACACGCAAGAAGCAAGGTGACTCTGCTGTTTATTATACAAAACGGCAGGGATGGGTCAAGGACCGTACGCGTCTGTCCTGACACACACACAATCGTGGGGCTCGCAGGCCCTTTTTATCTTAGTATGACGCGCTACTTGCGTCACCTTAGAAAGTTTAGCAAAAAACCTATTTCCACTCTGGATTGGTTACTCGAGTGGTAGAGTTAGTATAGCATACATATAGAGAACGGTGTTAGTGGTTGAGGGTTAGTCAGGTGATATACTTGGGCTGTCCCTTCAATTTGATACATGAAAATTGTTACATGAAGACCTCTGAGGATTGGTCAATGTTAATGGCGTCAGTGATAAGAACCCCATGTTCTGATTGGTCCGCTCGCGAGCCTCCCAGTCTGGGACTATCGCTGTTCCCAGCTCGCGGTGCACCTGTCATTTGCAACAATGTTTTACTATGGGTAGGTGTAAACAATGTGAGGATTTATTCATATGATGGGAGGTCGACTACTCCCACTGCTGCAGATGTCCAATGAGTCTTTTAATTGTATCTGCCTGTGTCTTGAAACGTGGGATTCAGGCGTCTCCTTCCTCCTGGGCTTGGCATCCTGTCAGGTTTGGCTTTGTCACGTGAGGTGGGAACGTGTTTGAGGCAAAATTCAGCGCAATTAATATTGTTTTTCCCACTGTGTGCCTGGTTTATCTTGCAGGTGCGACCTTGGCGTCGGCTTGCGGCATGCGAGATTGTAACATCGTGCCCTTGGCTGTGTGCTTTCGCCGGGCTCATTCTGCAGGGTCAGCAACCGAGCTCTTGCTCATTCAATGTTCATGGAAGCTTTTGCTTGCGGCCTACTTGGGTCTGGTGCATAGGTGGAACCGTTTGATGCAGAGCGCTTTAGGTTACAGTATCATATTGCTCTATCCTCAGTATCGTGTCTCCGTTATATTCTTCATTATGGTACATGGTTCTTAGAAGAAGCGTGAGCAAGCCTTTTTAGATAAGTTCATTATGCGTCTTGCGTTTCTGCATTTTGAGAGCCTATGTGAAAAATAATAAAGATGCACGTCCGTGGGTATGTCTGTCGCCTACGTCATAGCACTGAGTATGTTCTTCGTGTGGATTGGTATGGGAGTGTCCGGTGTGCATGTTTGCACAGGTGTGCTGACCGTTGGCTAGGTCGTCATGGCATCTCTAACGACGTGTAGGTTTAGTCGAGTTGATCCATGCCGCAGGTGTCGGCATGGGCAGGGCGGGCTGCTGAGCAGGTAGGTGGGCACATCCGTATGTTCCTGTACCAGGGTATTTGGTCGTCTGGTAGATAGGCAAACTCCTCTCGTGGCGGGTGTCTAGGCCGTGATCCTCTAGGCCAAGCGCGAGAGGGGAAGGGCGGGAGTCTGTTCTTCCATTCTCCCACTTCAGTCCCCCCTCTGGTCGACTTGTCGACCACAAACATATCCTTTTCTTTATCTCCTCTTACTCTCCATATTTTAGTTATTCCTCCCAAATGTCCATAGTGGTTAACATGGTCTTCAAATGACCAATACATATATGCAGAGGTTCCTCCAGGAGTGCAGTATACCCATTTCCCTATGTAGCTCCTTGGGTTTCTTGGGTTTTCGAGCTTCACAGATGGTGGGTCCAGGTGGTTGGTGATGATCTGGTTGCGCAACTTCTCTCTCTCCTTTATGATTGTGCCTGTGTTTTGGCCGTCATCTGTTGGCATCAAGAGGTGCATACCAACCATTTCGATCATCTCGTCTGTGGTGCGTGCCTTCCGGGCCTTCCAAAATCTTATTATGATCAGTGTAGCCCCAGCCAAAATAGTACATCCAACTATAATCTTCAGTCCATCTGAGAGCCAAGATGGCATCCATGACCATAATATTGAAAACCAGCTCTCATCCTTTTTCACACCTTTACTTTCATCCATCATTTTTGAGTGCATCTGGGCCAATTGTAAAACTGCTTCTGTCAGTGTACCATTGTCAGCATCGTTGGCAGGAATGAATGTGTAGCATGATTGTCCTATCTTAGCGCAAACTCCTCCTTCCATTGCTGTGAGGAGGTCCAGTACATATCTGTTCTGAAGTGCTACCATCCTCACAGCTCGCAGTTCCTCTTTTATTGCGTTGAATCCATTTACCGTAGAATTAATAGTCATCATTAGTTCCCATCGAGTTATCTGGAGCCATTTTGCGTTTGCGTAAGCCTGTAGTCCTGGATGTATTATTGAGGAGAAGAACATTTCTGCTCTGCTGAATAGTCTGTGTTCTGGTGGAATTGAAGTGAGTGCTGTTTCCGACCTTCCCCATAGGTAATTTCCTGTAAGAGGTTCTCCTTGTCTTTTCTTTCTCTTCAGGACAGTATTATTGCCGTCGGTTTTGCTCTCTGGCCTCTTCTGAGGTTGTACATATCTCTTCTTCCTCTTGTTCCCTTCATCCATTTTGGGGAAGTTCGCCACATTGACATGTTTCTGGGGTACCACTAGTGATGGTACATTAACGTGCACCATTGTGCATATACCATTCCACAGAGGGGGCAGTGTGTGGTATGCTTTTTCTCCACATGCCCAGTAATGGTCCATTACTACTGCTGTTCCTGCTCCCCCCTCAGGTAACTCCATCACGCTCTCACAATTGGTGTTGTATCCTACATCCACCTCCCCTTTATGTTGGTAGCATACTTTAGGCGCAGTTAGCGGCAGTATTGTTATTGGGTCTTCATCCTTCTCCATCCACGTGAGCATGGGTACGTACTTAACCCAAGTCATCCAACATCTATGGTTATGTCCATCAATAGTTGAAATATTTTCTCTTGTTACCATGTTGCTACCAACCACTCCTATGTCCCATTTGTTGTTCATGTACACCTTCCCTGTTATTATCACCAGTGGTCTTTCCCAACATCCGTTCTTACCAGGGACTTCAGTGGCGTACCAATCACATGGTAGGTACTGTAGTATTACTTTCTTTGTTTCTCCTTTTTCAGGGCCACTTGTTATGTATCTGAATCCTTCAGCATGTAAACTGCTCTTGTGGTAACTCAAATAAGTCTTGAGGAAGTTGTTTTCATATGGATATGTATCTCGTGTTTTCCACACCAGTTGCACCACTGTCCCTTGAAATCTTCCTTTCGTCTGGAACAGTGCCAGGTATATTATACATCGTGCTATTTTTTCATCTATCTCCGTGGCAACAAATGTTCGAGAAGTGCTCATGGCGTATGGGATTAATGAGCAAACGTAGCAGCTGTCTTCTGTTGTCTGCTTGCCTATGCGGGTCATGTGTTGGTACCATATGTTGTTTGAGATGTGTGCTGAATCTTGTATGTAGTTGTCAATACCTTTATTATCTAAGTATGTGCTGCGTTTAACTCTATTTTCCTTGTGTGGGATTTTACTAGTACCACCTGACGTAACACCTGTTGCAGCTGGGGGTGTGGGTGTATTAGGTTTGGGTACAGCAATAATATTGATAGCATAGCTGTACTGCCATACAGATGCAGCCAAGAATCCGGTGATCATTAAAATCCCTATCAATTTTATTACAAATGCTAATTTCACCGGCATTTTGCTCTTACCTTGCTGCAGTCCGGCAGCTTATTCTTGCGACGTTACAGTTGCCCGCCTGAACATTCTTAATATGCTTGTTATTAATGTTAGTTTAACCTCTCCCTATAAAATAGTCATTCAGTGCCCAGGCAAAGAGCTGTTCCCACGCCAATCTAAGCGATCTATCTCTTAGGGCAGGCAAGTATGGTTGGAGATGGGGCATTGAATGTTCTATGGCCAAGAGGAATGCTATGTAGTAGACACGTACCCTCCTTCTTTTCAGGTACGTTGGCCTTTTTATTTCATATACAAATTGGTGTGACAATTCTTCCGGGTAATTATCGTCTGAGGGTACCATCTACTCCTGGGCAGTGAATTTGTTAGTTATTTACTTTCTTAGTAGTACAATAATACGCTGTACCTGCATGTGCGAGAGAAAAGAAAGAGAACATTCATGTGTTTACATGTGTATATGTGCAAGACAATGTCCTTCAGTTCAGTTATTACTGCAGTGGGTAGGGGGTCAATGGGCAGAGGGTTTGGGGCTCAACTGGCGGAAGTCTCTTTACTCTTTAATCGTGTAACCATGGGGTGGGCGATATGGGGATCACCCCTTTCTTTTCTGGTAGTTGTCTCTGGGGAATCTGAGGGGTCGCAGGGTATGGGGACACTTAGGCCGTTAGTTGTGGTAGAAGTCTCTTCCTCCGTTGGTGACGCTGTTGTTGTTCTTCCAGTGGCCCTGTCGGTGGCGCTGGGGCGGGTCTGGAGTTTGTAGATCTTTACGTCGTGTAGGTGGTTCCAGGCACGTTTGTCCTGTAGCTTTACTGCTCTCGTTGATACCTCCTCTACCAGATGGGGGCCAGTGAAGCGTGGGCTGTTCCACTTTCTGTTGAAATTGCGAAGTAGTACGTGGTCACCTTTAGCAACTTTGCACAGTCTTTCCTTTTCCAATTCTTTATCCGCGTCTTCTTGTTGATCGCTGTTAGACCCGCCCCGCGTGCGCTCGAGCTGTTGAGACACAAACACTACACTAGTAATCAAAGAAGACACATATTGGTACATTTCATCACCAAGGACATTTGCAGTACTCTCGTGATCGGTAAATGCTCTTGATGTTGGCGTTAGGGGAAGGCGCATTTGTCGTCCGGTAACCACCTCGTGAGGGGTGAGGTGGTGGTCGGAACCTGGTCTATTCCTTAGCTCAAATAGGGCTAGTGGAAGGCAATACAACCAACTCTTCTTTGTTGTTTGCTGTATTTTTGCAATTGCCTCCTTTAATAGGCCATTCAGGCGTTCACATAAACCGTTAGCCTGTGGGTGGTATGCACATGCAAATTTATGCTTGATGTTCAGTAAGGATGTGATGTGCTGGAACATTTCGTTTGCGAAATGTGGGCCATTATCTGACCGCAGTACCTCGCACACTCCCCACCTGGGGAAGACCTCCCTCACTAGGAATTTAGCTGCTCTGAATGCATCTGGGTGTGAACAGGGCCCTGCTTCAATCCACCTCGAGAATGGGCATACTACTACAATCATATACCTATTTCCTTGACATACGTTGATCATATCAACATAGTCAATATGGAGATGTCGGAAGGGTCCCTCTGGCCGGGGTATAGTACCTCTTATCACCTTCAGAGTGTGACCGGCCGTAAACTGTTGACATGTGAGACAATTGCTGATAAAATTTGACACATGAGAATTTAACTCGGGGCAGAACCAGTCTTCTCTAATTCGTGCTGCAATTACTTCCTTGCCTGTGTGGGTTGGGTGGTGTAGTTGGCTCAGGGTGGTGTTCAATAGTGCCAGTGGCATTACAATCTTTCCAGTGTCACCCTGGCGCCATAGTGCGTCAGTTGGTGACATTGTTCATCCTCTTTTTACCCATATTTCTTTTTCTGCCATTGGTGCAGCCGCTTGAAGCTCCATTATCTGTGTGGCTGGGAGATGGGTGTACCCTTCTCTTATCAACATCTCCTTAGCCATTCCCCTCCCTCTCTTTGACTCTGGGGGGTTCCATATCTCACCAAAATATGCAGCATACTTCGCATGTGCGTCTGCTGCTGCATTCCCTTTCAAAATATGGTCTTCACCATTGGTGTGTGTGGTGCATTTGACCAAAGCTAATTCTTGGGGGTCATTTATTGCTTCAATTAGTTCAGCCAATAGGAGGGCATGTTGCACTGGAGTGCCATCAGCTCTCCTAAACCCTCTTCTTCTCCATTTCGACAGCCCTGAGTGGACAGTGGACGTAACATATGCGCTGTCGGAATATATGGTCACTCGTTTGTCAAAGCTTTCCTTCAACGCCAAGATTAGTGCAATTAATTCTGCTGCCTGAGCGGAATAATGCTGTGGTAGTTGTACACATTTCATTGCCACACACACCGGTACCTCCATCATTTTTACCACTGCTGCCCCAGTCCTCCTTATACCATCCCTTTGGTCGATAGTTGATGACCCATCAATGAACAGGAGCTCACCTCCCTCTAGTGCGTTCTCTTCAATCTTTCTAGTACATGAGTACATTTCAGTGATTTGCGTACAATCGTGTGCATAATCTCCTTCCTCAATTACTTCTGCTAGGAACCTCGCAGGGTTGACCGTGCTACATCTAACAATTGATAGTTCAGCTCTGGATAAGATGATCTCATAACCTGATGCCCTTTGCGTGGTTAGGGTGGACTTAGGTTTATTCAATATTGCAAATAGTGCATGTTCCACAAACAGTGTAGTTGGGCACCCCATGGCGATTTCTGATGCTTTCTCTACCGCAAAAGCAGCTGCGGCGAGATCTTGTTCGCAAGGGAAATGACCTAACATCACAGGATCTAAGTAGCCGCTGTAAAATGCTACTGGTTTGTAGCCCATGCTTGTTTTTTGAGCCAACACTGCTTTCATTACTGCTGAGTCACAATGTGAAAATATAAAGAATTGTCGCTCATAGTCTGGGGTTGCCAGTACCGGAGCAGTTGATATTGCATCTTTTAGTTCATCAAAAGTCTCTTTCATTTCCATTGTCCACCCCAACTTGTTCTCCCCTTTATTAGCTTCTTTTAACGCCTCAAGCAATGATCCTATGTATGAGCTGTAATCAAATATCCATGCTCTACAGTAGTTGCACAGACCCAGGAACTGCTGCAGTTCCCTCACTGTTTGTGGCACTGGCGTTTTTGAAATGGCCTGTGCTCTTTGTGGTGCAATCTTTCTTCCATGTTGGGATATGAGCTGACCAATGTAAAGTACCTGTTCTTGACAGTACTGTAACTTTTCCATGACTACCTTGTAACCTTTTTCAGCCAATATTGTCAGCATCTTCAATGAGTCCTCTCTGCATATTCTTTCGTTTGTACTGCAAATTATTATGTCGTCGACATACTGCAATACTGTGCTTTCCACTTCAATGTTACCCAAATCCATCTGTATTATTCTGTTGAAGATTGAGGGTGACTCGCAGTACCCTTGTGGCAATCTGGTGTGTTTCCACTTTGTGTTTCTGTAAGTGAAGCTTGTCAGATCTTGTGAGTCTGGGTGCAATGGTATTGAGAAAAAAGCATTTTTAAGGTCGATCACTGTAAATCGTGATGCTTCTGCTGGTATGCCACACAATATTGTGGCCGGGTTTGCGGCTATGGGGTATTCTGCTTCTACTATGTTGTTCAAGGGCCTGAGATCCTGTATGAAGCGCCAAGACCCCCCTTTAGCCTTCCGCGCTGGGTATACAGCCGTGTTGCATGGTGATTCTGAGGGGACCAATATGCCATTATCTATAAGGGCCGTTATGGTTTCATATATGCCCTCATCTGCCTCTTTTGATAGTGGGTACTGTTTTACTCTGGGGAGTATTGCACCTTTTTTCAATTTTATCCTTACTCCCCCTATGCTTTTTATGCACCCCACGTCATAGGGGCTAGTAGTCCATAATGACGTGGGTACTTTTGTCATATCCTCCTCAAAGAAGGGAACTGGGGTGGATGTGGGTGCCTCAAGTGCCATTGCAATTTTCTGCGCCACTTGTTTGTACGCCACTCTTAGCCATATTTCCACACTCATCATAAACACCATTTCACCTTCCTCCTTTTCTTCTGAGAACAGCTCCTCATCTGACTCCTGGGTGAATCTACATCCTTCTGCTAGTGCTATTACTGCCTTCCATGCTCTTCCTTCTCTGTCTTGGGCATGTACCGCAATGTAATCAGATGTTGCTATAATGCTCTCAATGTCCACTGGAACCACCTTTCCTTCTGGTTCATTGGCTGGTGTTTCTGGTCTGAACAAATAGGCTGCCGGCCTCCTCCAGATCTTTCCCTCTATCCCTGGCATCCATGCAAATGCCATGTGTGTCCCGTACTGGAATAGTTCGCCATCTACTGGCTCAGCCCTAATCGCTGTCTGTCCACAGTATGCTTGCATAATCTGTCGTGCTGTGAGCATGTTAATTCCTGGAGTAGAGCAAATTATGCCGTCCTCCGTAAAGGAGATCGTCATATTCAACCTGTTCATGATGTCTCTCCCCAGTATATTTACTGGTGAGGCACTATAATATAAAAGTGGGACTGACATGTTATAATCTCCTATAGATAAGGGAATGTTATCAGTAAAGGGAACCAACCCTCTAGCCCCAGAGAATCCTTGGGTGTTCATGGCTTCGCCCGACATCTTAAATTTACCTTCCCTTATGCAAGACCGGGTCGCCCCGGTGTCAACAAGGGATAATTTTTTGTCACCTATCGTTACCTCTATGCGTGGTTCCTCCGCACTATTAGGTGTTACTGACAGGATGGGACACACCAAGACCGTCTGTGGGCTGTCCTATTGAGGGTACAATGATTGACCATTTCCTGTGTAAGGATTGTGTCCCAGGACCGTCACCCTACCCAGTTGTGTTTGTTGTACTTGGGGTTGTTGTGTTATCGCTACCTGTTGTTGTGGCAGTGAATACGTCTGTGGCTGTTGTTGTGTTATTAGTTGTTGCTGTTCATTTCCCTGTTGCAACGTCTGCTGTTGCTGTATGCCCTGCTGTTCCTGTGTGGGCCTTGGTTGTCCCTGTTCGCTCCATGATGGTGTTCCTGGTCTTACTCTACACGTGCGTGACATGTGCCCTACTAATCCACAACTCCAACACACCGGTGGTTCCCTACTCTGCCATGGAAAGCTTCCTGTGTTGTCCTGGTATACTGGTTGCCCGGTGGGGTAGGAATTTCTAAGTCCTCCCACCTGCTGTTGTGTGTTATATCCGTACCCTCTCCCTCTCATAATTCCTTCTCTTCCCCTGTTATAATTATAATACCCAGCTCCTGGCATTGAGCATCCTCCTCCCATGTTGGTTGTGTATGGTTGGAGTGGCGGCACCTTTTGTGTTATAGTCTGTGAGGGTGGTATTTGGGAGGGATTTTGTGCAGCCACTACTTGTGTGGGGCTTTGGGTCATTGTTGTAGGTGTAGTTATTAGTGCCCCTTCCATTGTGTATTTAGTAAGTTTTTTCTGTACTAGTTTAGCCTCTTCCGTTTTCCTGTCCTCTTCCTTTTGTTTCATTTTTCCTTGCCATGTCCTGCAATGATGCACTATTGTCAGTTGTATTTCTGGCCATGCTTTTGCTTCCATTCCCACTACTTTCTTCAGTTGTTTCTGAACTTCTCTTGTATTTCCTGGATATAATCAACAGGATCTTCCTCCTCACGTGAGGTAATTGCTCCTATGTCTGATGTGTCTGGGTACTGTACCCTCAGTGCCTGCCATAGTGCATGTCTGCAGTTTGCGAATGGTGCCCCATCGTGCGATGTGTTTGCTATTGTTACCCCAGTGAATCCCGCTCTCTTCCAAATGTCATCCGCTGCATCCCCTAATATTGATATTAGAAGGCCCTTTACATCTCCTACTGCCAGTTTCTGTCCTGCGGTGTGTTTTTCCATTTCATATATCCATTTACCCGCACCCCCACTTAATGATGGGAGCCTGCACTTTATATTTTCTTTGTCGGTATGCTTCCAAGGGACGTATTGTGGTCTAACCCCTCCCCTCTCCAGAAGTGGCATTAAGTTGTGTCTCGTTTTACCCCTTGGGTTTCATAAAATCGAGTCCTCACACCCCTCCTCTTCTTCCCTCTCTCCCTCATCGTCAATTTCGTCCGTATTTCCCCTGCTCGTAACTCTTTCTTCTCCATCTGTTCCCCTTCTTCCATCATTTCATGTATTTAATGTGGGTGTGTGTATTCGTCCTTCCAGCCTGCGTCTAGGGAGGTCTCTAAGCCTACCTGCATAGGGTGTCAGTTCGTTTGTGAAGGGCGTGAGTTTGATTGTACGTAATGAGCGTGAGGTGGTTGAGCATGTAGGGTGGGATGGGAGAGGGTGTGATGGTGACGGTGTGACTTCATGTGTCTGTCTTTCCGCTATTCCTTGCTCTTCCTCCTCACTTCTCTCCAGTTCATCCTTTCTCCTACAGATCCATGGTGAGTCTGCATTGGTCTGGGTGGTGTATAGATTATCTAGGCTTTCCCTTTCACTGTTTCTTCCTTCCTTCTCCGTTCCTTCTTCTCCCTCACTACAAAAGTCATTCGTAAATGGCAGCCCCCACTCTGTCTTTTTCCCCTTGATTGTTACTGTTTTTAAGTCTATTAGGTCCGGTTCTCCCTTTTCTCCTTTACCAACCGCTCCCCTTTGCGCTTATGTTGTTGCTACCTCTGTGTCTCTATATACATACCCCCTTACATCACTCTCCCCTCTCCTACCTTCTCTTTCCCCTTCATTTCTCTCCTCCATCTCTCTACCAATTTCCTCCCTTTTCCTTTTTAATTCCTCCATTACTTCACTACTCATCTTTTACAATATCCTTTCATCCTCTTTCTTCCTTTCCCATCTCACACTCTCCCTTTCTAATATACTCTTTATCACCCTCCCTTCTTCGTATTTCTTAGTCGTTTCTGATAGTAATCTCTTCTTCCATATTGCCATTTCTTTTTCTTTCTCTTCTTCTTCCTTTCTCCTCTCTCGTAGTACCGCTCTTTATACCCTTTCTGCTGCTGCTTTTACCCTTTCAGCTTCTCTCCTTTGCTCCTCAGTTTGTTCCCTTATTTTTTCCAATTCGTCCTTACCTTCTTTCCTTTCCCTCGCTCTCTCTCTTTCCTCCCTCTCGAGCTGTTTGATCAGTTCATTCTGCTCATCCCTTAACTCTGCCAGTCGTTCCTCCAAAATCTCTTCCTTTTGTCGTAACAACTCTTCCCCTCTCATTCCACTCTCCCTGGTATTATCCTCATCTATTTTCCTTACTACCTCCTTCTCTTCTCCTGTTAATGAACCTCGTAATTTTAATAGTATCTGCGCAGCTACCCACTCATCATGTCCTATTTCCACAGCTTGCTCTTCTCCAGACCTCCCCTCCCCTGCTAGCATCTTCCTGTGGGCCACATATAGTGGCGGGCTGTATGCCGGGTTCGAGTACCCCTCAGCCGCCCTTAACTGTCCTCTTTCTATTTCTCCTAATTCTCTTAAAGGGTACAACCCCCCTCCCTCTGTTTTCACTACCTTTGCTAGGGGTATATCGTTGCTCTGTTCCTTTTTTATTTCATTTTCTCTTGGGTTATTATTCTTTTCTCATCCCTCTTGTCCGTTCCCCGTGTTCTTTGGGTCTTCACTCCCCTTTTCCCCATTCTCTCCTTCCTCCTTAATCTCTTTTTCTTCCGGTATTTCCCCCACAGTGAACATTCCATTTGGTCCTGGTCGGGACCCTTGGAACATCCTCCATAAGT